>NC_091264.1:41659385-42284385 GCF_042477335.2 Ovis canadensis | reverse complement strand
ACTTCACCTTCCCTCCAACCAGTTTCCCCAAACTCCCTGCCCCCACACCCATTGTGTTCCCAATTCCTTTCTTAGTGAATGAAAAACTTAATCCCAAAGCCCTAGTACAAACCCCAGGGTTCTCTCCCTAGCTCTCCCCTTCCTCTGCCCCCCATTCCTGGGGTGAGCAGGCACCTCAGTTTGAATGCATAGGAGAACCCAGAGCGGTGACAGACACCGAGGGAAAGGCCTCACCCTCAGGGAATGGGACCGAAGAGTACAGCGTAGTGAAGTGAGGGCCCCCGTAGCCTGGGGTGCCAAAAGGGGGCCCTGGCGCCAGAGGAAAGGATACGGGTCCCCCTGCGAAAGGAGACCCAGCAGCCTCAAAATCCTCGCGTTGGGAGTAGTCACTGCTTGATCGTTTGCCCTTCTGGCGACGGTTGCAGAACCACACTCGGACCACCTAGGAGTGGAGGACACGGGAGGGGCATTTGGTCCTGAGACCTGGGAGGTGTGACCGGGGAGGAGGAGACGGCACACACAGGGACAGGGGCAGGTGCACTCACGTCCTTCTCCAGCCCGAGCTGCTGGGCGATGTGGCTGATTTGCTGCAGGGTGGGCTTCGGGCACTGCAGGAACATGCTCTCCAGGTTGCCTCTCACTCGGTTCTCGATACTCGTCCGCTTTCTCTTTCGGGCCTGCACAAGGGTCTCTGCCTTGCATATCTGAACAGGTGGGGAGGAGATGACAAGGAAATAAATGGGCGGGCAAGCCCCAAACCTGCTAAGGACCAGTATTGGGGACAGTGACTCAAGAGCCAACTATTCAGGAGCAGCAGCCAGTTGTCACCAGGGCCAGGGGGTATGAAAAAGATCCTGGAAAGATAGGTTTAGACAAGTGATCCTGGACCTTCTCTCAGCAGAACAGAGGAACCACACTTCATGCCATTGAGGGCCACTGGCTCCCAGAGGGCGTGCTGCCAGCCAGAGATGAAAGCAGTGAAAATCAGACTTGAGATAGGGCCTTCCCGGTGCATCCCTCCCACCCTCACCTCCTGCAGATTCTCGTTGTTGTCAGCTTCCTCCACCCACTTCTGCAGCAGGGGCCGCAGCTTACACATGTTCTTGAAACTGAGCTGCAAAGCCTCAAAACGGCAGATAGTCGTTTGGCTGAACACCTTTCCTGGGGAGGTGGGTTGGAAGAAGCAAGGTGAGGTAGCAGGTAGGCTCCCTTTGCCACAAGACCGACACAGGCCTTGCCACCTGTTCCCACCCTTCCAAGACCCCACACTGGCTACTCCTCCCAGAGAAACTCAAAAGTCCATGTCAAGTACCTTCCCCCCAACTCCACCCTCCACCACTCCCTTGGTGGGGAGGAAAGTCCCCATTTCAGGGATGTTTGTTCCAGGGCAGATGTAGTCCCCCTGTGTTTTGTGGGTCAAAACATGCTGTAGGAGACTCACCAAAGAGAACCCCCAGGGTGAGCCCCACATCGGCCTGGGTATATCCTAGGGTGATCCTCTTCTGCTTTAGGAGCTTGGCAAATTGTTCAAGGTCTTTCTGAAGAGCTTTGATGTCCTGGGACTGCATTAAGAGGCAGAGGATATGTAAGAACATATGACAGCTATCTACTTCACCCCCTCTTCCATTGGGGCCCCAAGGTATGTGAGAGTATCTCTGCCTCTAGGCTGCCCACCTAACAACCAGAAATAACACAAATGTCATCTAGCCCAGAAAGCAACACACCCACCAGAAGCAGAACACCATTCAATGATGCAAAGAGAAGCCCTAACCTCAAGGAGGACACATGTCAGGTTAGGAAGGGAGCCCCTGCCTTTTAGTTCTTTAGTACTCACAAAAGCTTTTGACTCTTATTAACCCCAGTTTGAGGAAGTTTTGCATCTAGAGAAATACAGAGCACCATGTCTCTGATTCTCTCAGATTACTTTGAAGGTCCCACAAACCACAACAAAATATGCACGTTCACAAACACATCCACACTACAAAACAGATGTCATATGAGGTGTGAATAAAGTGTTTTTTTTATAGTGAGTGCCCAATTTTTTAAAAACCTGATTATCCCTTATTTTTAAATAAAATATTTTTGTTTTCTTGCAATATAAAAGCATCCTCATTGACAAATTTCACAGGTTTATTAGGCACCTTCTGTAAGCCAGTGGCTACAAAGACAAAAAACCCTGGCCCCATAGAGCTTTCATTGTGATGAAATAATTCTTATTCAGTAGGTTAGAAGTGCTATGGACAAAAGTAAAGCAGAGTAGGGAATTATGGGGAAAGGGTCAATTTTGAATAAGACAGTCAGAGGTCATGTTTGAGCAAAAGGAAGGAGTCAAATGGAAAGGCCCTGAGGTGGGCAGTAGCAAAGTCAGCAGCAAGGCCAGTAACAAAGCTAGCATGGCCGGGGGAGGGTGAGAGGACTGAGGAAAGGTAAGAGGAGCTGATGCGATCAGAGAAGTGAGCAGGGCAGATCCTGCAGCTGCCACCATGACTAAGTTTTACTCAGAGAAATGGAAAGTCGCTGAAGGGTTTTGTGCAGTGAAATGACCTGACTCTTGATTACTCCAGTTGATGTACTGACCACAGAGTAAGGAGGCAACTGCAGCAATCCCAGCATAGATGATGGCGAATGGGACCAGGATGTCTATCCAAGGTAAAGATCGCAGTATTTCCAAAGGACTGGATGTAAGGATGTGAAAGGAATGAGGATGACAAATTTGAGCCTTGAGTTTCTGGGTAATGGGCAGGGAGGGGGCAGTGCAGGGAGCCATCCCAGGAGACTGAACGTGTGGTGGTTATGTCTACAAGACATTTGAGCCTTGACAGTGGATGAAAGGAAAGGTAGACAGAGCAAAGGGGGATGAATGGAGCCTCTCCAATGCAGGCCAGTGGCCAGAAGATGGAGAAGAGTAGCCAGGCCTCTGTGCAGTCCTAGAAACCTAAAGAAGTATTGGGTTGGCCAAAAAGTTCATTTGAACTTCTCTGTAAGAGGTTATAGAAAAGCATGAATGAACTTTGTGGCCAACCCACAATTTGATGGGACATCAGTCCTGTAAAACTCAACTTCTGTTCAACCAATGTTGCAAATCTGTAAATGTCAGGTCTTCCCATCTTGGCTTTTCTGAATCATATTTTGGGGATCTGAAGTAAGATAAACCCCAGTTCAAAGTCCAGCTGCACCATTTAGCAGTTAAGACCCGTGAAACAGGCTAATAATACCTCCCTAGGAGATTTTCTGCCAGTTAATGAGATAATGGTGTAGAAACTGAGCCCACAGCCAGGCACTTAGGAAATGGACCACAATTGGCAGCCATTATTATTCAAGGCTCAGCAGTCGCCTCCAGCAAAGAGCGTCTAGAGCTACTTGGTCAGCTGAAACCAATCACACCTCCTCCGGAGAGGTCTAAAGGCTTAGTACTTGATCTCTAATTGCTTGCACTTGTCTCTTCCTCAGACTAGAAGATACATCCTTAATAGTCCCCAGCGGGTTAGATGGAGAAGACTTCAGTCCCTCAGCAAACCTTCCATTTGAGGAATGGCCTGCAGATGACTTGTTCCCCTTTTCTCCCCCTGTACACTGCTTATGTAATTACGGCTGAAATTGGTGTTCCAGCTTTTTTATAAGGGGGTGTCAGGGTGTGCGCTCTGCCTGATCGTGACTCATTGGGTGCAAGGCAGAGGTCAAGGGAAGACAAGCCCTAAACTTGATGGAAGGAAAACCCAGACTCCACACATCCACACAGCCCAAACAGGAGCTTCTATCAGAAACCAGTCACACCCTAGACTCTCAGGAACAATAACCCTAGGATAAGCACTGTTTTCACCCTCAGGCCACACTTAACCCTAAGGCCCGAGATCCCAGGTCTGATAAGGCGCAAATTTCCCAGAAGGGATCCGGGTAGAAGGGGCTCAGACCCCAAGCTAGGTCTGGTGCTGGCTGGTGCTGGCTGGTAATGAGTGACCCGACCCAGGTCAGACCTAGGAAGTGGAACGACCTACTGGACAAGGGCCGAGGGGGGAAGCAAGGCCGGCTTCCGACTGCCCCAGGCCGCCCTGCCCTCACCTGCGGTTCTCCCTTAAATTCCGGCCCCTGGTTCCCACCTGGCTCCAGCTCAGAGCGGCCTGCAGCCGCCACACACCGGTCCCTGCCCCGGGGAGCCGTCTCCGCCTGCTCCCTTCCTTGGGTCCCCGACCACCTCTCTTCGCGTGGCCGCCCCCGGCCTGCGCGGTCACCGGACCCCCGCCCTCAGCAGCTCACTCGCCTCCTCAGGGTTCGGCTCCAGCTTCTCCTTGTCCAGCTTCGCGGCGCCTGCGGGGGCGGCACAGGGGTCCGGGGAGGCCCCCTCGGAGTTGCTCTCCACCCCGGCTCCCGCCTCGCCCTCGGGCTGAGGGGTCTCCAGGCCGCCTGGGGGCACGGGCCCCACTCCAACCTGCGGCGCACAGTAGGCCATCCCTCCGCACAAGTCATAGGGCGGGGGGCACGGGGGAAGCCCCCACACCTCGGCGCCGGGCACAACCCCCGGTCCGATCCCCGACCCACCAGGAGGCCCTTGGAAGCTCATCCAGGTCCGAGGATCAACCCAGCCCGGCTCTGGCCCTCCCGGCCCATCGCCTCCACCGCCCGGCGGGGGCGAAAAGGCGAAGTCAGAAGCGAGGTGTCCCGCCATGGGGAAGGAAGGCACCCCGAGCCGGGGGCCTAGGAAAACGAGGGATCTCCTAGAGACTGCTCAACACCTCTCTCCCTCCCCAATCCCACCCACTAGCCTTGACCTCTGGCCCCGCCCCCTGGATGGGTGGGGGGAAGGGACGGTGGGGGTGGGAGAAACTGAGGCGGAGGGTGTTTGCCTGCTGGTGGCAGAGGTGTCTGGAAGGGGAAAGCCAGGGATCTCCACCCAGGCGCCTCCCCAGGCCCCAGACTCCTAGGTTCTCGGCACAGGTCCCCCATGCGGGCCTTCACTTCCAGCTCCCAGCAGGCTGCCCAGCCCTCCCCAGGCTCACACACACCAGGGCTGAGGGGTCCCTTGCATGCCCCCTGCACGTTCTTCCGGACCCCTCTCCAGACACCCTGGCACTGTCTCCTCACCCGAGCCCAGCCACCCTCTCAACTCCTCAAACATTTATGCTGTGTATGTCAAGTCCCACTGGGGCTACTCCTCAATTCTTAACAGGCTCCTTCCCCATTGTCCTCCAGTATCCCAGTCCAGGAACCTAGGCAGTTCCCATTTAGACAACTGGCCAGATTCGTTTCCCTGGTGGCTCAGATGGTAAAGAATCTGCCTGCAATGCCAGAGACCCTGGTTGTATTCTTGGGTTGGGAAGATCTGAAGAAAGGAATGGCGACCCACTCCAGTATGCTTGCTTCCCATGGACAGAGGAACTCGGCGGGCTACAATCCGTGGGTTGAAAAGAGTCGGACATGACTAACACTTTCACTTTTCAAAACTGTGATGCCTGGCACCCCTCTGCCCAGCCTGCTAAAATCCACCCTATCACCAGGGGCAGGCTACCAGACCAGCTTCCATCCATCCCCAGCTTTCCTGATTCCAGAGGCTCCTCACCTGCCAGACCCAGGGATGGAAACCTTACTTTCCCTTCTAGGGGCCAGGCTCTGGACTGACTAGGCCTGAGTCTCCCTACCTTTGTCCAGCCAGAGGGATTGGACACCACACCACGGGTCCCCCACTGTGGGTCCGTGCATCAAGTTCCTTGCCCCCCTCTTCAGAGACCCAAATATCTAGAACCACAGTTGAAGGTTCTCCCTCCCCCTCCTACCAGCCCAGACCTTCAGCCCTAGGCCCTGGGTGGGGAAAGCCTAGGAGGGAGAAGGAGAGAAAAAAAATATCTGACTTCAGGTTCAAAGGGGCTTGGGAGGGACTGGGGGAAGGGGCCGGACAATGGCCTTGGCTGGACAATCCTGGTCCCCAGAGGGGGCAGCTCTAACCCTAAACAAGTGCTCAACCCTTGAATGGGCCTGGATGGCTCCCCTGGGGATAGCTTCCTGCCCCCCAACCCCCAGCCCCAATCCCCTCGCAAGAATCCCCCTCAGAGCAGCTAAAAGAGTCCTGCAGCAACCCCCCCAACCCCTCAAAGACTGTGAGCCTCAGACAGGGCCGCCCACTGGGGCCTAGGTATCCGTCCCCCTCTAAAGGACGCAGGCATTCAGCCTCATCTTCTACCCCTCCCCCAGCCCCCCAGGCCTTTGTTTAGGGGGGCCGGCAAAAAGATGAGGAGATGGAGAGCGACTTGGGGTGGAGGTGCAGGAAGCCTGCCCTAAGCTCTCCCACAGGGTCTGGGCTGGTCCTGAGGGCTCACCCTGCAGGCTTAGTGCTTATTCTCTGTTTGCAAGAGAATAGCTTTCAGATTGCCTGTCTGCTAGGAATGATGTTTGTCTGTCTGCTCCCCAAACTTGCTCCAAGTGAAGGCCCTGAGGTGAATTGGGGGGACTCCGGAAAGGCTGTGAACCAGAGCTCCATACAGCTTGGAAGGCCAGAATCCTGAGCCTGGAACATGGACCTCTGTCGACTTAGACATCTCTTCATCCCCACCCTGTCTGAGGCTGTTTGCTCAGCATCTGCCTTCTGAGGTGCTGGGGGTCCTGCTGGGGGTCCTCTTGACTGTGGCTTGCTGTCTTCAGCTTGGTCGTATCTGGGAATCCTTTGAGCCTTTCTTTTTTTTTTTTTTTACTCTCTCCTAAATTCATATCACATAGCCGCTGTTCCAGCTCATCTGTGAGTACTTTTTGAGCAACTAATATATGCGTACATTTCAAGACTTCCCCTAGGTCTGATGAAAGATCTACAGGGCACCGAAATTGGAGCTATATTTGCCTCTAAGCCACTAACTGCCAAAAAAACGGATAGATTAAGGGACCTGGTGGGGGTGGGAAGCTGTGCTTTGGACCAGGAGGGGCCCCTCCCCAGCCATCTCCCCAACCCCCAAGACAGAGCCATCAGGGCCCCTTTGTCATGCATCTATCTGCTGTCTGCCAAGAAGACAGCCTCCCAGAGGAGGGGGAGGGGTGGACCTAGGAAATCTACAGCAATGCTCCTTGCGTCGCTCGCCACCTTCTAGGCTCCCAGAATCCCTTCTCCCCATGCGGCCCCTGCACCGCTGTCTTCCCAGCAGCCCCTAAAACACCTTCTGCCTTTCCCCTCACTCAACAATACCCTTTTGAGATTACAATCAGTAATCTGATTGCTCTAAGTGGTATGTTTCTTGGCAAGAGTCCCATACCAGAGGCAGAGACAGGAGGGGAGGGTGCCTGGGTGCCTGGTTGGCTGGTAGCCAGACATCTGAGCCAGATCAGTCCTGTGCTTGCCTGGAGTCCGACCCAGAACCTTAGTGGAAAGTTAAGCTTGTCTGCAGTTCTTTCCAGCCATGTCTTGGGGTGCTGAGGCTGGCAAGGCTGAGGCACCCTCCCCTCCCCTCCCCACCCTCCTGTTAAACCTGAAGGGTAGGCAGCTTCACTTCTGACCATGCCAGCTCTCTGCAGGAGATGGCAAGCCAGTTGAGTCATCAGACCTGGCTCCTCCACTCTCTTGGGTCTTGTGCGTGCATGGTGCATGCTCAGTTGCTTCAGTTGTGTCCGACTCTTTCGATCCCATGAACTGTAGCCTGCCAGGCTCCTCTGTCCATGGGATTCTCCAGGCAAGAATACTGGAACGGGTTGCGATGCCCTCCCCCAGGGGATCTTCCTAACCCAGGGATCAAACTCGAGTCTCCTGCATTGGTAGGCAGGTTCTTTACCACGAGCGCCACCTGGGAAGCACTTCTTGGGTGTGTGTGTGTGTGTGTGTGTGTCGCTCAGTCGTGTCTGACTCTCTGCAACTCGAACTATAGCCTGCTAGGATTCTCTGTCCGTGGAATTCTCCAGGCAAGAATACTGGAGTGGATTGCTGTTCCCTTCTCCAGGGGTTCTTCTCCACCCAGGGATTGAACCCTGGTCTCCTGCATTGCAGGCAGATTCTTTATCACTTGAGCTACTTGGGTCTTAGAGAGTCATTAAAAAACAGGTCCTCCAAACGAATTTAGAGCTGGGCTAACAAACTCTCCACATAATCCTTTATTATGAGTGCAATGTCTAGAACCTGCACAAAGACAAATGCAAGCATCTGGTTATAGAGCATGACCCAGCGAGGGCAGGTGAGGGCCACTACTCCCTGCCAAGTGTGGCTGGCCTGGCAAGGTTTCCTAAAGATGTGATGATGGTCTTGCTGCTGTCAGCCCAGCCATCACCTCACTGGTTGGGAGAACTAGCTGAAATGGCTGATGGGGACCAATGAAGTCTTGCTCTAAACCACGCTAGCAAACCACTAATTTTAACTTCTGGCTTCTGTCAAGGCAGAAAGAAGAAAGGGAAAGAATGGAGGGTTGAAGACAGAAGGGTTTAGGCTTTATCCAGTCTGGGAAAATATCTCCTTATATCTCAATTTACTCATTTTCCACTGCTCACAGTAAACCAACCTCTTTCTTCTCAACAACTGACCCTATGATCTCTCCTGTGAGGTCTGCAAGCTGAAATCTTCTTTTCCCAAATCCAGATAGTGTTACCTCAAATCCAGGAGTCAGCTCTCTGCTTGTAGTCTGCTGGGAGATAGAGAGGTGAGAGTGAGAGGAAGGGGAAGCCAGGAGAAGTTGAAAAGCAAAGGTAACAAATATATTCTGTTAGCACCACCAGGAGGTAACTGCATTAAGTCTGCACTGTACCCCTCCAAATGTTTCTTTAATGACATACAAGCATCTGTTCGCATATCTGAGGTTTCTTTGTTCTTCTTCTTCTTACAGAAATAGGCTAATACTGTTCATGTGTTCAGTCGCTCAGTCGCCTCTGACTCTGTGGCCTGTAGCCCACCAGGTTTCTCTGTCCATGGACTTTTCCAGGCAAGAAGACCAGAGCAGGTTGCCATTTCCTTCTCCAGGGGATCTTTTAGACCCAAAAATCGAACCTGAGTTCATTAATATTAGGAACCTACTGTTCATAACAGTCTGTAATTCATAGATGTCCCTCTGTATACATAGATTAAACTCCTCTTTTTAATAGCTGCACGTCAGTCTATACTATGGGTAAATCACAGTCTATCAAGTCTTTCACTTGATGAGCACTTGATCTGTTTCCAGTGCAACACTACAAATAAATTGACAATAAACATCCTTAGATGTTCTTAACATGAAATCTCTATAGGAGATATTCCCCACTGTAGATTGCTGGGTCAGAGGGTGGTAGGTATTTTCATTTACATTGTTAGATTATGTTTATAATTAAGGAAACTGTCTCCAGTCTCCAAAGTTTCCATTTTAAAGAACACCCCTGTCCCTGTGTCTTTATCAGCTGTAGATGTTATGGCTAATCAGTTGAATGATCTTTCATGGGTCTGTAGACCATTTGGAATTATAATTAAAGCTTTTAATGAGGCTGAACTGCCAAGTTTATCTCTGCGTCAAAGGGACTTCACCTCCCCTAGTGATTCAGCCAGGATCAGTGCTACTTTGTTCCTCAGCAGTCTGGTTCTGCAGCTGGCTAAGGTCATGGCACCCATGCTGAACACCACAGAATGTAATCAAGGGCTTTGAGGGGTTTGGAAGCCAGTTGGACCTAGAAGTGTGAAGGGTGGGCAGGCAGTGGTAACTAGTAGAAGTGACCTGGGCCTATGTCCTTGGGGAATGGTCTCTTCACCCCACCTGTCTTCCTTGTTCTGGAATGAGCTTGCTCATCTCTCAGGAAGCCTGAAAAGAATTCAGTCAGAAAGACATTATTTACCTGTGTCCAGACTTGAATTACAGTAGAGTTCTGGCGCCTGTCATACCCTCTGTGTCAGCTCTATCCCGGTGCCCTTCCCTGAATTGGCCCTGTCCTCCCTGGTGGCGCTAGTGGTAAAGAACCTGCCTGCCAGTGCAGGAGAAATAACAGTCTCCGGTTCAGTCCCTGGGTCAGTAAGATCCCCTGGAGGAGGGCATGGCAACCCACTCCAGTATTCTTGCCTGGAGAATCCCATGGACAGAGGAGCCTGGCACGCTACAATCCACGGGTTGCAAAGAGTCAGACACGACTGAAGATACTAAGCACCCTCCCTCCAGTGATGGGGATGGCACCCAATTTGAACACAGAAGATTATTGCAACCTTCTCTAGTGTCTTCATTCCCCCTAGGCAGTAAACTCTTTGAGAGCAGGAGCTGCCTTACTCCTCTGCTCACCCCCAGAGGCAAGCGCCGCTCCTGGCACTCAGTAGGCACTCAGCTGTGAGGCGGACGGACCAGTGTGGGGCACAAGAGTGGGAAGGCAGAGGCCCCAGGAGGAGAAGGGCCCACAGCGCAGAAGCAGTTTCTTCTTCCTTCCTTCCCAGTTCTAGCCGTTGTAGAGAGAGGGCTGCCCGCTGAGTCAGAGGGGATGAGTTTAGTTCCTTGGAGGGGATGGGGGAGGGGAGAGGAGGCTTCTCCTCTCTTTCTGTGCATATGCAGCTGATTCATTATCCCCAGTCTCACCACCCATTCAAAGTCTTCCTCCTTCTTTGGGGTCCTGAGATGGGATCATGGAAACAGGGCAGGCTTGGAGGGAGGAGTCCTGGGTACCCATCCAGCTTTGCTCCTGGGCAGTGTTGTAGACTGATTATTTAAACCCTGGAATCTCAGGTATAGATCTCTGAAATGAAAAGTTCCTCTTCACAGGAACACTGTGTAGTTAAAAGGAGACAGTGATCTTAAACTCCTGGTACGGAGTTCCCTGGAGATCCAGTGGTTGGGACTCCTTGTTTCACTGCCAGGGAAGTTAGGAACTGGCAGGCATGCCTCATTGCACAACCAAAACAAAACAGAAACAATTTTTTTAAAAAATTACAAACACAGGTAAATTGAGGTAGGATTTATGTATTTATGAATAGAACACTTCAGTGAATCTATTGACAATTTTTAACAAATACCTGCAGCTGTGTCATCCAGAGCCTGTCAAAGTATAGAAAGGTGGACATTCCCTTTGCTCCCTTTCCTTCTCACTGATCTGGTGACTGTCACTGTAGAGTCCGTTTGCCTGCTTTGAAACTTCACGCACATGCACTCAGAGAGTGTGCTTCTCTGTGTCGGGCTTTCTGCATCTGCAGAACATCTCTGTGACCCACAGACACTGGGTCCAGGTTGTTATATGCATCAGCGGTTCTTCGCTTTCACTGCTGAGTAGGATTCCCTTGCTGGGCTTCCCCGGTGGCACTAATGGTGAAGAGCCTGCCTGCCAATGCAGGAGACCTAAGAGACCTGGGTTTGATCCCTGGGTTGGGAAGATCCCCTGGAGGAGGGCATGGCAACCCACTTCAGTATTCTTGTCTGGAGAATCCCATGGACAGAGGAGCCTGGCGCGTTACAGTCCATAGGGTCACTCAGAGATGGACACAGCTGAAGCGACTGAGCACAGCATAGCCCATTCCTTTGCAGACTGGACCACGATTTTTGGACATTTGAGGGTATTCCCAGTTTTTGGATACTACAA
The DNA here is from genome assembly GCF_042477335.2 of Ovis canadensis. Lineage (NCBI taxonomy): Eukaryota > Metazoa > Chordata > Mammalia > Artiodactyla > Bovidae > Ovis > Ovis canadensis. The sequence goes on along the minus strand of NC_091264.1, from coordinate 42,272,916 downwards.
ATAAAGCAACTAAGAACATTCTTCTATATAGTTCTCAGGCACATATATCATCATTTTTCTTGAGTAAATACCAAGGAATGTATTATAAACACTGGCCATAAAGCCTTTGTTGTTTTATTTTCTTTGAAGATCCATAACTTAATTTCCAAAGAGATTGTTTTATATTCCTGTAGGGAATGGATAAGAGTTCAGGTTATTTCACATTTTTGCCAACATTTTACTTTTAGCTTTTCTGATGGGTGTGTGGTGGTGGTTTAGCCGCCGAGTTGTGTCTGACTCTTGTGACCCCGTGGACTGTAGGCTGCCAGGCTCCTCTGTCCATGGGATTCTCCAGGCAAGAATAACTGGAATGGGTTGCCATTTCCTTCTCCAGGGGATCTTCCCGACCCACATTACAAGCAGATTCTTTACTCACTGAGCTACAGGGAAACCAGTGATTTCTAAATTTTGACTTTGTATTTTCCCCTGACTTTTTTTTTTTTTTCTGAGAACTTTTTCACATACAAATTTCAATTCATGTATCTTTATTATAAGCCAGACACAGAGAAGGCCATACTCTGAGTGCCTTTGTATGAAGTTTTAAAACAGGCAAAACGACTCCTATGGTGATAGTTACCAGATCAGTGAAAATGAAAGGGAGCAAAGGGAATGTTCTAGGGTGAAGGCAACAGTCTTTTTTTTTCCTTTTCTTTTTTCTGGGGAGGAACATTCTATACTCTGAAAAGGGCTGTGGATGACACAGCTTCATGTATTTGTTAAAAACCATCAGTAGACTCACCAAAGTGCTCACTATACTTACACTCCTAAAGTCCCTATTTAAGTGTTTTACTCACTTGTGTTGTTTGTCTTTTTATTATCAAGTCATAGAAGTTGTTTATATACTCTGGATACAAATCCTTTGTCAGATACTCGTACAGCAAACATTCTAACAAAGATCCCCCTGTTTTTTTTAGCGCTTCAGGTAAGCAAAATCTACTGATTTTTCACACATTATGGAGAAAAATGGCCCAGAGCATGAGTTTCTAGCTAGCCCCCAGGAACTTCACATTATTGTCTTTGTATTCAGAAACCAGGCCGAAGTACTTCATTTCTCTGAGGGACCCAGGGCTATTGGAGGAATTCATTCTTCAGTTTGTAAAACCTATTTCAGAAGATCTCTCTGAAGATTGTGGAAAGAGCTAAATAAATGTTAATTCCCTTTCTCTAGGCTCTGGATCCAAAGAATGCTCAGAATCCAACCCCGCCCCCCAGTCCTGCCTGCCCCACCCACCCCCAGAGTTTGACACCCAAGGCTTGTTTGTGCCTGTGGTCCTTACTTCATCCTTCTTTCTTGGTTTCAGTCACTTCCTTTGGCTTCTGCTCACATTCCTCAAGGAAGTCCTTCTGGTCAAGGTCACTAACAAAGTGTTGTTAATTCTAGTGGAGATGTCTATATCCTCATCTTTCTTTACCTCTCATCAGCCTTCCCCACATTTGGCAACTCTTCCCTTTATTTATTTTGTTCAGTTCTTCTGGATTTACTCCACAAATTTTTTACAAAGTAATTCTAGTTGGAAGAATAGAATAGAGAAAGAATTGTAAGAAAGTTTTATAGAGTCACCAGGTTTGTCAATTTGTAACATTTTAATATTGCTTGCCATATGTGATATACATAGTAAACAGTGGAAATTTATGCAGACAGTCTTCATTTGTGGTTTTGATATTCGTGTTTCAGTTAACATTTTCCTGGCCAGGATGGCCTGGGATGTGTGTGTATGTGTCTTGAATTTGATGGATGCTTTTATCTTACTAAGGGCTTTTAGTAAAAAGAATTTACTAAATCCTTTTTGTTTGGCATGTTTTAAGACTCTGGGGAATTTCCTGGTGGTCCAGTGACTAAAACTCTGCTCTCCCAATGCTTGCCAGCTGAGAGTTTGCCTGTTGCAACCAGAAAGATCCTGCGTGTGGCAGCCCAGACCCTGTGTAGAAAAACTCTGTACATTGTTTCTTGTCAATCTATCATTCTGTAGCCTACTTTTTAAGTTACCATTGTGTATGAGATGAACCATGCTTATGGGAATAGTTCATTTGTTTTCATTGACGGATAATAGCCATGGTATGAATGCATGCTCAGTCCTTCAGTCGTGACTTTCCGACCCCATAGGCTGTAGCCTGCCAGGCTCCTCTGTCCATGAGATTCTCCAGGCAAAAATACTGAAGTAGCTTGCGGTTTCCTCCTCCAGGGGATCTTCCCAATCCAGGCATGGAACTCTTGTATCTTGTGTCTCCTGAATTGGAAGGCAGATTCTTTACCACTGAGCCACCTGGGGAATGGTATGAATATGCTACAATTTATCTCTTTTTACTTTTCATTGACTTTTCCTTTGCTTTTTATGGCAGACCTGCTGCCTGCAGTGAACTTTTGTCTCCTTGGTCCCTATGCGTCACGCTAGAATATGTCTGTAGGAGTGGAATTATTGCACATCTTTACCATGAGATGCCAAATGGTTCTCCAGAGTGACTGTATGAATTTATATTTATGATCCAGCTCCCCACCCCCACCCCATGCACCCTTAAAGCTATGACACACTGCTCTAGCTTTCTTCTTACCACACTGGCTGTTCCTTCTCAATCTCCTTTGCTGGCTCCTTTTGCTGTAAATGTTGGCATGTTTAAAAGCTTTACCTGGGCTTCTTATTCTGTTCTTACTAACTTCCTAATTGCTCTAGTTCTATCCAGCCCCAGGATTTTAAATATCATCTATACACAGATGGCTTCCCAATAGGTATCCTGCATATTTCCAATGGTTTCCCAGGTGGCTCAGTGGTAAAGAATCTGCCTGCCAGTGCAGGAGATGCAAGAGACCAGTGTTCAATCCCTGGGTTCAGAAGATCCCCTGGAGAAGGAAATGGTAATCCAGTCCAGTATTCTTGCCTGGAAAATTCCATGGACAGAGGACCCCAGCCGGCTACAGTTCAAGGGGTCACAAAGAATTAGACTCAACTAAGCACACACACACATACACACACATATATTCTCATAGTTTAAAAAATAACCATACCAAAACAGGTACTCAAATATATTACAGATGGGATTGTAAACTCGTAATGTTTTCTCGAAGTGCATATGACAATCTCTGTCTAGGTTTTTAAACCGCATACACCCAGCAGTACCACTTCTAGGAGTATATCCAAAAACATACTGGCATATCTGCAAAATGACTGTATTCAAAATTATATGTTGTTGTATTCACTTTAAAAGAAAACAATCCAGATGCCTACAGGTAGGGAACTGGTTAAGAAACACTGCACATCTATAAATAAAGTACCATAAGAAATTTTTTAAAAAATAAAAGAACTTCCTTGGAGATCTAGGAGTTAAGACTCTCTGCTTCCATTGCAGGGGTTATTAGTTGGATCCTTAGTGGGGCAACTAAGATCCCACATGCCTCCTGGTGCAGCCCAAAACAAACAAAAAAGAACAAAAACGAAAAAGGAAGACATAGGAAGCTCTTGAAATGTATATTCATGGTATCTTGTTAAACGTAAAACAGCAAGTTGCAGGAAAGCATATATTAAATCTTATCTGAAGGGGAAAAGAATATATATGTATAGAATTCTGTTTGCTTGCATATGCATGAAATGTCTTTGGAGGAATAAACAAGGAATTCGATCAGTGGTTGCCTGTTAGGGATGGGACAAGAGTGAAAGAGACTCCTATCCTTTTTGAAGCATTTGAATTTTGAACCAAATCAAAATATAAAGTAAAAGATAATTCCAAAGAAGAAAATTGGAACTGAAAAAACTGAAAAATAACTTGAAGAATTTTTACCTTCATTAAGGTTTTTATGGGAAATAGATGGGGAAATAGTGGAAACAGTGTCAGACTTTATTTTTGGGGGCTCCAAAATCACTGCAGAGGGTGACTGCAGCCATGAAATTAAAAGAAGCTTACTCCTTGGAAGGAGAGTTATGACCAACCTAGATAGCATATTGAAAAGCAAAGATATTACTTTGCCAACAAAGGTCCGTCTAGTCAAGGCTATGGTTTTTCCTGTGGTCATGTATGGATGTGAGAGTTGGACTGTGAGGAAAGCTGAGTGCCAAAGAATTGATGCCTTTGAACTGTGGTGCTGGAGAAGACTCTTGAGAGTCCCTTGGACTGCAAGGAGATCCAACCAGTCCATCTTAAAGGAGATCAGTCCTGGGTGTTCTTTGGAAGGAATGATGCTAAAGCTGAAACTCCAATACTTTGGCCACCTCATGCAAAGAGTTGACTCATTGGAAAAGGCTCTGATGCTGGGAGGGATTGAGGGCAGGAGGAGAAGGGGACGACAGACGATGAGATGGTTGGATGGCATCACCAACTCGATGGACGTGAGTTTGAGAGAACTCCGGGAGTTGGTGATGGACAGGGAGGCCTGGTGTGCTGCAATTCATGGGGTCGCAAAGAGTCAGACACGACTGAACGACTGAACTGAAGGGAATTAAAGGTATTTTAATGTCTCAACATTATATCATTCTCTGATAATCATTTCATAACGTATGTAAGTCAAATCAGTATGCTCTACATCTTATATGTGTACAGTACTACTCTATGCCAATTATATCTCAATAAAACTGGAAGAAAAATAGATTAAGGTATGAAAATAGATATATTATTCCTTAAATCACTACCACCATTTTAGTTGAGTATGTTGTTTTTCTTTTAGTTGTATTTTCTTTCTTTACATATCTGTCTTTCATTCATTAAAAGGTAAAATAAGGGCACGATTAATCAACATGTGAAAGTTGTTTGCTCAAGGAAATTGGCTATTTTATTTGTATTCTTTTGGCCTAGCTGTGTGACTCGTGGCATCTTAGTTCCCAGACCAGAGACCCTAACCAGCCCACAGCAGTGAAAGCGCCAAGTCTTAACCACTGGTGAAAGCGAAAGTGACAGTCCGACTCTTTGCGACCCCAAGGACTGCAGCCTGCCAGGCTCCTCTGTCCCTAGAACTCTCTAGGTGAGAATACTGGAGTGGGTAGCCATACCCGACCCAAGTATCAACAGTGAGTCTCCTGCATTGTAGGCAGAATATTTACCATCTGAGCCACCAGGTAAGCCCCTTAACCACTGGACTGCCAGGCAATTCCCACTTTAAAAAATTATTATTTTTTTAATAGTATTTGACAATTTTTTGATTTAAGCAGAAAAGCACAGTCTAGGAGTTTCCCAGGTGGCTCAGTGATAAAGAATCCTCCTGCCCATGTAGGAGACCCCGGTTCAATCCCTGGGTTAGGAAGATCCCCTGGGGGAGGAAATGACAACCCAATCCAGTATTCTTGCCTGGGTTCCCACAGTCAGAGGAGCCTGGCAGCCTGGGGTCATAAAGAGTGGGACATGACTGAGATTGCTCCCAGAGCCTACAAAGCATTCTTTTGGTGGTTGGACCCATGCTTGTAGTTTCAGCAATCTCAGATCGCCCTCTAGCGTCCATGTCCAAGTCTCAAAAATTAGATAAATCACTTCGCTGTTTCTCTTGTGTCCTTAGTCGCTCAGTCATGTCCAACTCTTTGCGACCTGTGGACTGTAGCCTGCCAGGCTCCTCTGTTCATGGGGGATTCTCCAGGCAAGAACACTGGAGTGGGTTTCCATGTCCTTCTTCAGGGGATCTTCCCAACCCAGGAATCAAACCTAGCTCTCCCGCATTGCAGGCAGATTCTTTACTGTCCGAGCTCTCAGGGAAGCCCAAAAGGATGTGGGCTCCATCAGGATTTGAACCCAGGACCACTCACACCTGAAGTGAGAGTCACACTCCTAGACCAACGTGACTCTATGGTGTTTCTCCTAGGACACCTGACTGAAGCCGTTTGCCAACACTTTCAGGGCCCTCATCATTAGCCCATTCTGTTAACCTGTAAGTTTGTCCATGCCTGTCACCTTATGTTACCCTGTCTGGATCAGAAAGTGTGATCAGAGCTCCTCTGTCATCAGAGGCCCAAACATTTGAGGTAGAGTAAGAGGAGGGCCTGGAAGTCGGCTTCTGAGGGGTGAGGGAGGACCTGAGGGTGCAGGAGCCCGTCTGTGGAGCTGCAGCAGCCCCAGGTGCTGAGTGTCGAGCTCTGCTTCCGGGGCACCCTCTCTGACCTCCACATCTGGTCCCTTCCTGGCTGTTTGCAGTTCCTGTAACCCCAAGGCAATCAAACACTGGGTCACTGGGGTAAGCGTGCGGCGCCAAGGTGGGTCAGGTGTGGTCTGGTTTATTCTATATCTCATAGCTCCCTTCTGATATTAGAAACCAAACTAGATTCATAAACCCTTGCTCTTCCTGCAAGAAAGTGGTTCTAGTAGAGTTCTCAAAGTGCAGACCCAAAACAGGCTACACTGGCATCACCTGGGATGCAGTTTTCAGGACCTACCCCAGACCTACTGATGAGAACTCCAGGGGTGGGGGCCCAGGGCTTTGCATTTTAACAATCCCCCCAGCAGAATTTTCCTGTTCAAATCAAGCCCCGCCCTGCCCACTCTTCATCTCAATATTTAGTAATTGTGATTCCTGAGCAGTCAGATGTTGGAGGCATAATTTCTTGCCAGGAAAGAAACTGGCAAAGCTCCCCAGTCAGCTTAGTCTGAGTCCTGTCCTGTCCTGTCCTGTCCTAGGCAAAGGAATGCATGTCCCGGATTATGAGTCGTGTTCATTTGTCCTGGGTGTCCATTGGGTTCCTACTTATACTCAAAATGCCGCTCATATGCTGTCTCTTTTATAGGGTTTTTGTAACTCCTTGCTCAGAGCTGCCAGTCTACATATATGTCCCCAAGGCACCTGTGCAGGTTGCACTGACCATTTGTCTTAACACTTCCTCACCCATATTAGCCTGAGCAAGACTGTGCCAACCCTGAGCGCCAGGAGAGTGTGGTTCCATCAGCCCCAGTTCCTGCTAAAGGCAGCGGCCAGCACACAGTAGATATTTAGTACATGTTTGCCAAATGAATGGCTTATAATTGAGAAGGAATTGAAACCCAAAACTATAAGCCAAGAATGGCTGGCAGATTTGCCAAGTCCTTTTGTTGGAACCCAGAGCTCACTGGGGTTTGCTTCTGGAATCTTCTCACCTGTCTTCTCTCATCAGGCATTTCCATCCCTTCCCAAAGTCCATCTAGAATAAAATATCAACTTTCAGGACTGCCTTCCCGGTCAGCCAAGTCCAAATCCCCAGATAACTTCTGTCCTGGATTCACATGGTCAACTACAACTCTGAGGGTAGTTTCACTGAAATTTAGATTACCAATGGGATGAGTCATGGGGTGGAGTGGGGGTAGGGGGACTCAGGTTGACCTTAATATTAGGAAAGTTATCTTTGCATTTTTAAAGAAAAGCCTGCTTGCATTGGAAAGAAGAGAGAGAAAAGATAGTTTTAGTATGTGCAGGAGTCTTCAGGTGAAAATCTGGAGACACCTCCAAGAACGCTAGGACCCACACTCCATGGCTGAATGACTCACTCATCTGTCACCCAGGTGGTGCCTAGGCAGGCTTCCCAGGAAGTCCAGAGTCATCTAAGTCATCAACATTTTCTGGGAATCCAGGCCACACATTTAGTATCTCAGGGACTCAGATTCTCAAGCTGTGAAAATGAAAGAATCCATTCTATTCTCTCAGATGTGGTGAGATTAAAATTATGTAACAATCAGTAATTGATGGTAAGATCTCATGGGTGAGTGAAAATCTCTCAGTCATGTCCAACACTTTGGGATCCCATGGACGATAGCCCCGCAGGCTCCTCTGACCGTAGAATTCTTCAGGCAAAACTACTGGAGTGGTTTGTGCCATTTCCTTCTCCAGAGGATCGTCCTGACACAGAGCTTGAACCCAGGTCTCCTGCACTGCAGGCAGATTCTTTACCATCTGAGCCACCAGGGAAGCCCAATAATAGATGGCATTCTTGGTGTTGCCTTCGTTGCTCAGCTGACTTCCAAATCCAAGAATGGATCACGGATTGTGGAGGAAGAGTTCAATTCTTTCCCTTGGAGGACCATCAGTAGGGATTTCTGCCCCATGATGTCAGAGGAGAGATGTTTCAAGGTGAATTGGGAAAGGAGAGTTGAATTTTTTCATTAAAACTTCATTTTGCATGTTTTAATACATCATAATAAGTAAGTTATCCCATTAGAAAAGTCAGGGGCTTCCTTAGTGGCTCAGTGGTGAAGAATCTGCCTGCTGATGCAGGAGACAGGGGTTTGGTCTCTAATCCAGGAAGACCCCACATGCCTTGGAGCAACTAAGCCCATGCCCACAACTATTGAGCCTGTGCTCTAGAGACCGGGAGCCGAAACTACTGAGCACCTGTGCCACAACTACCGGAGCCTGCTCACCCTAGAGGCCATGCTCCGCAAGAAGAGAAGCCGCCACAACGAGAAGCCCGTGCACCCCAAGCAGAGAGTAGCCCCAGCTCGCCGCAACTGGAGAAAGCCCGTTGAGCAATGAAGACCCAGCACAGACAAAAATAACTGGCCAACTAACTAATCATATTTAAAAAGTAAACCTTGGGCAGTCACAAACAATATATAACAATAATAAAAGCAGTAATATAACAAACCATCGAATGTCTCCACGGGGAGGGACATGGTGAGCTCTTTGGCAGGTTGTCACTTCTTAGCTACACTCAGTTGCACAAACTGCTTCCCACGTATTTGCGTGTCTATACAGGACTGCATAGCTGTAGTTATACATTATGAATTATTTTGAATCTTATTTTTGAAAACTTCATTATAATCAATAAATAACTTTATATATTATAAACTCTCCTTAAAAACTGCTTTTACCAGCTGTATACTATTTCCAAAAAAAAAAAGAATATATCCACTCTTCTGTATCTTTTTTCTACCTTTACAAATAAAGTTTGATTAATTTATTTTTTATTTGTGGTTTCCCTCCTGGCTTGCAGGATCTCAGTTCCCCAACCAGGGACTGAACTCACGACACAGCAGTGATAGTGCCTAGTCTTAACCACTGGACCACCAGGGAATTCCTTGATTAATATTCTTGCCCTGGGGGTGTTCCTCTGTGGTCTAGTTGGGATTCAGAGCTTTCACTGCAGAGGCCCAGGTTCAATGCCTGGTTGGGGAAGTGAGATACTGCTAAGCCACCTGGCATGACCAAAAGTTTTTTAAAATAAAATTTGCATACCTAGACAGTATTCTGTATTTTATTTTAAAATGATGGATTTCTTGAATAAAAATTACTGGGTCAAAGAACATGAGCATTTTTTTGTGGGGCTGCATGAGGTCTCAGTTGTGGCAGGATCATTTGCTGTGGCACCCTGACCCTCTAGTTGTGGGTGGGTCCTGGAGCTCCAGGGCTCAGTAGTTGCGGTGCACTGGCTTAACTGTGCCCGCATGTGGGTGCTACTTCCTGGGCCGGGGACTGAACCGGGGTCGCCTGGATTACAAGCTGGAATCTTAACCACTGGATCACCAGGAAAGTTCTGCATGAATATTTTTAAGGCTTCTCATACGTGTTTTCGGGGCTTCCCAGGGGGTTCACTGAGTAAAGAATCTACTTGCAATGCAGGAGACACAGGAGATGCAGGTTCAATCCCTGGATCAGGAAGATCCCTGGGGGAGGGCGTGGCAACCCACTCTGATGTTCTTGCCTGGAGAATCCCATGGACAGAGAAGCGTGGCAGGCAACAGTCAATAGGGCCAAAAAGAGTCAGACACAGCTGAAGCACTGGAGCACACTGGCAGCCTACAGGTTTTCAAACTGCTTTTTGAAAGCACTGTGCCAGCCTATGGTCAACCCATATTTATTGAACCCTACTATGTACTGGGACTGTTCTAGATTCAAGAGATACAAGTGGTGACAAATAGACAAGGTTCCTGTTTTTTTTATATATATATATAATTTTTAAAACTGTGCAGGTTTAAGGACCAATGGCAGAATAGAATTTGGTGATTGGTAACGTATTGATGAACACCTTGATGTAGGACCCTGAGAATTTGGGATAATCAATATTGGGACCTGCTTAATACATGCTGCTGCTGCTGCTAAGTCACTTCAGTCGTGTCCAACTCTGTGCGACCCCATAGACGGCAGCCCACCGGGCTCCCCTGTCCCTGGGATTCTCCAGGCAAGAACTACCAATATTGAAAACCCACATCAACCACAACTATATTCCACATAATTCTTGTTAATGAGTTAATGGGAACAGATTCTTCTTAGTTTCATCGTGGGATCAACATTTCTTTACAGACTCAACTTTTATTTATTACCTTTCCAGCTCCGTCTCACCTTACCCAAGCCTTCTGTGTCTCGTCATTTCTGTATTTATTTAGCCTTTCCATTCTCTGCCAGGTATGGTTGTGCCCTGCCGTAACCCACATGACACTTACCTTTCGAGTATGTTTTTATACTCTGTCCTTCTCAGCAGTATACAGATTTTTCTTTTTTAATCTTCTCTGCTGTACCCCACCTGTCATGTTAGTTCACCCTGACAGATTACGCTTGCTCACCCTGACATACCGTGCGTGGCATGCCCTGTACTGGTCCAACTTGCTCAGCTCTTTCTTCTCTGAGGCATCTCTCCCATACCCCATACTTTCCTTCTCTTTCTGAATTCTACCTTTACCAAAATTTACCCTTCCCTGGTCAGCCTGCTCCCCTTGGCCTGTCTCAAATCTTTCTTACTGTACTGTTTGGCTTGAACCTACCCTATATTTTCCAGTGTGTACTACTGTAACTGAGTCCAAGCTTTTCTCTGCTCGCCACACAATAGGCCAATAAATCCAAGAGACAAGGTGTTAAGGCAAGGAATCCGACTTTATTTGGAGAGCCGACTGACCAAGAAGACGGCAGACTAATGTCTCTAAATAACCATCTTGTTGAGGCCTGGATGCCAGGTTCCTTTATAGATCAGAGATGAGGGGCTGTGAGGAAACAAAATAAAAAGACTACTTAATTCTTGCAAATATCTCTTAGAATGGCAAGCCTCAGGCAGGGGGCGTTGTTAGTTTTGCTTCCTTACAGCTATTTCAGAGGTGGTATGAAATGGAATATCTCCTGCCATATCAATAAACAAAGATGTGCCCCCTCTGCACCCGCCCCCTGCCCCTCCTGAACTTCTGAGCCACACCGGTAACCATCAGACAAGTGGTGCCATTTCCCACACAAAGAACCCAAGAATGTCACAGTCCCTCCACAGATGGGCAGGCTCAGGTTATCTCCCTGTTAAACAAAGGCACTTTAGTCTAAGGGTCAGGAGGAGGAGAGACAGGGTTCCCTGAGGCAGGCTACTATATATGCCTATACTAACAGCAATGCAGGAAACCTGGGTTTGATTGCTGGGTTTGGAAGATCCCCTGGAGGAGGGCATGGCAACCCACTCTAGTATTCTAGCCTGGAGAATCCCCATGGACGGAGGAGCCTAGCTGGCTACAGTCCATGGGGTCACAAAGAGTGGGACACAACTGAGCACCTAAGCCCAGCATACATTTATTGATAGTTGTGCTGGGTCTTTGTTGCTGAAGGCAGACTTTCTCTAGTGGCAGCAAGTAGGGGCTTCTCTTGCTGCGAGCACAGGCTCCAGGTGCACAGGCTTCGGTAGTTGCAGCACTCAGGCTCAGTGGCTGTGGCACACGGCTCAGTTGCTCCACTGCCTGAGGAATCTTCCCGGGCCAGGGATGAAACCCATGTCCTCTGCACCGGCAAATGGATTCTTATCTACTGGACCATCACGGAAGCCCCAAGGTTCTTATTTTAAAGAATATATATTTCAATGATACAGATGACAAAAACAAATATTCTGATATCACTGATAATTGCTCTGGAGAAAATTATGGCTGGGCTAGAAGACTGGTAGTGGCGATGGCAGGGCCAATAATTCAGGGTTGTTAGACACCGCACTTCTGAGGCCTTGACCTTGGGCCACTGGACAGAGACCTGAATGGAAGAGGGGAGCCAACCAGGTGAGTTTCTGGAGAAGGGGTGCATCTGGGGAGTCACAGCCAGGCCAGGAGCCCTGGGCAGGACCGAGCGGTGTTAGAGGCCCGTGTGTGTAGACAAAGGAGCTGAGAGTGGTGGACTGAGGGAGGCTAGGGTGGCCAGAGGGGCCGTGTCATGAGGGGCTTGTAGGCAGTGGTGAGGGGCTGGGAGTTCATTCTAAGGAGGGTAGACACTGCAGTGTTCTTTGGGGTGTGGTGGTGAGGACATGCTCTAATTCACAGCTTAAAAGATCATGACTTCTTTTAAAAGGTCAGTTTAAAAGACCATTCCCTGGCAGTCCAGTAGTTAAAAATCTGCCTTCCAATGCAGGAAACTCTCCCTTGTCAGGAAACTAAGATCCCACGTGGCTGGGAGCAACTAAGCCCACAGGCCGCAAGTACTGAGCCTGCAGCCACAGCTACAGAGAAGCCCTCCTGCTGTGAAAGATCCCACAAGTGGTAACGGAGAGCCGGTGAGGCCAAATAAATAAATAAAAAGGAAGGTGCCATTCCTTGAAAAATAAAAATAAAAGAAAAAGGATCTTGCCTTCTGTTATGTGGGTAATAGCAGGGCAGGGAGCCACCTGGAAGACTAGCCTGTTACTACGGAGGAGAGCATGGTTCTCGGATGGAAGCAGTAGAGGTGTGAGAATGACTGGATTTCAGTGTTGATACATTTTAAATGTGATGTTAGCAGAAAGCCTGTGAAGAACTACACATCTATTCACTTAATTTTACAGGTAATTTCAGATGGCTTACTGCCCCATCCAGCACAGTGGGTGAGAAAGACCTGACATGGGGCGAGCGCATAATGAAAAGACAGACACATATAATTTGGCAAGCGGGAGAGTCAGGGGGCCTTGCTCTCCATGGCAGGAAGACAAAATGGCTCCTTTCAGCCTGTACTTTTATTGGCAGAAGTCACAGCAGATCATTAGGGAATAGCTATACTGGGGAGTTTGATTAGCACACCATCAAGAGTCAAGTTAAGGCTCTACAGTTGATCAGGAACATCTTGTTTTGTTTCCATGGGGACAGACACAGGGGTAGGCAGTGAAGGGGAGCAGAGAGCATGTCCCGCCATTTGGCATGCTAACTAGGACAATCACGAGGGCACAGTTTGCGGTATCCTTGAGTCACGGGACAGGTTCTGGGCTCTGCTCTGCCAGGCTGCAACAGCTTACTGCCACAAACTCATTGTAAACACAGGAATTATGTAAAAATCAGGGCTTCCCTGGTGGCTCAGTGGTAAGGAATCAGCCTTCCAATGCAGGAGACACGGGTTTGATCCCGGATCTGGGAAGATCCCACATGCCCCAGGGAAACAGGCCCATGCACCACATCTACTGAGCCTGTGCTCTAGAGCCTAGGAGCCTCAACTACTAAGCTCACGTGCCAGCAAATATTGAAGCCCGTGCGCCCTAGAACCTGTGCTCTGCAGCAAGAAAATCTACAGCAATGAGAGGCTTGTGCCCTGCCACTAGAAAGGAGCCGCCATTCACCACAACTAGAGAAAAGCCCAGGCAGCAATGAAGACCCAGCACAGCCAAAAATAAATAGACATTTTTAAAATCAAAATCAAAATCAGTGCCAACAAAATATAAATTTTAAATGTTAAGTCTGGGGTTCAAGTTAGAACGTTACTAGGCAAGCTGGGATATCTGAAACGTGTTGAAAAGGAGAATTCACTGTTTATCTAACCATGGATTTCATTGGCTCAAAATCTCTTAGGATTAGTGCATGAGTCATGGGTGGGGCGTTGGTTCAAGATCACTTCCTGGCTTCCTGTTTCCGGTTCTTATTTAGAGTCAAAGCAAATTAATTTCAAAATATTCAAAGATGAAATCAACATCCACAATGTCACTGAGTAAATGTAAAATCCTCAGGAATTCAAGGAGATTCTACTTTTGCCCCAGGAATGACCTCACTGTGGGCAGCTGAAGATCCAGGGTCCTTTCTGAGGCTGCCAGGATGTAGGGGCTACTGAGCTATAGCCCTGAACAGAGTTATCCTTTCTACCTAACACGTCCCACAAAGAATTACAGCCAGCTTCAGAGATCTCATCTGAACTAGGATTTTGGTTTTCTGGTGTTGGTTCTGTTCAAGCATTTGTGTGGGCTTAAAGTGTCACAAAGATTTTCTCTTAATGATATTTCTTTGAGGGAATTTGACATCCACCCTAGGTGGCTCTGGGACTTCCCTGGTGGTTCAGTGGTGAAGAACCCACTCACCAATGCAGGAGACCCAGGTTCGATGCACGATTTGGGAAGATCCCCTGGAGAAGGAAATGGTAACCCACTCCAGTATCCTTATCTGCAAAATCTCATAAACAGAGGAACCTGACAGGCTACCGTCCGCGGAGTTGAAAAGAGCTGCACACAACTTAGCGACTAAACAACAATAGTTCTACATCTTCATCGTGGTGATGGTGACATGGGCATGTAAATTGCCAAAACTCAACCAGCTCTATGTTTCCAATAGGTGTTTTATGTAAAGTATGTACTTTCAAAGTTGATTTTTAAAATAGAAATCTCTTTGGAATGAGTCTTTTGGTTAGGTAAACTAAAGAAACAAGACACCTGGTCTTTTTGCTGAGAGCTATGCCTGGCACATCTGGAGGGAGAGACTGGGCAATTTACTCCCCAGTGGTTAGGCAGTAACAAAAACAGCCGTCTACTTATGCGTTTAGAGAGAGATCAAACAGTTATGGCAAACTGAATAAAAGACAGATCTAGATAAAGAATAAATATGTTAGAAATCATAAAATTACACTGTTAAAAATTCATCTCCCCTGTAGCTTTTTTCTCCCTTTCTCTTCCCCTTCCCTCCTTCCCTTTTCACTCTCACCTTTACAGCTTATCCCCCCATTTTCAATATCACGTCACTCATCTGGGACTGATCCAGGACCAAAAACCAAAGCTCACTGTGGCATTTTGGCAGCATCTGCACGGCTCTGCAGCTATTATATCATTTCCGGAAGTCACCCTGGTTTTTGAAGAAAGTCACACTGGGTCTAGTGTGTATGTTTCCCTGGATGCTCAGTTTTTGCTTTCCTCTGGGGTGGGTGGACGGGATTCGAAGGCCAGCTCCGCGGCGGGCGCTTTCCTTCCAGAGGGGACGCGAGGCGGTAGGGAATGTACTTGGATCCTAGAATTCAAGAGCGTCCCCGTGGGCTCGGGGGCTCGGAAAAGTATCTCCCTATTCAGAATCGACCCAGAGGGTGCTTGAAATAAGTCGTGTTCCGGGATCTCCCTTCGGACCTACGACGGAATTTCCGCGGACCCGGGCAGATCTGCGTTTTCACAGCCTGCAGATGTTAATTGCTAAGCAGTTTGAGAACCAGAAACCTAAATGCAGCTCACTCCTCTCCCAACCTGCCCATAAATTCCTTCATTCTGCTTTTTGTTTTTAACCCACGAACAGCGTTTCTTCCCTTTAAGCCAGAGTTGGAGGGGAGGGGTGATCCACTGAGGGTTCGCCGAGCTCCGCCCTGGATTATGTAAACTCCCAACACTCGGATGGTTTTCGGTTTCCTTTCCCGACCCTGTAATGGTCCCAGAGGTCAACGGAGAGAAAGAGGCCCGTGTGCCGGTGAGTCCAGGGGTACCAAAGGAAGAATGGAGGAAAAGTAGTTTATAGAGCAAAGCAAGGGTTTGGAGGCCGGGTGGGCGGAGGAACACCGGTCTAGCTGCGACGCGAGATTGGGAGGGAGGCAGCCACGGCTAAAGTCAAGCGAGCCCCCCAAATCTGGAGTCTTACTTCCCAGTAAGAGTAGTTGGCACACTACAGTCATCCCGAAATGCTGGGAAACAAACGTAGCATGTTAACGATAGTATGAAAAATCTTTGGGGGGAGAGGGAGAGGGTTCATCTAAGTGAACCAGTTTGCTGGAGCAGCCACACCCAGCAAGTCTTGGAAAGAAGACTGACTTGGAGGAAAGGGCTTGTCGACCTGTCAGGAGAGCTGGCTTCCATCTGCCTCTCTATACCTTCACGACTCATTTCTTTCTTTCTTTTTGGTTGCCCTGAGTCTTTGTTGCTGCACGGGGGGCTTCTCTAGTTGCCGGGAGCCGGTCTAGAGCTGGGGAGGTGGGGGGTAGGGTTCAGTAGTTGTGGTGAACCAGTGAAGTTGCTCAGTCCTGTCCGACTCTTTGGGACCCCATGGACTGTAGCCTACCAGGCTCCTCCATCCATGGAATTTTCCAGGCAAGAGTGAGTGGGTTGCCATTTCCTTCTTCAGGGGATCTTCCCGACCCAGGGATCCAACCCAGGTCTCCTGCATTACAGCAGCCGCTTTACTGTCTGAGCCACCAGGGAAGCCCAGTTGTGGTACAGGGGCTCCGTTGCTCCCGGGCATGTGGAATCTTCCCAGACCAAAGATGGAACCCATGTTCCCTGCATTGGGAGGCAAACTCCCTCCACTCTACTACTCGGTGGCGGGGTGGGGGGGTCCACTTTCACTTGTGAGCTTTAGCAGTGAAAAAGAATCTCTCTGGGATGGGACAGGACCCAATCTCTGACCTGCTAAATACATTATGATGGTCAAAGTAATTAACAAAAATGATGTGAAATCTAAGAAATGTTAAAACTTTCTCAGGCATGATATTTGGGTCCACAGCAAAAGTATTGCATAAAGGATCTTAGTGGAGTGGTTAGTAATGAGAGGCAGAGTACAACTTTTTAAAAGCATTTGCGGGGACACAAACATGAAATGAACACAGTTCCTGATCCCAAAGTGACTCATTGTCTAATGGGGGTGTTGTATAAAATGGTCAGATGGGGTTCAAGGCAGGGCACACTTTGTTCCATCAGGGAGGTTTCAACAAGGTCGAGACCAATTATTCTAAAACTGGAATCACTGAGGGGGCTTTAAAGGATAGGAAGTCTAGGTCCAACCCAAGGGATTCAATTGGTTTTGGCCATGGCCTAGAGATCCAGGTGGTTCTATAAGCAGTCAAGTTTGAGGACCATGGTGTACATATTCCAGAGACCAAAAGATGTGCTTTGGGGATAAAGCACAGCTTTCAGTAGAAGACTTTCAGGATGGTATTATTGTTATTTTTGAAATACAGTTCATATATCACTTAATTCACCCTTTTAAAGCAAACAGTTAAAGAAAGAAAAAAATAAAAAAAAGCAAAAAAAAGGCAAACAGTTAGGTAGTTTTTAGTATAATCCCAAGGTTGTGCCACCCTTACCACCATCTAATTGGGATGCTCTTTTTAGGATCTGTTGTTCTGATGAAAGGCAGAGGAGAGTAACCCATAGGAGAGTGACGTGTAAGCAGTGGCATCCTGATGTCACAGAGAAATGGAAAATGGTGCCACCTAGCTGCTTGTGGCAGCTTCCATTTAAGATGGAGTAGACACACTAATTGTTAATTCTGCAGGTGGGGCAGCTGTGGATTGCTTGGGGGCTTTATGGTTATAACTGGGGACAGACCTGTGTTTAGGAAGCCTTTGCAGTTCTCTAGGCTGAGGTAGATGAAAGCTTGGACTAAGGTAGCTGCTGTGGGATTGAAAAGGGGTTGGAGGAGCTGCCTGTGAGTCCATGAGAGGCAGGGGAAAGGGGATCAGAAGGGACCAAGCTGGTGATGCTTAAAGAGAACTAGGAGAGGCTGGTGTGTGGAGTTTGCTTGTAGACCTGTTGGGTTTGAGGGGAGGATGGGCCCAGAGGTGCAGACATACTGAGGCAGCTTGAAAAGGGAATCTGGAGAGGCTGGTGTTGGAGTGGATCAAACCAAGAGTCTCCTAGGGAGAATGCAGATACTTATAGGCTGAGACCACCAGAAGACACATAGCAGTCAGTTAGAGGAGGAGAAGGAGATTAGAGGGAGGAGATATATGTATATTTATGGCTGATTCATGTTGTTATACAGCAGAAACCAACCACTGTAAAGCAGGTGTCCTCCGATTAAAAATAAATTTTTAAAAGAAAGAAGAGAGAGGATTTGGTTATTCATCTGGGGTAGTGACTTCTGAGAGGCAGAGTTGCTGAAATCTACAAATCTGGTCTCAGTAGACTTTTTGTTTGTTTTCTCAGCTGCAGTGATTCTTCCTTGTGGCACCTAGTCTGTTCCTTGCTTGGCTGGGTTTTCTTTCCTTGCAGAGGGTGAGGGCTACTCTCTAGTTGGGCTGAACGGGCTTCTCGTTTAAGGTGACTTTCGCTTGTGGAGCAGGAATTCTAGGGCGCTCTGGCTTCAGTGGTTGTGGCTCAAGGGTTGAGTTGTTGCTGTGCGCCGGCTTAGTTGCCCCAAGGCATGTGGGATCTTCCCAGACCAGGTATGGAACCCGTGTCCCCTGTTCTGGCAGGCGGATTCTTAACCACTGGACCACCGGGGAAGACCCTGGCGGGTCACAGTAGACTTGCCAGTAACTCTACTGTGAGAGGCGGAGGGAGGTGGAGGTGGGTTGGATTGGAAGAGAAATTGTGTCTAAAGGAAGAGCCCCAAAAGGCCGGAAACGTTGAGATGTCTCTAAAGCTCACCCTCCATCTCACCTCCCTGGCTTTTCTAGCCTTCAGGCTTTTAAAATCACTGCAGATGGTGACTGCAGCCATGAAATTAAAGACGCTTACTCCTTGGAAGGAAAGTCATGACCAACCTAGACAGCATATTAAAAAGCAGAGACATTACTTTGCCAACAAAAGTCTGAATAGTCAAGGCTATGGTTTTTCCAGTAGTCATGTATGGATGTGAAAGTTGGAATATAAAGAAAGCTGAGCGCCGAAGATTTGATACTTTTGAACTGTGGTGTTGGAGAAGACTCTTGAGAGTCCCTTAGACTGCAAGGAGATCCAACCAGTCCATCCTAAAGGAGATCCGTTCTGGGTGTTCATTGGAAGGACTGATGTTGAAGCTGAAACTCGAATACTTTGGCCACCTGATATGAAGTGCTGACTCATTGGAAAAGACCCGGATGCTGGGAAGGATTGAGGGCAGGAGGAGAAGGGGACGACAGGGGATGAGAGGGTTGGGTGGCATCACCGACTCAATGGACATGAGTTTGGGTATATTCCGGGAGTTGGTGATGGACAGGGAAGACTGGCGTGGTGCGGTTTATAGGGTCGGACACGACTGAGCCACTGAACTGAACTGAACTGAGGAGGGCCGGGGGCGGGCCGGGGGCGGGCCGGGGGCGGGCCGGGGGCGGGCCGGGGGCGGGCCGGGGGCGGGCCGGGGGCGGGCCGGGGGCGGGCCGGGGCGGGCCGGGGGCGGGCCGGGGGCGGGCCGGAATTTCACCACCCCTCAGTTTCCGCCGCGTTCCTTGGGTCCGCCAGCTTTCTTTCGGTCCCGGAGCCTCTGGCAGGGAGACAAGATATGGGCCATGGGGCTCTCTTGTGTCTGGCAGTGTCTAGCCGGCGCTGCCGTTTTTGTGTCCCTGGGTAACGCCGCCGGTGAGTGGGGTTCTTTGAAGTCTCAGTCCGGACGGAGCCCGGGGTGGTTTCAGGGGTTCGGGTGGTTAGTATTCGATGGGATTCGGCGAGCGTCGCGGGGACCGTCTCAATTGCGGCTGGGGTTGAGCGAATAGAGGAGTTGTGGGGGTGGGAGGAAGGTGGAGGGCGGGGAGGTGTAAGGTCCAGGGGCGGCCGGGAACTTCACACGTCGTGTGGCGAGCACTGCATCCCGCGTTTCAGTCTCTTTCCAGTTCCTAGCTTCTGCTCTCCCTGCCCCACCTGCCCTCCCCGGTGCCCTCATCACATGTCTCAGTCCTCAGATTCTCCTGATTGACAAGGCAGCCTGGTCCCCACCCCGCTCCCTGCCGCTGCCCACCCTCACCCCGCCACCCCACCCTCCCTCCTCGTTGCTCTTTTTTTTTCCCTTAGTTTTTTTTTTTTTTTTTTCCGTTGCTCTCTTGAATGGCGTTTCTTCCAGGTCCCAGGCTCAGGCGATCACATCTTAGCCGTCTATGGGGCCCTTTCTTATGCCCCTGAAAGCTGTCCTCTTAGCTCTGCCGTCTCTTCTCACTTCTGGCCGCCGGAAACGAGTTTCCAGGTTGACGGCGCTCGGGGGTCCTCAGCCCCGAGAGTTAGGGCCCTTTTTCTAGTGACCAGGGCGTCTGGGAAGGGGCCAGCTCGATCCACACTCTTCTACTGCTATGGGCACTGTGGCGGCCTCTGAATCACTGACGGAGGTTAGGTCTGAGGGCTTTGGGACCAAAAGATTCTTCCTACGATTTCCGTGGTCTCCCCTCCCTCCCCCCTTATTCCCCCCTCCCCCACTAACGTGAACTCTAATTTTCCGCTGTGCCTGTGGTCCCACGACTGAATCTCTCCTTACCTCCTCCCTTGCTAGCCCTCGAGCCCCCTACCCTCCCTGCTGACCCCTCCTCTCTACCTCTCTCTGATCTCTTCCTAGGGTGTCCCCATCCTCATCCCTTTTCCCACTACAGGTCCCTCCCCTCCCCTCCCCTCATGGGTCTTTTCCTTTGAGGACTGGTCACCTGCAAGGCTCCTACCTCCCCTCAGCTTTCACTAACCTTACTTTTCTGGGGATGACTTTTACCCATGAATTTTCCCCTCCACCCTCCACCCATCACCAGGAGGAGCTCTCCTGCCAATGATCCCTGGGCCTTGAGCACAGTGCCCAGCCCCTGGGGGAGGACCTGTCCCCCACTTGATATCCACCCTCCTACCTCCGCCCCTTGCAGGCACCTGCTCTTGGCCCTCGTCCAAGGGGGGCCTTTCCCCCAACAGGGCCCCTCCCCCACTCCTGCATCCTGAGCCTCACCCTCTGGATTCCTCCACTCTCCAGGGCACAGGTGCTGGGATGGCAACTTGCCCTGCTCCCACCCTTGTCCGAGTGCCTTGGGCCCTCACCAAGTTCTCATCAGTCACAGGCTCCCTCTTGTGGTTGCCCAGAAACTCCACCTCACTCTCACCCTCCCTCACCCAGGGCATCCCTCCTCTTTCCCCTGAGCCATGCTCATCCCTTGCCCCTCAATCCCAGGCCCTCACCACATCTCCTCTGCAGTCTCTTCCCTTCCCCCACAGTAGGAATACTGCCCTTGGTCCACTGCCCACCTCCTTGGCCTTCGTCACCCTCTCTTTGGTTCCACGACCCCAGTGGGCTCTCACTATCTCAATCTTGTATCCGAAATCCTTGTTTATGCCACTTGGTCAGCAGGCCTTTCCTACAGGGAGTCTTCTCCCAGGCTCACCCCATGCTTACTGGCTGTCTGACCCGAACCCTCTGTGGAGGTGTGACCTCACTCCCTCCAACCCCTCCCACCATGTAGGTGCTTCCAGTGTGCACCTTGGCTTTCAGTTCCATCTTCTCTTGCCACTCCGACATTTTAATTCTCCATGACCCCTGTGCGCATGGCACTGACTCCTCTCCCAGGGGACACTGGCAGGTGCAGCCACCTCCCCACCTGGGGCCTCACCATGCCTCTTTGCACTCTGAGCCCAGACCCACTCCTTCACCTCCCCCAGTTACTGGCCCACCTTGATCTCTCTTGGGGCCACAGCCCAGCCCCTCAGGCCCCTCTGTCTCCTGCCTCACCCTCCCTGGAGCCCACCTTGTCCATGATGAGCCTGCACCAGGGGCGGCAGCCCTTGGTCTCCATCTCACCTGCCCCGCCTCTGACCAGGGATCCCTCTGGTCTTGGGTCTGACACTGCCCCTCCCTCCCTCTGACTCCACCTCCCCTCACCCTGCTCTTCCTGCCTCTCCCCTTGCCCTCCTGCCTCGACCCTTAGGGAGCCGGTGCCTCCCTGCCCTGGCACTTGTCCTACACGTGTGTCCATCTCCACCCTCTCCCTCCACTCCTGGAGTCCCCTCTCCCTCCTTCTCTTTCCCGTTTTCCCGTATGGAACTCCGCATTCTGGTCCCTTGTACACATGCATGTTCTGCATCCTCAGCACCTGGAGCAGGTCAGGACGCAGAACTTGTCTGTTAAACATCTGATGTGCACTTGTCTCCAGAAAGCAGTTTCATCTGTGGTTCCTCCTTCCCCAGGATCGCACAGTCTTTCTTACAACATGACAGTGCTTTCCCGGGATGGCTTTGTGCAGTCCAGGTTTTTTGCTGAGGGATACTTGGATCATCAGACCTTCCTGCACTATGATCACAAAAAAGGCAGGGCAGAGCCCTGGGGACGGTGGGCTGAAAAGCTGGCATCAGAGATCTGGGAGACAGAGTCCAAGGACTTGAACGAGACCTGGAAGGAGCTCAGGAAACTTCTAGCAGAAATCCTGTCACTGCAGAAGGAGAAAGGAGGTGAGAGTGCAGAGGGGGCAAGAGTGCTGTGGGCCATTTTCCCGGAAGGTCTGCAGCCCAGAGCATGGGCCTCTTTCCTCTGAATTTGGGGGTGGGGGTGAGGAAGTGGGCTCTGTGAGTTCAGCAGCACAGGGAAGACATGGAGGGCAGCGGGGGGAGCCCTCTATCTGGACTTTCTCACTTGGGTGGGAGGACAGAGGCCCTGGGCACCAGAGGAGTCACTGATGGGGGTGGGGATGGGGCAGGCTTCCATTCCCTCCAGGAGACCGTGGGCTGCAAGATCCCTGAAGACAGCCACCCCCGGGGCTTCCGGCTTCTCCACTTCAACGGGGAGCTCCTCCTCTCCTGTTCCCCGGAGGCCCACGGATGTGCCCTGCCCCAGTCCTCGGCTCAGACCTTGGCCATGGAAGTGGTGAAGTCTTGGGACACAGACGGCTTTCTAAGCAAGCATTACCAGGCCCACGTGCAGGGAGAACTTTGTGGGAGACTGCGGGGCTACCTGGAGTCCTGGACGGGCTTCATGGAGAGGACAGGTACAACGCTGGGCCAGGCCCTTTCTCTGCCCCTGTTCCTAAAGCCTCCCATCCCGACTTGCCCACGGAGACCCTCCCTGTCCTCTGGGTGCGTATGTGCTCTGTTGGCACGGTGTCCTGGGGTTTCTTTCCTGTTCTGTTAAATCCACTGTAGAAAGATGGGTGGATTGGGGGGAAATGAACTGCCCCTGTGACAGTCATCTAGGGGAGCAGCAGGTCCTCTGACAGAAACTGTACAAGGGGAGGTGGGTGTCAGGCAGCAGAGGAGGCCCTTAGATGGGGGTGGGCCTCTGGCTCCCAGCCTGCCTGATCCAGAAAATTCCCTCTAATCCCCAGGAGCCCACCCTTCACAGCCCCTCCCCAGCATCAACAGTGGACCCAAGAGAGTGAGGCCCATCCCCCCCTCCCCTTCCCTGCCAGAGGACTTGAGCCCCAGGGTGTAGAACTTGGAGCAGGCCTGGGAGGATGAAGGCTCAGCCAGAGGTGGACAGTGAGGAGGAGCAGCCCTGTGCGCTCCGTCTTCCTTCGAGGGAGCAGGACTTGGCCACGGGCCTCACTGGCTCTGTGCTTTCTCCCCACAGTGCCCCCAGCCGTGAATGTGACCCGCAGCCAGGACTCAGAGGGCATGGTCCACCTCACAGGCAAGGCTTTTGGCTTCTTTCCCCAGAATATCTCAGTGGTCTGGTTTCAGGATGAGGAGCCCATGAGCCGGGACGCCCAGGAGTCTGGGGGTGTCCTGCTTGATGGGAATGGGACCTACTACACCTGGGAAACCATAAAAATTCCCCAAGGAGAGGAGCAGCGGGTCAAGTGCATTGTGGAACACAGCGGAAATCACAGTGCACACCTCCCACCCTTGGGTGAGACTGGGGTGGGCCTGGAGGCGGTTGTGACCCTGGGAGGGTCAGAGGCCAGGGTCAGGGAGAGGAGAGCAGGTTGTGGCTCTGGGGTGCCCGGGTTGTATATAATAAGGTCCTTTTTCAGGAAAGACCCTGGTGTACCAGAGATCATGGTGGATCACGAGTGTTCTTGTTGTTGTTTTTATCATCGGATTTTCTGTCTGTTGTTGTATTAAGAAGAGGAAGACCGCATCAGCTACAGGGAGGCCAGGTGAGAAATCTGGGCAGGGGCGCTCTGCGTGAGATTCGGCAGCGACGAGGATTTCAGCCCCCTGCCCTGTTCTCAGCTCTGTTTGTTTTCTGTCAGGCTCACCGGGGCCAGTCTGGGGAGCATGTGTTGGATTCTGTGCTGGTTGGGAGGGTCTAGGTGATCCGGGAATCAGCGAGAACCTTCAGTAAAGCGTCTGTACCTGGTGAGGAGAGGGCAAAAACTGAAGAGGAATTCAGAGGAAAGGTGATGATCTAAGTGCCTGCATTTCTAAGTGCCTGTCTGCATTTCTCCCCCTCGGGTTTTCAGTCATTAAGAATCCAAGTGAAAGAATCATAAGGCTCAAACTAGGGGTCAGTGGGTGGTCAGAGCCCTGCCTGTGATGTCCCCTTGCCAGGCCCCACTTAGAGATGTCTTGCAACCTCTCAAATTCCTCCTCCATGAACTAGCATCTGAGTTCAGTTTCTGCTGGATCACCCCCAGCCTGCACCTTTCTCAAGTTCCCATCAAGTGCCCCCATGCTAGCTGGGCTCTCCTTCCCCATAATATGGAGGACTAGTAGATATCCCTTGACCATTTGAGGAGAGGAGACCAGTCAATCCTCAGGCAATTGGGGTCACTAATTTCACCCTGTCTCCAGGTTTTTCCTATCTAGCCCCTTGGGATACACTTTAGGGCAGGGCACTGGGCCTGCGCTCTGTGGCCTCACCCTGCCCCCCGAGTCAGTTCCCTTCCTCATGGTGGTCACTGCCTTGTAGATTTGGAGGAAGGGATGGGCTTTGTGACTACTTCCCCATAATCAAGTGGGTTGAGGGGAGAGGAAAAGAGAAGCAGAGCTTTGTGTGTGGCAAAGAGCAAAGGCAGAGCGTGGGACAGTGAAAAGGTGGCAGAGACTCGGCTCCTTCTGTCGAGGCCGCCTCTTCTGTGTCAGGTGCCTTGTTGGGGGCGTGGTTTCTCATCCCCAAACCTAATTCCCTCAGCAGTTGGCCTTGGGCACACAGGGTGGTTAGTTCTCACAGCAGCAGACTCTGTCCGTGTAGCACCCAGAGCAGGGACCCAGCAGATATGCAGTTCCTCCTGCTCTTATCTGGGGAACATCAGTTCTGGTGCCTCTGGGGCAGAAATGGTTGTCTTGTATGTATTGGGGTATTTGCTGGGAAAACTGTGAAAATCATGTGCTTATTTCTCAAAATCACTTTTGAAGCTTTTAGTGTGCAATAAAATGGTTTATGATCTCAGGTGGCAAACCTTAATAGGATTTCCACGCATATTGAATGAAACAGGAATGCAAATGGGGCGCTCCCGCTGGGAGGTGGCGGGTGGGATGGCAGTCCCAGAGTGCAGAGGGGGCCAGGTACAGCCTCTTTCTGGGGAAATTTTCAAGAAGCCCAATCCACATTGAAAAGCAGATCCCCTGCATGTAGTGAGGGCGAGTCCTGGTTGGCTCCCTGCCTGAGCAAGGCACTTGGAGTGGAGCTGGGATTCCCAGGAAGGAGCAGGAAGGGCCAAACGCAGCCCTGGAGCCTGGGCCGAGAGTAAGGGTTAGGGCAAGGCAAGGGATGCTCCAGGGTCCGGTCAGGGGGAGAGTCTGTGGCAGCCCAGTGTTTCTAGACGGGGCTGCTGTCCCCTGGGCCTCTGGATGGGCTTTCTAGTTGGGAGCTGCTGGCTCAGGGCTGGGGGTGATGGGGAGGGGGGCTGCAGGAGGTGGAGGTCAGGGTTGAGGTGGAGCCGAGCGGTGGAGCAGGTGCTTGTGCGGGTGAGGAGGCCGACAACTGAGGAGGGAAAGGAGCTGTGCGTGTGTCCACTCCCGGGCTCGAGGAACATGGAGCTGGGTCCTGTCTGTGAGGCAGCCTCGCGTTGCATTAGAGAATGGATCTGGGTTCAAGGCGGAAAGGCCTTGGGTTTTCACTCCGGATCTTGTCCTTGTGTCCTGCGACTTCTGTCCCTGTCGTGGAGGGTGGTGGCAGCAGGGACAGGTGATGATGTTGATGGAGTCAGGGGAGGAGTTCAGCAAGAGCTGAGAAAAAGGCAAAAAAAGAACAGGTGTGTCTTCCCTCAGAGGAAGGCAGAATCTGACTTTGAAGCAACTGAAGAAGAATCTCTGAGGGAATGAAAAGCAATATTCTGCAACCACTTGGTCAGTGATTTATTGGTTTTTCTTTTTCCCCAGAGTCTATTAGCCTACAAGACCTGGATCAATTCCAGACGGAACCAACTGATCATAATGGCCTCACACACCCAGAATTTCAGTCCTTGTGTCAGACTCCGGCTCCATCAGTCTAACAGGGGAAGCTTGGAATCTGCAGCCAGGAGGCCTGAATTCAGTTCCTAGTTCTGGTCTTAATAGCACTTTTTCTTTTGTGTGTGTTCTATTATTTATCTTATTATTTTTAAATTATTTTTATGTTTTATTTTTAACTGGAGAATACTTGCATTATAATGTATCAGTTTCTGCCATACAGCACTGTGAATCAGCCATAAGTATACATGTATCTCCTCCCTCTGGAATTTCCCTGCCACCTTCCCCATCCCACCCCTCTAGGTCGCTGAGCACCAGGTTGAGTACGTAGTCAGATCCTGTTCCCTCCCTGCCTGGTGCACAGTAAGGTAATGGGAATAGAGAACTCATTCCGTATCTGTTTATCCCAGCAGCTTTTTACACATGGTAATGGACATGTTTCAATGCTGCTCTCAGTTCGTCCCACCCTCTCCTTCCCTCACAAGTCCATTCTCCACGTCTGTGTCCCTATTCCTGCTCTGTAAATAGTTCATCAGTACCATTTTTGTAGATTCCATATAGATGTATTTTTTATTATTATTATTTTTGAAGGTAGTTGATTTAGAGTGTAACACATTCCTTCTTGAAGTCTCCATTTCATCATCTATGAAATGAAAAAACTAGTGTTTATTTCCAGTTATGGTTAGGGTGGTTAACACCAATAATATATTTGAGGTGACTGCAGCTGTACCACACTGCTGCTGCTGCTGCTGCTGCTAAGTCGCTTCAGTCGTGTCCAACTCTGTGCGACCCCATAGACAGCAGCCCATCAGGCTCCCCCATCCCTGGGATTCTCCAGGCAAGAACACTGGAGTGGGTTGCCATTTCCTTCTCCAATGCATGAAAATGAAAAGTGAAAGTGAAGTCGCTCAGTCGTTTCTGACTCTTAGCGACCCCATGGTCTGCAGCCTACCAGGCTCTTCCGTCCATGGGATTTTCCAGGCAAGAGTACCACACTAGTAACTAATATTACTTTTGCTTTTTAATTATAATAGAGCACATGGACAATAAATTATTACCGATAAGCTTTTTCTGCCAGTTTCCTTATTGTGGCTTCTCCTGAGATGACTATGAGCAGATTTATGCATAAATGTTATTGCATGCCTGCAACATCTGTATAATTTCATATTAAAAGTTGTAATTGCTCTTTAAATATACACATCTGGATTGCATTTTGTTTCACATGCTGCTGAGGGACAGTGTGTAAGATTCTGGGTAAAAGGAGAGTTTTCTCTCAGCCTTGAGGAGGCTCTAATAATCCCCCACCTCTCTCTCCCTCCAGCTCCCACTGTCTGGCAGGCTCAGCATAAAGGGCCAGGGTATAATGCAATGGGACACCTGGGGCCAGTGTTCAGTGGCTGACCCTGGGGGGAACCTCCCCTGAACAGTTGTCACCCTCATGTGATGAAGCAGAGCTGAAGGGCGATGTTGGGGGAGGGGACCGGACAGGGTCTGGGGGCTTCTGATTAGGACTCAGGGTCAGTCTGCTTCGAGGGCGCCGTGACTGTTGGGGATGAGTGTCCTGAACTGAGAGGGTAAAGGAGCCCAGAACGTGGAGGCATCAGTCAAGCAGCAGCATCTCCCTCCATCAGCTCAGACTGATTTCCACAGGGCAGACGGGAGGTGAGACTTCTCCATCAGACCCGCAGTCCTTCCTGACTTCTGGTCTGGGGGCACGCAGGTGAGCGGTGCTCTCCTTGGTCAGGACAACCTTAGCCCCACCCAGGTAAAGCATCTGTGGCACATGTGTTCTAAGGGGCACCTCCCACAGACCCCAGACAGGGCACAGGAGCACTTTCTGCAGCAGGACCTGACTGGAAGCAAGAGGGTGGTGAAGGGTTCTCCTAGGCAGGGCCTGTCCCCTCCCTGCCTGCTGCACACAATTCACAGTAGGGTAATGGGAACAGAGACCTCATTCCATCTCTGTTTATCTGAATGGGATGATATATTCCTTCATGGTTTTATTTTAGGTTAACATCATTCACGCAGTTTGCATGCATATTTCGAGTATTCTTACATTTTAGTAAACTCTCAGGTGTCATTTGTTGTACTAAGCTTTCATTATGCAAAACTTTCATCCTCAATCATTTTCTTGTGTGATAGTTTAATCAAAGGCACAGTTGTCTGTAAATTAAGAAGCCAAATATCTGTGCCTGATTTCTCATGAAACAGACTGTTATTATAATCCTGATTCTTCTCAATTTCTGCTTTCCCATTAGTGACCACTTTGAATGATTTTTAGCTGATTCTTTTGGCTTTTATTTCCAATTCTCTAAACCCGGTGCCTTGTTGGAACTGCTGCTTGATTTTTCTGTCACAGCCACTGTCTGTCGCATCTCACGGTGGCTGATGCAATAGTTCATGGTCACGGCTTTCTTTCACTCTTCCCATCCCTTCAGTTCCCACTTTATTTATATATGGATCATACTTAGTTCATTCAGAGTTTTCTTTTCCCTGACTACTACACTTGTCAACTAAAAAGATGCTCAACTTAAGATTTGTGAGTTAAGTTTTATTGGGGCAAAATGAGGACTGCAGCCTGGGAGACAGCACCTCAGATAGCCCGGAGAAACAGCTCCAAAGAGGCAGGAAGGGAAGGTCAGTGTATATGATTTTGGTGAAGGGGGGAGTTCAGCGCAAATACTTATCTTCCAAAGGTTTTCTGCTAGTCACAAGGAGCTGATCTCACCGTGAAAGGATTTAATGCTTTTCTACATATGAGGAAGTGAAGTGAACTAAAGGACTGGAAAAGATCAGTTTTCATTCAGATCCCTAAGAAGGGCAATGCCAAAGAATGTTTAAACTACCATACAATTGTACTCATTTCACATGCTAGCAAAATTAGGCTCAAAATTCTTCAAGCTAGGCGTCAGCAGTATGTGAACTGAGAACTTCCAGATGCACAAGCTGGGTTTAGAAAAGCCAGAGGAACCAGAGATGAAATTGCCAGCATTTGTTGGATCACAGAGAAAGCAAGGGAATTCCAGAAAAACACCCATTTCTGCTTCATTGACTATGCTAAAGGCTTTGACTGTGTGGATCACAACAAACTGTAGAATAGTCATAAAGAGATGGGAAACCAGACCATCTTACTTGTCTCCTGAAAACCTGTATGCAGGTCAAGAAGCAACAGGTAGAACCAGACATGGAATTTTGGACTGGCTTAAAATTGGGAAAGGAGTATAATAAGGCTGTACACTGTCATCCTGCTTATTTAACATATGCTGAATACATCAGGAAAAATGCCAGGCTGGATGAATCACAACTTGGAATCAAGATTGCCAGGAGAAATAAATACCAACAACCTCAGATAAGGAGATGATACCACTTTAATGGCAGAAAGTGAAGAACTAAAGAGCCTCTTGATGAGGCTTTGTGCTTGCTGATGATGTTCTGTGAAGCGCTCATGAATTTAGCTCTAATGATTCCCCTATTTGCATGACTCTTTCAAGAAGTGGGGATACTTTGGATATTCTATCAGTTTTTCCTTCTTTGGAAATGTCATCCTGGACCCTGCTGACGTGCTCCCACCTGGTCTGGATTCCTCTGCATCTGGAGCAGAGCCATCCTCCTAGGATCTCCCTCCACCACCATCTGGGCAGCACTTTAAAGTGCTCTGGATCCTGCATAGCACAGGGAACTCTACCTAGTACTCTCTAATCGCATATATGGGGAAAGAATCTAAAAAAGACTGAATATATTTAGAGCTGATTCACTGTATTGTACAGCAGAAAGTGACACAGCATTGTAAATCAAATACACTCCAATGAAAACAAAACAAACAGGTAAGCAAGCATTTCTCTAGCCTGGATGGCATTTATTAGTCACTTATTCTTTCAGCCAAACCTGAGTGCCTGCAATGTACCAGGTCAAGTTCCAGTTCCAGATCTTTGCTATAACAATTGAAATTTGACATTCTTGTCCATCCCTCTCACCCCCTCACCTGATAAGAAGCATTTCCACATTAGGAGAATTCCACACTGAAAGAGTCGTGGTAGGAGGCAGAGACCATCTTCCTCCATTAAAGAAGAAAATCCACTTTCCCAAATATTCTTGCCAGAGCACACAGCCTGATGCTGAGGTCCCACCACTCAGGTGACCACATGCCAGACTCTACTCAGGACATTGTGACACAGAGAAGCTGGAACTATGCAGGATGCATCTGACAAGGGTGTCGAGAGTGGCAGTCACACCACCTCCAGTTGTCAGGGGCCTCAGTGATGCCGTCCTCAGCGCAGGGTCCACGCCCAGCACGAGGGGCTCACTGTGTGAGCAGGGACACTGTGCCCCAGCAGGGGCGAAACTTCCTTTGTGGGATCTGGCCTGGAGTGGACACTGTGGATCCTGTTCCCGGGAGCCATATATATATAGTACTGTATGTCTAACTTAATTTGGATCCCATTGTTAGCTCCAAGAATGAGTGAGGAGAACTCAACCTGGAGAACAGTTTCAGAGAGCAAGGATTTCATTATGTTGAACTGTGAACCACTGCCTAAGTCTTCAGGTGGAATAAGAACTGCATTATTTCTCAACATCACACCTCATAATTTACAATATAGGTATTCTCTTTTCTTTCTGAAGGAAAAAAAAAAAAAAGCTTTTAAATGTGGATTTAAGACCCCTCTCTAGGCACTCGGTCTCATATACCCCAGGGCTTCCCAAATTGGCTATCATCAGAATTGCTTGTGGGGCTTCTTATGAAATGCTCAGCCTCTCCCCAGAACCACCTTCTCAGAGTATTAGGACAAGACCAAGGGATTGCTTCTTTAACAACCTCTGTGTATGAGGCTGATACACAGCATGTGGGAATCCTGGTCTATGTTCGTTCTTGCTACTAAAAGTGTGATCTGAAGACCAGCAGCATCAGCCCCAACCTTATTACAAATGCAGATTCTCAGGCTCTACTTCCAACTGTCTAGATCTAATGAGGGTCCAGGGGAGCACCAGCAATCCCACCCTGGACACCGCACTAATCCTACAGGCTCCTCCACTACATCGCCCACCCTTCACCTACTGATTCTGCTCAGCAGTTAGACTGACACTTCTAGCGAGCAGTCACACCAGGTCATCTTCTATTCAAACCATCTTATGAGTCCACATCTTTCACAGACATCAGACACCTTCTAATATGCTGGAGCCCCACATGATCTGGCCAGACACCGGATCTCATCACAGTTCCTCACTCCTCCAGCCACACCTGCCTCCTGGCTCTTCCTTGAACACACACACTCTCCTGCCCTCCTGCATTTGCACTGGAGGCTCCTCTGCCTGGAGGGCACTCCCCCCAGACATGCTTGTGGACATTCTTTCATGTCCTTCACATCTTTACTCAAATATCATCTCCTCCACAAGGCCCACACTGACCACCCGAGTGAGACAGCCACATTCCCTGGACCCACACGCTTATACTCGGGGTCACCTTCCTCAGAGCACTTGCCAATCTCTAGGCAGACACTTCCTTCACTTATTAGGCTCACTCTGCCCCCCTCACCAGAACACACTGCATGAGGCCAACAAAGGGTGTCTGTTGTTAGTTCACTGAGGTTTCACAGATGCAAACATAGAGCATCATTTATCAGGCACACAACAAATACCAGATGAAGGAAGGATCAGTGTGGACGCCTCTGTATTCCATCTTCATTAATGTGGACTCAGGCCACTTGTGCTCTCGTGGCAGCTACAGCACAACATCCCCTCACATTGACATCAGTGCTGCCTGTGCTTCCCCACCAGAGCGCATCACCCTCCCTCCCACACCGAAGGCACTCTACACACAATGGTATTTTCTCTTCAGAAAAGATCCCAGGTGGACAGGTCGCATATTCCTCCTGCTGTGACTATTAGGCACCGCTCTTTAACTCCAGGAGTTTGGATTGGAAGCGGTCAGCAGTCTCCCCACCTCCTCACATTATGCTACTTGGAGCACAGACACATTCACATGCAGCTGCAGAAAGAGGGGTCCGGGGATCTGACGTCACAAAGTGGGACCAAGTATCACTCAGTCCCCACAAGGCAGCGCTCTCACACTATAAGAGAAAAGAATCAGGAACCAGTTCAGGTTGGTCATGTAAGGGCTGACATTCTCCACAGGCCCCCCACATGCTCACATGTCCCACTCAGAGACCCCCAAAACCCAGTGTGTCCCCTCTGCCCCAGTCCTCTCCCAATCTAGATGCCCCAGGGTCTCACCTTTAGGAACCGTGAGAGACACATCAGAGCCCTGAGCACTGTCACTGCCTGGAGGAGAACAAGACCAGGATGTGGTCAGAACCCACAAGAGAAACTAGAGAAGGCACTTTGAGGAGGGTGAGTCCCGCATGACCTCCTGTCTGCACCCTCACAAGGGTCTCAGGAATCACCCCCTCTGTACTTTCTTGCAGTCGGGGTGTAGCCCCTTCCTTTTTCACCTGTGAGAAGAAAGTATCACGTGGGGATCAGGGAGAAGACTGAGTCATGAGATCCTAGAACTCCCTAGTCCTCGACGACAAAGAACTTTTCAGAACTGTGACCAAAAATCCAGGACAGGCTCAGGAACGTGAAAGAAGGAGACGTGGAGGGACTGGACCAGCTGCCCTCCTGGAGGTCTGTCCTCAGCAGGGACATTCCCTCCTGACCTTCAAATGCTGAGAAACAGGCTGCCAGCTGGAATTATGAAGATGAAAAATCTGTCTTTCATTTTCTTTCTTTTTTTTTTTTTTTTTTTTAAATTTTAAAATCTTTAATTCTTACATGCGTTCCCAAACATGAACCCCCCTCCCACCTCCCTCCCCACAACATCTCTCTGGGTCATCCCCATGCATGTCTTTCATTTTCACATGTACTTTACAAAAGGGTCAGTCTTAGCATCAGCTCAGATTCCACATGTGTGTGGAGGGTACTTTACAGCAACAAGGCAGGCAAACTTCCACCTGGGCCAGAAACCTGCCCAGTGAGAGAAGAAAACTCAGATCCCTCCCTCCTTTCCCTACCTGAGTGTTTTTTCCACCAAATCACAGCTCCAGTCACCACAGCTCCAGTGACCATGAGGAGAAGCAGGCCAACAATGATGCCCATGATGGGGATGGAGGGCTGAGGAGGTTCTGTGGAAGAAAGGGAAGGAGCCCAGACTTCAGGCTTCAGTCCTGACCTTGCTGAACGTGTCCAGAAGGGTTCCTGCTTTATCTGAGGGGAAGCTCCATCCCATCCCCCTCCTTACCCCATCTCAGGGTGAGGGGCTCCTGAAGCCCCTCGTGCTGCACACGGCAGGTGTATCTCTGCTCCTCTCCAGAAGGCACCACCAGGGCCGCCCACTTCTGGAAGGTTCCATCCCCTGAAGGCCTGGTCTCCACAGCCTCCATGTCCTGAGTCAGGTCTTCTCCGTCTCGGTGCCAGGTCAGTGTCATCTCCTTAGGGTGGAAGCCCAGGGCCCAGCACCTCAGGGTGACCTCACGGTCAGAGATGGGGTGATGGGCCACATGTGTCCTTGGAGGGTCTGAAGAGGAAGAATCAGAAAATTCACATTCCGTGGGCCACTGAAGCAGTACCACGTGACCATGCTGAGAATGGACGAGATAATGGGTTTGAAAAGAAGCAGCACAAACACTGGACACCAGCCTGGACTCCAGGATTGGGAAAAACTCTTAGTTCTTGGTAAGTTCTGGAGTCAGGGTGAGTGCCATGGTAGGAGATTTCATCTAAGGGGAAAATACAGAGTAATGGTCCTGATTTGGGAGGAGGCTCAATGTCTCAGAAAAGCTGAAGTCTGGCCTCCTAAGATGGTCTCAGGGTGAGAACAGGCCTTGAGAGAGAAACTCATGGTTCACAAGATGACAGTCAGGGTCAAAGGGCACCGCTGACTAGTTATTTTAGGGATGGGTTTCTGCTTCTCCAAAAACACTGAATGCTTTAACTGTCCTTCAGAGAAATGGGGCCACTGCTGTGTCACTGTTTTGTACAGAATATGAAAACCTGGGGGGATTCCCCCTCTCCAGACAAGAAGTTGGGGCGATGTTTCCGGAAGAACCCCATTTTCCTCTCCTCGTGAAAAGCCGGCTCCAGCCTGAGAGGAGATCAGGGAGGCCCGGTGCCCCTCATACCTGCCCGAAGCAGCGTGTCCTTTCCGGTCTCCAGGTGTCTGTGGAGCCACTGCACGCACTTGACCTCCAGGTAGTTCCGCTGGAACTCTGCCTCACCGGAGATTTCCCACTTGCGCTTGGTGATCTGAGCCGCCGGGTCCGCCACGGTCCAGGAGCGCAGGTCTTCGTTCAGGGATATGTAATCTCTGCCGTCGTAGGCGAACTGCCAGAACCCGTGGAGCAGGCGACCGTCCGGCCCCACGGCGCAGCCAAACACCCACTGGAGAGTGTGAGACCCTGACCCGCCCCGACCACTCGCGGTGATTAAATCCAAAGGGAAAATAAAACCGGGACAAGTCCCTCCCCCCCACTTCCCCAGGCTCCTCCCGAGTGGGGCGGGGGGCGGGCGGTGAGGGTCCCGAAATGTCGGGGTGACCCTCAGACCCCGAGATTCAGGGTGACCCCAGCCAGTCCCTGAGGATGGGAGTCGTGACCAGGACCCGGGCCCGCGTCGCTCACCGGCCTCGCTCTGGTTGTAGTAGCCGCGCAGGGTGTTCAAGCCTGATCGGGATCTCTGTTGACCTTCCTTGGCATCTTGTGTCACCTCTTCCCAGTATTCCGGCCCCTCCTGCTCCATCCACGGCGCCCGCGGCTCCATTCTCGGATTCGGGGCATCGCTGTCGAACCGCGCGAGCTCCGTGTCGTCCACGTAGCCGACGGCAATGAAACGCTGCTCGCCGAGGCCGGGCCGGGACACGCAGGTGCCGAAATAGCTCAGGGAGTGGAAGCCGGGGTGAGATCCGGCCCGAGGTTCCTCCTGGCGCGGGTCCCGGGTCAGAGGTGATGGGCCCGGGAGTGGGGAGGGGGCTAGGGGCACGTGAGATCGGAAAAGGTCGGAGAAGGACCGGGACTTCTTGGGGGAGAGAAAAGGGGGCGGGAAGAAGGGGAAGGACAGGACGGGACCAGGTGGGAGAGGACCGATCCGGGAGAGGGCTCCTTCTCTGGGGATCCTGCCCACCCCACTCCCCCCACCCCGAGTCCCGAGCAGTCCCCTGGCCCCTCTGCGACGAGGTCGTTCCCTCCCGACCCCGCACTTACCCGCCCAGGTCTCGGTCAGTACCAGTAGTACCAGAACCTCGGAGAGCAGCAGGAGGAGGGTTCGCGGCCCCATGACCAGCATCCGCCGGGTCTGGGGAGAAGCGAAGTCCCAGCGGAGGGTGGGGGTGGGTTATCGGTGGAGAGTATGAGCTGGAACCGCGAGCCCGCTGATTGGCTTCTAGAAACAAGACACCCAGTGGGAGTGAGAACCAGGGCCGCGACACGAGTGTCCGGGCAGAAAGGCACAACACAGTTTGCGAAGAGAAAGGGAAACTCGAAGAGACTAGGGATCCCCAACACGGACTGTCCCCGCCCCAAACAAGGTCCTTGACTTTGAGAACCTGTAATCCTGAGAACCAGTTCAGGTACTTGGGACTTTGCCCTGATCCCTCCTCTCCTGCACCGAGAATTCTGCAGTCACACTGTCAGAGATTTTTCAGAACGTTTTGGTAGGATATTTATACAGTCCTACAAATTAGTGAGGACCCCAAGGATAATTTTATGTGGTTATTTCTATAGCTATTTCCCGTAGAAGAAATAACAGTTTAAACATTTTTAACTAATTTATTTAGAATGATGTTAATAACCCATGATTTTTATATGAAAAATAACAATTGCTCCAAATAAACTCTATAGTGGAAACAGTGGAAGTTTTCTCATTATTATATTTTTGCAAGTCTTTTCCTTGTCTGTCTCACTGGATTTTATGTTTGCTTTTGCATTGAATCCATTATTTTTATTGAAATCTGTGAAAATAAAAAGGACCATACATATGTAGGAGTAATATTTTTAATAACCTTTCCTGTTATTTGTGGATGTTTATCTTTGATACAAAACTAAAACTAAGCAAGTGATAGTTTCTTAAAAGTTATTTTCTCTGGACCTGAAACAATATCCCTATTTCCTATTCTGTTCCATTAAAATTCATAAGCCTGTTTTGCACACTGGATGTCACTTGTACTAATGTAAGATTTTTAAAAAGTAATTCATTGTTTCACTAAGTTTTATAGACCTTCCACTGTCATTCCTTCTTTCAAATAAAAATTGGCTTAAAGCTCAACATTCAGAAAACGAAGATCATGGCATCTGGTCCCACCGCTTCATGGCAAATAGATGGGAAAACAATGGAAACAGTCAGAGACTTTTATTTTCTTCGGCTCCAAAATAACTACAGATGGTGACTGAAGCCATGAAATTAAAAGATGCTTGCCCCTTGGAAGAAAAGCTATGACCAACCTAGACAGCCTATTAAAAAGCAGACACATTACTTTGCCAACAAAGGGCCATCTAGTCAAAGCTCTGGTTTTTCCAGTAGTCATGTATGGATGTGAGAGTTGGACTATCAAGAAAGCTGAGTACCAGAGGACTGATGCTTTTGAACTGTGGTGTTGAAGAAGACTCTTGAGAGTCCCTTGGACTGCAAGGAGATCAAACCAATCTATCCTAAAGGAAATCAGTCCTGAATATTCATTGGAAGGACTGATGCTGAAGCTGAAGTTCCAATTCTTTGGCCACCTGACTCCAAGAGGCAACTCATTAGAAAAGACCCTGCTGCTGGGAAAGATTGAAGGCTGGAGGAGACGGGGACAACAGAGGATAGATGATTGGATGACAAAACTGATTCAATGGACATGAGTTTGAGCAAGCTCCTGGAGATGGTGAAGGACAGGGAAGCCTGGCGTGCTGCAGTGCATGGCGTCCCAGAGTTGGACACGACTGAGCAACTGAACAGCAAAAAGAATGTTAACTAAGTTCCTTTCAGAAGAACAAAGAAATTTGGAAGTTTGAAGACACACTGAGAATAATTCTTGTTCTCAGATGACGTTCAGACTGCTAAAGGTCCCTAAAAAGACAGTTTATTGTTGCTACTTTTATCACCTTTCATTTGTGTTTTTTCATCTTCATTTTGTTCTATAATTCATTTTCTCCCCAGGAAAATGTGCATGACTACTCTGAAATGTCACAATAAGGCTTCATTTCTATAATGCCACATAAAATGTTGTACAGTTCGGATAAACATGAATAAAGAGAAAGCACCAGATCCAAAACTGTAGGAGTCCTCTGCTGTACTTGGTCTGAGTGACTGGAAGTTTAAGGGGCAATGACTTAAGTTTGTAATGATTAGACATTGATCATCCTCTTTCATTTCTGACCCACCACCTTGAAGCTATTATACATTTATACTAAATGAACAAAATACTCTAAATATTATCTTCTTTGACAGTTTCCTGGGAAAAATGTTTAAATCTAAACTGAACGTGTTTGTGAATACAGGTGGTAGCTGGAATACCTTTACAATGTAGACTGCAAGCAACAAATTGCCCTTTCTGTCTTGAATCATAACTAACTTCAGTTTATAAGCAGCATTAAGAGGTTATACTATTTTCATTACAATGTCAGACAAATCTGAATTCAGTTCCGACAGTTGCCACTGCTGTACAGCTGTCTATCTACCTATCGATTTACTTGTAATAGTCTTCATTTACCTTTCAAGCTACTATAAATATTCAATACTGATCATGACAATCACAATAAAAATATCTAGCTGTATCTCTTTATTCACAAATGAGATAAATTCGATGACATGGCCAAAGTCATAGGCCTAGCTTATTGGTGATAATCCATAGCCCTCTTGTTGTTTTTGTCAGACTCTTTGCTACCCCATGGACTGCAGCAGGCCAGGCTTTCCTTTCCTTCACTATTGCCTGAAGTTTGCTCAAACTCGTGTCCATTGAGTCAGTGATGCCACCCGACCATCTCATCCTCTGTCATCCCCTTCAACTCCTGCCTTCAGTCTTTCCCAGCAGCAAGGTCTTTTCTAATGAGTCCATTCTTCAAATCAAGTGGTCAAAGTATTAGAGCTTCACCTTCAACATCAGTCCTTCCAGTAAAAATTCAGGGTTGATTCCCTTTAAGATTTGCTGGTTTGATCTCCTTGAAGTCCAAGGGACAAGGGAACTTTGGTCCAAGACCAAAGTTCAAAAGCATTACTCCTTTGGTGCTCAGCTTTCTTTATAGTCCAACTCTCACATCCATACATGACTACTGGAAAAACCAGAGCTTTGACTAGATGGCCCTTTGTTGGCAAAGTAATGTGTCTGCTTTTTAATAGGCTGTCTAGGTTGTTCATAGCTTTTCTTCCAAGGAGCAAGCATCTTTTAATTTCATGGCTGCAATCACCATCTGCAATGATTTTGGAGCCCCCCAAAATAAAGTCTCTGGCTGTTTCCATTGTTTTCCCATCTATTTGCCATGAAGTGATGGAACTGGATGCCATGATCTTAGTTTTTTGAATGTTGAGTTTTAAGCCAGCTTCTTCACTCTCCTTTTTCACCTTCCTCAAGAGGCTCTTTAGTTCCTCTTTGCCTTCTGCCTTTAGGGTGGTATCATCTGCCTATCTGAGGTCTCTCTCAGCAATCTTGATTCCAGCTTGTGCTTCATCTAGCCAGGCATTTCACATGAGGTATTCTGCACAGAAGATAAATAAACAGAGTGACAATATACAGCCTTGACATACTCTTTTCCCAGTTTGGAACCAGTCAGTTGTTCCATATCTGGTTCTAACTGTTGCTTCTTGACCTGCATAGAGATTTGGCAGGGGGCAAGTCAGGTAGTCTGATATTCCCATCTCTTGAAGAATTTTCCACAGTTTGTTGTAATCCACACAGTCAAAGGCTTTGGCGTAGTCAATAAAGCAGAAGTAGATGTTTTTCTGGAATTCTCTTTTTCGAAGATCCAACTGATGTTGGCAAATTGATCTCTGTTCCTCTGCCTTTTCTAAATCCAGCTTGAACAGCTGAAAGTGCTCAGTTCACATACTGCTAAAGCATAGCTTGAAGGATTTGGAGCTTAATCTTGCTAGCCTGTGAAATGAGTGCAATTGTGTGGTAGTTTGAAGATCCTTTGGCATTGCCATTCTTTGGCATCGGAATGAAAACTGACCTTTTCCAGTCCTGTGGCCACTGCTGAGTTTTCCAA
The DNA here is from genome assembly GCF_042477335.2 of Ovis canadensis. Lineage (NCBI taxonomy): Eukaryota > Metazoa > Chordata > Mammalia > Artiodactyla > Bovidae > Ovis > Ovis canadensis. The sequence goes on along the minus strand of NC_091264.1, from coordinate 42,233,714 downwards.
ATTTGCTGACATATTGACTGAAGCACTTTTACAGCATCATTTTTTACAATTTGAAATAGCTTAGCTGGAATCCCATCACCTCCACTAGCTTTGTTCATAGGGATTCTTCCTAAGACCCAGTTGACTTCACATTCCAGGATGTCTGGCTCTATGTGAGTGATCACACCATCGTGGTTATCTGGGTCATTAAGATCATTTCTGTATAGTTTTTCTGGAAGTATTCTTGCCACCTCTTCTTAATATCTTCTGCTTTTGTTAGGTCCCTACTGTTTCTGTCCTTTATTGTGCCCATCTTTGCATGAAATGTTCCCTTGGTATCTCTAATTTTCTTGTAGAGATTTCTAGTCTTTCCCATTCTATTGTTTTCCTCTCTTTCTTTGCATTGATCATTTAGCAAGGCTTTCTTATCTCTCCTTGCTATTCTGTGGAAATCTACTCTAAGATGGTATATCTTTCCTTTTCTCCTTTGCCTTTTACTTCTCTTCTTTTCTCAGCTATTTGTCAGGCCTCCTCAGACAACCATTTTGCCTTTTTGCATTTCTTTTTCTTCGGGATGGTTTTGATCAGCACCTCCTGTACAATGTCACGAAACTCTGTTCATAGTTTTTCAGGCACTTTGTCTATCAGATCTAATCCCTTGAATCTATTTGTCACTTCCACTGTATAATCATAAGGGATTTGATTGAGGTCATCAATCAAATGGCCTAGTGGTTTGCCCTGCTTTCTTCAATTTAAGTCTAAACTTGGCAATAAGGAGTTCATGATCTGAGCCACAGTCAGCTCCCAATCTTGTTTTTGCTGACTGTATAGCGCTTCTCCATCTTTGGCTGAAAAGAATATAATCAATCTGATTTCACTATTGATCATCTGGTGATGTCCTTGTGTAGAGTCATTTCTTGTGTTGTTGGTAGATGGAGGTTGCTGTGACCAGTGTGTTCTCTTGGCAAAACTCTGTTAGTCTTTACCCTGCTTCATTTTGTACTTTGGGGCCAAACTTGCCTGTTACTCAAGGTATCTCTTGACTTCTTACTTTTGCATTCCAGTCCCCTATGATGAAAAGGATACCCTTCTTTTGGCATTAGTTCTAGAGGATCTTGTAGGTCTTCATAGAGCTGTTCAACTTCAGCTTCTTTGGCATTAGTGTTTGGGGCATAGACTTGGATAACTGTGTTATTGAATGGTTTGCCTTGGAAATGAATGGAGATCATTCTGTCGTTTTTGAGATTGCACCCAAGTTCTGCATTTTGGACTCTTTTGTTGACTCTGAGTGTTGCTCCATTTTTCTAAGAGATTCTCACCCACAGTAGTAGAAACAATAGTCATCTGAATTAAATTCACCCATCCAGTCCTGATTAGTTCACTGATTCCTAGAATGTCGATGTTTACTCTTGCCATCTCCTGTTTGACCACTTCCAATTTACCTTGATTCATGGACCTAACATTCCAGGTTCCTATGCAATATTATTCTTTACAGCATCGGACTTTATTTTCACCACCAGCCACAACTGGGCATTGTTTCCACTTTGGCTCCGCCTCTTCATTCCTTCTGGAGCTATTTCTCCACTCTTCTCCGGTAGCATATTGGACACCTACCAGCCTGGAGGATCACCTTTCTGTGTCATATATTTTTGCTTTTTCATACTGTTCATGGGGTTCTCAAGGCAAGAATAATGAAGTGGTTGCCATTCTGTTCTCAAGTGGACCACGTTTTGTCAGAACTCTCCATCATGACCTGTCCGTTTTGGATGGTCCTGCATGGCATGGCTCATAGTTTCACTGAGTTAGAATGAAATTAGGTTGTGGTCCATGGGAACAATTTGGTTAGTTTTCTGTGATTGTGGTTTTCATTCCATCTGCCCTCTGATGGATGAGAATAAGAGGTTTGTGCAAGTTACCTGATGCAAGGGACTGGCTGTGGGGAAAAGCTTTGCCCATCTTGTTCTGGTGGGCAAGGCCATGCTCAGTTCAGTTCAGTTCAGTCGCTCAGTCGTGTCCGACTCTTTGCGACCCCATGAATCGCAGCACGCCAGGCCTCCCTGTCCATCACCATCTCCCGGAGTTCACTCAGACTCACGTCCATCGAGTCCGTGATGCCATCCAGCCATCTCATCCTTGGTCGTCCCCTTCTCCTCCTGCCCCCAATTCCCAGCATCAGAGTCTTTTCCAATGAGTCAACTCTTCGCATGAGGTGGCCAAAGTACTGGAGCTTCAGCTTTAGCATCATTCCTTCCAAAGAAATCCCAGGGCTGATCTCCTTCAGAATGGACTGGTTGGATCTCCTTGCAGTCCAAGGGACTCTCAAGAGTCTTCTCCAACACCACAGTTCAAAAGCATCAATTCTTCGGCGCTCAGCCTTCTTCACAGTCCAACTCTCACATCCATACATGACCACAGGAAAAACCATAGCCTTGACTAGATGGACCTTAGTTGGCAAAGTAATGTCTCTGCTTTTGAATACACTGTCTAGGCTGGTCATAACTTTTCTTCCAAGGAGTAAGCGTGTTTTTATTTCATGGCTGCAGTCACCATCTGCAGTGATTTTGGAGCCCAAAAAAATAAAGTCTGACACTGTTTCCACTGTTTCCCCATCTATTTCCCATGAAGTGATGGGACCGGATGCCATGATCTTCGTTTTCTGAATGTTGAGCATTAAGCCAACTTTTTCACTCTCCTCTTTCACTTCAAGAGGCTTTTTAGCTCCTCTTCACTTTCTGCCATAAGGATGGTGTCATCTGCATATCTGAGGTTATTGATATTTCTCCCGGCAATCTTGATTCCAGCTTGTGTTTCTTCCAGTCCAGCATTTCTCATGATGTACTCTGCATAGAAGTTAAATAAGCAGGGTGACAATATACAGCCTTGATGTACTCCTTTTCCTATTTGGAACCAGTCTGTTGTTCCATGTCCAGTTCTAACTGTTGCTTCCTGACCTGCATACAGATTTCTCAAGAGGCAGGTCAGGTGGTCTGGTATTCCCATCTCTTTCAGAATTTTCCACAGTTTATTGTGATCCACACAGTCAAAAGCTTTGGCATAGTCAATAAAGCAGAAATAGATGTTTCTCTGGAACTCTCTTGCTTTTTCCATGATCCAGTGGATGTTGGCAATTTGATCTCTGGTTCCTTTGCCTTTTCTAAAACCATCTTGAACATCAGGGAGTTCACGGTTCACGTATTGCTGAAGTCTGGCTTGGAGAATTGGCATTACTTTACTAGCATGTGAGATGAATGCAATTGTGCAGTAGTTTGATCATTCTTTGGCATTGCCTTTCTTTGGAATTGGAATGAAAACTGACCTTTTCCAGTCCTGTGGCCACTGCTGAGTTTTCCAAATTTGCTGGCATATTGAGTGCAGCACTTTGACAGCATCATCTTTCAGGATTGAAAGAGCTCAACTGGAATTCCATCACCTCCACTAGCTTTGTTCGTGGTGATGTTTTCTAAGGCCCACTTGACTTCGCATTCCAAGATTGGTGATAGAAGCAAGATCCGATGCTGTAAAGAGCAATATTGCATAGGAACCTGGAATGTCAGGTCCATGAATCAAGGCAAATTGGAAGTGGTCAAACAAGAGATGGCAAGGGTGAACATCGACATTCTAGGAATCAGTGAACTAAAATGGACTGGAATGGGTGAATTTAACTCAGATGACCATTACATCTACTACTGCAAGCAGGAATCCCTCAGAAGAAATGGAGTAGCTATCATGATCAACAAAAGAGTCCAAAATGCAGTACTTGGATGCAATCTCAAATATGACAGAATGATCTCTGTTTGTCCAAGGCAAACCATTCAATATCACAGTTATCCAAGTCTATGCCCCAACCAGTACACTGAAGAAACTGAAGTTGAACGGTTTTATGAAGACCTACAAGATCTTTTATAAGTAACACCCCAAAAAGATGTCTTTTTCCTTATAAGGGACTGGAATGCAAAAGTAGAAAGTCAAGAAACACCTGAAGTAACAGGCAAATTTGGCCTTGAAATGCGGAATGAAGCAGGGCAAAGACTAATAGAGTTTTGCCAAGAAAATGCACTGGTCATAGCAAACACCCTCTTCCAACAACACAAGAGAAGACTCTACACATGGACATCACCAGATTGTCAACACCGAAATCAGATTGATTATATTGTTTGCAGCCAAAGATGGAGAAGCTCTATACAGTCAACAAAAACAAGACCGGGAGCTGACTGTGGCTCAGATCATGAACTCCTTATTGCCAAATTCAGACTTAAATTGAAGAAAGTAGGGAAAACCGCTAGACCATTCAGGTATGACCTAAATCAAATCCCTTATGATTATACAGTGGAAGTGAGAAATAGATTTAAGGGTCTAGATCTGATAGATAAGAGTGCCTGATGAACTATGGAGTGAGGTTCGTGACATTGTACAGCAGACAGGGATCAAGACCATCCCCATGGAAAAGAAATGCAAAAAAGCAAAATGGCTGTCTGCGGAGGCCTTACAAATAGCTGTGAAAAGAAGAGAGGTGAAAAGCAAAGGAGAAAAGGAAAGATACAAGCATCTGAATGCAGAGTTCCAAAGAATAGCAAGAAGAGATAAGAAAGTCCTCTTCAGCGATCAGTGCAAAGAAATAGAGGAAAAGAACAGAATGGGAAAGACTAGAGATCTCTTCAAGAAAATTAGAGATACCAAGGGAACATTTCATGCAAAGATGGACTCGATAAAGGATAGAAATGGTCTGGACCTAACGGAAGCAGAAGATATTAAGAAGTGGCAAGAATACACGGAAGAACTGTACAAAAAAGATCTTCACGACCCAGATAATCATGATGATGTGATCACTAATCTAGAGCCAGACATCTTGGAGTGTGAAGGCCATGCTCAGTAAGTCTTTAATCCAATTTTCTGCTGATGGGTGGCCCCATGTTCTCTTTCTGTAGTTAGACCTGAAGGCAAACTATGGTAGGGAGAACAGCGACCTCCTCCAAAAGGACTTATGCCAGCACGCCACGCCTCCTGGGACTGTTGCAGTCAAGTGGCCCTGACCCCAAGGCAGGCCACTGTTGACCCATGCCTCCGCCAAAGGCTCCCTAACACTCATAGGCAAGTCTGGCTCAGTCTCTAGTAGGGACACTGCTCCTTTCTCCTGGGTCCTGGTGCGCACAAGGTTTTGTTTGTGCCCTCCCAGAGCCTCTGTTTCCCCAGTCCCGCACAAGTTTTGTCCTTCAAAGTCACTTTCCCTGAGGTCTCTCTTCTTTTCAGGGCTTCCATTCACAAATGTATCAAGCTAGTCTGATGAGTAGCTGGCTTAAAACTCAACATTCAAAAAGCTAAGATCATGGCATCCGGTTCTATCACTTCATGGCAAATAGATGGGAAACAATGGAAACAGTGAAAGACTTTATTTCCTTTGGCTCCAAAGTCACTGCAGATGGTGACTGCAGCCATGAAATTAAAAGACACTTGCTCCTTGGAAGAAAAGCTATGACCAACCTAGAGAGCATATTAAAAGGCAGAGACAAGCTTTGCCAACAAAGGTCTGTCTAGTCCAAACTATGGTTTTTCCAGGATTCATGTATGGATGTGAGAGTCGGACCATAAGGAAAGCTGAGCGGTGAAGAGTTGATGCTTTTGAGCTGTGGTTTTGGAGAAGACTATTGAGAGTCCCTTGGGCTGCAAGGAGATCAAACCAGTCTAACCTAAAGGAAATCACTCCTGAATATTCATTGGAAGAACTGATGCTGAAGTTGAAACTCCAGTATTTTGGCCACCTGATGTGAAGAACTGACTCACTGGAAAAGACCCTGGTGCTGAGAAAGATTGAAGACAGGAGGAGAAGGGAACGAGAGAGGATGAGATGGTTGGATGGCATCACCAACTTGATGGACGTGAGTTTGAGCAAACTCTGGGAGTTGGTGATGGGCAGGGAAACCTGGCGTGCTGCAGTCCATGGGGTTGCAAAGAGTCAGACACGATTGAGCAAGTGAACTGACTGAACTAATCTTAATGGTGCTGTTTTACTTGATTGATGAATGTTCATCTTGATGACATAAACATATGTGTTTTCTTTGAAGTGAGCATGCCTGGTGAATGTCACCCTTTCTCTAATGATGATCTAAAAGACCTGATACCCTGCAAGAGGAACAGAAGTAAATTACCATGTCATAAAGCAGTATAAAATGGTATGATAGTTTTATAAACTGCTCTTAATACTATCCACTTGTGCTACAGTAATTTTTAGAAACCTAGTGTGATCTGAATCTTACCAAGTCTCTTGTTTAACAAGAGCAAAATACAGAGAAGTGCTAAAGTCTATCATGAGGCTTAAAGGAGTAAAATTCAGAGTGGTACTAACAAGCTGATTTCTTCAACAAAATCTTTCAAGAAAGTAAAACAAATAATAGATGAGGCAAAGATTTAATAGTCCATAGACCTACAGATTGGGCTTCCCTGGTGATTCAATGGTAGACAGTTATCAGACTCAGTTCAGTTCTGTTCAGTTGCACTGTTGTGTCCGACTCTCTGTGAGTCGGGAGAGAGATGGGAATACCAGATCACCGGACCTGCCTCTTGAGAATCTTGTATGCAGGTCAGGAAGCAACAGTTAGAACTGGACACGGAACAACAGACTGGTTCCAAGTAGGAAAAGGAGCATGAAAAGGCTGTGTATTGTCACTCTGTTTATTTAGCTTATATAGGCAGAGTACATCATGAGAAACACTGGGCTGGATGAATCACAAGCTGGAATCAAGAATGCTGGGAGAAATATCAATAACATCAGATATGCAGATGACACCACCCTTAAAGAGCCTCTGGGGAAAGTGAAAGAGGAGAATGAATAGGTTGGCTTAAAGGGCAGCATTCAGAAAACTAAGATCATGGCATCCAGTCCCATCACTTCATGGCACATAGATGGGAAACCAGTGGAAATAATGCTGACTTTATTTTTTGGGGCTCCAAAATCACTGCAGATGGTGACTGCAGCCATGAAATTAAAAGATGCTTGGTCCTTGGAAGAAAAGTTATGACCAACTTAGACAGCATATTAAAAAGCGAGACATTACTTTGCCAACAAACATCTGTCTAGTCAAGGCTCTGGTTTTTCCAGTAGTCATGGTTGGATGGCATCACAGACTCAATGGACTTGAGTTTGGGTTAACTCCGGGAGTTGGTGATGGACAGGGAGGCTGATGTGCTGCAGTTCCTGGAGCCGCAAAGAATCGGACACGACTTAGCGACTGAACTGAACTGAAGAGGGAGAGAGTACTGGACAGAGGTGGACAGATGGGGGACTGGACATGTAAGTTTATACATCTATGTATCACAGAGTCAACTTCTGTTAGGGGCTCGCCTTATATTTGTTACTTACAGTGGACTTCCACTGGCGTCCAAATGAGATTAAAGACAAAAAGCAAATCAATGTACTTTAAAGAAATCCTCTAACTTTGTAAACATGTTCTGAAAAGGCTAACTTAGAAAGGATATTTGAATGGGGCTGGTTTCTCATAAGCAGCTGCACACCGCCCCCTGGTGGCCTGTGAGAAATGGCATGAGTGCTGCAGGGCTCCATGGCTTTGTCAGTAAAACAGCCAACACTCACACTTGCCACCGTCAGAGTCCTGCTGTTAGAGCAAACCCAGTTCTGTAAGATTCAGTGTTTTGGCTGTGCCTTCTAGAGGAAATCACTGTCTTGACTAGGACACAAGAGGCCACTTCCCAAGTGTAGCATTTCAGGGAGTGTTGACTGAGCCCCTGAGTCAGTCTCCACAGGGAGACTAGAGAAGAGGTTGCTGCCTCAGGGGACCTGCAGGGAGAGGCTGGGGATGTGCTGGGTTCACTTGTCTACACCCCAGCTCTGAGTGTCTGTTGTGGAGAAGTTAGTCTATCCATGCAAAGCAGTTTGTGGCAATTTACTCTTTATAATAACAATAAAACACTTTGAAAATTAGAAAACTTTCACTCAACATATCTATGTGGTTTCATTTAAATTTATATAGCTTTCTAAAATATGGGATGAATTCATCTTACTGATCTCTTTTTCACTTAATATAATGAGTCATTATTCCATCCATTTATAACTTTAGAATGTATGGATTTAATGAATTCAATATCATAGTATTCCTTATGACACCTTGTACTTATAAGCCCTGCTTCTAAGCTCCAGTTCCAGCTTCCCCCACTGGTATCCTGTCCTTCTCTGCAACTGGAGTCCAAATCCTATCACGTCCAGGCACCTTCCAATCTAGAATCACCCTGTGAACTTCAGAAGACGTTTTCTTTATCCTTTGTCCTGGGATGGTAGGCACTTCCTAACAGGTCTTCTGTGCTGTGGGAGAGGTTCTCCCAGACCAAGGTGCTGCTCAGTCAAGTCTCAGGCTGCTGTTCACACAGAGCTTGGCATGTGGTAAAGAGTCAATAAATATCTGAACACTTAATAAATTGAAATGAGTTCTCACCGTTGCTGATAACTTCAACTGTTCTCCCCTCTTGGGAGGGGACTTCCCAACCTCTCTGTGGTCACAGGACCATGTTGCTGCTGCATTAACAGGACCTGGTGTGTGTCCTTTCAGACCTGGCCCATCACTCCTCCCCACATGCATTTCTCCACAGTCTCGCTCCTTCTGCTGATGGAGGCAGATGGGGATTAACGTCCAAAACACCTGGGAATCCGAGAAGCAGGAGGGGCTCAAAGGGCCCTTGCTTGTCCCTAGGACAGGTTTGGGGGTGGAGTCCAGGTGTCCCCTGGGGTGTCTTCAGACTATTCAAACAATAATGCTTTCACCACCGTCTCTGTGCTGCTCCCCCACCCAGGGAGTGCCACATAGTGGGGGAACCATTCAGTCTCCAACTTCCCTTTCCTCAGGGTGGGGGGCTTCCTGCAGCTCCAGCAGCTCAGCGGTTACAGAAGATACTTTAAAACGTGGATTTAAGGATGATGAATTCAGGAGAGAGAAGACTTTTATTCTTTTATTTTTAAAATTTATTTTACTGAAGTATAGTCGATTTACAGTGTTGTGTTAGTTTGTGCTGTACAGCAGTGTGACTCAGTTATACATATATATATTTTTTCATATCCTTTTCCAGTATGGTTTACGAAGGAAAGATAAGAATTTTGAAATCGTCAACCAGGACGTTTTAAAGCAAACTTGCCTTTTGTTTACCTGCAAGTAAATTGTAGTGAAAATAATTACTAGTGAAGTTTGCTGACATAATCTTCATTATTGCTAAGTTTTAACTCAAAGCAAATGTCCATGTAGTGAACAGCCATGGTATCTCAGTGACCTCAGGGGTTCCAGAGACCAACTCTGAGAACTGCGGTCCTGAGTAAACCAGGGTGTCTCCCAACTGATCCCTGTCTTTCCCTCCTCTTTGAAGATCTCCTTGAACTGGACTCCCTGCCTCCTTAAACCCAGTGGAAGGCCTTCTTCTGGGCTCCTCTCCAAGAGAACTGACCCCCTAGGAACTGATCCCAGGGAGGAGCCTCAGTCTGGGAAGGGGAATAGGGGGACAGGTGTTTCCCCTTTGGAACTGGGAAGAGTTTGTTCCTAGAGGCCCTGCACACACTTATGACCTGGGCTGGTTTTGTTACACGCCAGCGTGATATGTCTTCATATCCTGGACAGAAATCTGACATAGTGTCTAAGAGAAATAAGAGTGACTCTTCCACCTCACATGGTCTAATGCATCTGACTCAGGTCCACAAGGCATGAAGGCAGGCCTGTGCAACAGAACGTTCTGTGAGGAAGGGACTGTTCTGTATCTGTGCTGTCTAGTGAGGGAGACACTGGCTCCATGTGGCTATTCCAGCACCTCAGACATGACTGTTGTGATGAGTACTTTTATTTTATTTAATGAATTAATTGTTCAAATATTTTTATTTATTCTGTTGAAGGCTAGTTGATTTACAATGTTGTGTTAGTCTCTGCTGTGTAGCAGAATGACTCAGTTATACACATTTATTGGTTCTTCTTTATATCCTTTTCGTTATGATTTATTCCAGGATGTTGAATACGGTTACCTGTGCTATCACTGTTTATCCATTCTATTATTTTCTTTAAATATTTATTTATTTTTTTAATTGGCTGTGTTGGGTTTCAGTTGCAGCACACAGGGTGTTCACTGCATCCTGAGGGGTCTTTTTCATCCTGGTATGCGGGCCCAGTTGCTCCAAGGCGTGTGGGATCTTAGTGCCCTGCCCAGACTGAATCCTTTTGCCCTGCATTTCGAGACAGATTCTTAACCACTGGATCACCAGGGAAGTCCCCTGTTCATCCATTCTTTATGGAATGGTTTGCAGCTAACTAACCCCCAACCCCCAGCCCCCTCCCTCTTGGCAACCACAAGTCTGTTCTGTACCTGTGAGTCTGTGTCTATTTTAATTTTATTAATTCAAATAGCCATATATGACTAGTCACCAGCATATCGGACACTGCGTGTCTGGAATGTCCTTAACTTTCAGTCTCTTCCTCCCAAAAGCTATTGTGTGACTCATAGATTGATGCATATTAAAATACAGCCTTTGGTGGCTCAGACAGTAAAGCATCTGCCTACACTGCAGGAGTCCTGGGTTCGATCCCTGGGTCGGGAAGATCCCCTGGAGAAGGAAATGGCAACCCACTCCAGTATTCATGCCTGGAAAATCCCATGGACCAAGGAGCCTGGTGGGCTACAGTCCATGGGGTCGCAAAGAGTTGGATACAACTGAGCGACTTCACTTTCACTTTATATGAATACAGTGGGTTTGTCTATTTAAGGTACAGCCTTAAAATGTAGCACGCACAGAAAGTTTCATTAATATGTGTTTTAGCAACTAGAATGTTAAGCAGACTTTAAGCAGACCATGGTATAGCACCTTCAGGTTAGAAGTGTTCAAAACTGCCCATCACTGGAGTGAATTCTTGGCTCTATTATACTGAGCTCTTGGTGGTTTCCTTAACCTGGTAAGCATAAGTAGACACAGAAGTGTTCACTCAACCCAAGACAAAGTATTTGTTGAACACAACATAAATCAAATAAATACCTTGTAGGACTTGTACATACTTGCAACATTATGAAGCAGAAGATGTAACTTAAGAATCCACCACCTTAAAATTCTTTTTAAAAAAAAATAATTTTATTCATTTATTTTTGGCTGTGCAGGTCTTCATTGGTCTGTGGGCTTTTCTCTAGCTGTGGCACGTGGGGGCTACTCTCTAGCTGTGGCACACAGCTTCTCGTTTCAGGGGTTTCTCTAGCTGGAAAGAACGGGTTCCATGATATTCTTCTCCTTCTACACTTTCCCCTCATATTCAAGCAATTCTTTTTCCTTCACCCTTGGACTCTTGTCTCCTAGACAAAAATATACATGACTATTTTACACTTGGGAAATGAAGAATTGTATGACCCACAGATGAAAAATCATAGAAATCCATAAATCTTCTCTGTGTGAATCAAACACTCACAAAGACACAAACACACGCACCTGTTCAAACTCAAAGACGCAGAAACAGTTGTGACAGGACTTCCCTGCTGGTCCAGAGGCTGAGAATCCGCCTGCCAGTGCACGGTCCACACCTGCAGTCCCCGGTCAGGAACTGAGACCCCACAGGACACGGAGCTACTGAGCCAGCACGGCGCAGCTATGGAAGTTCAGCTGCTCCGGAGCCCCTGCGCCACAATCCATGTGCAGCAAAGGAGCAAGGAAGCTCCCTCGTGCTTCGACTAAGACCCAAAGCAGCCAAACAAATACATATTAAACAACAAAAAAGAGTAAATAAGAGGGAAGGAGACAGAAGAGGGCACTGAGGAGAGAGGAGGAAGTGAGCTGAGTCCGGAAGTGGCTTCTGGAGAATGCAGGGTGGGAGTCCCTGAGATCTGAGCTCAACAGCTTAGACAGAGACGGTCCCAGCACCTGGGCAGCAGCCGGAAGATGAAAATAAACTAAAAGTAATGCAACCAAATATCTCCCGTGTGAGGATTACAGTTCTTTTAACGTTGTCCTTTATCACTTTCAACCCTTTGTAACTTATTTACAGTGAATCTTTATTATATCATGTGTTATACACATACATCATAATCAGAATTATAAAACTTCATTTAAATTTTTAAGAAAGAAGGCAGGTGGGTAGAAAAGTGAAGAGCTGGGGACATGAGGCTGGACTTCCTGGGCTCCGGGCAGTGACTCACACGGGCTTTTCTTGTCTTCTTAGGACCGAGTTCTCTGTGGAGGCCAAGCAGAATCTTAACCTTCTTTTGAGAGGTGTGGTCATCTGTTAGCACTTTGTCACCTCTTTGATGCTTTTAGGGAAGTTTTTGTATTTTCCATGGCATTTTCAGCTATTTACTGTGGGAAGAATTGTCCATACAAGTCAGCCCATCTTCCAGTGGTGGAATTTCTATGGCAGAACAGCTCAGTCAACATATGATGGGTCCTGGAGCAGAGAATGTGCGTGCTAACACGTGAGCTGAAGGTGACTGGTCAAGGGTTTTACAAGGGCAAGGTATTTTCAGCCCATTTTTCAAAAGCATTATTTAACTCTGACATTTGTCTTGTCACAACAAAGATTTGGAGGGACGACTCCACATAAGAGGACTGAGAAGATACTCCAGCATAAAGAAAAGAACTAATTCATGTTCTCCCTCCATCCCCAGTCACCCAACTCCTCTATTTAGAAACCACTGCAGTTAGGAATTCCTTATTTCTCTTCTCAGAAATGTACATCTAGACGTTAATGAATACTGTTATGTCAGGGAAAGAGCTCAGGGCACAGGAACAAATTATTTGCAAATTCACATATATGAAGAAGAACTTACTTTAGAATATACATAGAACCATTACATTCAACAATATACAAATAAACAGCAATTTAATGAAGGAAACGTCTGAACAGACACCTCTTCAAGATGATATGGAAATACATACAAAAGTTGCTCAACATCACATGTTATGAAGACATGCAAATAAACACAGCAATGATACATCCCCACACACCTAGTAGAGTAGCTAGAACCCAAGAACCGGGGATGCCAAGTGCTGACCAGGACACGGAGCAGGAGAAACCCTCGCTCACTGGGCAGGAATAGGAAGCAGTGCAGTCGCTAGAAATGAGAGTTAGCAGTTTCTTATGAAGCTACACAGAGACTCTCCATCCAGCCTGCTCACCAGTCTAGTACTTCTGCATCTCACTGGAAAACTCATATTTGCACAAACCCCTGCACAGCAGAGTTTATATCAGAGCGCCCCTTAAGTGTAGACTGCACATGGTGACTTCCTTCCAAAGACTACAGTGTGGACAGTGAGGAAGTGAAAATAGAACTTCACAAGGGGAGACCTAGGAAATATACCTTAGGTGGGTGCCGAAGTGAATTTATTAGTGATATTCCAGTGGACAGTATAAACCCTTGATGCATGGAGAATGTCACTTCATCACTGTGGTCTTCTTTCCTAAGACCCAACTCAACTAGAGAGACATTCCACACTATCCCTGAGCAATTCTCAAAAACATCCAGGTCATCAAACAAAAAGGGAAGTCTGAGAGACTGTCCCGGCCAGAGGAGCCTGAAGGAGGCATGATTAGAACCTCATTTATATCGTTTGTCTCTTTTTTTTCATTTTTGGAGAAGATTTTATTCCACTCTGCTAATTTCTCCAGCTTCCTGCTCCTGTAGAGCCTGAGATACTCCATCTTGTACTCCACTTTTGTAAGGGTACTGGACAAACAGACTTAGACTTTGGATACTGCCTAAACTTGCCCCGCTATGCAAGAGCCAATCAGCCCTTAGGATAAACCTCCTGACTTTAAGTTCAAGGATTTGTGATTTACCTTGGAAGTAGTGATTTACATTTGTGATTTACCTTGGAAGTGATGACTTACCTTTGTGAAATAATGATTCATCGTGTAAGTGAAAAAAGAAACAATCAGAAATCCACACACAACCCTATAGAAGAGGGTAACCAATCAGTAGTCCTGCAGCCTGAACACTCCCTTTGTTACCCTTTCACCTGAGTATTCCCTATATAAGCAGTGTAACCCAAAACTCGGGGCTCCCTTCCTATAGTCGCTGCGTCAGTGCCGGTGCCTCAGTGCCGGTGCCGGTGGGAGCCCCAGCTCGAGCTTGGTAGTAAAAAAAACTCTCTTGCTTTTGCATCGGATCCCGGCTCCCTGGTGGTCTTGGGAGATTTCGCGACTTGGGCATAACGCTCCATACATACAGGATCTGGTTTTAGGACACTGATGCTTTGGAGAAACCTGTTTTTATGAGTCTCTCTTCTTTTTTGCTGTTAAAAAGGAAACCCACCCATTTCCCACCTCTGCAGCCCGCAGGAAGTGACTGTGGCTTGGAGTCACCAGCAGATGGGGCCTCTCAGCCGAAAGGTTGACAATCTATCAAAGATGCTGGCGGGGCGGCTGATGTTACAGATGCCCTGGGGGACCGTTGCTTCTCCACCTCCTGCTTCCTGTGGAAGGCCCCGAAGCATCCTGCAGCTCTTAGATGGAAGATGCCATTAGGAGCCTGCCCTGAGGAAATGCACATGTGAGAGCACCCCTGAGTGACACAGTTCTGGGGTGGTTTGCTGTTAAAACTGACCAACTCCTGAAAACTCACAGTGTATAAAGTCTATACAGTTGAAACATACACAGGTAGCCCTTGATTTTTTGATTGTGAGAGAAATCAAACTCAAAATTATTTTTCTCCTACAAACTTTGGTTACCAAAGGGGAAAAGTGGGAGGAGAGGGATAGATTAGGAGTTTCAGATTAATATTTACACACTACTATGTGCAGAGTAGTCAATAAGGACTGACTGTACAGCAGAGGTAGCTCTCCTCAGTATTCTGTAATAATCTATATGGGAAAAAATCTGAAAAAGAATGGATATATGTATATGAAAAACTGAGTAACTTTGCTGTACACCCAAGACTAACAGAACATTGTACATCAACTATACTCCAATATAAAATAAAAATTTTTGTATTCTAAAAAGGCAACTGTCATTATACTTTGTACTTGAGATGATTGGGTTTGTTTTATATTAAAATTTATTGATCATAAATATTTTATTTTATTTTTTAAATTATTTTTTATTTTTTTACTTTACAATACTGTATTGGTTTTGCCATACATTTACATGAATCCACCATTTTGATAGGCTCTTAGGTCAGCAAAAAGAAAAACTAATGAAATCCCACCAGGCAAGGAAGGCTTCCAGGGCCCAGCCTCCATCCTCAACCTCCCACTCTCTCCCACCTCGGTTCCCTCCAGCCACCAGAGCAAACAAGGCTTGAGCATCCAGTATGTGCCAGGCACTGTCCTGAGCACTTCCCATTTCAACTCAACCAGCCCTCACCACATCCCTGAAACATCACCTGTTTTGCAGATGCAGATGAGCACAGAGGGAAAATAACTTGTCTGGAGTAACTCAGCTAAGAGGGTGGGGGAGGACACGCTGGGGTGCAGAGTCCCCAGGTGGAGCGCCCACTCTCCAGTCTCCAGGGACTTGGTCCGTCCTGTGACACCACCACACCGTGCAATACACACACACGACTCCTTATCAGCGGCTTCCCTCTATATAGACCACAGCTGCCCCGTCAACTCCTCTCCATCCTCAAGGCTGATTTCAAATGTGCCTCCTCAGGAAGGACATCCTGAGCTGCTCCCAGACTAGAGAGGCGCCCTTGCTCTCTATTCCAAACGCCTATTTTCCAGCTGGACTATTTAGCATTGAAACACACAGGGCATGTTCTTGGGGTTTCCTTGTGGCTCAGCTGATAAAGAATCCGCCTGCAATGCGGGAGACCTGGGTCCATCCCTGGGTTGGGAAGATCCCCTGGAGAAGAGAAAGGCTACCTACTCAATAGTCTGGCATGGAGAATTCCATGGACTGTACAGTCCATGGGGTCACAAAGAGTCAGACCCGACTGAGCAACTTTCACTTTCACCTAATGCATCCCCAGGGCCTGGCAGAAAGCATGTGCTAAATAAATATCATCCAGTTAAGGAATTAATAAACTTCCTCAAAGCATCATTGGGATTCTCAGGTGGCCCTACTGATAAAGAATGCGCCGGCCAATGCAGGAGGCATTAGAGACGCGGGTTCGATCCCTGGATTGGGAAGATCCCCTGGAGGAGAGCAAGGCAATTCACTCCAGTATTCTTGCCTGAAGAAGCCCATGGACAGAGGAGCCTGGCAGGCTACAGTCTATGGGGCTGCAAAGAGTCGGACACGACTGTGTAACTTAGTAAGCACGCACACAAAGCATCATTAGGGAGAACTTCATGTTTATAGTATTGATTGGCTGAAATATTTGGACCAAACTTCCCAGTTAATTTTTTTTCTCCTGATGAGATATAATTCGCTTAAGAAGAGACTCTTCATATTTGAAGAGTGTTATCTGAAGCCTTAAAAATTCTGTCTGACCATAGATTTCAAAAAATTGGTCATTTCTGTAGAAGCATTAGAGAGACAGAATTGGGTTCATCATAAGGTATTGTTTTTATTACCAATTACAATTACACAGGAATCAGCTTCTTTGGGAGAGGCTGAATTCTCCATCACTAAAGGAGTTCAACTGTTTCCTCTGGACGTCGTATACAGAAGGGTGATGTTGTGAGAGGATCAACCCCATGGTCTCTGAAGCCGCCTTCCTCTCTGAGGTTGCCATAGCGATGGAATTCTGGGCTGGTTGTCTCAGGACCTGGCTTCCACCAGTTGTGTGATCCTGGGCTGGGCACTTCTGAGTCTCATTCCAAACACTTGATACTTCAGCTGTGATTATATCTGACTGACTTCAGAGTAATAAATGGAATAAATTGGATAGTACATGTACATTTTTGTTTTCTTCTCTTTCTGCATCATAACAGCCAAAATCAGCTCTTTTCCGTCTTTCGTTTTTTTCTGATAGCACACCACATACCAACAACAACAGCAAATAATTTTTTAAACAGAAAAAAATTCACCCGTAGTCTCACTACCTAATATCATAATAGTTCCTTCTCCATTCTCTTCCAGTGTGACTAAGAATTTATTTATTCTTAGTAATCTATTGTAGGTTCTTGAAAAATTCTTTTTTCTTTTTTCTTTTTTTCGCCATGCCCTGCAGCTTGTGGGATCCAGGTTCCCCCACTGGACTGATCCCTAGTTCTGCAACCCTGCATTGGAACTGCAGTCTTAACCACTGAACCTTCAGGGAGCTCCTTATTGTAAGTTCACGAATTTACAGAAGTCAGAACATGGCACAGCTATTCTTTCCACAAATACAGCAGCACACTAACAGTAAGAACAAAGGAAAGCCAAACACACAGGCCTTTTAAAAGTTGTGCAATATGAGGGTGATGATAAACTCACGCTTTTCCTAAATCTCAGAGGGAAGAGACTCAGGCCAGCCACACTAATGTCCAGACCACCTTCATCCTCATTCATTTTCTTGTGTGATTATTTAATCAAAGGCACAGTTGTCTGTAAATTAAGAAGTCAAATATCTGTGCCAGATTTCTCATGATACAGACTCTTATTATAATCCTGATTCTTCTCAATTTCTGCTTTCCCATTGGTGACCACTTTGAATGATTTTTAGCTGATTCTTTTGGCTTTTCTTTCCAACTCTCTAAACCCAGTGCCTTGTTAGAACTGCTGCTTGATTTTTCTGTCACAGCCACTGTCTGTCGCATCACAGTGGCTGATGCAATGGTTCATGGTCACGGCTTTCTTTCACTCTTCCCATCCCTTCAGTTCCCACTTTATTTACATATGGATCATACTTAGTTCATTCAGCTTTTTCTTTTCCCTGACTACTACACTTGTCAACTAAAAAGATACTCAACTTAAAACTTGTGAGTTAAGGTTTATTTGGGGCAAAATGAGGACTGCAGCCTGGGAGACAGCACCTCACATAGCTCTGAGAAACAGCTCCAAAGCGGTAGGGAAGGAAGGTAAGTGTATACGCTTTTGGTGAAGGGGGGAGTTCAGTGCAATCAAGTACTTATCTTCCAAAGGTTTTCTGCTAGTCACAAGGAGCTGATCTCACCATAAAAGGATTTAATGCTTTTCTACATATGAGGAAGTGAAGAGAACCAAAGGACTGGAAAAGGTCAGTTTTCATTCCGATCCCTAAGAAGGGCAATGCCAAGGAATGTTTAAACTACTGTACAATAGTGCTCATTTCACATGCTAGCAAAATTAGGCTCAAAATTCTTCAAGCTAGGCGTCAGCAGTATGTGAACTGAGAACTTCCAGATGTACAAGGTCGGTTTAGAAAAGGCAGAGGAACCAGAGATCAAACTGCCAGCATTTGTTGGATCACAGAGAAAGCAACGGAATTCCAGAAAAACACCCACTTCTGCTTCACTGACTATGCTAAAGGCTTTGACTATGTGGATCACAACAAACTATGGAATAGTCTTAAAGAGATGGGAATATCAGACCATCTTACTTGTCTACTGAAAACCTGTATGCAGGTCAAGAAGCAACAGGTAGAACCAGACATGGAATTATGAACTGGCTTAAAATTGGGAAAGGAGTATAATAAGGCTGTCACCCTGCTTATTTAACTTATATGCTGAATACATCAGGCAAAATGCCAGGCTGGATGAATTACAACTTGGAATCAAGATTGCCAGGAGAAATAAATATCAACAACCTCAGATAAGGAGATGATACCACTTTAATGGCAGACAGTGAAGAAGAACTAAACAGCCTCTTGAGGCTTTGTGCTTGCTGATTATGTTCTATGAAGCGCTAATGAATTCAGCTCTAATGATTGCTCTGTTTGCATGACTCAAGAAGTGGGGATACTTTGGATATTCCATCAGTTTTTCCTTTTTTGGAAATGTCATCCTGGACCCTGCTGACGTGCACCCACCTCGTCTGGATTCTTCTGCATCTGGAGCAGAGCCATCCTCCTAGGATCTCCTTCCATCACTATCTGGGCAGCACTTTAAAGTGCTGTGGATCCTGCATAGCACAGGGAACTCTACCCAGCACTCTCTAATCGCATATATGGGGAAAGAACCTAAAAAAGACTGAATATATTTAGAGCTGATTCACTGTCTTGTACAGCAGAAAGTGACACAGCATTGTACATCAATTACACTCCATTGAAAACAAAACAAAACAAACAGGTAAGCAAGCATTTCTCTAGCCTGGATGGCATTTATTAGTCACTGATTCTTTCAGCCAAACCTGAGTGCCTGCAATATACCAGGTCAAGTTCCAGTTCCAGATCTATGCTCTAACGATTGAAATTTGACATTCTTATCCATCCATCTCACCCCCTCACCTGATAAGGAGCATTTCCAGATTAGGAGAATTCCACACTGAAAGAGTCTTGGTAGGAGGCAGAGACCATCTTCCTCCATTAAAGAAGAAAACCCACTTTCCCAAATATTCTTGCCAGAGCGCACAGCCTGATGCTAAGGTCCCACCACTCAGGTGACCACATGCCAGACTACTCAGGACGTTGTGACACAGAGAAGCTGGAACTATGCTGGATTCACCTGACAAGGGTGTCGAGAGTGGCAGTCACACCACCTCCAGTTGTGAGGAGCCTCAGTGATGGCCGTCCTCAGCACGGGGTCCACGCCCAGCACGAAGGGCTCACTGTGTGAGCAGGGACACTGTGCCCCAGCAGGGGCGAAACTGCCTTTGTGGGATCTGGCCTGGACTGGACACTGTGGATCCTGGTCCCGGGGAGCCATATATATATAGTACTGTATGTCTAACTTAATTTGGATCCCATTGTTAGCTCCAAGAATGAGTGAGGAGAACTCAACCTGGAGAATAGTTTCAGAGAGCAAAGATTTCATTACATTGAACTGTGAACCACTGCCTAAGTCTTCAGGTGGAATAAGAAGTACATTATTTCTCCACATCACACCTCATAATTGTCAAAATAAATTCCCTTTTCTTTCTGAAGAAAAAAAATGCTTTTAAATGTGGATTTAAGACTCCTCTCTGGCCACTCGCTCTCATAAACCTCATGGCTTCCCAAACTGGCTGATCATCAGAATTACTTGTGGGGCTTTTTATGAAATGCTCAGCCTCTCCCCGGAAGCCCCTTCTCAGAGTATTAGGACAAGACCAAGGGATTGCTTCTTTAACAACCTCTGTGGGTGAGGCTGATACACAGCATGTGGGAATCCTGGTCTATGTTCGTTCTTGCTACTAAAAGTGTGATCTGAAGACCAGCAGCATCAGCCCCAACCTTATTACAAATGCAGATTCTCAGACTCTACTCCCGACTGTCTAGATCTAATGAGGGTCCAGGGGAGCACCAGCATCCCCACCCTGGACACCGCACTAATCCTACAGGCTCCTCCACTGCATCGTTCACCCTTCACCTCCTGATTCTGCTCAGCAGTTAGACTGACGCTTCTAGCGAGCAGTCACACCAGGTCACCTTCTATTCAAACCATTTTATGAGTCCACATCTTTCACAGACATCAGACACCTTCTAATATGCTGGAGCCCCACATGATCAGGCCAGACACCAGATCTCATCTCAGTTCCTCACTCCTCCAGCCACACCTGCCTCCTGGCTCTCCTTGAACACACACACTCTCCTGCCCTCCTGCATTTGCACTGGAGGCTCCTCTGCCTGGAGGGCACTCCCCCCAGACATGCTTGTGGACATTCTTTCATGTCCTTCACATCTTTATTCAAATATCATCTCCTCCACGAGGCCTACACTGACCACCCTAGTAACACAGCCACATTCCCTGGACCCACACGCTTATTGGCGGACACTTCCCTCACTTATTAGGCTCACTTTGCCCCATCTCTCCAGAACACACTGCACAAGGCCACCGAAGTGGATCTGTTGTTAGTTCACTGAGGTTTCACAGATGCAAAAATAGAGCATCATCTATCAGGCACACAACAAATACCAGATGAAGGAAGGATCAGTGTGGACGCCTCTGTATTCCATCTTCATTAATGTGGACTCAGGCCACTTGCTCTCTCGCGGCAGCTACAGCACAACATCCCCTCACACTGACAGCAGTGCTGCCTGTGCTTCCCCACCAGAGCTGATCACCCTCCCTCCCACACCGACCATCTGCACTCTCTACACACAATGGTATTTTCTCTTCAGAAAAGGCGGACAGGTCGCATATTCCTCTTGCTGGGACTATTAGGCACTGCTCTTTAAATCCAGGAGTTTGGATTGGAAGTGGTCTGCAGTCTCCCCACCTCCTCACGTTATGCTACTTGGAGCACAGACACATTCACACGCAGCTGCAGAAAGAAGAGTCCTGGGATCTGACGTCACAAAGTGGGACCAAGTATCACTCAGTCCCCACAAGGCAGCGCTCTCACACTATAAGAGAAAAGAATCAGGAACCAGTTGAGGTCAGTCATGTAAGGGCCGACATTCTCCACAGCCCCCCACACGCTCACATGTCCCACTCAGAGACCCCCGCCACCCAGTGTGTCCCCTCTGCCCCAACTCCTCTCCCAATCTAGACGCCCCAGGGTCTCACCTTTAGGAACCGTGAGAGGCACATCAGAGCCCTGGGCACTGTCACTGCCTGGGGGAGAACAAGACCAGGGCATGGTCAGAACCCACAGAAGAGAAACTAGAGACGGAACTTTGAGGAGGGTGAGTCCCCCATGGCCTGTCTGCACCCTCACAAGGGTCTCAGGAATCACCGCCTCTGTACTTACTTGCAGCCTGGGTGTAGGTCGGTCCTTTTTCACCTGTGAGAAGAAAGTATCACATGGGGACCAGTGAGAGACCGAGTCATGAGACCCTAGAGGAACCCCTAGTCCTGGATGACAAAGAACCTTTCAGAACTGTGACCAAAAATCCAGGACAGGCTCAGGAACATGAAAGAAGGAGACGTGGAGGGACTGGACCAGCTGCCCTCCTGGAGGTCTGTCCTCAGCAGGGACATTCCCTCCTGACCTTCAAATGCTGAGAAACAGGTCCCCAGCTTGAATTATGAAGATGAAAAATTTGTCTTTCATTTTCACATGTACTTTATGAAAGGGTCAGTCTTAGCATCAGCTCAGACTCCACATGTGTGTGGAGGGTACTTTACAGCAACAAGGCAGGCAAACTTCCACCTGGGCCAGAAACCTGCCCACTGAGACAAGAAAACTCAGATCCCTCCCTCCTTTCCCTACCTGAGTGTTTTTTCCACCAAATCACAGCTCCAGTCACCACAGCTCCAGTGACCATGAGGAGAAGCAGGCCAACAATGATGCCCATGATGGGGATGGAGGGCTGAGGAGGTTCTGCGGAAGAAAGGGAAGGAGCCCAGACTTCAGGCTTCAGTCCTGACCTTGCCGTTCATGTCCAGAAGGGCTCCTGCTTTATCTGAGAGGAAGCTCCATTCCAACCCCCTCCTTACCCCATCTCAGGGTGAGGGGCTTCTGAAGCCCCTCATGCTGCACACGGCAGGTGTATCTCTGCTCCTCTCCAGAAGGCACCACCAGGGCCGCCCACTTCTGGAAGGTTCCATCCCCTGAAGGCCTGGTCTCCACAGCCTCCATGTCCTGAGTCTGGTCCTCCCCATCACGCTGCCACGTCAGTGAGATCTCCTCAGGGTAGAAGCCCAGGGCCCAGCACCTCAGGGTGACCTCACTGTCAGAGATGGGGTGATGGGCCACATGTGTCTTTGGAGGGTCTGAAGAATCAGAAAATTCACATTCCATGGGCCACTGAAGTAGTACCACATGACCATGCTGAGAATGGACGAAATAATGGGTTTGAAAAGAAGCAGCACAAACACTGGACACCAGCCTGGACTCCAGGATTGGGAAAAACTCCTAGTCCTTGGAAAGTTCTGGAGTCAGGGTGAGTGCCAAGGTAGGAGACTCCATGTAAGGGGAAAATACAGAGTAAGGGTCCTGATTTGGGAGGAGGCTCAATGTCTCAGAAAAGCTAGAGTCTGGCCTCCTAAGCTGGTCTCAGGGTGAGAACAGGCCTTGAGAGAGAAACTCATGATTCACAAGATGGCAGTCAGGGTCAAAGGGCACCGCTGACCAGTTATTTCAGGGATGGGTTGGGTTAACTGTCCTTCAGAGAAATGGGGCCACTGGTGTGTCACTGTCTTGTACAGAAATGAAAACCTGGGGGGATTCCCCCCTCTCTAGACAAGAAGTTGGGGCGGTGTTTCCAGAAGGACCCCATTTTCCTCTCCTCGTGGAAAGCCGGCTCCAGCCTGAGGAGATCAGGGAGGCCCGGTGCCCCTCATACCTGCCCGCAGCAGCGTGTCCTTTCCGGTCTCCAGGTGTCTGTGGAGCCACTGCACGCACTTGCCCTCCAGGTAGTTCCGCTGGAACTCTGCCTCACCGGAGATTTCCCACTTGCGCTTGGTGATCTGAGCCGCCGTGTCCGCCGCGGTCCAGGAGCGCAGGTCTTCGTTCAGGGAGATGTAGTCCGCACCGTCATAGGCGGTCTGCCAGATCCCGCGGAGGAGGCGCCCGTCCGGCCCCACGACGCAGGCAAACACCCACTGGGAGGTGTGAGACACTGACCCGCCCCGACCACCCGCGGTGATTAAACCCAAACTAAAAGTGAAACCGGGTCAAGCCCCCCCCCGCCCCGCCCCCGCCTCCTCCCGAATCGGGGGGCGGTGAGGGTCCCGCAGTGTCGGGGTGACCCTCGAACGCAGGGATTCGGGGTGACCCCAGTCGGTCCCTGGGGATGGGGGTCTTGACCTGGACCCGGGCCCGCGTCGCTCACCGGCCTCGCTCTCGTTGTAGAAACCGCGCATGGTGTTCAAGCCTGATCGCAATCTCTGTTGAGCTCTCTTGGCATCTCGTGTCATCTCTTCCCAGTATTCCGGCCCCTCCTGCTCCATCCACGGCGCCCGCGGCTCCATTCTCGGATTCGGGGCGTCGCTGTCGAACCGCGCGAACTGCGTGTCGTCCACGTAACCGACGGCAATGAAACGCGGCTCCCCGAGGCCGGGCCGGGACACGCAGGTGCCGAAATAGCTCAGGGAGTGGGAGCCTGGGGGCGGGGAGGGGTGAGATCCCGCCCGACGTTCCTCCCGGCGCGGGTCCCGGGTCAGAGGTGATGGGCCCGGGAGTGGGGGGGAGACTAGGAGCACGTGAGACGGAAAAGGTCGGAGAAGGACCGGGACTTCTTGGGGGAGAGAAAAGGGGGCGGGAAGCGGGGGAGGGGCAGGACGGGACCAGGCGGGCGAGGACGCGTCTGGGCGAGGGGGGCGGGGTGGCTCCTTCCCTGGGGGTCCTGCCCCCTCCACAACCCCCGGGCAGTCCCCTCGCCCCTTCCCGCAAAGGTCGTTCCCTCCCGAGTCCGCACTCACCGGCCCAGGTCTCGGTCAGGACCAGGGCCCCCGAGAGCAGCAGGAGGAGGGTTCGCGGCCCCATGACCCGTATCCTCGTATCCTCGGGGTCTGGGGAGAAACTGAGTCCTGGCGGAGGGTGGGGGTGTGGCGGGATACAGGTGGAGACTTAAACGCCGGGAACCGCCGGGCCGCTGATTGGCTTCTAGAAACCAGACACCCAATGGGAGTGAGAACTAGGGCCGCGACACGAGGGTCCGGGCAGAAACGCACCACAGAGTTTGCGAAGAGAAAGTGAAACTCCAGGAGACTAGGGATCCCCCAACACGGACAGTTCCCTCCCCAAACAAGGCCTTTGACTCTGAGACGCTGAGACCTTGAGAACCGCAGCCAGTACCTGGGACTTTGCCCTGATCCCTCCTCTCCTGCACCGAGAACTCTGCAGTCACACTGTCCCCGAGTCCTGGCCCAGCGACTGTGTAGTCAGAGATTTTCAGAACATTTTGGTCAGGATATTTATACAGTCCTACAAATTCGTGAGGACCCCGAGGATAATTTTGTTTATGTGGTTATTTCTATCGATATTTTCCGTAGTAGAAATAACAGTTTAAACACTTTCACCTATTTTCTTTAGAATAAGGTTAATAACCCATGATTTTTATATGAAAAATAACAATTTCTGCAAATAAACTCTATAGTGAGAACAGTGGAAGTTTTTTCATTATTATATTTTTGCAAGTCTTTTTCTTGTCTGTCTCACTGGGTTTTATGTTTGCTTTTGCATTGAATCCATTATTTTGATTGAAATCTATCAAAATAAAAAGGACCATACATATGTAGGAGTAATATTTTTAATAACCTTTCCTGTTACTTGTGGATGTTTATCTTTGATACAAAACTAAAACTATGCAAGTGATAGTTTCTTGAAGGGTATTTTCTCAGTGGACCTGAAACATTATCACTATTTCCTATTCTGTTCCATTAAAATCCATAAGCCTATTTTGCACACTGGATGTCACTTGCACTAATGTAAGATATTTTTTTTAAGTAATTCATTGCTTCACTAAGTTTTATAGATCTTCCAGTGTCATTCCTCCTTTCAAATAAAAATTGCGTTCCATGAAAAAGAGGGTAGTTCAGCTCATACAAATGATTTTCCTTGGGACATAGGACTTTGGAATGTAGCAGAAATGCTTGATGTATACTTCCCATATCATCATAGAAGATAGTTCTTTTTAAGAAAAATAACCGTTTATTAGCATTTTGAGATACGACCACAGCCTATTATTTTCCTAAAAGAAGCAGCTCATTTTTACAGTAGGGAAAACAACAGAGCAATATTTGTGCAAGGCATGTATTAAGATCAGAACACCATTTTCGGAATTTTGCTGAAGCATGAAAAACTTGAAAGGCCAATATTCACACCAGTTTTTTTTTTTTTTTAAGTATTGATAGTTTTTGATACTTTGAAATAGCAAACCAGGGAAACAGGAGAGCAACCTGTATTAAATATTAGCAGTCAATAAAGTCTCAAATGATGGCAAGACATCAGCTACCAAGTTAACCAGGAAGATTGTTCCAAGGGAAAGAATTGCAAATGCAACATTTCTGAAGGAAGCATTAAAAACAGGTAGAGCATATATGTCATTAAAATGTTATATCTCAAAACGAGAAAGCTGACATTCAGATTGACACAAAATAATTCTAGACATGCGGGTAAGATTCATTAATATTCAATCTCATTAATAACATTAATGAAAAGTTTATTAGGAAGAAATGTCAAGAATATACTGAAGAACTCTACAAAACAGATCTTAAAGACTCATCTAACCAGGATGGTGTGATCACTGACCTAGAGCCAGACATTCTGGAGGGTGAAGTCAAGTGGGCCTCAGGAAGCATCTCTATGAACAAAACTAGTGGAGGTGATGGAATTCCAGCTGAGCTATTTCAAATCTTAAAAGATAATGCTGTTAAAGTGCTGCACTCGATATGCTGGCAAATTTGGAAAACTCAGCAGTGGCCATAGGACTGGAAAAAGTTCATTTTCATTCCAATACCCAAAAAGGGCAAAGCCACAGAATCTTCAAACTACTGGACATTTGCACTCATTTCACACGCTATCAAGATTATGCTCAAAATTCTCCAAGCTAGGCTTCAACAGTATGTGAACCAAGAACTTCCAGATGTCCCAGCTGGATTAGAAAAAGCAGAGGAATCAGAGATCAAATTGCCATATCCTTTGGATCATAGAAAGAGCAAGAGAGTTCAAGAAAAACATCTACTTCTGCTTCATTGACTACTCTAAAGCCTTTGACTGTGTAGATCACAACAAACTGTGCAATATTCTTCAAGAGATGGGAATACCAGACCACCTTACCTACCTCCTGCAAAACCTATATGCAGGCGAGGAAACAAGAGTTAGAAGTGGACATGGAACAACAGAGTGGTTCCAAATTGGGAAAGGAGTACGTCAAGGCTGTATATTGTCTCCCTGCTTATTTAACTTCTATGCAAAGTACATCATGAGAAATGCCAGGCTGGATGAAGCACAAGCTGGAATCAAGATTGCCAGGAGAAATATCAATAACCTCAGATTTGCAGATGACACCACCCTAATGGCAGAAATCGAAGGACTAAAAAGCCTCTTGAGGAAGGTGAAAAAGGAGAATGAAAAAGTTGGCCTAAAACTCAACATTCAGAAAAGTAAGATCATGGCATCTAGTCCCATCACTTCATGGAAAAAAGATGGGAAAACAATGGAAACAGTGAGAGACTTTATTTTCTTGGGCTCCAAAATCACTGCAGATGGTGACTGAAGCCATGAAATTAAAAGATGCTTGCTGCTTGGAAGAAAAGCTATGACCAACTTAGCGTATTCAAAAGCAGAGACATTACTTTGCCAACAAAGGTGCATCTAGTCAAAGCTATGGTTTTTCCAGTAGTCATGTATGGATGTGAGAGTTGGACTATAAAGAAAGCTGAGTGCCAAAGAACTGATGCTTTTGAACTGTGCTGTTGGAGGAGACTCTTGAGAGTCCCTTGGACTGCAAGGAGATCCAACCAGTCCATCCTAAAGGACATCAGTCCTGAATATTCATTAGATGGACTGATGCCCAAACTGAAGTTCCAATTCTCTGGCCGCCTGATGCAAAAAGCCAATACATTAGAAAAGACCCTGCTGCTGGGAAAGATTGAAGGCAGGACGAGAAGGGGACAACAGAGGATGAGATGATTGGATGGCAAAACTGATTCAATGGACATGAGTTTGAGCAAGCTCCTGGAGATAGTGAAGGGCAGGGAAGCCTGGCATGCTGCAGTGCATGGCATCGCAGAGTTGGACACGACTGAGCAGCTGAACAACAAAAAGAATGTTAAATAAGTTCCTTTCAGAAGAAGAAAGAAATTTGGAAGTTTGAAGACACACTGAGAACAATTACTGTTCTCAGATGATGTTCAGACTGCTAAAGGTCCCTAAAAAGACAGTTTATTCTTGCTACTTTTATCACCTTTCATTTGTGTTTTTTCATCTTCATTTTGTTCTATAGTTCATTTTGTCTCCAGGAAACTGTGCACGTGAAGTGTCACAATATGCTTTCATTTCAGTAATTCCACATGAAATGTTGTACAGTTAGGATAAACATGAATAAAGAGAAAGCATCAGATCCAAAACTGTAGGACTCCTCTGCTTTACTTAGTCTGCATGACTGGAAGTTTAAAGGGCAATGACTTAAGTTTGTAATGATTAAATATTGATCATCCTCTTTCACTTCTGACCTACCACCTTGAAGCCATTATACATTTATACCAAATGGACAAAATACTCTAATATTATCTTCTTTGACAGTTTCCCGGGAGAAATGTTTAAATCTAAACTGAACAAGTTTGTGAATACTTGGGGCAGCTAGAATACCTTTACAATGTAGACTACAAGCAACAAGTAGCCCTTTCTGTCTTGAATCACAGCTAACTTCAATTTATAAATAACATCACTATGAACAAAGCTAGTGGAGGTAATGGAATTCCAGTTGAGCTATTTCAAATCCCAAAGATGATGCTGTGAAAGTGCTGCACTCCATATGCCAGTAAATTTGGAAAACTCAGCAGTGGCCACAGGACTGGAAGAGGTCAGTCTTCATTCCAGTCCCTAAGAAAGGCAATGCCAAACAATGATCAAACTCCCGTACAATTGCTGTCATCTCACATGCTAATAAAGTAATGCTCAAAATTCTCCAAGCCAGGCTTCAGCAGTACGTGAACCGTGAACTTCCTGATGTTCAAGCTGGTTTTAGGGAAGGCAGAGGAACCAGAGATCAAATTGCCAACGTCCGTTGGATCATGGAAAAAGCAAGAGAGTTCCAGAAAAACACCTCTTTCTGCCTTATTGACTATGCCAAAGCCTTTGACTGTGTGGGTCACAATAAACTGTGGAAAATTCTGAGAGAGATGGGAATACCAGACCACCTGACCTGCCTCTTGAGAAGTCTGTATGCAGGTCAGGAAGCAACAGTTAGAACTGGACATGGAACAACAGACTGGTTCCAAATAGGAAAAGGAGTACGTCAAGGCTGCATATTGTCACTCTGCTTATTAAACTTCTATGCAGAGTATATCATGAGAAACGCTAAGCTGGAAGAAGCACAAGCTAGAATCAAGATTGCCGGGAGAAATATCAATAACCTCAGATATGCAGATGATACCACCCTTATGGCAGAAAGTGAAGAAGAGCTAAAGAGCCTCTTGATGAAAGTGAAAGAAGTGAGTGAAAAAGTCGGCTTAAAGCTCAACTTTCAGAAAACTAACATCATGGCATCAGTTCCCATCACTTCATGGCAAATAGATGGGGAAACAGTGGCTATTTTGGGGGGCTCCAAAATCACTGCAGATGGTGTTTGCAGCCATGAAATTAAATGACGCTCACTCCTTGGAAGGAAAGTTATGACCAACCTAGATAGCATATTAAAAAGCAGAGACATTACTTTGCCAACAAAAGTCCATCTAGTCAAGGCTATGGTTTTTCCAGTAGTCATGTATGGATGTGAGAGTTGGAATATAAAGAAAGCTGAGCACTGAAGAATTGATGCTTTTGAACTGTGGTGTTGGAGAAGACTCTTGAGAGTCCCTTGGACTGCAAGGAGATCCAACCAGTCTATCCTGAAGGAGATCAGTCCTGGGTATTCATTGGAAGGACGGATGCTGAAGCTGAAGCTCCAATACTTTGGTCACCTGATTTGAAGAGCTGAGTCATTTGAAAAGACCCTGATGCTGGGAAAGACTGAGAGCAAGAGGAGAAGGGGACAATAGAGGATGAGAAGGTTGGATGGCATCACCTACTCAATGGACTTGATTTTGGGTAAACTCCAGGAGTTGGTGATGGACAGCGAGGCCTGGCCTGCTGCAGTTCACGGGGTCCCAAAGAGTCGGACACGACTGAGCTACTGAACTGAACTGAAGAGAGGGAGGGAGTACTGGACAGAGGTGGACTAATGTGGGATTGGGCATGCAAGTTTACACGTCTGTGTATCACAGCGTCAACTTCTGTCAGGGGCTCACCTTAGAGTTGTTACTTACAGTGGACTTCCACTGGCGTCCAAATGAGATTAAAGACAAAAAGCAAACCAATGTACTTTAAAGAAATCCTCTAACTTTGTAAAACATGTTCTGACAAGGCTAACTTGGAAAGGATATTTGAATGGGGCTGGTTTGTCATGAGCAGCTGCACACCGCCCTCTGGTGGCCTTGTGAGAAATGGCATGAGTGCTGCAGGGCTCCATGGCTTTGTCAGTAAAAGAGCCAAAACACAAAACTTTCCATCACAGTCCTGCTGTTAGAGCAAACCTAGTTCTGTAAGATTCAGTGTTTTGTGCCTTCTAGAGGAAATCACTGTCTTGACTAGGACACAAGAGGGCACTTCCCAAGTGTAGCATTTCAGGGAGTGTTTACTGAGCCCCTGAGTCAGGTGCTGGGTCCACAGGGAGACTAGAGAAGAGGTCGCTGCCTCAGGGGACCTGCAGGGAGAGGTTGGGGAGGGGCTGGGCTCACTTGTCTACACCCCAGCTCTGAGTGTCTGTTGTGGAGAAGTTAGTCTATCCAAGCAAATCAGTCTGTGGCACTTTTCTCCTTATATTAACAATGAAACAGTTTGAAAATTAGAAATTTTTCGCTCAACATATCTGTGTGATTTCATCTAAATTTATATAGCTTTACAAAATATGGGATGAATTCATCTTACTGATATCGTTTTCACCTTATATTTTGTTCAATTCAGTTCAGTCGCTCAGTCGTGTCCGACTTTTACGACCCCATGAATTGCAGCACGCCAGTCCTCCCTGTCCATCACCAACTCCCAGAGTTCACTCAAACTCATGTCCATCTAGTCGGTGATGCCATCCAGCCATCTCATCCTCTGTCGTCCCCTTCTCCTGCCCCCAATCCCTCCCGCATCAGAGTATTTTCCAGTGAGTCAGCTCTTCACATGAGGTGGCCAAAGTACAGGAGTTTCAGCTTTAGCATCATTCCTTCCAAAGAACACCCAGGACCGATCTCCTTTAGAATGGACTGGTTGGCTCTGCTTGCTGTCCAAGAGACTCTCAAGAGTATTCTCCAACACCACAGTTCAAAAGCATCAGTTCTTCGGCGCTCAAAGAGTCATTATTCCATCCATCTATAACTTTAGAATGTGTGGATTTAATGAATTCAATATCATAGTATTCCTTATGACACCTTGTACTTATAGGCCCTGCTTCTAAGCTCCAGTTCCAGCTTCCCCCACTGGTATCCTGTTCTTCTCTGCAAGTGGAATCCAAATCCTATCATCTCCAGGCACCTTCCAATCTAGAATCATTCTATGAACTTCCAGAAGACGTTTTCTTTATCCTTTGTCCTGGGATGGCAGGCACTTCCCAACAGGTCTTCTGTGCTGTGGGAGAGGTTCTCCCAGACCAAGATGCTGCTCAGTCAAGTCTCAGGCTGCTGTTCGCACAGAGCTGGTGTGCGGTAAAGAGTCAATAAATATCTGAACACTAAATAAATTGAAATGAGTACTCACTGTTGCTGATAACTTCAACTGTTCTCCCCTCTTGGGAGGGGACTTCCCAGCCTCTCTGTGGTCACAGGACCATGTTGCTGCTGCATTAGCAGGGCCTGGAGTGTGTCCTTTCAGACCTGGCCCATCACTCCTCCCCACATGCATTTCTCCACAGTCTCGCTCCTTCTGCTGATGGAGGCAGATGGGGATTAAAGTCCAAAACACCTGGGAATCCGAGAAGCAGGAGGGGCTCAAAGGGCCCATGCTTGTCCCTAGCACAGGTTTTGGGGGGGGGGTACTCCAGGTGTCCCCTGGGGTGTCTTCAGACTATTCAAAGAATAATGCTTTCACCACCGTCTCTGTGCTGCTCCCCCTAGGGAGTGCCACATAGTGGGGGAACCATTCAGTCTCTAACTTCCTTTTCCTCAGGGTGGGGGGCTTCCAGCAGCTCCAGCAGCTCAGCGGTTACAGAAGATACTTTAAAACCTGGATTTAAGGATGATGAATTCAGGAGAGAGAAGACTTTTATTCATTTATTTTTAAAATTTATTTCACTGAGGTATAGTCGGTTTACACTGTTGTGTTAGTTTGTGCTGTACAGCAGTGTGACTCAGTTATACATATATATATTTTTTCATATCCTTTTCCAGTATGGTTTACGAAGGAAAGATAAGAATTTTGAAATCGTCAACCAAGACGTTTAAAGCAAACTTGCCTTTTATTACCTGCAAGTAAATTGTAGTGAAAATGATTACTAGTGAGGTTTGCTGACATAATCTTCATTATTGCTAAGTTTTAACTCAAAGCAAATGTCCATGCAGTGAACAGCCAAAGTATCTCAGTGACCTCAGGGGTTCCAGACCACACTCTGAGAACTGCGGTCCTGAGTAAACCAGGGTGTCTCCCAACTGATCCCTGTCTTTCCCTCCTCTTTGTTTTGAAGATCTTCTCCTTGAACTGGACTCCCTGCCTCCTTAAACCCAGTGGAAGGCCTTCTTCTGGGCTCCTCTCCAAGAGAACTGACCCCCTGGGAACTGATACCAGGGAGCAGCCTCAGTCTGGGAAGGGGAATCAGGGGACAGGTGTTTCCCCTTTGGAACTGGGAACAGTTTGTTCCTAGACGCCCTGCACACACTTATGACCTGGGCTGGTTTTGTTACACACCAGGTTGATGTGTCTTCATATCCTGGACAGAAATCTGACATAGTGTCTAAGAGAAATAACAGTGACTCTTTCACCTCACATGGTCTAATGCATCTGACTTAGGTCCACAAGGCATGAAGGCAGGCCTGTCCAACAGAATGTTCTGTGAGGAAGGGACTGTTCTGTATCTGTGCTGTCTAGTGAGGGAGACACTGGCTCCATGTGGCTATTTCAGCACCTCAGACATGACTGTTGTGATGAGTACTTTTATTTTATTTAATGAATTAATTGTTCAAATATTTTTATTTATTCTGTTGAAGGCTAGTTGGTTTACAATGTTATGTTGGTTTCTGCTGTGTAGCAAAGTGACTCAGTTATACACATTTATTGGTTCTTCTTTATATCCTTCTCCATTATGATTTATTCCAGGATGTTGAATACCTGTGCTATCACTGTTTATCCATTCTATTATTTACTTAAATACTTATTTGTTTATTTAATTGGCTGCGTTGGGTCTCAGTTGCAGCACACAGGATGTTCACTGCATCATGAGGGATCTTTCTCATCCTGGTATGCGGGTTCAGTTGCTCCAAGCATGTGGGATCTTAGTGCCCTGCCCAGAGAGTGAACCCTTTTGCCCTGCATTGCGAGACGGATTCTTAACCACTGGATCACCAGGGAAGTCCCCTGTTCATCCATTCTTTATGGAATGGTTTGCAGCTAACTAACCCCCAACTGCCAGCCCCCTCCCCAGCCCCCTCCTACCCTCCTCCCTCTTGGCAACCACAAGTCTGTTCTGTACCTGTGAATCTGTGTCTATTTTAATTTTATTTAATTCAAATAGCCATATATGACTAGTCACCAGCATATGCAACGGTGCATGTCTGGAATGTCCTTAACTTTCAGTCTCTTCCTCCCAAAAGCTATTGTGTGACTCATAGATTGATGCATATTAAAATACAGCCTTTGGTGGCTCAGATGGTAAAGCATCTGCCTACACTTCAGGAGTCCCGGGTTTGATCCCTGGGTCAGGAAGATCCTCTGGAGAAGAAAATGGCAACCCACTCCAGTATTCACGCCTGGAAAATCGCGTGGTTCGAGGAGCCTGGTGGGCTACAGTCCATGGGCTCCCAAAGAGTTGCACACAACTGAGCGACTTCACTTTCACTTTATAGGAATATAGTGGGTTTGTCTATTTAAGGTACAGCCTTAAAATGTAGCATGCACAGAAAGTTTCATTAATATGTGTTTTAGCAACTAGAATGTTAAGGAGACATTAAGCAGACCATGGTATAGCACCTTCAGGTTATAACTGTTCAAGACTGCCCAGCACTGGAGTGAATTCTTGGCTCTATTATACTGAGCTCTTGGTGGTTTCCTTAAGCTGGTAAGCATAAGTAGACACAGAAGTGTTCACTCAACCCAAGACAAAGTATTTGTTGAACACAACATAAATCAAATAACTTGTAGGACTTTTACATGCTTGCAACATTATGAAGCAGAAGATGTAAGCTAAAAATCCACCACCTTAAAATTCTTTTTCAAAAAAAATAATTTTATTCATTTATTTTTGGCTGTGCGGGGTCTTCATTGCTCTGTGAGCTTTTCTCTATTTGTGGCGAGTCGGGGCTACTCTCTAGCTGTGGCACATAGCTCCTCGTTTCAGGGGTTTCTCTAGCTGGAAAGAACAGGTTCCATGGTATTCTTCTCCGTCTACACTTTCCCCTCAAATTCAAGTAATTCTTTTTTCCTTCACCCTTGGACTCTTGTCTCCTAGACAAAAATATACATGGCTATTTTACACTTGGGAAAGGAAGAGTTGTATGACTCACAGATGAAAAATCATAGAGATCCATAAATCTTCTCTGTGTGAATCAAACACTCACAAAGACACAAACACACACACCTGTTCAAACTCAAAGACGCAGAAACAGCTGTGACAGGACTTCCCTGCTGGTCCAGTGGCTGAGAATCCGCCTGCCAGTGCACGGTCCACACCTGCAGTCCCCGGTCAGGAACTGAGACCCCACAGGACACGGAGCTACTGAGCCAGCACAGCGCAGCTATGGAAGTTCAGCTGCTCCGGAGCCCCTGCGCCACAATCCATGTGCTGCAAAGGAGCAAGGAAGCTCCCTCGTGCTTCGACTAAGACCCAAAGCAGCCAAACAAATACATGTTAAAAAAAAAAAAAAAAGAGTAAAGAAGAGGGAAGGAGGCAGAAGAGGGGACTGAGGAGAGAGGAGGAAGTGCACTGAGTCAGGAAGTAGCTTCTGGAGAATGCAGGGTAGGGGCCCTTGAGATCTGAGCTCAACAGCTTAGACAGAAACGGTCCCAGCACCTGGGCAGCAGATGAAAATAAACTAAAAGTAATGCAACCAAATATCTCCCGTGTGAGGATTACAGTTCTTTTAACGTTGTCCTTTATCACTTTCAACCCTTTGTAACTTATTTGACAGTGAATCTTTATTATATCATGTGTTATACACATACATCATAATCAGAATTATAAAGCTTCATTTAAATTTTTAAGGAAGAAGGCAGGTGGGGAGAAAAGTGAAGAGCTGGGGACCTGAGGCTAGACTGCTGAGGTCTGTGCCTGGGCTCCAGGCAGCGACTCACACAGGCTTTCCTTCTCTTCTCAGGACCGAGTTCTCTGTGGAGGCCAAGCAGAATCTTTACCTTCTTTTGAGAGGTGTGGACATCTGTTTGGAGTTTGTCACCTCTTTGATACTTTTAGGGAGGTTTTTGTATTTTCCATGGCATTTTCAGCTATTTGCTGTGGGAAGAATTGTCCTACAAGTCAGCCCATCTTTTCCCGTGGTGGAATTCTATGGTGCAGTCAACATATGATAGGTCCTGGAGCAGAGAATGTGCGTGCTAACACGTGACCTGAAGGTGATTGGTCAAAGGTTTTACAAAGGCAAGGTATTTGTCAGCTCATTTTTCAAAAGCATTATTTAACTCCACACAAGAGGACTGAGAAGATACTCCAGCATAAACAAAATAACTAATTCACTCAAGTCCTCTATTTAGAAACCATTGCATTTAGGAATTCCCTATTTCTCTTCTCAGAAATGTACATCTAGACGTTAATGAATACTGTTATGTCAGGGAAAGAGCTCAGGGCACAGGAACAAATTATTTGCAAACTCACATGTATGAAAAAGAACTTACTTTAGAATATACATAGAACCATTACATTCAACAATATAGAAAAGAACAGCAATTTAATGAAGGAAACGTCTGAACAGACACCTCTTCAGGATGACATGGAAATACATACAAAAGATGCTCAACATCACATGTCATGGAAACATGCAAATAAACACAGCAATGATACATCCCCACACACCTAGTAGAGTAGCTAGAACCCAAGACCGGGGATGCCAAGTGGTGACCAGGACATGGAGCAGCAGAAACCCTCGCTCACTGGGCAGGAATAGGAAGCAGTGCAGTCGCTAGAAATAAGAGTCAGCAGTTTCTTATGAAGCTACACAGGGACTCTCCATCCAGCCTGCTCACCAGTCTAGTACTTCTCCATCTCACTGGAAAACTCATATTTGCACAAACCCCTGCACAGCAGAGTTTATATCAGAGTGCCCCTTAAGTGTGGACTGCACGTGGTGACTTCCTCCCAAAGACTACAGTGTGGACAGTGAGGAAGTAAAAATAGAACTTCACAAGGAGAGACCGAGGAAATATACCTTAGGTGGGTGCTGAAGTGAATTTATTAGTGATATTCCAGTGGACAGTATAAACCCTTGATGCATGGAGAATGTCACTTAAGTCATCTCTGTGGTCTTCTTTCCTAAAACCCAACTCAACTAGAGAGACATTCCACACTATCCCTGAGTAATTCTCAAAAACATCCAGGTCATCAAACAAAAAGTGAAGTCTGAGAGACTGTCACGGCCAGAGGAGCCTGAAGGAGACATGATTAGAACCTAATTTATGTCATTTGTCTTTGATAGGCTCTTGGGTCAGCAAAAAGAACATCCCACCAGGCAAGGAGGGCTTCCAGGGCCCAGCCTCCATCCTCAGCCTCCCACTCTCTCCCACCTCGGTTCCCTCCAGCCACCAGAGCAAACAAGGCTTGAGCATCCAGTATGTGCCAGGCACTGTCCTGAGCACTTCCCATATGAACTCAGCCAGCCCTCACCACATCCCTGAAACGTCACCCGTTTTGCAGATGCAGATGAGCACAGAGGGAAAATAACTTGTCTGGAGTAACTCAGCTAAGAGGGTGGGGGAGGACACGCTGGGGTGCAGAGTCCCCAGGTGGAGCGCCCACTCTCCAGTCTCCAGGGACTTGGTCCGTCCTGTGACACCACCACACCGTGCAATATACACACACGACTCCTTATCAGCGGCTTCCCTCTATATAGACCACAGCTGCCCCGTCAACTCCTCTCCATCCTCAAGGCTGATTTCAAATGTCCCCTCCTCAGGAAGCACGTCCTGAGCTGCTCCCAGACTAGAGAGATGCCCTTGCTTTCTATTCCAAATGCCTGTTTTCCAGCTGGACTATTTAGCATCGAAACACACAGGGCACGTTCTTAGGGTTCCTTTGTGGCTCAGCTGGTAAAGAATCCGCCTGCAGTGCGGGAGACCTGGGTCCATCCCTGGGTTGGGAAGATCCCCTGGAGAAGGGAAAGGCTACCCACTCAATATTCTGGCCTGGAGAATTCCATGGACTATACAGTCCATGGGGTCACAAAGAGTCAGACCCGAATGAGCAACTTTCACTTTCACCTAATGCATCCCCAGGGCCTGGCAGAAAGCATGTGCTAAATAAATATCATTTCAGGTAAAGAATTAATAAGCTTTCTCAAAGCATCATTGGGATTCCCAGGTGGCCCTAGTGATAAAGAACTCACCGGCCAATGCAGGAGGCGTTAGAGACACGGGTTTGATCCCTGGGTTGGGAAGATCTCCTGGAGGAGGGCAAGGCAATTCACTCCAGTATTCTCACCTGGAGAAGCCCATGGACAGAGGAGCCTGGCAGGCTACAGTCTATGGGGTTGCAAAGAGGTGGACGATGGTGTGACTTAGCATGCACGCACCCGAACTGTCATTAGGGAGAACTTGATTTTATAGTATTGATTGGCTGAAATATTTGGACCAAACTTCCCACTTAATAGCCTTTTTTTTTTCCCTGATGAGATATAATTCGCTTAAAAAGAGACTCTTCATATTTGAAGAGTGTTATCTGAAGGCTTAAAAATTCTGTCTTACCATAGAATTCAAAAATTGGTCATTTCTGTAGAAGCATTAGAGAGACAGAATTGGGTTCATCATAAGGTATTGTTTTTATTAACAGTTACAATCACACAGGAATCAGCTTCTTTGGGAGCAGCTGAATTCTCCGTCACTAAAGGAGTTCAACTGTTTCCTCTGGACGTTGTATAGAGAAGGGTGATGTGGTGAGAGGATCAACCCCATGGTCTCTGAAGGCCTCTTCCTCTCTGAAGTTGCCATAGCGATGGGACACTGGGCTGGTTGTCTCAGGACCTGGCTTCCACCAGCTGTGTGATCCTGGTCTGGGCACTTCTGAGTCTCATTCCAAACACTTGATACTTCAGCTGTGATTATATCTGACTGACTTCAGAGTAATAAACGGAATAAATTGGATAGTACATGTACATTTTTGTTATCTTTTCTTAGGCATCATAACAGCCAAAATCAGCTCCTTTCCTTCTTCCATTTTTTTTCTGATTGTACACCACATACGAACAACAATAGCAAATAATTTTTTAAATGGAAGAAAATTCACCCACAGTCTCACTACCTAATATGAAAATAGTACCTTCTCTATTCTCTTCCAGTGTGACTAAGAATTTATTTATGCTTAGTAATCTATTGTAGGATCTTGAAAAACAATTTATTTTTCTTTTCTTCGCCAAGTCCTGCAGCTTGTGGGATCCAGGCTCCCCACCCCTCACCCCCCTGCCGTCGACTGATCCCTAGTTCTGCAACCCTGCATTGGAAGTGCAGTCTTAACCACTGAACATTCAGCGAACTCCCTATTGTAAGTTCATGAATTTACAGAAGTCAGAACATGGCACAACTATTCTTTCCACAAATATAGCAGCACACTAACAATAAGAACAAAGGAAAGCCAAACACACAGGCCTTTTAAAAGCTGTGCAATATGAAGGTGATGATAAACTCATGATTTTCATAAACCTCAGAGGGAAGAGACTCAGGCCAGCCACACTATCGTCCAGACCACCTTTGGACTCTGTCTGTAACATCAGTCCTTCCCTGAGTCTCCAGCCTGCTTGCCAGCCCTGCACCTCTGGACACTCAAGACCCCTAGGCTCATGAGCCAAGTTTTAAAATAAATCTCTCTCTCTCTTTCACACACACAACACAACATTTCTCACACACTGGAAAGGGATCATTACTCATAAATAGTGGAGTTTACTTTCAATCCACTGGTTCTGACCTCAGGATCGAGCTCTGCAGTGTTTTTGCACGGCTGTGTCTGAACCAGGTCCCGGAGTCCCTACACTTACTGCCTCTGGTTTGTGGATGGACACTTTCATCAAGAGCTTTCATCCTCCAGAACAGCGAGGCGGGGAGGGCAGAGTCTTGCGTGGTTGATGGAGGAGCCAAACTACTTTGTCGATGAGACTAAGCTCTTGACAAGTCAGGTGAGGATTTCCCACTAAATCTGAGAAATGCGCAGTGATATCACAGCCAAACCTGGAGACTGGGCTGAACAAAGAGCACCCACTGATGAAAGCAGGCAGGAGGCTGGGAGAAAGCAGGGGGAGCAGAGCTCTCCACCTCTCCCCAGTCCTCAGGAGTGAGAGGCCCTCGGGATGGGCTTCCCGTAGCATCAGGTGAGGCAGGGGAGTGAACACAAGTCATCACCTGAGAATGACGGCTGGGGTCTGTGTGCCATTAATTAATTATTAATTCAGCAATCTCACTGCTCAAGGATGCATGCTTAGCAAATAATGTGGGGGCTCTGGAGATGGGGAACCAGATTATAACCTAGTGTTGGTCATTAGAGGGCTGACAATGACTGTGTGGATGACACTCCCCTACTTCTGGGAACTCCTGATGGACCCTCTGGTACATGTGCAGAGATGTCCCAGACCAGAGCCTCCTTCAAGGCTAAAAGTGAAGCAGAGGAATAGTGTCCTAAAGTTCATAGGCCAGACACCCCAGCAGTTAGAGAGAGTTTAATGAATGACGTGGAGCTTTGGATAGAACTTCACCCATGTGGATGGTTAGGATAATCATAAAAGACAAAAAGGAAAAGAAAATGAAGACATTGCAAGCAGTCGGGAGTTAGTGTGCAGCAAGATGGGGGGTGCATTCAGGCACAGTGGGTTCAGGGAAGACGTTTTAGTTTAATAATTTCTCATTAAAGTCACTCGAGGGTTCAGCTCTGTTGAAACAGTGTGTGGAAGGCCTTGCAACCAAGTCAAGACATAAACCAGAGGTACAATCAAAGCTGAATGGTGAGGCCGCTCAGCTCTTATCTGTTGAGTTTTACAGGAGCAAGAATTCAACCAAGGTTTCTCCAGTGGTCACACCCAGTTACCTGCACAGACCCACCTTCTAGGGGCTCACAGTGTGAGAGGAGGGGGGACATGCAGTGATGCTGGGAGTGTGTCAGTGCAGGTCTAGGATCTGGAGCTGGAGACTCTGGAGCCCAGGCAGGGTGTGTTGAATCCAGGCTGGGGCAACCCCACAGTTACTTGTATTTGATTCTGAAATTCATTCAGGGATTTTCTCAGCACCAGTTTGGTGCTTGTTAGTGCTGAGCTATTGTATACCAGCTCCTGGAGGACAAGTATCCTGATCGGGGTGTCCTCCTCCATCAATGCTGTCCCCTGTGACTCTCTGCTAAGGATTGTGTGCTCAGAATACCAGACCGTTGGCTCAGAAGAGACCTGCAGGGTCGTAATCTAACCCTCCGTTTGGGGGAAATAAACAGAGAAGAGTGGGAGTTGAATAACTTGCCCAGTTAACACAGTTCACGCAAAGTCCAAGTCTGAAAGTCTCCATCCAGTGCTTTTTCAAAACATCTTGTACCCAAGTGTAAACCACTCATCATGGCAGAGCTGACAGCAAGTAAAAGAAATCAGAATCAGGGAACCATATTAGTTTGTCCTAAAACTCAGCAGTGGCCACAGCACTGGAAAAGTTCCAATCCATTCCAATCCAAAGAAGAGCAAGGCCAAAGAATGTTCAAACTACCACACAGTTGCACTCATCTCACATGCTAGCAAAGTCATGCTCAAAATTCTTCAAGCCAGGCTTAAACAGTATGTGAACCATGGATTTCTAGATGTTCAAGCTGGTCTTAGAAAAGGCAGAGGAACCAAAGATCAAATTGCCAATATCCGCTGGATCACAGAAAAAGCAAGAGAATTCCAGAAAAACATCTACCTCTGCTTTATTGATTACGCCCAAGTTTTTGACTATGGATAACAACAAACTGTGGAAAATTGTTCAACAGATGGTGCTACCAGACCACCTTACCTGCCTCTTGAGAAATCTGTATGCAGGTCAAAAAGCAACAGTTAGAATTGGACATGGAAAAAGAGACAGGTTCCAAATTGGGAAAGGACAAGGCTGTATATTATCATCCTGCTTATTTAATTAATATGCAGAGCACAGCATGTGAAATGCCAGGCTGGATGAAGCACAAGCTTCAGTAACCTCAGATACGCAAATGACACTACCCTTATAGAAGAAAGGGAAGAGACACAAAAAAGCCCCTTGATGAAAGTGAAAGAGAAGAGTGAAGAAGCTGGCTTAAAACTCAACATTCCAAAAATTAAGATCATGGCATCTGGTCCCATCTCTTCATGGCAAATAGATGGGGAAACAATGGAAACAGTGACAGGCTTTACTTTGTGGGGGCTACAAAATCACTGCAGATGGGGACTGCAGCCATGAAATTAACTGCTCCTTGGAAGAAAAGCTATGACCAACCTAGACAGCATATTAAAAAGCAAAGACGTTGCTTTGCCAACAGAGGGCGCTCTAGTCAAAGCTATGGTTTTTCCAGTATTCACGTATTAATGTGAGAGTTGGAGTACAAAGAAAGCTGAGCGCTGAAGAATTGATGTTTTGAACTGTGGTGTTGGAGAAGACTTTTAAGAGTCCCTTTGATTGCAAGGAGATCAAAGCTGTCAATCGTAAAGGAAATCAGTCCTGAATATTCACTGGAAGGACTGATGCTGAAGCTGAAGCTCCAATACTTTGGCCACCTGATGCAAAGAACTGACTCATTGGAAAAGACCCTGATGCTGGGAAAGATTGAAGACAGGAGAAGGGGATGACAGAGGATGAGGTGGTTGAATGGCATCATCGACTGGATGGACATGAGTTTGAGCAAGCTCTGGGAGTTGGTGATGGTCAGGGTGCTGCAGTCCATGGGGTCCCAAAGAGTCGGAGACGACTGAGAGACTGAACTGAACTGAAAGGGGAAATCAATTAAGAGTTGGGTCTGCGTTTAAGGCAGGAGGGCTTTGAGTTTCACCCCTGGAGCTTTTCCTTTCTTCCTGCCGACTTCTGTCCCTGTGTGGAGGGTGGTGACAGCAGGGACAGGTGAAGATGTTGATGGAATCAGAGGAGTCCAGGAAGAGCTGGGAAAAGGAGGCCAAAAAGGACGGGCGTGTCTTCCCTCAGAGGACGGCCGAATCTGACCTTGGAGCAACTGGAAGAGAGTCTCTGAGGGAATAAAAAGCAATATTCTGCAACCAGTTGGTCAGTGATTTATTGGTTTTTCTTTTCCCCAGAGCCTATGTGTTCTGTTATTTATCTTATTATTTTTATCGTATATTTTATTTTATATTAGAGAATACTTGCATCACAGTGTTGTACTGGTTTCTGCCATACAGCAGTGTGAATCAGCCATAAGTGTACATGTATCTCCTCCCTCTGGAACGTCCCTCCACTTTCCCCATCCCACCCCTCCAGGTCGCTGAGCCCCAGGGTGAGCTTCCTATGTTATACCAAAACTTCCCACTGGCTTTTATTTGACACATGGTAAAGGATATATTTCAATGCCACTCTCTCAACTCATCCCACCCTCGCCTTCCCTCACAAGTCCATTCTCCACGTCTGCATCTATTCCTGCCCTGAAAATAGGTTCATCAGTACCATTTTTCTAGATTCCAGATAGATATATTTATTATTATTATTCGGAGAAGTCAATGGCAACCCACTCCAGTACTCTTGCCTGGAAAATCCCATGGACGGAGGAGCCTGGTGGGGTGCAGTCCATGGGGTCGCTAGGAGTTGGACACGACTGAGCGACTTCATTTTCACTTTTCACTTTCATGCACTGGAGAAGGAAATGGCAACCCACTCGAGTGTTCTTGCCTGGAGAATCTCAGAGACGGAGGAGCTCTGAGATTGTGGTGAGCTGCCATCTATCGGATCGCACAGAGTCAGACACGACTGAAGTGACTTAGCAGCATTATTATTATTATTTTGAAGTTAGTTGATTTACAGTATAACACATTCCTTCTTGAGGTCTCCATTTCTTCATCTATGAAATGAGAAAACTACTGTTTCTTTCCAGTCGTGATTGGGATGATTAAAAGCGTTAATATATTTGAGGTGGTTGCAGCTGAACAACACTACTACTAATCATACTTTTGCTTTTTATTTATAACAGAGCACATGGACAATAAATTATTACCAATAAGCTTTTTCTGCCAGTTTCCTTATTGTGGTTTCTCCTGAAATGACTACTAGCAGATTTCTGCAAATCTAAGGTTCCCTTCACCCTTGTCACAGTCACATATGCATATATGTTCCTTCATGCCTGCAACATCTGTATCATTTCATATTAAAAGCTGTAACTGCTCTTTAAATATACACATCTGGATTGCATTTTGTTTTGCATGCTGGGAAGGGACAATGTGTAAGATTCTGGGGAAATGGAGGGTTTTCTCTCAGGCTTGAGGAGGCTCTAATAATCCCCCACCTCTCTCTCCCTCCAGCTCCCATTGTCTCGCAGGCTCAGCATAAAGGCCCGGGGGATAATGCAGTGGGACACCTAGGGCCAGTGTTCAGTGCCTGACCCTGGGGGGAATCTCCCCTGAACAGTTGTCACCCTCATGTGATGAAGCAGAGCCGAAGGGGAATGTCGGGGGAGGGGAGAGGACAGGGCTTGGGGGCTTCTGATTAGGAGGAATACGGGACGGTCTGCTTAGAGGGCGCCATGACTGTTGGGGTGAGTGTCCTGAACTGAGAGGGTAAAGGAGCCCAGAACGTGGAGGCATCAATCAAGCAGCAGCATCTCCCTCCATCAGCTCAGACTGATTTCCACAGGGCAGACGGGAGGTGAGACTTCTCCATCGGACCAGGCAGTCCTTCCTGACTTCTGGTCTGGGGGCACGCAGGTGAGCGGTGCTCTCCTTGGTCAGGACAACCTTAGCCCCACCCAGGTCAAGCATCTGTGGCACGCGTGTTCTAAGGGGCGCCTCCCACAGACGCCAAGACGGCACAGGAGCACTTTCTGCAGCAGGACCTGACTGGAAGCAAGAGGGTGGTGAAGGGTTCTCCTAGGCAGGGCCTGTTCCCTCCCTGCCAGGTGCACACGATACACACTAAGGTAATGGGAATAGAGAACTCATTCCAAATCTGTTTATCTGAATGGAATGATATAGTCTTTCATGGTTTATTCAAGGTTAACATCATTCACACAGTTTGCATGCGTGTTTCGAGTACTCTTGCATTTTAGTAAACTCTCAAGGTCATTTGTTGTACTTAGCTTTAAGCATAAACTTTCATCCTCATTCATTTTCTTGTGTGATTATTTAATCAAAGGCACAGTTGTCTGTAAATTAAGAAGTCAAATATCTGCCTGATTTCTTATGATACAGACTCTTATTATAA
Source organism: Ovis canadensis (assembly GCF_042477335.2). Lineage (NCBI taxonomy): Eukaryota > Metazoa > Chordata > Mammalia > Artiodactyla > Bovidae > Ovis > Ovis canadensis. The sequence goes on along the minus strand of NC_091264.1, from coordinate 42,189,471 downwards.
TCCTGATTCTTCTCAATTTCTGCTTTCCCATTGGTGACCACTTTGAATGATTTTTAGCTGATCCTTTCGGCTTTTATTTCCAACTCTCTAAACCCGGTGCCTTGTTGGAACTGCTGCTTGATTTTTCTGTCACAGCCACTGTCTGTCGCATCTCAGAGGCTGATGCAATAGTTCATGGTCACGGCTTTCTTTCACTCTTCCCATCCCTTCAGTTCCCACTTTATTTATATATGGATCATACTTAGTTCATTCAGCTTTTTCTTTTCCCTGACTACTACACTTGTCAACTAAAAAGATGCTCAACTTAAAACTTGTGAGTTCAGGTTTATTTGGGGCAAAATGAGGAATGCAGCCTGGGAGACAGCACCTCACATAGCTCTGAGAAACAGCTCCAAAGAGGTAGGGAGGGAAGGTCAGTGTATATCATTTTGGTGAATGGGGGAGTTCAGTGCAATCAAGTACTTATCTTCCAAAGGTTTTCTGCTAGTCACAAGGAGCTGATCTCTCTATGAAAGGATTTAATGCTTTTCTGCATATGAGGAAGTGAAGCGAACCAAAGGACTGGAAAAGTTCAGTTTTCATTCCGATCCCTAAGAAGGGCAATGCCAAAGAATGTTTAAACTACCATACAATTGTGCTCATTTCACATGCTAGCAAAATTAGGCTCAAAATTCTTCAAGCTAGGCGTCAGCAGTATGTGAACTGAGAACTTCCAGACCTACAAGGTCGGTTTAGAAAAGGCAGAGGAACCAGAGATCAAACTGCCAGCATTTGTTGGATCACAGAGAAAGCAACGGAATTCCAGAAAAACACCCACTTCTGCTTCACTGACTATGCTAAAGGCTTTGACTATGTGGATCACAACAAACTGTGGAATAGTCTTAAAGAGATGGGAATATCAGACCATCTTACTTGTCTACTGAAAACCTGTATGCAGGTCAAGAAGCAACAGGTAGAACCAGAAATGGAATTGCGGACTGGCTTAAAATTGGGAAAGGAGTATAATAAGGCTGTACACTGTCACCCTGCTTATTTAACTTACATGCTGAATACATCAGACAAAATGCCAGGCTGGATGAATTACAACTTGGAATCAAGATTGCCAGGAGAAATAAATATCAACAACCTCAGATAAGGAGATGATACCACTTTAATGGCAGAAAGCGAAGAAGAACTAAACAGCCTCTTGAGGCTTTCTGCTTGCTGATTGTGTTCTATGAAGCTCTCATGAATTCAGCTCTAATGATTACTCTGTTTGCATGACTCTTTCAAGAAGTGTGGATACTTTGGATATTCCATCAGTTTTCCCTTTTTTGGAAATGTCATCCTGGACCCTGCTGATGTGCTCCCACCTGGTCTGGATTCCTCTGCATCTGGAGTAGAGCCATCCTCCTAGGATCTCCCTCCACCACCATCTGGGCAGCACTTTAAAGTGCTCTGGATCCTGCATAGCACAGGGAACTCTACCCAGTACTCTCTAATCGCATATATGGGGAAAGAACCTAAAAAAGACTGAATATATTTAGAGCTGATTCACTGTCTTGTACAGCAGAAAGTGACACAGCATTGTACATCAATTACACTCCATTGAAAACAAAACAAAACAAACAGGTAAGCAAGCATTTCTCTAGCCTGGATGGCATTTATTAGTCACTTATTCTTTCAGCCAAACCTGAGTGCCTGCAATATACCAGGTCAAGTTCCAGTTCCAGATCTATGCTCTAACGATTGAAATTTGACATTCTTATCCATCCATCTCACCCCCTCACCTGATCAGGAGCATTTCCAGATTAGGAGAATTCCACACTGAAAGAGTCTTGGTAGGAGGCAGAGACCATCTTCCTCCATTAAAGAAGAAAATCCACTTTCCCAAATATTCTTGCCAGAGTGCACAGCGTGATGCTGAGGTCCCACCACTCAGGTGACCACATGCCAGACTCTACTCAGGACATTGTGACACAGAGAAGCTGGAACTATGCTGAATGCATCTGACACGGGTGTCAAGAGTGGCAGTCACACCACCTGCAGTTGTCAGGAGCCTCAGTGATGCCCTCCTCAGCGCAGGGTCCACACCCAGCACGAGCGGCTCACTGTGTGAGCAGGGACACTGTGCCCCAGCAGGGGCGAAACTGCCTTTGTGGGACCTGGCCTGGACTGGACACTGGATCCTGTTCCCGGGGAGCCATATATATATATAGTACTGTATATCTAACTTAATTTGGATCCCATTGTTAGCTCCAAGAATGAGTGAGGAGAACTCAACCTGGAGAACAGTTTCAGAGAGCAAGGATTTCATTACGCTGAAATGTGAACCACTGCCTAAGTCTTCAGGTGGAATAAGAACTGCATTATTTCTCAACATCACACCTCATAATTCACAATATGAATTGTCAATATAAATTCCCTTTTCTTTCTGAAGAAAAAAAAATGCTTTTAAATGTGGATTTAAGACCCCTCTCTAGGCACTCGCTCTCATATACCCCAGGGCTTCCCAAATGGGCTGATCATCAGAATTGCTTGTGGGGCTTCTTATGAAATGCTCAGCCTCTCCCCAGAACCACCTTCTCAGAGTATTAGGACAAGACCAAGGGATTGCTTCTTTAACAACTTCTGTGTGTGAGGCTGATACACAGCATGTGGGAATCCTGGTCTATGTTCGTTCTTGCTACTAAAAGTGTGATCTGAAGACCAGCAGCATCAGCTCCAACCTTATTACAAATGCAGATTCTCAGGCTCTACTTCCGACTGTCTAGATCTAATGAGGGTCCAGGGGAGCACCAGCATCCCCACCTTGGACACTGCACTGATCCTACAGGCTCCTCCACTGCATCGCTCAGCCTTCACCTCCTGATTCTGCTCAGCAGTTAGACTGACGCTTCTAGCGAGCAGTCACACCAGGTCACCTTCTATTCAAACCATCTTATGAGTCCACATCTTTCACAGACATCAGACACCTTCTAATATACTGGAGCCCCACATGAGCTGGCCAGACACTGGATCTCGTATCACAGTTCCTCACTCCTCCAGCCACATCTGCCTCCTGGCTCTTCCTTGAACACACACACTCTCCTGCCCTCCTGCATTTGCGCTGGAGGCTCCTCTGCCTGGAGAGCACTCCCCCCAGACATGCTTGTGGACATTCTTTCATGTCCTTCACGTCTTTACTCAAATATCATCTCCTCCACGAGGCCTACACTGACCACCCTAGTGAAACAGCCACATTCCCTGGACCCACACGCTTATACTCGGGGTCACCTTCCTCAGAGCACTTGCCAATTTCTAGGCAGACACTTCCCTCACTTATTAGGCTCACTTTGCCCCCCTCACCAGAACACACTGCATGAGGCCAACAAAGGGTGTCTGTTGTTAGTTCACTGAGGTTTCACAGATGCAAACATAGAGCATCACCTATCAGGCGCACAGCAAATACCAGATGAAGGAAGGATCAGTGTGGACGCCTCTGTATTCCATCTTCATTAATGTGGACTCAGGCCACTTGACTCTCGCGCAGCTACAGCACAACATCCCCTCACACTGACAGCAGTGCTGCCTGTGCTTCCCCACCAGAGCGCATCACCCTCCCTCCCACACCGACTGTCTGCACTCTACACACAATGGTATTTTCTCTTCAGAAAAGATCCCAGGTGGACAGGTCGCATATTCCTCTTGCTGGGACTATTAGGCACCGCTTTTTAAATCCAGGAGTCTGGATTGGAAGCGGTCTGCAGTCTCCCCACCTCCTCACGTTATGCTACTTGGAGCACAGACACCTTCACATGCGGCTGCAGAAAGAGGAGTCCCGGGATCTGACGTCACAAAGTGGGACCAAGTATCACTCAGTCCCCACAAGGCAGCGCTCTCACACTATAAGAGAAAAGAATCAGGAACCAGTTCAGGTTGGTCATGTAAGGGCTGACATTCTCTACAGCCTCCCACATGCTCCCATGTCCCACTCAGAGACCCCCGCCACCCAGTGTGTCCCCTCTGCCCCAACTCCTCTCCCAATCTAGACTCCCCAGGGTCTCACCTTTAGGAACCGTGAGAGACACATCAGAGCCCTGGGCACTGTTACTGCCTGGAGGAGAACAAAACCAGGATGTGGCCAGAACCCACAGGAGAGAAACTAGAGAAGGCACTTTGAGGGTGAGCCCCTCATGGCCTGTCTGCACCCTCACAAAGGTCTCAGGAATCACCCCCTCCACACTTACTTGCAGCTGCAGTGTAGATTTGTCCTATTTCACCTGTGAGAAGAAAGTATCACATGGGGACCAGTGAGAGACCGAGTCATGAGACCCTAGAGGAACCCCTAGTCCTGGATGACAAAGAACTTTTCGGAACTGTGACCAAAAATCCAGGACAGGCTCAGGAACATGAAGCAAGGAGACGTGGGGGGACTGGACCACCTGCCCTCCTGGAGGTCTGTCCTCAGCAAGGACATTCCCTCCTGACCTTCAAATGCTAAGAAACAGGCCCCCAGCTGGAATTATGAAGATGAAAAATTTGTCTTTCATTTTCACATGTAGTTTACAAAAGGGTCAGTGTTCGCATCAGCTCAGACTCCGCAAGTGTGTGGAGGGTACTTTCTAGTAACGAGGCAGGCAAACATCCACCTGGGCCAGAAACCTGCCCAGTGAGACAAGAAAACTCAGATCCCTCCCTCCTTTCCCTACCTGAGCGCTTCCTCCTCCAGATCACAGCTCCAGCCACCACAGCCACCAGGAGGACAACCAGGCCAACAATGATGCCCATGGTGAGGAAGGGAGTCTGAGGAGGTTCTGTGGAAGAAAGGGAAGGAGCCCAGACATCAGGCTTCAGTCCTGACCTTGCTGAATGTGTCTAGAAGGGCTCCTGCTTTCTCTGAGAGGAAGCTCCATTCCGACACCCTCCTTACCCCATCTCAGGGTGAGGGGCTCCTGAAGCCCCTCGTGCTACACACAGCACGTGTACCTCTGCTCCTCTCCAGAAGGCACCACCAGGGCCGCCCACTTCTGGAAGGTTCCATCCCCTGAAGGCCTGGTCTCCACAACCTCCATGTTCTGAGACTGGTCCTCCCCGTCACGCTGCCAGGTCAGTGAGATCTCCTCAGGGTAGAAGCCCAGGGCCCAACACCTCAAGGTGACCTCACGGTCAGAGATGGGGTGATGGGCCACATGTGTCTCTGGAGGGTCTGAGGAAGGAGAATCAGAAAACTCACAGTTTGTGTTACCTCCATGGGCCACTGGAAGCAGCATCAGGTGACCATCCTGAGAATAAGCAGGAGAGTGGGTTTGAAAAGAAGCAGCACAAACACCAGACATCTGCCTGGACTCCAGGGTCTGGGAACAGCTCCTAGTCCTTGGAAAATTCTGGAGTCAGGGTGACAGCTAAGGGAGGAGACTCCGTGTAAGAGGCAGAATACAGAATAATGGTCCTGACGTGGGAGGAGGCCGAATGACTTAGAAAAGCTGGAGTCAGGGCTCCTAAGATGTTCTCAGGGTGAGAACAAGCCTTGAGAGACAAAGTCACGGTTCACAAGATAGTGGCCAGGGTCAAAGGGCAGCAATGACCACCTTTTTCAGGGATGGTTTACTGCTTCTTAGTCAAAGACACTGGATTCCTTAATTGTCCTTCAGACAACTAAGATCATGGCATCCAGCCCCATCACTTCACAGCAAACAGATGGGGAAACAATGGAAACAGTGACAGACTTTATTTTCTTGGATTCCAAAATCACTGTGGACAGTGACTGCAGCCACAAAATTAAAAGACATTTGCTCCTTGGAAGAAAAGTTATGACAAATCTAGACAGCATATCAAAAAGCAGAGACATCACTTTGCCGACAAAGGTTCATATTGTCAAAGCTGTGTTTTTTCTAGTAGACATGTATGGGTGTGAGAGTTGTACCATAAAGAAGGCTGAGTGCTGAAGAATTGATGCTTTTGATCTGTGGTGTTGGAGAATACTCTTGAGAGTCCCTTGGACAGCAAGGAGTTCAAACTAGGCAATTCTAAAGGAAATCAACCCTGAATACTCATTGGAAAGACTGATACTGAAGCTGAAACTCCAATACTTTGGCCACCTGATGTGAAGAGCTGACTTTTTGGAAAAGACCCTGAGGCTGGGAAAGATTGAAGGTAGGAGGAAAAGGGAATGACAGAGGATGAAATTGTTGGGTGGCATCACCAGACACAGTGGACGTGAGTTTGAGCTTAGCTCCCGGAGTTGGTGATGGACAGGAAAGCCTGGCGTGCTGCAGTCTATGGGGTCGCGAAGATTCGGACACGACTGAGCGACTAAGTAACAAGTGGGGCCACTGGCGAGTCACCGTCTCCTACAGAATATGAAAACCTGGGCGCATTCCTCCCTCTCCGGACAGGAAGTTGCGGCGCTGTTCCCGAAGAGACCCCATTTTCCTCTCTTCGTGGGAAGCCAGCTCCAGCCCGAGGGGAGATCAGAGCGGCCCCGCGCCCCTCGTACCTGCGCGCTGCAGCGTGTCCTTCCCGGTCTCCAGGTATCTGCGGAGCCACTCCACGCACTTGCCCTCCAGGTAGATCCTCACACGCGCCGCCTCACCTGCCGCCTCAGCATTGCGCTGGGTGACCTGAGCCGCCGTGTCCGCCGCGGTCCAGGAGCGCAGGTCCTCGTTCAGGGCGATGTAATCTCTGCCGTCGTAGCCGTACTGCCTGTACCCGCGCAGGAGTCTCCCGTCAGGTCCCACTTCGCAGCCATGCATCTCCTGGAGGGTGTGAGACCCTGACCCGCCCCGACCACACGCGGTGATTAAACCCAAACTAAAAGTGAAACCGGGTCAAGCCCCGCACCTCGACCAGCCCCCACCTCCTCCCGAATCGGGGGGGGGGGCGGTGAGGGTCCCGCAGTGTCGGGGTGACCCCAGCCGGTCCCTGGGGATGGGGGTCGTGACCCGGACCCAGGCCTGCGTCGCTCACCCGCCTCGCTCTCGTTGTAGAAACTGCGCATGGTGTTCAAGCCTGATCGCAATCTCTGTTGAGCTCTCTTGGCATCTCGGGTCATCTCTTCCCAGTATTCCGGCCCCTCCTGCTCCATCCACGGCGCCCGCGGCTCCATTCTCGGATTCGGGGCGTCGCTGTCGAACCGCGCGAACTGCGTGTTGTCCACGTAGCCGACGGCGATGAAACGCGGCTCCCCGAGGCCGGGCCGGGACACGCAGGTGCCGAAATAGCTCAGGGAGTGGGAGCCTGGGGGCGGGGAGGGGTGAGATCCGGCCCGAGGTTCCTCCCGGCGCGGGTCCCGGGTCAGAGGTGATGGGCCCGGGAGTGGGTGGGAGACTAGGGGCACGTGAGACTGAAAAGGTCGGAGAAGGACCGGGACTTCTTAGGGCAGAGACAGGTGGCGGGAAGCAGGGGAGGGACAGCACGGGACCAGGTGGGCGAGGACGCGTCTGGGCGAGGGGGGCGGGGTGGCTCCTTCCCTGGGGGTCCTGCCCCCTCCACAACCCCCGGGCAGTCCCCTCGCCCCTTCCCGCAAAGGTCGTTCCCTCCCGACCCCGCACTCACCGGCCCAGGTCTCCGTCAGGACCAGGGCCCCCGAGAGCAGCAGGAAGAGGGTTCGTGGCCCCATGACCCGTATCCTTGGGGTCTGGGGAGAAACTGAGTCCTGGCGGAGGGTGGGGGTGTGGGGGGATACAGGTGGAGACTTTAAAACCGGGAACCGCGGGGCCGCTGATTGGCTTCTAGAAACCAGACACCCAATGGGAGTGAGAACTAGGGCCGCGACACGAGTGTCCGGGCAGAAAGGCACAACACAGTTTGCGAAGAGAAAGTGAAACTCGAGGAGACTAGGGATCCCCCAACACGGACAGTTCCCGCCCCAAACAAGGCCCTTGACTCTGAGACGCTGAGACCTTGAGAACCGCAGCCAGTACCTGGGACTTTGCCCTGATCCCTCCTCTCCTGCACCGAGAACTCTGCAGTCACACTGTCCCGGAGTCCTGGCCCAGCGACTGTGTAGTCAGAGATTTTCAGAACATTTTGGTCAGGATATTTATACAGTCCTACAAATTCGCGAGGACCCCAAGGATAATTTTGAGTATGTGGTTACTTCTATCGATATTTTCCGTAGTAGAAATAACAGTTTAAACATTTTCACCTATTTTCTTTAGAAAAATGTTAATAACCCATGATTTTTATGTGAAAAAATAACAATTTCTGCAAATAAACTCTATAGTGGGAACAGTGAAAGTTTTTTCATTATTATATTTTTGCAAATCTTTTCCTTGTCTGTCTCACTGGATTTTGTTTGCTTTTGCATTGAATCCATTGTTTTGATTGAAATCTATCAAAATAAAAAGAACCATAATATGTAGGAGTAATATTTTTAATAACCTTTCCTGTTACTTGTGGATGTTTATCTTTGATACAAAACTAAAACTACGCAAGTGATAGTTTCTTAAAGGATATTTTCTCAGTGGACCTGAAACATTATCACTATTTCCTATTCTGTTCCATTAAAATCCATAAGCCTATTTTACACACTGGATGTCACTTGTACTAATGTAAGATATTTTTTTAAGTAATTCATTGTTTCACTAAGTTTTATAAATCTTCCAGTGTCATTCCTCCTTTCAAATAAAAACTGCATTCCATGAAAAAGAGGGTAGTTCAGCTCATACAAATGATTTTCCTTGGGACATAGGACTTTGGAATGTAGCAGAAATGCTTGATGTATACTTCCCATGTCATCATAGAAGATAGTTCTTTTTAAGAAAAATAACCATTTATTAGCATTTTGAGATATGACCACAAGCCTATTATTTTCCTAAAAGAATAAACTCATTTTTACAGTAGGGAAAACAACAGAGCAATATTTGTTCAAAGCATATATTAAGATTAGAACACCATTTTCTGAATTTTGCTTAAACATAAAAAACTTGAAAGGCCAATATTCACACCAGTTTTTTTTTTTTTAAGTATTGATAGTTTTTGATACTTTGAAATAGCAAACCAGGGAAACAGGAGAGCAACCTGTATTAAATATTAGCAGTCAATAAAGTCTCAAGTGATGGCAAGACATCAGCTACCAAGTTAACCAGCAAGATTGTTCTGAGGGAAAGAATTGCAAATGCAACATTTCTGAAGGAAGCATTAAAAACAGTTAGAGCATGTATATCATTAAAATGTTATATCTCAAAACGAGAAAGCTGACATTCAGATTGACACAAAATAATTCTAGACAAGCAGGTAAGATTCATTAATATTAAATCTCATTAATAACATTAATGAAAAGTTTATTAGGAAGAAATGTCAAGAATATACTGAAGAACTCTACAAAACAGATCTTAAAGACTCATCTAACCAGGACGGTGTGATCACTGACCTAGAGCCAGACATCCTGGAGGGTGAGGTCAAGTAGGCCTCAGGAAGCATCTCTATGAACAAAACTAGTGAAGGAGATGGAATTCCAGCTAAGGTATTTCAAATCTTAAAAGATGATGCTGTTAAAGTGCCGCACTTGATATGCTGGCAAATGTGGAAAACTCAGCAGTGGCCATAGGACTGGGAAAAGTCCGTTTTCATTCCAATCCCAAAAAAGGGCAAAGCCAAAGAATCTTCAAACTACCGCACATTTGCACTTATTTCACACACTATCAAGATTATACTCAAAATTCTTCAAGCTAGGCTTCAACAGTATGTGAACAAAGAACTTCCAGATGTCCCAGCTGGATTTAGAAAAGGCAGAGGAATCAGAGATCAACTTGCCATATCCTTTGGATCATAGAAAGAGCAAGAGAGTTCAAGGAAAACATCTACTTCTGCTTCATTGACTACTCTAAAGCCTTTGACTGTGCAGATCATAACAAACTGCAATATTCTTCCAGAGATGGGAATACCAGACCACCTTACCTACCTCCTGCAAAACCTATATGCAGGCGAGGAAACGAGTTAGAAGTGGACATGGAACAACAGACTGGTTCCAAATTGGGAAAGGAGTACGTCAAGGCTGTATATTCTCACTCTGCTTATTTAACTTCTATGCAGAGTACATCATAAGAAATGCCAGGCTGGATGAAGCACAAGCTGGAATCAAGACTGCCGGGAGAAATATCAATAATCTCAGATATGCAGATGACACCACCCTTATGGCAGAAATCGAAGAACTAAAAAGCCTCTTGAGGAAGGCGAAAAAGGAGAGTGAAAAATTTGGCCTAAAACGCAACATTCAGAAAGCAAAGATCATGGCATCTGGTCCCATCACTTCATGGAAAATAGATGGGAAAACAATGTAAACAGTGAGAGACTTTATTTTCTTGCGCTCTGAAATCACTGCAGATGGTGACTGAAGCCATGAAATTAAAAGATGCTTGCTCCTTGGAAGAAAGGACCAACTTACACAGTGTATTCAAAAGCAGAGACATTACTTTGCCAACAAAGGTCCATCTAGTCAAGGCTATGGTTTTTCCAGTAGTCATGTATGGGTGTGAGAGTTGGACTATAGAGAAAGCTGAGCAACAAAGGATTGATGCTTTTGAACTGTGCTGTTGGAGAAGACTCTTGAGAGTCCCTTAGACTGCAAGGAGATCCAACCAGTCCATCCTAAAGGAAATCAGTCCTGAATATTCATTGGAAGGACTGATGCTGAAGCTGAAGTTCCAATTCTTTGGCCGCCTGATGCAAAGAGCCAACACATTAGAAAAGACCCTGCTACTGGGAAAGATTGAAGGCAGGACGAGAAGGGGACAACAGAGGATGAGATGATTGGATGGCAAAACTGATTCAATGGACATGCGTTTGAGCAAGCTCCTGGAGATAGTGAAGGACAGGGAAGCCTGGCGTGCTGCAATGCATGGCATCGCAGAGTTGTACACGACTGAGCAACTGAACAACAAAAATGATGTTAAATAAGTTCCTTTCAGAAGAACAAGGAAATTTGGAAGTTTGAAGACACACTGAGAACAATTACTGTTCTCAGATGACGTTCAGACTTCTAAAGGTCCCTAAAAAGACAGTTTATTCTTGCTACTTTTATCACCTTTCATTTGTGTTTTTTCATCTTCATTTTGTTCTATAATTCATTTTTTTCTCCAGGAAAATGTGCACGTGAAATGTCACAATAAGCTTTCATTTCAGTAATTCCACATAAAATGTTGTACAGTTAGGATAAGCATGAATAAAGAGAAAGCACGAGATCCAAAACTGTAGGACTCCTCTGATTTACCTGGTCAGCGTGACTGGAAATTTAAAGGGCAATGACTTAAGTTTGTAATGATTTAATATTGATCATTCTCTTTCATTTCTGACCTACCACCTTGAAGCTATTATATATTTATACCAACTGGACAAAATACTCTAATATTATCTTCTTTGACAGTTTCCTGGGAGAAATGTTTAAATCTAAACTGAACGAGTTTCTGAATACTGGTGGCATCTGGAATACCTTTGCAATGTAGACTACAAGCAACAAGTAGCCCTTTCTGTCTTGAATCACAGCTAACTTCAGTTTATAAATAACATCACTATGAACAAAGCTAGTGGAGGTAATGGAATTTCAGTTGAGCTATTTCAAATCCAAAAGATGATGCTGTCAAAGTGCTGCACTCAGTATGCCAGCAAGTTTGAAAAACTCACCAGTGGCCACAGGACTGGAAAAGGTCAGTCTTCATTCCAGTTCCTAAGAAAGGCAATGCCAAAGAATGATCAAACTACCATACAACTGCTCTCATCTCACATGCTAGTAAAGTAATGCTCAAAATTCTCCAAGCCAGGCTTCAGCAGTACATGAACTGTGAACTTCCTGATGTTCAAACTGGTTTTAGAAAAGGCAGAGGAACCAGAGATCAAATTGCTAACATCCGTTGGATCATGGAAAAAGCAAGAGAGTTCCAGAAAAACATCTCTTTCTGCTTTATTGAATATGCCAAAGCCTTTGACTGTGTGGATCACAATAAACTGTGGAAAATTCTGAGAGAGATGGGAATACCAGACCACCTGACCTGCCTCTTGAGAAATCTGTATGCAGGTCAGGAAGCAACAATTAGAACCGGACATGGAACAAAAGACTGCTTCCAAATAGGAAAAGGTGTACGTCAAGGCTGCATATTGTCACCCTGCTTATTTAACTTCTATGCAGAGTATATCATGAGAAACGCTGGACTGGAAGAAGCACAAGCTGGAATCAAGATTGCCGGGAGAAATATCAATAACCTCAGATATGCAGATGATACCACCCTTATGGCAGAAAGTGAAGAGAACTAAAGAGCCTCTTGATGAAAGTGTAAGAAGTGAGTGGAAAAGTTGGCTTAAAACTCAACATTCAGAAAACTAAGATCATGGCATCCGGTCCCATCACTTCATGGCAAATAGATAGGGAAACAAAACAGTGGCTATTTTGGGGGCAATAGCAAAGAATGTTTAAACTACCATACAATTGTACTCATTTCACGTGCTAGCAAAATTCTCCAAGCTAGGCGTCAGCAGTATGTGAACTGAGAACTTACAGATGTACTAGCTGGGGTTAGAAAAGGCAGGGGAACCAGAGATCAAATTGCTAGCATTTGTTGGATCACAGAGAAAGCAAGGAAATTCCAGAAAAACATCCACTTCTGCTTCATTGATTATCCTAAAGCCTTTGAAAGAGATGGGAATACCAGACCACCTTACTTGTCTCCTGAAAACCTGTATGCAGGTCAAGAAGCAACAGATAGAACCAGACACGGAACTATGGACTGGTTTAAAATTGGGAAGGAGTATAATAAGGCTGTACATTGTCACCCTGCTTATTAACTTATATGCAAAATACATGAACCAAAATGCCAGGCTAGATGAATCACAAGTTGGATTCAAGATTGCCAGGGGAAATATCAACAACCTCAGATAAGGAGATGATACTACTTTAATGGCAGAAAGTGAAGAAGAACTAAAGAGCCTCCTGATGAGTGTGAAAGAGGAGAGTGAAAAAGCTGGCTTAAAACTCAACATTAAAAAAACCAAGATCATGGCATCCAGTCCCAACACTTCAAGGCAAATAGAAGGGGAAAAAGTGGAAGCAGTGACAGATTTTGTTTTCTTGGGTTCCAAAATCACTGCAGACAGACTGCAGCTACGAAATTAAAAGACACTTGCTCCTTGGAAGGGAAACTATGACCAACTCTGACAGCGTATTACAAAGCAGAGACATCACTTTGCCAACAAAGATCCATATTGTCATAGCTACGGTTTTTCCAGTAGTCGCGTACAAATGTGAGAGCTGGACCACTAAGAAACCTGAGGGCCAAAGAACTGATGCTTTCAAATTGTGGTTCTGGAGAAGACTCTTGAGAGTCCCTTGGACAGCAAGGAGATCCAACCAGTCAATCCTAAAGGAAATCAACCTTGAATTCTCGTGGGAAGGACTGATGCTAAAGCTGAACTCCGATATGTTGGCCACCTGAAGAGAAGAGCCGACTCATTGGAAAAGACCCTGATGCTGGAAAAGATAGAACGCAAAAGGAGAAGGTGGGGACAGAGGATGAGATGATTAGGTAGCATCACCGAGCCGATGGACATGATCTTGAGCAAAGTCTGGGAAATAGCGTAGGACAGGGAAGCCTGGCATGCTGCAGTCCATAGGGTCACGAAGAGTCAGACACGACTTAGCGACTGAACAACAGGAACAGATATGAGATGCAGGAACTGAGATCACAAAATCAGTTCTTGAAAATAATCTCTCTAAAGACCCATTCCTCTAGCTTCCCTGGAGCACAAAAGGCCTCATTCTCCTCCCTGCACTTCCTCAGGGTGTGTCAAAGGTCAACAGCTGTAATAGCCCAGGATTCAATCTCTGGAGAGGCAGAGGGCAGATGCCCTCAGCAAGTGCCAATTTTACCTGACACACTCATGTATAAACTCTATTACCCTGTGTATAACGGACTTTTGGACTCAGAGGGAGAGGGAGAGGGTGGGATGATTTGGGAGAATGGCATTCTAACATGTATACTATCATGTAAGAATTGAATCGCCAGTCTATGTCTGACGCACGATACAGCATGCTTGGGGCTGGTGCATGGGGATGACCCACAGAGATGTTATGGGGAGGGAGGGGGGAGGGGGGTTCATGTTTGGGAACACATGTAAGAATTAAAGATTTTAAAATTAAAAAAATAAAAAACTAAAAAAAAAAAAGACAAACAAAAATCAATCAAAAATGAGTCTCAAAAAATAAAAAATAAAAAATAAATAAACTCTATTACCTCTCACTTTCTGCACAACCTCTTGTTCTCCCTGAGTTATAATCGCATTTGTGTTTGCTGATTATGTTCTATGAAGCTCTCATGAATTCAGGTCTAATGATTCCCCTGTTTGCATGACTCTTTCAAGAAGTGGGGATACTTTGGATATTCCATCAGTTTTTCCTTTTTTGGAAATGTCGTCCTGGACCCTGCTGATATGCTCCCACCTGGTCTGGATTCTTCTGCATCTGGAGCAGAGCCATCCTCCTAGGATCTCCCTCCACCACCATCTGGGCAGCATTTTAAAGTGCTGTGGATCCTGCATAGCACAGGGAACTCACCCAGCACTCTCTAATGGCGTATATGGGGAAAGAATCTAAAGAAGACTGATTATATTTAGAGCTGATTCACTGTCTTGTACAGCAGAAAGTGACACAGCATTGTACATCAATTACACTCCAATGAAAACAAAACAAAACAAACAAGTAAGCAAGCAGATTTCTACCCTGCTGCTGCTGCTCCTAAGTCGTGTCAGCCGTGTGCGACTCTGTGTGACACCACAGACAGCAGCCCACAGGCTCCTCTGTCCACAGGATTCTCCAGGCAAGAACACTGGAGTGTGTTGCCATTTCCTTCTCCAGATCTCTGCCCTGGATGGCATTTATTAGTCACTTGTTCTTTCAGCCAAACCCGAGTGCCTGCATTGTACCAGGTCAAGTTCCACTTCCAGATCTTTGCTCTAACAATTGGAATTTGACATTCTTGTCCATCCCTCTCTCTTCCTCACCTGATTAGGAGCATTTCCAGACTATGAGCATTCCACAAAGAAAGAGTCTTGGTAGGAGGCAGAGACCACCTTCCTCCATTAAAGAAAACCCACTTTCCCAGATATTCTTGCCAGAGCGCACAGCGTGATGCTGAGGTCCCACCACTCAGGTGACCACATGTCAGACTCTACTCAGGACATTGTGACACAGAGAAGCTGGAACTATGCAGGATGCATCTGACAAGGGTGTTGAGAGTGGGAGTCACACCACCTCCAGTTGTCAGGAGCCTCAGTGATGGCTGTCCTCAGCGCAGGGTCCACGCCCAGCACGAGGGGCTCACTGTGTGAGCAGGGACACGGTGCCCCAGCAGCGGTGAAGCTGCCTTTGTGGGATCTGGCCTGGAGTGGACACTGTGGACCCTGTTCCCGGGGAGCCATATATATAGCACTGTATGTCTAACTTAATTTGGATCCCATTGTTAGCTCCAAGAATGAATGAGGAGAACTCAACCTGGAGAATAGTTTCAGAGAGCAAGGATTTCATTATACTGAACTGTGAACCACTGCCTAAGTCTTCAGGTGGAATAAGAACTGCATTATTTCTCAACATCACACCTCATAATTTACAATATAGGTATTCTCTTTTCTTTCTGAAGAAAAAAAAAAAACTTTTAAACGTGGATTTAAGACCCCTCTCTGGCCACTCGATCTCATATACCTCAATGGTTCCCAAACTGGCTGATCAGAATTGCTTGTGGGGCTTCTTACGAAATGCTCAGCCTCTCCCCAGAACCACTTTCTCAGAGTATTAAGACAAGACCAAGGGATTGCTTCTTTAACAACCTCTTTGTGTGAGGCTGATAACACACCATGTGGGAATCCCAGCCTACGTACGTTCCTGCTACTAAAAGTGTGATCTGAAGACCAGCAGCATCAGCCCCAACCTTATTACAAATGCAGATTTTCAGGCTCTACTTCCGACTGTCTAGATCTAACGAGGGTCCAGGGGAGCACCAGCATCCCCACCCTGGACACCGCACTAATCCTACAGGCTCCTCTACTGCATCGCTCACCCTTCACCTCCTGATTCTGCTCAGCAGTTAGACTGACGCTTCTAGCGAGCAGTCACACCAGGTCACCTTCTATTCAAACCATCTTATGAGTCCACATCTTTCACAGACATCAGACACCTTCTAATATGCTGGAGCCCCACATGATCTGGCCAGACACTGGATCTCATACCGCAATTCCTCACTCCTCCAGCCACACCTGCCTCCTGGCTCTTCCTTGAACACACACACTCTCCTGCCCTCCTGCATTTGCACTGGAGGCTCCTCTGCCTGGAGGGCACTCCCCCCAGACATGCTTGTGGACATTCTTTCATGTCCTTCACGTCTTTACTCAAATATCATCTCCTCCATGAGGCCCACACTGACCACCCTAGTGAGACAGCCACATTCCCTGGACCCACACGCTTATACTCGGGGTCACCTTCCTCAGAGCACTTGCCAATCTCTAGGCAGACACTTCCCTCCCTTATTAGGCTCACTCTGCCCCCCTCACCAGAACACCCTGCACGAGGCCAACAAAGGGTGTCTGTTGTTAGTTCACTGAGGTTTTACAGATGCAAACATAGAGCATCATCTATCAGGCACACAGCAAATACCAGATGAAGGAAGGATCAGTGTAGACGCCTCCGTATTCCATCTTCATTAATGTGGACTCAGGCCACTCGCGCTCTCGCGGCAGCTACAGCACAACATCCCCTCACACTGACATCAGTGCTGCCTGTGCTTCCCCACCAGAGCGCATCACCCTCCCTCCCACACCGACCATCTGCACTCTACACATAAGGATATATTCTCTTCAGAAAAGATGATCCCAGGTGACAAGTCCCACATTCCAACCTGCTGGGACTACTAGGCACTGCTTTACAAATTCAGGAGTTTACATTGGAAGAGGTGAGAGGCTGCAGAGATGATAGAAATCCAGCAAGAATTAAGGCTGGAAACTATTGGGTCCCTCCTCTATGATAACCCCAGAATCTGGTACCTTAAACAAACATGCAGAAAGGATGTAAAGAAGAATCCAGGAAACAGCCTGAGAAGGCTGGCAAGAGCTGAGTGAGACGAGAGTTTCTCTCTTGGTGGCACTGAAAATCCTCTATGCAGGACTTTGGTGACTGATTCCAGTCTATGTCAGATGGGGGAACACACAGAGCAGAATAACAGAACTCTAAGCAGGAGCAAAAAAACAACCATTATTTAGAAAAACCCTAAATAAGCAAAATATAAACCCATATACACAAAAAAGCCCCAGGGGCAGGACCTAAGCTGAGCCCAGGCTATAAGATGACAGGAAGTCCTTGCTGTCTACCATCCTAGAGACAGGACAAGGCCCAGGTGACTTCTGAGTCCCTGTAAACACAGGTCTTGGTGGGACAAGGATGGACTGAAGGGATGAGGACAAAGGGGCTGAGAATATGACCCAGCCCAGGAGTGACCACACCAAAGCCCACGATGCACGAAGCACTGACTGGACACAGGCTCCGACCTGCCCAGCTCCTCAGAGTCTCCTCCTGTCCCTCCTGCAACAGCCTGAGCACAGCAATCAAAGCCATTCTGGAAGGTTCCAGGTGCTTCTGTTCATTTTCTCTCTTAAACTGAAGGAATCTTCTACTTTACTTTCCCAGTAAACTCTCTTGGCAGGTATTAGAAAAAAGTAATTCAATATAGATTTTATTTGCGATAGGAAAATAAGACATCTTTACTCAACACATGTGAAGCAAAGACAGCGATGGAGAGGGTCCAGCTCTGTCTCTGCTGGAACAGCACAGTGGATCAGGGAGGAGAACACAAGTCAGGGTGGGGAGGGGGGTGTGGTGGGCAGGGGTGGGCAGTCTCCCCAACTCCTCACATTGTGCTAATAGGAGCACAGACACATGCAGATGCAGCTTCAGAAAGAGGGGTCCTGGGATCTGACTTCACATAGCGGGACAACTATTACACAGTCCCCATAAGGTAGCTGTCTCTCACTGTGAGAGGAAAGAATCAGGAACCAGTTCAGGTCAGTCATGTAAGGGCTGACATTCTCCACAGCCCCCTACACGCTCACATGTCCCACTCAGAGAACCCCACCACCCAGTGTGTCCCCTCTGCCCCAACTCCTCTCCCAATCTAGACCCTCCAGGGTCTCACCTTTAGGAAACGTGAGAGGCACATCAGAGCCCTGGGCACTGCCACTGCCTGGAGGAGAACAAAACCAGGATGTGGTCAGAACCCACAGGAGAGAAACTAGACAAGGAACTTTGAGGAGGGTGAGCCCCCCATGGCCTCCTGTCTGCACTCTCACAAGGATCTCAGGAATCACCCCCTCTGTACTTACTTGCAGCCGCGGTGTAGGTCCCTCCTTTTTCCACCTATGAGAAGAAAGTATCACGTGGGGACCAGGGAGAGACCGAGTCATGAGACCCTAGAGGAACTCTCTAGTCCTGGACGAAAAAGAATTTTTCAGAACTGTGACCAAAATCCAGGACATGCTCAGGAACATGAAGCAAGGAGATGTGGGGGGACTGGACCACCTGCCCTCCTGGAGGTCTGTCCTCAGCAGGGACATTCCCTCCTGACCTTCAAATGCTGAGAAACAGGCCCCCAGCTGGAATTATGAAGATGAAAAACTTGTCTTTCATTTTCACATGTAGTTTACAAAAGGGTCAGTCTTAGCATCAGCTCAGATTCCACACGTGTGTGGAGGGTACTTTCCAGTAATGAGGCAGGCAAACTTCCACCTGGGCCAGAAACCTGCCCAGTGAGAGAAGAAAACTCAGATCCCTCCCTCCTTTCCCTACCTGAGCGCTTCTTCCTCCAGATCACAGCTCCAGCCACCACAGCTCCAGTGACCACGGGGACAACCAGGCCAACAATGATGCCCATGATGGGGATGGAGGGCTGAGAAGGTTCTGTGAAAGAAAGGGAAGGGGCCCAGTCTTCAGGCTTCAGTCCTGACCTTGCTGAAAGTGTCCAGAAGGGCTCCTCCCTTATCTGAGAGGAAGCTCCATTGCGACCCCCTCCTTACCCCATCTCAGGGTGAGGGGCTCCTGAAGCCCCTCATGCTGCACTCGGCACGTGTATCTTTGCTCCTCTCCAGAAGGCACTACCAGGGCCGCCCACTTCTGGAAGGTTCCATCCCCTGAAGGCCTGGTCTCCACAACCTCCATGTCCTGAGTCTGGTCCTCCCCGTCACGCTGCCAGGTCAGTGAGATCTCCTCAGGGTAGAAGCCCAGGGCCCAGCACCTCAGGGTGACCTCACGGTCAGAGATGCAGTGATGGGCCACATGTGTCTCTGGAGGGTCTGAGGAAGAAGAATCAGAAAACTCACATTTTGTGTTACCTCCATGGGCCACTAGAAGCAGTATCAGGTGACCATCCTGAGAATAAGCAGGAGAGTGGGTTTGAAAAGAAGCAGCACAAACACCAGACATCTGCCTGGACTCCAGGGTCTGGGAACAGCTCCTAGTCCTTGGAAAGTTCTGGAGTCAGGGTGACAGCTAAGGGAGGAGGCTCCGTGTAAGAGGCAGAAAACAGAGTAATGGTCCTGACGTGGGAGGAGGCCGAATGACTTAGAAAAGCTGGAGTCAGGGCTCCTAAGATGTTCTCAGGGTGAAAACAAGCCTTGAGAGACAAAGTCACGGTTCACAAGATAGTGGCCAGGGTCAAAGGGCAGCAATGACCACCTTTTTCAGGGATGGTTTACTGTTTCTTAGTCAAAGACACTGGATTCCTTAATTGTCCTTCAGACAACTAAGATCATGGCATCCAGCCCCATCACTTCACAGCAAACAGATGGGGAAACAATGGAAACAGTGACAGACTTTATTTTCTTGGATTCCAAAATCACTGTGGACAGTGACTGCAGCCACAAAATTAAAAGACATTTGCTCCTTGGAAGAAAAGTTATGACAAATCTAGACAGCATATCAAAAAGCAGAGACATCACTTTGCCGACAAAGGTTCATATTGTCAAAGCTGTGTTTTTTCTAGTAGACATGTATGGGTGTGAGAGTTGTACCATAAAGAAGGCTGAGTGCTGAAGAATTGATGCTTTTGATCTGTGGTGTTGGAGAATACTCTTGAGAGTCCCTTGGACAGCAAGGAGTTCAGACGAGGCAATTCTAAAGGAAATCAACCCTGAATACTCATTGGAAAGACTGATACTGAAGCTGAAACTCCAATACTTTGGCCACCTGATGTGAAGAGCTGACTTTTTGGAAAAGACCCTGAGGCTGGGAAAGATTGAAGGTAGGAGGAAAAGGGAATGACAGAGGATGAAATTGTTGGGTGGCATCACCAGACGCAGTGGACGTGAGTTTGAGCTTAGCTCCCGGAGTTGGTGATGGACAGGAAAGCCTGGCGCGCTGCAGTCTATGGGGTCGCAGAGTCAAACACGACTGAGCGACTAAATAACAAGTGGGGCCACTGGCGAGTCACCGTCTCCTACAGAATATGAAAACCTGGGCTCATTCCTCCCTCTCCGGACAGGAAGCTGCGGCGCTGTTCCCGCAGGGACCCCATATTCCTCTCTTCGTGGGAAGCCAGCTCCAGCCCGAGGGGAGACCAGGGCGGCCCCGCGCCCCTCGTACCTGCGCGCAGCAGCGTGTCCTTCCCGGTCTCCAGGTATCTGCGGAGCCACTCCACGCACTTGCCCTCCAGGTAGATCCTCACACGCGCCGCATCACCTGCCGCCTCAGCATTGCGCTGGGTGACCTGAGCCGCCGTGTCCGCCGCGGTCCAGGAGCGCAGGTCCTCGTTCAGGGCGATGTAATCTCTGCCGTCGTAGGCGAACTGCTCATACCCGCGCCGGAGTCTCCCGTCCGGCCCCAGGTCGCAGCCATACATCTCCTGGAGGGTGTGAGACCCTGACCCGCCCCGACCACACGCGGTGATTAAACCCAAACTGAAAATGAAACCGCGTCAAGTACCCGCGAGCTCCTCCCGGGTCGGGGATCGGGCGGGTCCGCAGTGTTGGGGTGACCCTCGGACCCGCAGACTCGGGCGACCCCGCCGGTCCC
Source organism: Ovis canadensis (assembly GCF_042477335.2). Classification (NCBI taxonomy): domain Eukaryota; kingdom Metazoa; phylum Chordata; class Mammalia; order Artiodactyla; family Bovidae; genus Ovis; species Ovis canadensis. The sequence continues at coordinate 42,168,476 of NC_091264.1, read as the reverse complement.
TGGGGATGGAGGCCGTGACCCGGCCCCGGGCCCGCGTCGCTCACCGGCCTCGCTCTGGTTGTAGTAGCCGCGCAGGGTGTTCAGGTTCGCTCGGAAACTCTGTGCGGCGTCCTTGGATCGCTGCGTCTCCTGATCCCAATACTCCGGCCCCTCCTGCTCCACCCACCGCGCCCGCGGCTCCATCCTCGGATCCGGGGCGTCGCTGTCGAACCGCACGAACTGCGTGTCGTCCACGTAGCCGACGGCGATGAAGCGGGGCTTCCCGCGGCCGGGCCGGGACACGGCGGTGTAGAAATATCTCAGGGAGTGGGAGCCTGGGAGTAGGGATGGGTGAGATCTGGACCCTCTCCTGACGCGGGTCCCGGGTCCGAGGTGACCGGGCAGGGAGCGGGGGAGGGGGAGAGGAGCTCCTGAGACGGAAACGGTCGGGGAAGGACCAGGCCTTGGGGGGCGGGAAGCAAGGGAGGGACAGGACGGGACCTGGCGGAGGGGGCGGGTCTGGTCGGGGAGGGTGAGGTACTTCCCTGGGGGGTCCTGTTCCCCCGACCCCGGGTCGGTCCCCTCGCCCCTCCCCGCAGAGGCCGTTCCCTCCCGACAACGCACTCACCCGCCCGGGTCTCAGTGAGGAGCAGCGCACCCAGCAGCAGCAGCAGGAGGGCTCTCGGCCCCACGCCCCGCATCCCGGGGGTCTGGGAAGAAGAGAGTCCGGCGGGTGGACAAAGACTTTGTAACCTCGAACCGCGGGGACGACTTGCTGCTGCTGCTGCTGCTGCTAAGTCGCTGCAGTCGTGTCCGACTCTGTGCGGCTGCCCACCAGACTCCTCTGTTTCTGGGGTTCTCCAGGGAACAATACTGGAAAAGGTTGCCATTTCCTTCTCCAATGGGCGAAAGTGAAGTCGTGCCCGACTCATACGCAACTAAAAACCAAACATCCAATGGGAGTGAGAACTGGGCTCGCGTCACGGTATCCAGGCGGGAGGACCCGACACAGGCGGTGAGAGAAAGTGAAAGAAAGGCAGGACTGAAATCCCCAAGATGGAGAGTCCCCGTCCCAGACACTGCCCTTGACCCTGAGACCCTGAGACCCTGAGACCCTGAGACCCTCGCCCTCTAAGGGACCTGGGACTTTGCCCTGATCCCTCCCCTCCTACACCTAGAGCTACTTGTCACACTGTCTGCCTGAGTCCAATCGACATTTTCCATAGTAGAAATAATAAAGTTTGAATTCTTTAATTAATTTGTTTAGAATAATATTAATAACCCATGCATTTAATATGGAAAACAAGTGATTTCCCAAAACAAACATGGTAGTGAGAACAGTGAAGGTTTCTGTTTTTTAATTTAAACAAATGCTTCATTTTATTTCATGTTGGACAGATGCCTGTATAGGCTGCAGGAAAAAGGGGTGACTGCCTCGGGCTGTGGCCAGGGACTAGTGGCCTCTACAGTTCTGTATGAGCTCCAAAACTGTTTGAACAATCATCAGGGAGCCGGTGGACACAATGATGATGAGGACGGTAACCAGAAGGAGGCCCAGAACCAGGGCACAGATGTTCAGGCACTTAGCGGAGACGTAGCTCCGGGCCCCAGTGATGTCACCAACCATCTTCCCGTCCCTAGACTCCACAGAGTAGGCGAATGCCACGAAGCCCAGGCAGCACCAGTTCATGAAGATGGTGTTGAACAGGGACCAGACGATGTGATCGGGCAAAGGTCTCACTGCGGATGTTGATCACCGTGGTCGTCATGGGGGCCTGGCTCTGGGGACCCCCTAGCACGGCCACCTCATGCTCCTCCTTGAGCATCTCATAGGCTGGGGGCACCGCACCGTGTGCCCCAGTGAATCAGGGCTGGGATGTGCGGTTCATGGTGGGGACAGAGCAACTGTGGTCCAGATGCCAGCACACACTCAGGGGGCTCTTTCCTTACTCAGGAGTTTCAATTTCTCTGAATTTCCATTTCCTGGCTTTTGGGCAACAGTGAAGCTTCTTCGGTTCAGTTCAGTTTAGTCTCTCAGTAGTGTCCAAATCTTTGCGACCCCGTGGGCTGCATCACTCCAGGCTTCCCTGTCCATCACCAACTCCCGGACCTTGCTCAAACTCATGTCCATCCAGTTGGTGATGCCCTCCAACCATCTCATCCTCTGTCGTCCCCTTCTCCTTCTGCCTTTGATCTTTCCCAGCATCAAGGTCTTTCCCAATGAGTCAGTTCTTCGCATCAGGTGGCCAAGGTATTGGAGTCTCAGTTTCAGCAACAGTCCTTCCAATGAATATTAAGGGCTGATTTATTTTAGGATTGACTGGTTTTATCTCCTTGCTGTCAAAGGGACTCTCAAGAGTCTTCTCCAACACCACAGTTCAAAAGCATCAATTCTTCGGCATTCAGCATTTTTTTATAGTCCAGCTCTCACATCCATCCATGACTACTGGAAAAACCATAGCTTTGACTATATGGACCTTTGCCAACAAAGTAGTGTCTTTGCTTTTTAATATGCTGTCTACATTTTTATATTTTTGCAATTCCTTTTCTTGCCATCTTATTAGAAGACCACTGGATTTTCATGTTTGCTTCTACATTGAATCTGTTATTTTGATTGAAATCTATGAAAGTAAAAAGGCCCACACATATGCTGGAGAAAGAAATGGCAATGCACTCCAGTATTCTTGCCTGGAGAATCCCATGGTCAGAGAAGCCTGGCAGGTTACAGTCCATGGGGTCGCAAGAGTTGGACATGACCTAGCGACTACACCACCACCACCACACATAGGTAGGAGTAGTATTTTTAATAACCTTTTCAGGTAATTATGTAAGTTCATCTTTGATACAAATCTAAAACTACAGGACTGGTAGGTTCTTAAAGGTTATTTTCAAAGTGGACCTGAAATTCTATCACTGACTATTTACTGCTCTGTTACATCAAAATCCCTAAGGCTTTTTTCTATATTGAACCTCTTATACTAATATAAGATTTTTTGTAAGTAATACATTGTTTCGTTAAGTTACATAAATCTTCCGGTGTCATTCACTCTTTCAAGTGAAGACTGTATTCCACACAAGAGAGGGTAATTCAGCTTATATAGATTATTTTCCTTGAGTCACCGGACTTTGGAATGTAGCAGAAGCTCTTAATGTATACTTCCCATGTCATCATAGAAGATACTTTGGTTTTTTGAGAAAAAGAACTATATTAGCATTTTGAGATGTGACCATAAAGTTGATTTTCCTTAAGGAAACAGCTCGTTTTTGCAATAAGAAATGCAACATAAAAATATTTGTGCAAGATGCATGTTAAAATTAGAATACCATCTTTTGAATTTCATCTAAGCATGAGAAGTTTGACAGATCACTATTCACACTTTTTAAAAATTACTCTAGCACAAGTGAATAATAGCAGATTTTAGAATTATCATAGCATTCTATATCGCATTATAACATGACATGCTTTACTTCTGTTCTCTTGCAAAGTATCAGGTCTTTTAGAGCATCGTCACAGAAAGTGTGACATTCACCAAGCATGCTCACTTCAAAGGAAGCACATACCTATTTTATGCATCAGGTTTACCATTCATCGTTCAAGAAAAGCAGCAGCATCAAGATAGAGTCATGCAGAACTTTACTCGTCCATGTAATCATTGGAAGTCAATTCAAGCCCATACTTTTAGCTCTATAGGATCTGGCATGTATTAGTTCCCCAAGGGAATTGGAGGTGTCTCCATATCCCTAGAGTGGAGAAGAAACAGTAGGACAATCAAGGAGGCCAAAGTGAGCATGAGAAGTTAGAGCAGATGGAGAGATTTGATCTGGGGAATACCTGGAACCAGGCAGGACCTGACTGAGGGGTGCTATGGAAAGCGCTCCAGTGTCCTGGGCCTGGCAGGTGAGGTGGCAGCTGATTTATGATGTCCTCCTGTCAGGACAGCTCCAGGAGAGTCCTGATTTCAAATACATTCTCAAGTCTGTCAGGTCCTGATCCTAAATGTGTTCATTCAGCCGTATTGGCATGTCTACTTTGCCCAGTGCTGGTGTGGGGGCCTGTCATACACTCCGAATCAATGCTCTCACGTGGCTGAGCACTGGTTATAATGGAATACAGTGTATGCTGTTGCTGGCAGAGAACAAACCAGGTAACTCAACTCATCACCTCATCTCTCTCTCACAATTATTACAATCATTGCTCATTATTCTCACTCTGATGTTTCTTAGAATATAGAGGATTTTAGCAAAGTTCCCCCAGGAAGGCAGACTTTGTGCTCTGGGGACAGGAGACGGTATGGACCTTGGCCCTGCTCAGCAGGCCTCCCCCTTTGCCTGACTCCACTTTGATCTACTGCCCACCTTCACATGGTCTCCTAGGGTGTCAGGGACATTCTCATTGTCTTCTGAGCAGACCACTTGGTACCCAAAGATTCATATCACAAAGCAGGGGCAACATGATTGAAAAACATCTCTAGTACATTACATAGACTGTCAAAAGCTGTTTTACACAAATAGCTGTTTATAGATGGCTAGAGAGACAGGACGGAGGTGGACACGATGAGGGACTGGACCCATAATTTTACATGTCTGTGTGTCACAGAGACAACTTATATCAGGGGCACACCTTGTATTTGTTACCTGTACTGGACTTTCAATAGCTTCCAAGAGAGATTAAAGAAGAAAAGCAAATCGATGTACCTTAAAGACATCCTCTACATCTATAAAACTCTGATTAAGGCTAATTTGGAGAGGACAGCTAGTAAATGGGGCAGTGTGTTTGTCATAAGCAGCAATACACTGCCCTCTAGGGGCAATGTGAGGAATTGTAGAGTGCTGCAGGGCTCCTTGACAAATCAGCAAAAGAAGCCCATTTTCCAACTTGCCACCATCACGGTCCTGCTGTTAGAGCAAACCAAATTCTGTAAGTTTCAGTGTTTCGGAGGTGCCTTCTAGAGGAAGTTACTGTCTTGACTAGGACACGAGAGGCCACTTACCAAGTGTAGTGTTTGGGGGAGTGCTGATTGAGCCCCTGAGTCAAGCGCTGGTTCCACAGGGGAGACTAGAGAGGAGTTCTCTGCCTCAGGGGAACTGCAGAGAGAGGGTGGAAACGTGCTGAGTTCACTTATCAACATCCCAGCTCTGTGGTCTGCTGGGCAGAAGTTAGTCTATCCAAGCAAAGCAGTTTATGGCACATTTCTGTTTATATTAACAAGAAAATACTTTAGAAAATAGAAAAGTATCACTCAACATATCTATGATTTCATTTGGATTGATATAGCTTTCTAAAAAACTGGATTACCTTATCTTACTCGACTCTGTTTCATTTAATATGAGTAATTGTCCAACCATTCATAACTTTAGAGTGTACAAATATAATGAATTCAATATCGTACTATTTCTTATGACACCCTGCACTTAAGGCCCTGCTTCCAAGCGCCTGTTCCAGCTTCTCCAACCAGTATCCTGTTCTTCTCTGAAAGTAGAGTTCGAATCCTATCATCTCCAGGCAGCTTCCAATCTAGAATCACTCTATGAACGTCCAGAAGACGTTCTCTTTTCCTTTTCTCCTGGGATGGCAGGCACTTCCCACCATATCTTCTCTCCTTCTGTGGATTCAGAGCTTCTCTCCGACAAGATGCTGCTCAATCCGTTCTTAGGCCGTTCTTTGCACAGAGCTTGGTGTGTGGTAAACAGTCACTAAACATTTGAAAGCTAAATAAATTGAAATGAACACTCACTGTTGCTGGCAACTTTAATTGTTCTGTCCTCTTGGGGACATGTGGGGAAGACTTCCCAGCCTCCTTTCTTGCCACGGGATCATGTTGCTGTCAGTGGAGCAGGAGAGGACCTGATGTGTGTCCTTTCAGATCTGTCCCATCACAACCTCTCACGTGCGTTTCTCCACATTCTCACTCCTTCTGCTGAAGGATGCTGGTGGGGCTGAGGTCTAAGCCCCTGGGAATCCTGAAAAGCAGGAGGGGTTCAGAGGGCTCATGCTGGTACCAGGCACCAGTTTGGGGGTGGACTCCATGAGTGCTCTTGGGGGTGTCTCTAGACTGCTTCAAGAGTGATGCTTTCAACTTTGCCCTGCTCCTGCACCATGAGTGTCACATTTTGGGGACCATCTCAGTCTCCAACTTCCCTTTCCTCAGGATGAGGGACTTCCAGGAGTTCTAGCACCTCGGTGGCTATAGGAGATACTTTTACAATGTGGATATAAAGAACTTTCCAGGTGGTCCAGCAGCTAAGACTGTGTACTCCCAAGGCAGCAGGCCAGATTTCAATCCTTGGTTGGGGAACTAAATCTCACATGTTGCAACTAAAGGTCCCATATGCCAACTGAAAGTCCCTGTATGCTGCAGGTAAAGAACCACGAGCTGCAACTAAGACCTGACCCAACCTACATAAGGAAATAACTGCTTTTTCAAACTGGCGCATTGGGAAATAAGAGAAACATCAATGAAGTCAAGTACATTTAAAAAAAAAAAAGAAATAACTTTTTGTAAAAATGTGGATTTAAAGATAAGAGTTTTCATTTATTAATATTTATAAAATTTATTTTACTGAATTATAGTTGATTTACAATATTGTGTTAATTCATACTGTATAGCATAGTGATTCAATTTTGTATATATATACATGTTCTTTTTCATATTCTTTCCATTATTATTTATGAACAAAAAATAAGAATTTGTAATGTGTCAATCAGGACATTCTGAAGTAAATTTACTATTTTTTTCCCTGCAAGTAAGTTGTGGTGAAAATAATTACTATTGCAGTTTGCTGCCATAGTCTTCATTATTGTGAAGTTTTACCTCAAAGCAAATGTCAACATAGTGAAAAGTCACATCATATCTTAATAATACTGTGAAAGTAAGTTGCACCCCATGGATCTCATAAAAGGGTCTAAGTGATGTCAAGGATTTCAAAGACCACATTCTGAGAACTGCTGTTTCGAATAAACCAGTGACTCTCCCAACTGATCCCTGCCTTTGCCTCCTCTTCATTTTGGAAAATCCTTCTCCCTGAACTGGACTTCCTGCCTTCCCAAACTCAGCTGAGGGCCCTGCCCCTTGGCTGCTCTGGAAGAACACTCACCCCCTAGAAAGTGATGCTGGAGAGTGTCCTCAGTCTGGAAGGGAGGTGGGGAGACAGGTGTTTCCCCTTTGGGATTGGGACAGTTTGTGCCTGAAGGCACCACGTGCTCCTATAACTAATTTTGGTTTAGTTTCACACCAACTTACTATGAACTTCCCTGGTGGTTCAGATGGTAAAGCGCTTGCCTACAATGCGGGAGACCTGGGTTCAATCCCTGGGTTGGGAAGATCTCCTGGAGAAGGAAATGGCAACCCACTCCAGTATTCTTGCCTGGAAAATCCATGGACGGAGGAGCCTGGTAGGCTACAGTCCATGGGGTCGCAGAGTCGGACACGACTGAGCAACTTCACAACTGACTATGTCTTCATATCCCAGACAGAAATCTGACATAGTGTCTAAGAGAAATAATATTGACTGTTTCACCTCACATGGCTAATGCATCTGACTTGAGGCCCACAAAGCATGAAGGGCAGTCCCGTCCAACAGAACATTCTGTAATGAAGGAATCGTTCTATATCTGTGCTGTCCAGTCAGCGAGCCACTAGCTGCATGTGGCTCCTTAGCACCTCAAAAGTGGCTATTGTGCTGAGCGCTTTAATTTTATTTTCTGAGCGAACTTTTAAAATATTTTTATTTATTTTATCGAGGTATAATTGATTTACAGTGTTGTCTTAATTTCTGCTGTATAGCAAAGGGACTCAATTATACACATATATATTTTCTTTTTATATTCTTTTCCACTATGATTTATCCCAGGATATTGAATACAGTTCCCTGTGCTATACAGTAGGATCTTGTTATTATCCATTCTATTTTTTTTATTTGTTTTTTATTTACTTGGCTCTGTCTGGTCTTAGTTGCAGCATGAATGATCTTTGTGTGTCATGTGGGATTTTTTCATTGTGGGGCATGTGCTCAGTTGCTCCACAGTATATGGGATCTCAGTTCCATGACCAGGGATGGAACTCTCATCCCCTGCATTGCAAAGGATTCTTAACCTCTGGACCAACACAGAAGTCCCCTGTTTATCCATTCTATACATAATACCTTGTATCTATTAACTCCAAACCCCCAGGCTGTTCTTTCCCCCAACTCCCCTCCCCCTTGGCAACTACAAGTCTGTTCTCTATATCTGTGAGTCTGTTTCTGTTTCATTTAATTTAAACAGCCATGTATAACTGGTAGCCAGCATATTGGCCAGTGCATACCTACAGTTTTCTTAATTTTCAGTCTCTTCCTCCCAAAAGATACTGTGTGACTCACAGGTTGATATATATCAAAATTCAGTCTTCACATGGAAATCATGGATTTGTCTATGCAAGTCTTGTGTATTTTAACAACGAGAATGTTCAGACATTAAGCGAACCCTGGCTTATCACCTTAAGGTCACAAGAGTTCAAAACTGCCCATCACTGGAGATAATCCTTGTCCTTACTACACTGAGCACTTGTTGCTTTCCTTAACCTACTTAAACATAAGTAGACACAGAAGTCTTCACTTAGCCCAAGAGGAAGTATTTAATGAACACAACAGATATCGAATATCTTATAGGCCCTGTACATACTTGTAAAATTAAAGCAGAAGAGGTAACCTTAGAATCCACCACCTTAAAATTATTTTTTCTAATAATTTTATATATGTATTTATTTTTGGCTGTGCTGTGTCTTCATTGCTGCATGGGCTTTCCTCTAGTTTCTGGGAATGGGGGCTACACTCTAGTTGCAGTGTGTAGTTTTCTCATTGTGGTGGCTTCTCTTGTTAAAAAGCGCAGGGCCTAGGACATGCGAGCTTAAATGGTTGCGGCTTGTGGCTCAGAAGTTGCAGCATGCAGGCTTTAGAGCACAGACTCAGTAGCTGTGGCATCCAGGCTTAGTTTCTCCACAGCATGTGGAATCTTCCCCGGCTGGGGTTAGAACCTGTCTCCTGCATTGGCAGGTGGAATCTTTACCACTGAGCCACCAGGAAAGCTCCACCTTAAAATTCTTAACTTCTTCTATACTTTCCCTTCAAATTCAATCAATTCTTTTTCCCTTCACCCTTGGACCCCTCTCTTGTAGACAAAAATATACATGAATTTTTTACACTTAAGGAACACAGAGTTGTATGACCCAAAGATGAAAAATCATAGAAAACCATAAATCATCTCTGTGTCAACCAGACACTCAAAAAGATACTAATATGAGCACATGCTCCTATTCAAACACAAAGACAGGACTTTGAGCTTGACAGGACTTCCTGGGCGGTCCAGTGGTTAAGAATCGCCTGCTAATGCAAGAGCATTAGGTTTGACCCTAGTCATGGAACTAAGATCCCACCTGCCATGGAGCAGTAAAGCCCATATGCCACCACTAGTGAAATCGGTGTTCCCTGCAGCCCGTGCGCCACAGTCTGTGTGCTGCAAGGGAGGCCCTACACGATGCAAGGAAGATCGCCCGCGCTGCAACTAAGAACCAACACAGCCAAATAAATAAATTCTATTTTAGAAAAAATAAGGAGAAAAAATAGAAAAAAATTATTAATTTGTTAGAAAAAATAAAAAAGGAGTGGAGGGGACTGAGGAGGGAGGTGGAACTGAAAATCCCCTCTTACTCAGGAGAGTGAGCTGACTTGGGAAATGGCATCTGGGGAGTGCAGGATGGGGGCCACTGAGGTCTGTGCTCATCAACTTAGAGAGAGAAACTTCAGGTATTTCCAACAGCAGGAGGATGCATAAGAAACAAAAAAACAAGCACAATGGAACAAAATATTTCCAACATGAGGATTACAGTTCTTTTTACTTTGTCATTTATCATTTTCAACACTTTATTACTTGTTTTACTGTGAATATACATTAAATCATATATCATACACTAAACACATACATCATAACCAGAATTATAAAGGGTTGTCTAAATTTTTAAGAAGGAAGGCAGCTAGGTAGAAAAGTGAACAGCTGGGGACACAGAGCTGGACCTGCTGGGCTCCATTCCTGGGCTCTGGGGAGTAAACTCGCACAGAATTTTCTTCTCTTCTCAGGACTGAGATCTCTGTGGAGGCCAAGCAGTTCTTTCCCTTCTTTTTAGGGTGTCATCATTTATTAGAACGCCATCACCTCTTTGATGCTATTAATATGGTCTTTGTATATTGCATGGCATTTTCAGCTATTTGCAGTGGGCAGAATCCAGCCCATTTTTCCAGTGATGGAATTTCTATGGCAGAACAACTCAATCAAAATATGATGGGTCCTGGAGCAGAGAATGCGTGTCCTAACATGCAATCTGAAGATGATCAGTCAAGGGTTTTACAAGCACAAGAAGTTTTCAGGTCGTTTTTCAAAAGTATCTTTTCCCTGCCCGCAAGAGAGTAATGACGGTACACAGTGGCTCTCCATCCTGTCTGCTAGTTCATCTGGTGTTTCCCCAATGCACTTGAAAACTTATATCTAGACAAACCCCTGCACACCAGTGTTCACAGCAGATCCCCCCCTTCAGTGTGGGCTGCACATGGTGACTTCCTTCTAAAGGTTACAGTATGGAGAGTGGGGAATTACAAATAAAAAGCTCACAAAGAGAAACCTGGGAATTGTACCTTAGCCAGGAGATGAGGTGAACTGATTAGTGATATTTGAGTGGACAAGTATACACCCTTGCTGCGTGGAGAACATCACTCGCCTCTGTGGTCTTCTTCCTAAAAACCCGAATCAAAGAGAGAGAGATTCTACAGTCTCCCCGAGGAGTTCTCAGAAGGATCAAGGTCATCAAACAAGAGAAGTGAGAGGGACTGTCTCAGCCAGAGGAGCCTGGGGAGACATGGTTGGGACTTCATATAATGTGTGACATTTTAGGGATGTGGTGAGGGTTGGTGGAGTTGACATGTGCGGTGCTCGGAACAGTGTCTGGCACATACTTGATGCTCAAGCCTTGTCTGCTCTGGTGGCTAGAGGGAAACAAGCGAGGAGAGAGGAGAGGACTGCCATTCCCAACTCCAGGGGATCTTCCCGACCCAGAGTCCAAACCTGTGTCTCCTGCCTCGGTAGGTGGATTATTTACTGCTGAGTCACCAGGAAAGCCACCCCAGAATTACTTGTATTTAATTCTGAAATCCATTCAGGAATTTTCTCAGCACGAATTTGGTGCTTGTTGGTGTTGAGCTGTTTGCATCTCAGCACCTGAAGGGTGAGTGTGCTGAGCGGGGTGTCCTCTTACACGAATGCTGTGCCTTGTGACGTTGCTCAGGAACGTGCGCTCAGAATCTGAGACAGCTGGTACAGAAGAGACCTGCAGGGTCATAATCTAACCCTCCATTTACAGGAAACAAGCAGAGAACTGTGGCGGTTGAATAACTTGCCCAGTTAACAGAGTTCAAGCAAAATCCAAGTCTGCAAGTTCCCATCCAATGCTCTTGCAATACATCTTGGACCTGAGTAGGCATTTAAAGAAATTTACAGCAAACAGAAATTAAGCTACAATAATTTGTTTTCCTCCTGAGACACTGTATCAGTTGCTTATTGCTGCATAATAAATTATTAAAAAATCAGCTACTCAAAACAACAAACATGTATCATCTTCTAGAAGGTCTCTGGTCCTGGGTCTCTCGAAAGGAAACAGTCAGCCAGGGTTGCATCATCTGATGGCTTGGCTGGGCTGCAGGCTGTTGGAACAGGGCCTCAGTTTCTAGCCACATGGACCTTTCCATAGGGCTGCTGATAACATGTTCCTTGTGTCTGTGCTTAGTCACTCAGTCGGGTCCAACTCTTTGTGGCCCCATGGCTACATAGACTGTAGCCCGCCACCCTCCTCTGCCCATGGAATTTTCTAGGCAAGGATACTGGAGTGGGTTGCCATTTCCTACTCCAGAGGATCTTTCTGACCCAGGGATCGAACTCGTGTCTCTTGCATCTCCTGCATTGGCAGGCAGATTCTGTACCACTAGCCCCACCAGCATGCTTATAACATACCAGTGGGCTTTCCCCAGAACAAGTGATCTGAGTGAGAGAGAGCAACAAAGATGGGAGCTGAAGTGAGTGTTATGTCCTAGACTCAAAGTCACACACCATTACATCAGCCTTACTCTCTCAGGTAGAAGTGAGCCATTAAGTGTAGCCCACACTCAGAAGAAAAAAAATTAAGCTTCATCTTTGGAAGGCAGGGACATCAAAGCTTTCCTGTATGTGCTAAAACCAAAATTAAAATTAAATTTTTTTCAGGATTTTTAAAGTCAAATACTAGAGTAGATCGTATATATACTTTAACCATACTAAATAGCGCTATTTTGATTTCTAAAGTGCTGCTACCGAACACATCATTATAAATCAACTATATCACAGTTAAACAAAATGAAACAACAACAACAAAATGCTAGCACCAACTTAAGCTTTTATCAGAAATGTGTAAGTGTTCATGCAGCTGATGTGTTTGTTCTAAAAAACAGGTATACTATCATGTAAGAATCAAATCACCAGTCTATGTCGAATGCAGGATACAGCATGCTTGGGGCTGGTGCACGGGGATGACCCAGAGGGATGTTGCGGGGAGGGAGGTGGGGGGGGGGGGTTTCATGTTTGGGATCGCATGTACACCCGTGGTGGATTCATGTTAATGTATGGCAAAACCAATACAGTATTGTAAAGTAAAATAAAGTAAAAATAAAAATTAAAAAATAAAAATAAATAAAAATGAAACAAACTCAGATAAGGGAAGGAAGGAAGTGTTAGCCACTTCCTCGTTTGCACAATCAACCAGGCATTTTCTTTTCAGACAACTAGTTACTTCTTTTATTTTGCTTTTAGTCCATATAGCTTGGCATTATATTTTTAGTATATACAAATAGTGCTTCCCTTTAGTATACCTACGTAGTATTTTTTTATATCTTTGAAATATCCAAAAATAAGAATAAAGGAGGGAGGAGAGGAGGGAAGGAAGAAAGGAAGGGAGGAAGCAGAAAAGACAAAAGAAAATAAAAAATGAAAGAAGAAGAAGAGAGAAATTGGAAATGCGTATAAATAACATTTTCAAGTTGCAAGGAAATAAAACAAATTTAGGCAATACCTATAGAGTAGAGATTTATGAGAGCTTTGTTAGTTATCTGTTGCTGTGTATCAAACAACTTCTAAAACTTAGTAGCTTGAAACAATAAATATCTATAGTTAGAGAAGGACAAATATCATACAATATCACTTATATGTGGAATCTTAAAAAAATGAGACAAATGAGTTTATTTACAAAACAGAAATAGACTCATAGACATAGAAAACAAGCTTTGGGTTACCAAAGGAGAAAGATGAGGGGAGATATAAATTAAGAGTTTGGGATGAACATAAACACACTGCTACATATAAAACAGGTTAAAAACTGCTATATATAAGATAAGCAAAAAACAAGGATCTAGTTCATAGCACAAGGAACTATATTCAATATCTTATAATAACCCATAATAGAAAAGAATCTGAAAAAGAATATATATATTTATATGTATTTACTGAATCACTTTGCTGTACACTTGAAAGTAACAAAACATAGTAAATTAATTATATTTCAATTTTTTTTTTAAATCGTCTATTACCTCAAAGAGATAATACAAAACAAGCAAAATGGTGCAAATGCTGGTAGGAGAAGTTGGAAAAAAAGGATTTTACAAAATGGAATAAGTATATTGGTATTGGTGTACAGATGGAAATTATTTTGTTAGTCCCAGTCCTCTAAGAAACAAGTGCTGGGACTTCCCTGGTGGTCCAGTGGTTAAGAATCCACCTTGCAATGAAGGAGGCGAGGTTGGATCCCTGGTCAGGGAACTAAGATCCCACACGCAGTGGAGCAACTAAGCCTGCACGCCGCAGCTAGAGAGCTTGCACGCCGCAGCTAGAGAGCCTGCACGCCGCAGCAAGAGGTCCTGAGTGCTGCAACTAAGACCCAAAGAAGTCAGATAGGAAAATATTTTTAAAAAGGAGAAGAAACAACTGTCAAAATGGGATTAAGATCAGCAGGATTTTATTAGACACTTGTCAGAGAATACGGAGAGGGCATCAGTAAAGATGAGAGCTCGCAGACCAAGATCCAACTCTGATCCCAAGTGACGGACAGGAGAGGCTTACTGGACTCTGCAAGACCATCAGATAATCTGACCAGAGTTAAACAAGGCCAGAGGGAGTCCTCAGGTCACAGCTGGTCATCAGAGGAGCCCCATGTCCCCCAGGAATGAGCCTCCCCTGGTGTCCCTGCTGAGACCAGTTACTATCTGAGAACAACCCATGGGGAGCAGGTGAAGCAAAGTAAAGTGAAGTGAAAGTGTTAATTGCTCAGTCGTGTCTGACTCTTTGTGATCCCATGGACTGTAGCCCACTAGGCTCCTCCGTCCGTGGAGTTCTCCAGGCAAGAACACTGGAGTGGGTTGCCATTCCCTTTTCCAGGGGATCTTCCCAACCCAGGGATCAAACCCACATCTCCTGCATGGCAGGCGGATTCTTTACCATCTGAGCCACCAGGGAAGCTGAGCCTCTGCACAGATGCTGCCGTGGATTTCAGAGCACAGAAGCCCCAGCCCTTGTCCCTTACCTGGGCATGTGACCCACATCTTCACACCTAATGAGTCTGGGCCTTTGGAACTCAAATCAACACTTCTGTTACTGGACTTAATTACATCCCTCCCAACCAAATTCTCATGCTGAATACTTAAGACCAACGAGACTGAATTTGAAGATGGGGCCCTTAAGGAGGCAACTGAGACTAAATAAGATGGTAAAGATTACCCCAAAATGATAGATTTGGGGCATTATGATAGATCTGGTTCTGTTCAGTTCAGTTGCTCAGTTGCGTCCGACTCTTTGTGACCCCATGGATTGCAGCACGCCAGGCTTCCCTGTCCATCACCAACTCCTGGATGGGTCTGGTATCTTGATCATTTTCCACTGCTCACAGTAAACCAACCCCTTTCTTCTGAACAACTGACCCTATGACCTCTCCTGTGAAGTCTGCAAGCTGAAATCTTCTTTTCCCAAATCCAGATAGTGTTACCTCAAATCCAGGAGTCAGCTCTCTGCTTGTAGTCTGCCGGGAGATAGAGAGGTGAGAGTGAGAGGAAGGGGAAGCCAGGAGAAGTTGAAAAGCAAAGGTAACAAATATATTCTGTTAGCACCACCAGGAGGTAACTGCATTAAGTCTGCACTGTACCCCTCCAAATGTTTCTTTAATGACATACAAGCATCTGTCCGCATATCTGAGGTTTCTTTGTTGTTCTTCTTACACAAATGGGCTAATACTGTTCATGTGTTCAGTCGCTCAGTCGCCTCTGACTCTGTGGCCTGTAGCCCACCAGGTTCCTCTGTCCATGGACTTTTCCAGGCAAGAAGACCAGAGCAGGTTGCCATTTCCTTCTCCAGGGGATCTTTTAGACCCGAAAATCGAACCTGAGATCATTAATATAATGAACCTACTGTTCATAACAGTCTGTAATTCATAGATGTCCTTCTGTATGTACAGATTAAACTCCTCTCTTAAATAGCTGCCCGTCAGTCTATACTCTGGGTAAATCACAGTCTATCTAGTCTTTCACTTGATGAGCACTTGATCTGTCTCCAGTGCAACACTGCAAATAAATCGACAATAAACATCCTTAGATGTTCTTAACATGAAATCTCTATAGGAGATATTCCCCACTGTAGATTGCTGGGTCAGAGGGTGGTAAGTATTTTCATTTACATTGTTAGATTATGTTTACAATTAAGGAAACTGTCTCCAGTCTCCAAAGTTTCCATTTTAAAGAACACCCCTGTCCCTGTGTCTTTATCAGCTGTAGATGTTATGGCTAATCAGTTGAATGATCTTTCATGGGTCTGTAGACCATTTGGAATTATAATTAAAGCTTTTAATGAGGCTGAACTGCCAAGTTTATCTCTGCCTCAAAGGGACTTCACCTCCCCTAGTGATTCAGCCAGGATCAGTGCTACTTTGTTCCTCAGCAGTCTGGTTCTGCAGCTGGCTAAGGTCATGGTACCCATGCTGAACACCACAGAATGTAGTCAAGGGCTTTGAGGGGTTTGGAAGAAGGTTGGACCTAGAAGTGTGAAGGGTGGGCAGGCAGTGGTAACTAGTAGAAGTGATCTGGGCCTATGTCCTTGGGGAATGGTCTCTTCACCCCACCTGTCTTCCTTGTTCTGGAATGAGCTTGCTCATCGCTCAGGAAGCCTGAAAAGAATTCAGTCAGAAAGACATTATTTACCTGTGTCCAGACTGGAATTCCAGTAGAGTTCTGGAGCCTGTCATACCCTCTGTGTCCGCTCTATCCAGGTGACCTTCCCTGAATTGTCCCTGTCCTCCCTGGTGGCGCTAGTGGTAAAGAACCTGCCTGCCAGTGCAGGAGAAATAACAGTCTCCGGTTCAGTCCCTGGGTGAGTAAGATCCCCTGGAGGAGGGCATGGCAACCCACTCCAGTATTCTTGCCTGGAGAATCCCATGGACAGAGGAGCCTGGCACGCTACAATCCATGGGTTGCAAAGAGTCAGACATGACTGAAGATACTAAGCACCCTCCCTCCAGTGATGGGGATGGCACCCAATTTGAACACAGAAGATTATTGCAACCTTCTCTAGTGTCTTCATTCCCCCTAGGCAGTAAACTCTTTGAGAGCAGGAGCTGCCTTACTCCTCTGCTCACCCCCAGAGGCAAGCGCCGCTCCTGGCACTCAGTAGGCACTCAGCTGTGAGGCGGACGGACCAGTGTGGGGCACAAGAGTGGGAAGGCAGAGGCCCCAGGAGGAGAAGGGCCCACAGCGCAGAAGCAGTTTCTTCTTCCTTCCTTCCCGGTTCCAGCCGTTGTAGAGAGAGGGCTGCCCGGTGAGTCAGAGGGGACGAGTTTAGTTCCTTGGAGGGGATGGGGCAGGGGAGAGGAGGCTTCTCCTCTCTTTCTGTGCATATGCAGCTGATTCATTATCCCCAGTCTCACCACCCATTCAAAGTCTTCCTCCTTCTTTGGGGTCCTGAGATGGGATCATGGAAACAGGGCAGGCTTGGAGGGAGGAGTCCTGGGTACCCATCCAGCTTTGCTCCTGGGCAGTGTTGTAGACTGATTATTTAAACCCTGGAATCTCAGGTATAGATCTCTGAAATGAAAAGTTCCTCTTCACAGGAACACTGTGTAGTTAAAAGGAGACAGTGATCTTAAACTCCTGGTACGGAGTTCCCTGGAGATCCAGTGGTTGGGACTCCTTGTTTCACTGCCAGGGAAGTTAGGAACTGGCAGGCATGCCTCATTGCACAACCAAAACAAAACAGAAACAATTTTTTTAAAAAATTACAAACACAGGTAAATTGAGGTAGGATTTATGTATTTATGAATAGAACACTTCAGTGAATCTATTGACAATTTTTAACAAATACCTGCAGCTGTGTCATCCAGAGCCTGTCAAAGTATAGAAAGGTGGACATTCCCTTTGCTCCCTTTCCTTCTCACTGATCTGGTGACTGTCACTGTAGAGTCCGTTTGCCTGCTTTGAAACTTCACGCACATGCACTCAGAGAGTGTGCTTCTCTGTGTCGGGCTTTCTGCATCTGCAGAACATCTCTGTGACCCACAGACACTGGGTCCAGGTTGTTATATGCATCAGCGGTTCTTCGCTTTCACTGCTGAGTAGGATTCCCTTGCTGGGCTTCCCCGGTGGCACTAATGGTGAAGAGCCTGCCTGCCAATGCAGGAGACCTAAGAGACCTGGGTTTGATCCCTGGGTTGGGAAGATCCCCTGGAGGAGGGCATGGCAACCCACTTCAGTATTCTTGTCTGGAGAATCCCATGGACAGAGGAGCCTGGCGCGTTACAGTCCATAGGGTCACTCAGAGATGGACACAGCTGAAGCGACTGAGCACAGCATAGCCCATTCCTTTGCAGACTGGACCACGATTTTTGGACATTTGAGGGTATTCCCAGTTTTTGGATACTACAAATAAAGCAACTAAGAACATTCTTCTATATAGTTCTCAGGCACATATATCATCATTTTTCTTGAGTAAATACCAAGGAATGTATTATAAACACTGGCCATAAAGCCTTTGTTGTTTTATTTTCTTTGAAGATCCATAACTTAATTTCCAAAGAGATTGTTTTATATTCCTGTAGGGAATGGATAAGAGTTCAGGTTATTTCACATTTTTGCCAACATTTTACTTTTAGCTTTTCTGATGGGTGTGTGGTGGTGGTTTAGCCGCCGAGTTGTGTCTGACTCTTGTGACCCCGTGGACTGTAGGCTGCCAGGCTCCTCTGTCCATGGGATTCTCCAGGCAAGAATAACTGGAATGGGTTGCCATTTCCTTCTCCAGGGGATCTTCCCGACCCACATTACAAGCAGATTCTTTACTCACTGAGCTACAGGGAAACCAGTGATTTCTAAATTTTGACTTTGTATTTTCCCCTGACTTTTTTTTTTTTTTCTGAGAACTTTTTCACATACAAATTTCAATTCATGTATCTTTATTATAAGCCAGACACAGAGAAGGCCATACTCTGAGTGCCTTTGTATGAAGTTTTAAAACAGGCAAAACGACTCCTATGGTGATAGTTACCAGATCAGTGAAAATGAAAGGGAGCAAAGGGAATGTTCTAGGGTGAAGGCAACAGTCTTTTTTTTTCCTTTTCTTTTTTCTGGGGAGGAACATTCTATACTCTGAAAAGGGCTGTGGATGACACAGCTTCATGTATTTGTTAAAAACCATCAGTAGACTCACCAAAGTGCTCACTATACTTACACTCCTAAAGTCCCTATTTAAGTGTTTTACTCACTTGTGTTGTTTGTCTTTTTATTATCAAGTCATAGAAGTTGTTTATATACTCTGGATACAAATCCTTTGTCAGATACTCGTACAGCAAACATTCTAACAAAGATCCCCCTGTTTTTTTTAGCGCTTCAGGTAAGCAAAATCTACTGATTTTTCACACATTATGGAGAAAAATGGCCCAGAGCATGAGTTTCTAGCTAGCCCCCAGGAACTTCACATTATTGTCTTTGTATTCAGAAACCAGGCCGAAGTACTTCATTTCTCTGAGGGACCCAGGGCTATTGGAGGAATTCATTCTTCAGTTTGTAAAACCTATTTCAGAAGATCTCTCTGAAGATTGTGGAAAGAGCTAAATAAATGTTAATTCCCTTTCTCTAGGCTCTGGATCCAAAGAATGCTCAGAATCCAACCCCGCCCCCCAGTCCTGCCTGCCCCACCCACCCCCAGAGTTTGACACCCAAGGCTTGTTTGTGCCTGTGGTCCTTACTTCATCCTTCTTTCTTGGTTTCAGTCACTTCCTTTGGCTTCTGCTCACATTCCTCAAGGAAGTCCTTCTGGTCAAGGTCACTAACAAAGTGTTGTTAATTCTAGTGGAGATGTCTATATCCTCATCTTTCTTTACCTCTCATCAGCCTTCCCCACATTTGGCAACTCTTCCCTTTATTTATTTTGTTCAGTTCTTCTGGATTTACTCCACAAATTTTTTACAAAGTAATTCTAGTTGGAAGAATAGAATAGAGAAAGAATTGTAAGAAAGTTTTATAGAGTCACCAGGTTTGTCAATTTGTAACATTTTAATATTGCTTGCCATATGTGATATACATAGTAAACAGTGGAAATTTATGCAGACAGTCTTCATTTGTGGTTTTGATATTCGTGTTTCAGTTAACATTTTCCTGGCCAGGATGGCCTGGGATGTGTGTGTATGTGTCTTGAATTTGATGGATGCTTTTATCTTACTAAGGGCTTTTAGTAAAAAGAATTTACTAAATCCTTTTTGTTTGGCATGTTTTAAGACTCTGGGGAATTTCCTGGTGGTCCAGTGACTAAAACTCTGCTCTCCCAATGCTTGCCAGCTGAGAGTTTGCCTGTTGCAACTAAAAAGATCCTGCCTGTGGCAGCCCAGACCCTGTGTAGAAAAACTCTGTACATTGTTTCTTGTCAATCTATCATTCTGTAGCCTACTTTTTAAGTTACCATTGTGTATGAGATGAACCATGCTTATGGGAATAGTTCATTTGTTTTCATTGACAGATAATAGCCATGGTATGAATGCATGCTCAGTCCTTCAGTCGTGACTTTCCGACCCCATAGGCTGTAGCCTGCCAGGCTCCTCTGTCCATGAGATTCTCCAGGCAAAAATACTGAAGTAGCTTGCGGTTTCCTCCTCCAGGGGATCTTCCCAATCCAGGCATGGAACTCTTGTATCTTGTGTCTCCTGAATTGGAAGGCAGATTCTTTACCACTGAGCCACCTGGGGAATGGTATGAATATGCTACAATTTATCTCTTTTTACTTTTCATTGACTTTTCCTTTGCTTTTTATGGCAGACCTGCTGCCTGCAGTGAACTTTTGTCTCCTTGGTCCCTATGCGTCACGCTAGAATATGTCTGTAGGAGTGGAATTATTGCACATCTTTACCATGAGATGCCAAATGGTTCTCCAGAGTGACTGTATGAATTTATATTTATGATCCAGCTCCCCACCCCCACCCCATGCACCCTTAAAGCTATGACACACTGCTCTAGCTTTCTTCTTACCACACTGGCTGTTCCTTCTCAATCTCCTTTGCTGGCTCCTTTTGCTGTAAATGTTGGCATGTTTAAAAGCTTTACCTGGGCTTCTTATTCTGTTCTTACTAACTTCCTAATTGCTCTAGTTCTATCCAGCCCCAGGATTTTAAATATCATCTATACACAGATGGCTTCCCAATAGGTATCCTGCATATTTCCAATGGTTTCCCAGGTGGCTCAGTGGTAAAGAATCTGCCTGCCAGTGCAGGAGATGCAAGAGACCAGTGTTCAATCCCTGGGTTCAGAAGATCCCCTGGAGAAGGAAATGGTAATCCAGTCCAGTATTCTTGCCTGGAAAATTCCATGGACAGAGGACCCCAGCCGGCTACAGTTCAAGGGGTCACAAAGAATTAGACTCAACTAAGCACACACACACATACACACACATATATTCTCATAGTTTAAAAAATAACCATACCAAAACAGGTACTCAAATATATTACAGATGGGATTGTAAACTCGTAATGTTTTCTCGAAGTGCATATGACAATCTCTGTCTAGGTTTTTAAACCGCATACACCCAGCAGTACCACTTCTAGGAGTATATCCAAAAACATACTGGCATATCTGCAAAATGACTGTATTCAAAATTATATGTTGTTGTATTCACTTTAAAAGAAAACAATCCAGATGCCTACAGGTAGGGAACTGGTTAAGAAACACTGCACATCTATAAATAAAGTACCATAAGAAATTTTTTAAAAAATAAAAGAACTTCCTTGGAGATCTAGGAGTTAAGACTCTCTGCTTCCATTGCAGGGGTTATTAGTTGGATCCTTAGTGGGGCAACTAAGATCCCACATGCCTCCTGGTGCAGCCCAAAACAAACAAAAAAGAACAAAAACGAAAAAGGAAGACATAGGAAGCTCTTGAAATGTATATTCATGGTATCTTGTTAAACGTAAAACAGCAAGTTGCAGGAAAGCATATATTAAATCTTATCTGAAGGGGAAAAGAATATATATGTATAGAATTCTGTTTGCTTGCATATGCATGAAATGTCTTTGGAGGAATAAACAAGGAATTCGATCAGTGGTTGCCTGTTAGGGATGGGACAAGAGTGAAAGAGACTCCTATCCTTTTTGAAGCATTTGAATTTTGAACCAAATCAAAATATAAAGTAAAAGATAATTCCAAAGAAGAAAATTGGAACTGAAAAAACTGAAAAATAACTTGAAGAATTTTTACCTTCATTAAGGTTTTTATGGGAAATAGATGGGGAAATAGTGGAAACAGTGTCAGACTTTATTTTTGGGGGCTCCAAAATCACTGCAGAGGGTGACTGCAGCCATGAAATTAAAAGAAGCTTACTCCTTGGAAGGAGAGTTATGACCAACCTAGATAGCATATTGAAAAGCAAAGATATTACTTTGCCAACAAAGGTCCGTCTAGTCAAGGCTATGGTTTTTCCTGTGGTCATGTATGGATGTGAGAGTTGGACTGTGAGGAAAGCTGAGTGCCAAAGAATTGATGCCTTTGAACTGTGGTGCTGGAGAAGACTCTTGAGAGTCCCTTGGACTGCAAGGAGATCCAACCAGTCCATCTTAAAGGAGATCAGTCCTGGGTGTTCTTTGGAAGGAATGATGCTAAAGCTGAAACTCCAATACTTTGGCCACCTCATGCAAAGAGTTGACTCATTGGAAAAGGCTCTGATGCTGGGAGGGATTGAGGGCAGGAGGAGAAGGGGACGACAGACGATGAGATGGTTGGATGGCATCACCAACTCGATGGATGTGAGTTTGAGAGAACTCCGGGAGTTGGTGATGGACAGGGAGGCCTGGTGTGCTGCAATTCATGGGGTCGCAAAGAGTCAGACACGACTGAACGACTGAACTGAAGGGAATTAAAGGTATTTTAATGTCTCAACATTATATCATTCTCTGATAATCATTTCATAACGTATGTAAGTCAAATCAGTATGCTCTACATCTTATATGTGTACAGTACTACTCTATGCCAATTATATCTCAATAAAACTGGAAGAAAAATAGATTAAGGTATGAAAATAGAAATATTATTCCTTAAATCACTACCACCATTTTAGTTGAGTATGTTGTTTTTCTTTTAGTTGTATTTTCTTTCTTTACATATCTGTCTTTCATTCATTAAAAGGTAAAATAAGGGCACGATTAATCAACATGTGAAAGTTGTTTGCTCAAGGAAATTGGCTATTTTATTTGTATTCTTTTGGCCTAGCTGTGTGACTCGTGGCATCTTAGTTCCCAGACCAGAGACCCTAACCAGCCCACAGCAGTGAAAGCGCCAAGTCTTAACCACTGGTGAAAGCGAAAGTGACAGTCCGACTCTTTGCGACCCCAAGGACTGCAGCCTGCCAGGCTCCTCTGTCCCTAGAACTCTCTAGGTGAGAATACTGGAGTGGGTAGCCATACCCGACCCAAGTATCAACAGTGAGTCTCCTGCATTGTAGGCAGAATATTTACCATCTGAGCCACCAGGTAAGCCCCTTAACCACTGGACTGCCAGGCAATTCCCACTTTAAAAAATTATTATTTTTTTAATAGTATTTGACAATTTTTTGATTTAAGCAGAAAAGCACAGTCTAGGAGTTTCCCAGGTGGCTCAGTGATAAAGAATCCTCCTGCCAATGTAGGAGACCCCGGTTCAATCCCTGGGTTAGGAAGATCCCCTGGGGGAGGAAATGACAACCCAATCCAGTATTCTTGCCTGGGTTCCCACAGTCAGAGGAGCCTGGCAGCCTGGGGTCATAAAGAGTGGGACATGACTGAGATTGCTCCCAGAGCCTACAAAGCATTCTTTTGGTGGTTGGACCCATGCTTGTAGTTTCAGCAATCTCAGATCGCCCTCTAGCGTCCATGTCCAAGTCTCAAAAATTAGATAAATCACTTCGCTGTTTCTCTTGTGTCCTTAGTCGCTCAGTCATGTCCAACTCTTTGCGACCTGTGGACTGTAGCCTGCCAGGCTCCTCTGTTCATGGGGGATTCTCCAGGCAAGAACACTGGAGTGGGTTTCCATGTCCTTCTTCAGGGGAATCTTCCCAACCCAGGAATCAAACCTAGCTCTCCCGCATTGCAGGCAGATTCTTTACTGTCCGAGCTCTCAGGGAAGCCCAAAAGGATGTGGGCTCCATCAGGATTTGAACCCAGGACCACTCACACCTGAAGTGAGAGTCACACTCCTAGACCAACGTGACTCTATGGTGTTTCTCCTAGGACACCTGACTGAAGCCGTTTGCCAACACTTTCAGGGCCCTCATCATTAGCCCATTCTGTTAACCTGTAAGTTTGTCCATGCCTGTCACCTTATGTTACCCTGTCTGGATCAGAAAGTGTGATCAGAGCTCCTCTGTCATCAGAGGCCCAAACATTTGAGGTAGAGTAAGAGGAGGGCCTGGAAGTCGGCTTCTGAGGGGTGAGGGAGGACCTGAGGGTGCAGGAGCCCGTCTGTGGAGCTGCAGCAGCCCCAGGTGCTGAGTGTCGAGCTCTGCTTCCGGGGCACCCTCTCTGACCTCCACATCTGGTCCCTTCCTGGCTGTTTGCAGTTCCTGTAACCCCAAGGCAATCAAACACTGGGTCACTGGGGTAAGCGTGCGGCGCCAAGGTGGGTCAGGTGTGGTCTGGTTTATTCTATATCTCATAGCTCCCTTCTGATATTAGAAACCAAACTAGATTCATAAACCCTTGCTCTTCCTGCAAGAAAGTGGTTCTAGTAGAGTTCTCAAAGTGCAGACCCAAAACAGGCTACACTGGCATCACCTGGGATGCAGTTTTCAGGACCTACCCCAGACCTACTGATGAGAACTCCAGGGGTGGGGGCCCAGGGCTTTGCATTTTAACAATCCCCCCAGCAGAATTTTCCTGTTCAAATCAAGCCCCGCCCTGCCCACTCTTCATCTCAATATTTAGTAATTGTGATTCCTGAGCAGTCAGATGTTGGAGGCATAATTTCTTGCCAGGAAAGAAACTGGCAAAGCTCCCCAGTCAGCTTAGTCTGAGTCCTGTCCTGTCCTGTCCTGTCCTAGGCAAAGGAATGCATGTCCCGGATTATGAGTCGTGTTCATTTGTCCTGGGTGTCCATTGGGTTCCTACTTATACTCAAAATGCCGCTCATATGCTGTCTCTTTTATAGGGTTTTTGTAACTCCTTGCTCAGAGCTGCCAGTCTACATATATGTCCCCAAGGCACCTGTGCAGGTTGCACTGACCATTTGTCTTAACACTTCCTCACCCATATTAGCCTGAGCAAGACTGTGCCAACCCTGAGCGCCAGGAGAGTGTGGTTCCATCAGCCCCAGTTCCTGCTAAAGGCAGCGGCCAGCACACAGTAGATATTTAGTACATGTTTGCCAAATGAATGGCTTATAATTGAGAAGGAATTGAAACCCAAAACTATAAGCCAAGAATGGCTGGCAGATTTGCCAAGTCCTTTTGTTGGAACCCAGAGCTCACTGGGGTTTGCTTCTGGAATCTTCTCACCTGTCTTCTCTCATCAGGCATTTCCATCCCTTCCCAAAGTCCATCTAGAATAAAATATCAACTTTCAGGACTGCCTTCCCGGTCAGCCAAGTCCAAATCCCCAGATAACTTCTGTCCTGGATTCACATGGTCAACTACAACTCTGAGGGTAGTTTCACTGAAATTTAGATTACCAATGGGATGAGTCATGGGGTGCAGTGGGGGTAGGGGGACTCAGGTTGACCTTAATATTAGGAAAGTTATCTTTGCATTTTTAAAGAAAAGCCTGCTTGCATTGGAAAGAAGAGAGAGAAAAGATAGTTTTAGTATGTGCAGGAGTCTTCAGGTGAAAATCTGGAGACACCTCCAAGAACGCTAGGACCCACACTCCATGGCTGAATGACTCACTCATCTGTCACCCAGGTGGTGCCTAGGCAGGCTTCCCAGGAAGTCCAGAGTCATCTAAGTCATCAACATTTTCTGGGAATCCAGGCCACACATTTAGTATCTCAGGGACTCAGATTCTCAAGCTGTGAAAATGAAAGAATCCATTCTATTCTCTCAGATGTGGTGAGATTAAAATTATGTAACAATCAGTAATTGATGGTAAGATCTCATGGGTGAGTGAAAATCTCTCAGTCATGTCCAACACTTTGGGATCCCATGGACGATAGCCCCGCAGGCTCCTCTGACCGTAGAATTCTTCAGGCAAAACTACTGGAGTGGTTTGTGCCATTTCCTTCTCCAGAGGATCGTCCTGACACAGAGCTTGAACCCAGGTCTCCTGCACTGCAGGCAGATTCTTTACCATCTGAGCCACCAGGGAAGCCCAATAATAGATGGCATTCTTGGTGTTGCCTTCGTTGCTCAGCTGACTTCCAAATCCAAGAATGGATCACGGATTGTGGAGGAAGAGTTCAATTCTTTCCCTTGGAGGACCATCAGTAGGGATTTCTGCCCCATGATGTCAGAGGAGAGATGTTTCAAGGTGAATTGGGAAAGGAGAGTTGAATTTTTTCATTAAAACTTCATTTTGCATGTTTTAATACATCATAATAAGTAAGTTATCCCATTAGAAAAGTCAGGGGCTTCCTTAGTGGCTCAGCGGTGAAGAATCTGCCTGCTGATGCAGGAGACAGGGGTTTGGTCTCTAATCCAGGAAGACCCCACATGCCTTGGAGCAACTAAGCCCATGCCCACAACTATTGAGCCTGTGCTCTAGAGACCGGGAGCCGAAACTACTGAGCACCTGTGCCACAACTACCGGAGCCTGCTCACCCTAGAGGCCATGCTCCGCAAGAAGAGAAGCCGCCACAACGAGAAGCCCGTGCACCCCAAGCAGAGAGTAGCCCCAGCTCGCCGCAACTGGAGAAAGCCCGTTGAGCAATGAAGACCCAGCACAGACAAAAATAACTGGCCAACTAACTAATCATATTTAAAAAGTAAACCTTGGGCAGTCACAAACAATATATAACAATAATAAAAGCAGTAATATAACAAACCATCGAATGTCTCCACGGGGAGGGACATGGTGAGCTCTTTGGCAGGTTGTCACTTCTTAGCTACACTCAGTTGCACAAACTGCTTCCCACGTATTTGCGTGTCTATACAGGACTGCATAGCTGTAGTTATACATTATGAATTATTTTGAATCTTATTTTTGAAAACTTCATTATAATCAATAAATAACTTTATATATTATAAACTCTCCTTAAAAACTGCTTTTACCAGCTGTATACTATTTCCAAAAAAAAAAAAGAATATATCCACTCTTCTGTATCTTTTTTCTACCTTTACAAATAAAGTTTGATTAATTTATTTTTTATTTGTGGTTTCCCTCCTGGCTTGCAGGATCTCAGTTCCCCAACCAGGGACTGAACTCACGACACAGCAGTGATAGTGCCTAGTCTTAACCACTGGACCACCAGGGAATTCCTTGATTAATATTCTTGCCCTGGGGGTGTTCCTCTGTGGTCTAGTTGGGATTCAGAGCTTTCACTGCAGAGGCCCAGGTTCAATGCCTGGTTGGGGAAGTGAGATACTGCTAAGCCACCTGGCATGACCAAAAGTTTTTTAAAATAAAATTTGCATACCTAGACAGTATTCTGTATTTTATTTTAAAATGATGGATTTCTTGAATAAAAATTACTGGGTCAAAGAACATGAGCATTTTTTTGTGGGGCTGCATGAGGTCTCAGTTGTGGCAGGATCATTTGCTGTGGCACCCTGACCCTCTAGTTGTGGGTGGGTCCTGGAGCTCCAGGGCTCAGTAGTTGCGGTGCACTGGCTTAACTGTGCCCGCATGTGGGTGCTACTTCCTGGGCCGGGGACTGAACCGGGGTCGCCTGGATTACAAGGTGGAATCTTAACCACTGGATCACCAGGAAAGTTCTGCATAAATATTTTTAAGGCTTCTCATACGTGTTTTCGGGGCTTCCCAGGGGGTTCACTGAGTAAAGAATCTACTTGCAATGCAGGAGACACAGGAGATGCAGGTTCAATCCCTGGATCAGGAAGATCCCTGGGGGAGGGCGTGGCAACCCACTCTGATGTTCTTGCCTGGAGAATCCCATGGACAAAGAAGCGTGGCAGGCAACAGTCAATAGGGCCAAAAAGAGTCAGACACAGCTGAAGCATTGGAGCACACTGGCAGCCTACAGGTTTTCAAACTGCTTTTTGAAAGCACTGTGCCAGCCTATGGTCAACTCATATTTATTGAACCCTACTATGTACTGGAACTGTTCTAGATTCAAGAGATACAAGCGTTGACAAATAGACAAGGTTCCTGTTTTTTTTTTATATATATATATAATTTTTAAAACTGTGCAGGTTTAAGGACCAATGGCAGAATAGAATTTGGTGATTGGTAACGTATTGATGAACACCTTGATGTAGGACCCTGAGAATTTGGGATAATCAATATTGGGACCTGCTTAATATATGCTGCTGCTGCTGCTAAGTCACTTCAGTCGTGTCCAACTCTGTGTGACCCCATAGACGGCAGCCCACCGGGCTTCCCCGGCCCTGGGATTCTCCAGGCAAGAACTACCAGTACTGAAAACCCACATCAACCACAACTATATTCCACATAATTCTTGTTAATGAGTTAATGGGAACAGATTCTTAGTTTCATCGTGGGATCAACATTTCTTTACAGACTCAACTTTTATTTATTACCTTTCCAGCTCCGTCTCACCTTACCCAAGCCTTCTGTGTCTCGTCATTTCTGTATTTATTTAGCCTTTCCGTTCTCTGCCAGGTATGGTTGTGCCCTGCCGTAACCCACATGACACTTACCTTTCGAGTATGCTTTTATACTCCGTCCTTCTCAGCAGTATACAGAGTTTTCTTTTTTAAACTTCTCTGCTGTACCCCACCTGTCATGTTAGTTCACCCTGACAGATTACGCTTGTTCACCCTGATGTACCGTGCGTGGCATGCCCTGTACTGGTCCAACTTGCTCAGCTCTTTCTTCTCTGGGGCATCTCTACCATACCCCATACTTTCCTTCTCTTTCTGAATTCTACCTTTACCAAAATTTACCCTTCCCTGGTCAGCCTGCTCCTCTTGGCCTGTCTCAAATCTTTCTTACTGTACTGTTTGGCTTGAACCTACCCTATATTTTCCAGTGTGTACTACTGTAACTGAGTCCAAGCTCTCTCTGCTCGCCACACAACAGGCCAATAAATCCAAGAGACAAGGTGTAAAGGCAAGGAATCCGGCTTTATTTGGAGAGCCGACTGACCAAGAAGATGGCAGACTAATGTCTCTCAATAACCATCGTGTTGAGGCCTGGATGCCAGGTTCCTTTATGGATCAGAGATGGGGGGCTGTGAGGAAACAAAGTAAAAAGACTACTTAACTCTTGCAAATATCTCTTAGAATGGCAAGCCTCAGGTAGGGGCGTTGTTAATTTTGCTTCCTTACAGCTATTTCAGAGGTGGTATGAAATGGAATATCTCCTGCCATATCAATAAACAAAGATGCGCCCCCTCTGCACCCGCCCCCTGCCCCTCCTGAACTTCTGAGCCACACCGGTAAGCATCAGACAAGTGGTGCCTCTTCCCACACAAAGAACCCAAGAATGTCACAGTCCCTCCACAGATGGGCAGGCTCAGGTTATCTCCCTGTGATGTAAACAAAGGCACTTCAGTCTAAGGGTCAGGAGGAGGAGGGACAGGGTTCCCTGAGGCAGACTACTATATATGCCTATACTAACAGCAATGCAGGAAACCTGGGTTTGATCACTGGGTTTGGAAGATCCCCTGGAGGAGGGCATGGCAACCCACTCTAGTATTCTTGCCTGGAGAATCCCCATGGACGGAGGAGCCTAGCTGGCTACAGTCCATGGGGTCACAAAGAGTGGGACACAACTGAGCACCTAAGCCCAGCATACATTTATTGATAGTTGTGCTGGGTCTTTGTTGCTGAAGGCAGACTTTCTCTAGTGGCAGCAAGTAGGGGCTTCTCTTGCTGCGAGCACAGGCTCCAGGAGCACAGGCTTCGGTAGTTGTAGCGCTCGGGCTCAGCGGCTGTGGCACATGGCTTAGTTGCTCCACTGCCTGAGGAATCTTCCCGGGCCAGGGATGAAACCCATGTCCTCTGTATTGGCAAATGGATTCTTATCTACTGGACCATCACGGAAGCCCCAAGGTTCTTATTTTAAAGAATATATATTTCAATGATACAGGTGACAAAAACAAATATTCTGATATCACTGATAACTGCTCTGGAGAAAAGTATGGCTGGGCTAGAAGATTGGTAGTGGCGATGGCAGGGCCAATAATTCAGGGTTGTTAGACACTGCACTTCTGAGGCCTTGACCTTGGGCCACTGGACCAGAGACCCGAATGGAAGGGGGGAGCCAACCAGGTGAGTTTCTGGAGAAGGGGTGCATCTGGGGAGTCACAGCAGGGCCAGGAGCCCTGGGCAGGACCCAGCAGTGTTAGAGGCCCGTGTGCGTAGACAAAGGAGCTGGGCTGAGAGTGGTGGACTGAGGCTAGGGTGGCCAGAGGGGCCGTGTCATGAGGGGCTTGTAGGCAGTGGTGAGGGGCTGGGAGTTCATTCTAAGGAGGGTAGACACTGCAGTGTTCTTTGGGGTGTGGTGGTGAGGACATGCTCTAATTCACAGCTTAAAAGATCATGTCATCTTTTAAAAGCTCAGTTTAAAAGATCATTCCCTGGCAGTCCAGTAGTTAAAAATCTGCCTTCCAATGCAGGAAACTCTCCCTGGTCAGGAAACTAACATCCACATGGCTGGGAGCAACTAAGCCCACAGGCCTCAAGAACTGAGCCTTCAGCCACAGCTACAGAGAAGCCCTCCTGCTGTGAAAGAGCCCACATGTGCTAAAGAAGAGCCAGTGTGGCCAAGTAAATAAATAAAAAGGAAGGTGCCATTCATTAAGAAATAAAAATAAAAGGAAAAGGATCTTGCCTTCTGTTATGTGGGTAATAGCAGGGCAGGGAGCCCACCTAGAAGACTAGCCTGTTACTACTCAGGAGAGGATGGTTCTCGGATGGAAGCAGTAGAGCTGTGAGAATGACTGGATTTCAGTGTTGATACATTTTAAAGATGATGTTAGCAGAAAGCCTGTGAAGAACTACACATCTATTCACTTAATTTTATAGGTAATTTCAGATGGCTTACTGCCCCATCCAGCACAGTGGGTGAGAAAGACCTGACATGGGGTGAGCGCATAATGAAAAGACAGACACGTATAATTTGGCAAGCAGGAGAGTCAGGGGGCCTTGCTCTCCATGGCAGGAAGACAAAATGGCTCCTTTCAGCCTGTACTTTTATTGGCAGAAGTCACAGCAGATCATTAGGGAATAGCTATACTGGGGAGTTTGATTAGCACACCATTGAGTCAGGTTAAGGCTCTGCAGTTGATCAGGAACATCTTGTTTTCTTTCCATGGGGACAGACACAGGGGTAGGCAGTGAAGGGGAGCAGAGAGCATGTCCCGCCATTTGGCATGCTAACTAGGACAATCAAGAGGGCACAATTTGCCGTATCCTTGAGTCACGGGACAGGTTCTGGTCTCTGCTCTGCCAGGCTGCAACAGCTTACTGCAACAAACTCATTGTAAAATACAGGAATTATGTAAAAATCAGGGCTTCCCTGGTGGCTCAGTGGTAAGGAATCAGCCTACCAATGCAGGAGACAGGGGTTTGATCTCGGATCTAGGAAGATCCCACATGCTGCAGGGAAACAGGCCCATGCACCACATCTACTGAGCCTGTGCTCTTGAGCCTAGGAGCCTCAACTACTGAGCTCAGGTGCCAGCAAATATTGAAGCCCGTGTGCCCTAGAACCTGTGCTCTGCAGCAAGAAAATCTACAGCAATGAGAGGCTTGTGCCCTGCCACTAGAGAGGAGCCCCCATTCACCACAACTAGAGAAAAGCCCTGGCAGCAACGAAGACCCAGCACAGCCAAAAATAAATAAACATTTTTAAAATCAAAATCAAAATCAGTGCCAACAAAAATATAAATTTTAAATGTTAAGTCTGGGGTTCAAGTTAGAACGTTACTAGGCAAGCTGGGATATCTGAAACGTGTTGAAAAGGAGAATTCACTGTTTATCTAACCATGGATTTCATTGGCTCAAAATCTCTTAGGATTAGTGCATGAGTCATGGGTGGGGCGATGGTTCAAGATCACTTCCTGGCTTCCTGTTTCCGGTTCTTATTTAGAGTCAAAGCAAATTAAGTTCAAAATATTCAAAGATGAAATCAACATCCACAATGTCACTGAGTAAATGTAAAATCCTCAGGAATTCAAGGAGATTCTACTTTTGCCCCAGGAATGACCTCACTGTGGGCAGCTGAAGATCCAGGGTTCTTTCTGAGGATGCCAGGATGTAGGGGCTACTGAGCTATAGCCCTAAATAGAGTTATCCTTTCTACCTAACACGTCCCACAAAGAATTACAGCCAGCTTCAGAGATCTCATCTGAACTAGGATTTTGGTTTTCTGGTGTTGGTTCTGTTCAAGCATTTGTGTGGGCTTAAAGTGTCACAAAGATTTTCTCTTAATGATATTTCTTTGAGGGAATTTGACATCCACCCTAGGTGGCTCTGGGACTTCCCTGCTGGTTCAGTGGTGAAGAACCCACTCACCAATGCAGGAGACCCAGGTTCGATCCACAATTTGGGAAGATCCCCTGGAGAAGGAAATGGTAACCCACTCCAGTATCCTTGTGTGGAAAATCTCATGAACAGAGGAATCTTACAAGCTACCGTCCACGGAGTGGAAAAGAGGTGCACACAACTTAGCGACTAAACAACAATAGTTCTACATCTTCATCGTGGTGATGGTGACATGGGCATGTAAATTGCCAAAACTCAACCAGCTATATGTTTCTAATAGGTGTTTTATGTAAAGTATGTACTTTCAAAGTTGATTTTTAAAATAGAAATCTCTTTGGAATGAGTCTTTTGGTTAGGTAAACTAAAGAAACAAGACACTGGTCTTTTTGCTGAGAGCTATGTCTGGCACATCTGGAGGGAAAGACTGGGCAATTTACTCCCCAGTGGTTAGGCAGTAACAAAAACAGCCGTCTACTTATGCATTTAGAGAGAGATCAAACAGTTATGGCAAACTTTGAATAAAAACAGATCTAGATAAAGAATAAATATGTTAGAAATGGGAACGCATGTAAGAATTAAAGATTTTAAAATTAAAAAAGTAAAAAAATAAAAAAAGAATAAATATGTTAGAAATCATAAAATTGCACTGTTAAAAATTCATCTCCCCTGTAGCTTTTTTCTCCCTTTCTCTTATCTTTTTCTTTCTTCAAGCCTTTCCCCCTTCCCTCCTTCCCTTCCACTCTTACCTTTACAGTTTATCCCCCCATTTTCAATCACAGGTCACTCATCTGGGACTGGTCCAGGACCAAAGCCCAAGTCAGAGCTCACTCCAGCATTTTGCCAGCATCTGCACGGCTCTGCAGCTATTGTATCATTTCCGGAAGTCACCCTGGTCTTTGAAGAAAGTCACACTGGGTCTAGTGTGTATGTTTTCCTGGATCCTCAGGTTTTGCTTTCCTCTGGGGTGGGTGGACGGGATTCCAAGGCCAGCTCCGCGGCTGGCGCTTTCCTTCCAGAGGGGACGCGAGGCGGTAGGGAATGTACTTGGATCCTAGAATTCAAGAGCGGCCCCGTGGGCTCGGGGGCTCGGAAAAGTATCTCCCGATTCAGAATCGACCCAGAGGGTGCTTGAAATAAGTCGGGTTCCGGGATCTCCCTTCGGACCTACGACTGGGAATTTCCGCGGACCCGGGCAGATCTGCGTTTTCACAGCCCGCAGATGTTAATTGTTGAGCAGTTTGAAAACCAGAAACCTAAATGCAGCTCACTCCTCTCCCAACTTGCCCATAAATTCCTTCATTCTGCTTTTTGTTTTTAACCCACGAACAGCGTTTCTTCCCTTTAAGCCAGAGTTGGAGGGGAGGGATGACCCACTGAGGGTTCGCCGAGCTCCGCCCTGGATTATGTAAACTCCCAACACTCGGAACGTTTTCGGTTTCCTTTCCCGACCCTGTAGTGGTCCCAGAGGTCAGCGGAGAGAAAGAGGCCCGTGTGCCGGTGAGTCCAGGGGTACAAAAGGAAGAATGGAGGAAAGTAGTTTATAGAGCAAAGCAGGGGAGTCTGGAGGCCGCGTGGGCGGAGGAAAAGCACTTGGTACAGCGGACTAGCTGCGACGTGTGATGGGGGAGGAGGCAGCCACGGCTAAATCCAGGCGAGCCCCCCAAATCTGGAGTCCTACTTACCACGGAGAGTAGTTGGCTTTATCTCTCATTACAGTCATCCCGAAATGCTGGGAAACAAACGTAGCATGTTAACGATAGTATGACAAATCTTTGGGGGGAGAGGGAGAGGGTTCACCTAAGTGAACCAGTTTGCTGGAGCAGCCACACCCAGCAAGTCTTGGAAAGAAGACTGACTTGGAGGAAAGGGCTTGTCGAGCTGTCAGGAGAGCTGGCTTCCATCTGCCTCTCTATACCTTCACGACTCATTTCTTCCTTTCTTTTTGGTTGCCCTGCGTCTTTGTTGCTGCATGGGGGGCTTCTTTAGTTGCCGGGAGCCAGTCTAGAGCTGGGAGGCGGGGGGTTCAGTAGTTGTGGTGAACCAGTGAAGTTGCTCAGTCCTGTCTGACTCTTAGGGACCTCGTGGACTGTAGCCTACCAGGCTCCTCCATCCATGGAATTTTCCAGGCAAGAGTACTGGAGTGGGTTGGCATTTCCTTCTTCAGGGGATCTTCCCGACCCAGGGATCCAACCCAGGTCTCCTGCATTACAGCAGCCGCTTTACTGTCTGAGCCACCAGGGAAGCCCAGTTGTGGTACAGGGGCTCCGTTGCTCCTGGGCATGTGGAATCTTCCCAGACCAAGGATGGAACCCATGTTCCCTGCATTGGGAGGCAAACTCCCTCCACTCTACTACTCGGTGGGGGGGGGGGGGTCCACTTTCACTTGTGAGCTTTAGCAGTGAAAAAGAATCTCTCTGGAATGGGACAGGACCCAATCTCTGACCTGCTAAATACATTATGATGGTCAAAGTAATTAACAAAAATGATGTGAAATCTAAGAAATGTTAAAACTTTCTGAGGCACGACATTTGGTTCCACAGCAAAAGTATTGCATAAAGGATCTTAGTGGAATGGTTAGTAATGAGAGACAGAGTACAACTTTTTAAAAGCATTTGCAGGGACACAATCATGAAATGAACACAGTTCCTGATCCCAAAGTGACTCATGGTCTACTGGGGGGGATGTATAAAATGGTCAGATGGGGTTCAAGGCAGGGCACACTTTGTTCCATCAGGGAGGTTTCAACAAGGGCGAGACCAATTATTCTAAACCTGGAATCACTGAGGGGGCTTTAAAGGATAGGAAGCCTAGGTCCAACCCAAGGGATTCAATTGGTTTTGGCCATGGCCTAGAGATATGGACAGTAAAAACTCTTCAGGTGGTTCTATAAGCAATCAAGTTTGAGGACCATGGTGTACATATTCCAAAGATCAAAAGATGTGCTTTGGGGATAAAGCACAGCTTTCAGTAGAAGAAGACTTTCAGGATGGTATTATTGTTATTTTTGAAATATAGTTCATATATCACTTAATTCACCCTATTAAAGCAAACAGTTAAAGAAAGAAAAAAATATATAAAAGCAAAAAAAAAAAAGCAAACAGGTAGTTTTTAGTATAATCCCAAGGTTGTGCCACCCTTACCACCATCTAATTGGGATGCTCTTTTAGGATCTGTTGTTCTGATGGGCTGGAAGGCAGAGGAGAGTAACCCATAGGAGAGTGATGTGTAAGCAGTGGCATCCTGATGTCACAGAGAAGTGGAAAATGGTGCCACCTAGCTGGTTGTGGCAGCTTCCACTTAAGATGGAGTAGACACACTCTGTGTTAATTCTGCAGGTGGGGCAGCTGTGGATGGCTTGGGGGCTTTATGGTTGTAACTGGGGACAGACCTGTGTTTAGGAAGCCTTTGCAGTTCTCTAGGCTGAGGTAGATGAAAGCCTGGACTAAGGTAGCTGCTGTGGGATTGAAAAGGGGTTGGAGGAACTGACTATGAGTCCATGAGAGGCAGGGGAAATGGGATCAGAAGGGACCAAGCTGGTGATGCTTAAAGAGAACTAGGAGAGGCTGGTATGTGGACTTTGCTTGTAGACCTGTTGGGTTTGAGGGGAGGATGGGCCCAGAGGTGCAGATGTACTGAGGCAGCTTGAAAAGGGAATCTGGAGAGGCTGGTGTTGGAGTGGATCATGGGGAGTCATCTCACTGAATTTGTGATTCCCCAGGGGCTGAACCAAGAGTCTCCTTGGGAGAATGCAGATACTTATAGCCTGAGGCCACCAGAAGACACATAGCAGTCAGTCGGAGGAGGAGAAGGAGATTAGAGGGAGGGGATATATGTACATTTATGGCTGATTCATGTTGTTGTACAGCAGAAACCAACCACTGTAAAGCAGGTGTCCTCCGATTAAAGATAAATTTTTAAAAGAAAGAAGAGAGAGAAGGATTTGGTCATTCATCTGGAGTAGTGACTTCTGAGAGACAGAGTTGCTGAAATCTACAAATCTGGTCTCAGTAGACTTTGTGTTTGTTTTCTCAGCTGCAGTGATTCTTCCTTGTGGCACCTAGTCTGTTCCTTGCTTGGCTGGGCTTTCTTTCCTTGCAGAGGGTGAGGGCTACTCTCTAGTTGGGCTGAATGGGCTTCTCGTTTAAGGTGACTTTCGCTGTGGAGCAGGAGTTCTAGGGCGCTCTGGCTTCAGTGGTTGCGGCTCAAGGGTTGAGTTGTTGCTGTGCGCCTGGTTAGTTGCCCCGAGACATGCGGGATCTTCCCAGACCAGGTATGGAACCCGTGTCCCCTGTTCTGGTAGGCGGATTCTTAACCACTGGACCACCGGGAAAGACCCTGGCTGGTCTCAGTACATTTTTGCCAGTAACTCTACTGTGAGGGAGGGAGGTGGAGGTGTGTTGGATTGGAAGAGAAATTGTGTCTAAAGGAAGAGCCCCCAAAGGCCGGAAACGTTGAGATGTCTCTAAAGCTCACCCTCCATCTCACCTCCCTGGCTTTTCTAGCCTTCAGGCTTTTAAAATCACTGCAGATGGTGACTGCAGCCAAGAAATTAAAGACGCTTACTCCTTTGAAGGAAAGTGATAACCAACCTAGACAGCATATTGAAAAGCAGAGACATTACTTTGCCAACAAAGGTCTGAAGAGTCAAGGCTATGGTTTTTCCAGTCGTCATGTATGGATGTGAGAGTGGAATATAAAGAAAGCTGAGCGCGGAAGAAGATTTGATACTTTTGAACTGTGGTGTTGGAGAAGACTCTTGAGAGTTCCTTGGACTGCAAGGAGATCCAACCAGTCCATCCTAAAGGAGATCCGTTCTGGGTGTTCATTGGAAGGACTGCTGTTGAAGCTGAAACTCGAATATTTTGGCCACCCGATATGAAGTGCTGACTCATTGGAAAAGACCCGGATGCTGGGAAGGATTCACTTTGGCCACCCGATATGAAGTACTGACTCATTGGAAAAGACCCGGATGCTGGGAAGGATTCAGGGCAGGAGGAGAAGGGGACGACAGGGGATGAGAGGGTTGGGTGGCGTCACCGACTCAATGGACATGAGTTTGGGTAAACTCCGGGAGTTGGTGATGGTCAGGGAAGACTGGCGTGCTGCGGTTTATGGGGTCGCAAAGAGTCGGACACGACTGAGCCACTGAACTGAACTGAACTGAGGAGCAGAAACAGACCGGCTAACAAGCAGACGGCCGGGGGCGGGGCCGGGGGCGGGGCCGGGGCGGGGCCGTGTCCTGGGCCCGGGCCCGCAAATGGATTTGCTCTCGCGACCTCACAACAGCTCAGTTCTCCGTCGCGGTTCCTCGGGTCCGCCAGCTTTCCTTCGGTCCAGGAGCCTCTGGCAGGGAGACAAGATCTGGGCCATGGGGCTCTCTCCCGTCCGGCACTGTCTAGCCGGCGCTGCCATTTTTGTGTCTCTGGTTAACGCCGCCGGTGAGTGGGGTAGTTTGAAGTCTCATACCGACGGAGCCCGGGGTGGTTTCAGGGGTTCGGGTGGTTAGTATTCGATGGGATTCGGTGAGCGTCGCGGGGACCGTCTCAATTGCGGCTGGGGTTGAGCGAATAGAGGAGTTGGGAGGGTGGGAGGAAGGTGGCGGGCGGGGAGGTGTAAGATCCAGGGGCGGCCAGGAACTTCACACGGCGTGTGGCGAGCACTGCATCCCGCGTTTCAGTCTCTTTCCAGTTCCTAGCCTCTGCTCTCCCTGCCCCACCTCCCTCCCCGGTGCCCTCATCACATGTCTCAGTCCTCAGATTCTCCTGATAGACAAGGCAGCTCCCTGCCGCTGCCCACCCCGCCATCGCCACCGCCCCGCCCCGTTGCTGTCTTGAATGGCTTTTCTTCCAGGTCCCAGGCTCAGGCGATCACTTCTTAGCCGTCTGTGGGGCCCCTTCTTATGCCCCTGAAAGCTGTCCTCTCCTATTCTTAGCTCTGCCGTCTCTTCTCACTTCCGGCCGACAGAAACAAGGAGTTTCCAGGTTGGCGGCGCTCGGGGGTCCTCAGCCCCGAGAGTTAGGGCCCTTTTTCTAGTGACCAGGGCGTCTGGGAAGGGGCCAGCTCGATCCACACTGTTCTACTGCTATGGGCACTGTGGCGGCTCCTCAATCACAGACGGAGGTTAGGTTTGAGGGCTTTGGGACCAAAGGATTCTTCCTGCGATTTCCGTGGTCTCCCCTCCCTCCACCCTTATTCCCCCCTCCCCCACTAAAGTGAACTCTAATTTTCCGCTGTGCCTGTGGTCCCACGACTGAATTTGTCGTTACCTCCTCCCTTGCTAGCCCTCGAGCCCCATCAGGATTTACCCTACCCCCTCCTTGCAGCCCCCTCCCCTCCCTGCTGCCCCCTCCTCTCTACCTCTCTCTGATCTCTTCCTAGGGCGTCCCCACCCTCATCCCTTTTCCCACTACAGGTCCCTCCGCTCCCCTCATGGGTCTTTTCCTGCGAGGACTGGTCACCTGCAAGGCTCCTACCTCCCCTCAGCTTTCACTAACCTTACTTTTCTGGGGATGACTTTTACCCATGAATTTTCACCTCCACCCTCAACCCATCACCAGGGGGAACTCTCCTGCCAATGATCCCTGGGCCTTGAGCACAGTGCCCAGCCCCTGGGGGAGGACCTGTCCCCCACTTGACATCCACCCTCCTACCTCCGCCCCTTGCAGGCACCTGCTCTTGGCCCTCGTCCAAGGGGGGCCTTCCCCCAACACGGCCTCTCCCCTACACCTGCATCCTGAACCTCACCCTCTGGATTCCTCCACTCTCCAGGGCACAGATGCCGGACTCCACGTGCCCTGGTCCCTCTGCAGCTGCCCCCATGGCCCCTTGCCCTGCTCCCACCCTTGTCCGAGTGCCTTGGGCCCTCACCAAGTTCTCATCAATCACAGGCCCCATGGTCCCCAGAATCTCCACCTCACTCTTACCCTCCCTCACCCAGGGCATCCCTCCTCTTCTGTCTTTACCTTAACCCAAGGGTCGGGGGGGTGGTCAGCCCTGAGCCATGCTCATCCCTTGCCCCTCAATCCCAGGCCCTCACCACATCTCCTCTGCAGTCTCTTCCCTTCCCCCACAGTAGGAATACTGCCCTTGGTCCACTGCCCACCTCCTTGGCCTTCATCACCCTCTCTTTGGTTCCACGACCCCAGTGGGCTCTCACTATCTCAATCTTGTATCCGAAATCCTTGTTTATGCCACTTGGTCAGCAGGCCTTTCCTACAGGGAGTCTTCTCCCAGGCTCACCCCATGCTTACTGGCTGCCTGACCTGAACCCTCTGTGGAGGTGTGACCTCACTCCCTCCAGCCCCTCCCACCATGTAGGTGCTTCCAGTGTGCACTTTGGCTTTCAGTTCTGTCTTCTCTTGCCACTCCGATATCTTAATTCTCCATGACCCCTGTGCGCATGGCACTGACTTCTCTCCCAGGGGACACTGGCAGGTGCAGCCACCTCCCCACCTGGGGCCTCACCATGCCTCTTTGCACTCTGCGCCCAGACCCACTCCTTCACCTCCCCCAGTTACTGGCCCACCTTCATCTCTCTTGGGGCCACAGCCCAGCCCCTCAGGCCCCTCTGCCTGCTGCCTCAGCCCCCCTGGAGCCCGCCGTGTCCATGATGAGCCTGCACCAGGGGCGGCAGCCCTTGGTCTCCATCTCACCTGCCCCCACTCTGACCAGGGATCCCTCTGGTCCTGGGTCTGACACTGCCCTTCCCTCCCTCTGACTCCACCTCCCCTCAACCTGCTCTTCCTGCCTCTCCCCTTGCCCTCCTGCCTGGACTCTTAGGGAGCCGGTGCCTCCCTGCCCTGGCACTTTCCTACATGTGTGTCCATCTCCACCCTCTCCCTCCACTGCTCGAGTCCCCTCTCCCTCCTTCTCTTTCCCGTTTTCCCGTATGGAACTCCTCATTCTGGTCCCTTGTACACATGCATGTTCTGCACCCTCAGCACCTGGAGCAGGTCAGGACACAGAACTTGTCTGTTAAACATCTGAGGTGCACTTGTCTCCAGAAAGCAGTTTCATCTGTGGTTCCTCCTTCCCCAGGATCCCACAGTCTTTCTTATAACATCAAAGTGCTCTCCCAGGATGGCTTTGTGCAGTCCGGGTGTTTTGCTGAGGGATACTTGGATCATCAGACCTTCCTGCACTATGATCACAACAAAGGCAGGGCAGAGCCCTGGGGACGGTGGGCTGAACAGTTGGAAGCAGAGACGTGGAAGACAGAGTCCAAGGACTTGAACGAGACCTGGAAGGAGCTTGGAAAACTCCTGGCAGAGATCTTGTCACTGCAGAAGGAGAAAGGAGGTGAGAGTGCAGAGGGGGCAAGAGTGCTGTGGGTCATTTTCCCGGAAGGTCTGCAGCCCAGAGCATGGGCCTCCTTCCTCTGAATTTGGGGGTGGGGGTGAGGAAGTGGGGTCTCTGAGTTCAGCAGCACAGGGAAGACATGGAGGGGAGCGGGGGAGCCGTCTATCTGGACTTCCTCATTTGGGTGGGAGGACAGAGGCCCTAGGGACCAGAGGAGTCACTGATGGGGGGTGTGGATGGGGCAGGCTTCCATTCCCTCCAGGAGACCGTGGGCTGCAAGATCCCTGAAGACAGCCACCCCCGGGGCTTCCGGCTTCTCCACTTCAACGGGGAGCTCCTCCTCTCCTGTTCCCCGGAGGCCCACGGATGTGCCCTGCCCCAGTCCTCGGCTCAGACCTTGGCCATGGAAGTGGTGAAGTCTTGGGACACAGACGGCTTTCTAAGCAAGCATTACCAGGCCCATGTTCAGGGAGAACTTTGTGGGAGACTGCGGGGCTACCTGGAGTCCTGGACAGGCTTCATGGGGAGGACAGGTACTGACGCTGGGCCAGGCCCTTTCTCTGCCCCTGTTCCTAAAGCCTCCCATCCCGACTTGCCCACGGAGACCCCCCCTGTCCTCTGGGTGCGTATGTGCTCTGTTGGTGTGGTGTCCTGGGGTTTCTTTCCTGTTCTGTTAAATCCACTGTAGAAAGATGGGTGGGTTGGGGGGAAGTGAACTGCCCCTGTGACAGTCATCCAGGGGAGCAGCAGGTCCTCTGACAGAAACTGTACGAGGGGAGGTGGGTGTCAGGCAGCAGAGGAGGCCCTTAGATGGGGGTGGGCCTCTGGCTCCCAGCCTGCCTGATCCAGAAAATTCCCTCTAATCCCCAGGAGCCCACCCTTCACAGCCCCCTCCCCAGCATCAACAGTGGACCCAAGAGAGTGAGGCCCATGCCACCCCTCCCTTTCCCCGCCAGAGGACTTGGGCCCCAGGGTGCAGAACTTGCAGCAGGCCTGGGGGGATGAGGGCTCAGCCAGAGGTGGACAGTGAGGAGGAGCAGCCCTGTGCGCTCCGTCTTCCTTCGAGGGAGCAGGGCCTGGCCGCGGCCCTCACTGGCTCTGTGCTTTCTCCCCACAGTGCCCCCAGCCGTGAATGTGACCCGCAGCCAGGACTCAGAGGGCATGGTCCACCTCACAGGCAAGGCTTTGGCTTCTTTCCCGGGAATATTTCAGCGGTCTGGTTTTGGGATGAGGAGCCTATGAGCCGGGAGGCCCAGGAGTCTGGGGGTGTCCTGCCTGATGGGAACGGGACCTACTTCACCTGGGAAACCATAAAAATCCCCCAAGGAGAGGAGCAGCGGGTCAAGTGCATTGTGGAACACATCAGAAATCACAGTGCACACCTCCCACCCTTGGGTGAGACTCGGGTGGGCCTGGAGGCGGTTGTGACCCTGGGAGGGTCAGAGGCCAGGGTCAGGGAGAGGAGAGCAGGTTGTGGCTCTGGGGTGCCCGGGTTGTATATAATAAGGTCCTTTTTCAGGAAAGACCCTGGTGCACCAGAGATCATGGTGGATCACGAGCGTTCTTGTTGTTGTTTTTATCATCGGATTTTCTGTCTGTTGTTGTATTAAGAAGAGGAAGACCGCATCAGCTACAGGGAGGCCAGGTGAGAAATCTGGGCAGGGGCGCTCTGCGTGAGATTCGGCAGCGACAAGGATTTCAGTCCCCTGCCCTGTTCTCAGCTCTCTTTGTTTTCTGTCAGGCTGACGGGGGCCAGTCTGGGGAGCATGTGTTGGATTCTGTGCTGGTTGGGAGGGTCTAGGTGATCCGGGAATCAGAGAGAACCTTCAGTAAAGCGTCTGTACCTGGTGAGGAGAGGGCAAAAACTGAAGAGGAATTCAGAGGAAAGGTGATGATCTAAGTGCCTGCATTTCTAAGTGCCTGTCTGCATTTCTCCCCCTCGGGTTTTCAGTCATTAAGAATCCAAGTGAAAGAATCATAAGGC
Organism: Ovis canadensis; assembly: GCF_042477335.2. Classification (NCBI taxonomy): domain Eukaryota; kingdom Metazoa; phylum Chordata; class Mammalia; order Artiodactyla; family Bovidae; genus Ovis; species Ovis canadensis. The sequence goes on along the minus strand of NC_091264.1, from coordinate 42,126,069 downwards.
TCAAACTAGGGGTCAGTGGGTGGTCAGAGCCCTGCCTGTGATGTCCCCTTGCCAGGCCCCGCTTAGAGATGTCTTGCAACCTCTCAAATTCCTCCTCCATGAACTAGCTTCTGAGTTCAGTTTCTGCTGGATCACCCCCAGCCTGCACCTTTCTCAAGTTCCCATCAAGTGCCCCCATGCTAGCTGGGCTCTCCTTCCCCATAATATGGAGGACTAGTAGATATCCCTTGACCATTTGAGGAGAGGAGACCAGTCAATCCTCAGGCAATTGGGGTCACTGATTTTATCCTATCTCCAGGTTTTTCCTATCTAGCCCCTCGGGATACTCTTTAGGGCAGGGCACTGGGTCTGCGCTCTGTGGCTTCACCCTGCCCCCCTGAGTCAGTTCCCTTCCTCATGGCGGTCACTGCCTTGTAGATTTGGAGGGAGGGATGGGCTCTGTGACTACTTCCCCATAATCAAGTGGGTTGAGGGGAGAGGAAAAGAGAAGCAGAGCTTTGTGTGTGGCAAAGAGCAAAGGCAGAGCGTGGGACAGTGAAAAGGTGGCAGAGACTCGGCTCCTTCTGTCGAGGCCACCTCTTCTGTGTCGGGTGCCTTGTTGGGGGCGTGGTTTCTTATCCCCAAACCTAATTCCCTTATCAGTTGGCCTTCGGCCTGGGCATACAGGGGTGGTTAGTTCTTACTAACCACTGAATTGCAGCATGCCAGGCCTCCCTGTCCATCACCAACTCCTGGAGTTCACTCAAACTCAGGTCTATCGAGTCGGTGATGCCATCCAGACATGATTAGAACCTAATTTATATCATTTGTCTTTGATAGGATCTTGGGGCAGCAATAAGAAAATCCCACCAGGCAAGGAAGGCTTCCAGGGCCCAGCCTCCATCCTCCGACTCCCGCTCTCTTGCACCTCGGTTCCCACCAGCCACCAGAGCAAACAAGGCTTGAGCATCCAGTATGTGCCAGGCACTGTCCTGAGCACTTCCCATTTCAACTCAACCAGCCCTCACCACATCCCTGAAACGTCGCCCGTTTTGGAGATGCAGATGAGCACAGAGGGAAAATAACTTGTCTGGAGTAACACAGCTAAGAGGGTGGGGGAGGACACGCTGGGGTGCAGAGTCCCCAGGTGGAGCGCCCACTCTCCAGTCTCCAGGGACTTGGTCCATCCTGTGACACCACCACACCGTGCAATACACACACACGACTCCTTATCAGCGGCTTCCCTCTATATAGACCACAGCTGCCCCGTCAACTCCTCTCCATCCTCAAGGCTGACTTCAAATGTCCCCTCCTCAGGAAGGACGTCCTGAGGTGCTCCCAGACTAGAGCGGCGCCTTTGCTCTCTATTCCAAATGCCTATTTTCCAGCTGGACTATTTAGCATCGAAACACACAGGGCAAGTTCTTGGGCTACCCTTGTGGCTCAGCTGGTAAAGATTTTGCCTTCAGTGAGGGAGACCTGGGTTCAGTCTCTGGGTTGGGAAGATCCCCTGGAGAAGGGAAAGGCTGCTGCTAAGTCGCTTCAGTCGTGTCTGACTCTGTGCGACCCCATAGACGGCAGCCCACCAGCTCCCCCGCCCTGCGCTTCTCCAGGAAAGAACACTGGAGTGGGTTGCCATAAGGCTTACCCGCTCAATATTCTGACCTGGAGAATTCCATGGACCATAGAGTCCATGGGGTCGCAAAGAGTCAGACACAACTGAGCGGCTTTCGCTTTCACCTAATGCATCCCCAGGGCCTGGCAGAAAAATGTGCTAAATAAATATCTTTTACGTTAAAGAATTAATAAACTTCCTCAAAGCATCATTGGGATTCCCAGGTGGCTCTAGTGATAAAGAACTCGCTGGCCAATGCAGGAGGCGTTAGAGACACGGGTTCGATCCCTGGGTTGGGAAGATCCCCTGGAGGAGGGCAAGGCAACCCACTCCAGTATTCTCACCTGGAGAATCCCATGGACAGAGGAGCCTGGTGGGCTACAGTCCATGGAGTTACAAAGAGTAGGACACAACTGTGCGATTTAGCATGCAGGCACGCAAAGCGTCATTAGGGAGAACTTCATGTTTATAGTATTGATTGGCTGAAATATTTGGACCAAACTTCCCACTGATAATAGCCGTTTCTGTTTTTTTGTTTTGCCTGATGCGATATAATTTGCTTAAGAATAGACTCTTCAAATATTTGAAGAGTGTTATCTGAAGGCTTAAAAATTGTGTCTGACCACAGAATTCAAAAATCGTTCATTTTTGTAGAAGCATCAGAGAAACAGAATTGGGTTCATCATAAGGTTTTGTTTTTATTAATAATTACAATTACACAGGAATCAGCTTCTTTGGGAGCAGCTGAATTCTCCATCACTAAAGTTCAACTGTTCCCTCTGGACATTGTATAGAGAAGGGTGATGTGAGAGGATCAACCCCATGGTCTGAGGCCCCCTTCCTCTCTGAGGTTGCCATAGCGATAGAACACTGGGCTGGTTGTCTCCGGACCTGGCTTCCACCAGCTCTGTGATCCTGGGCTGGGCACTTCTGGTCTCTTTACAAACACTTGATAGTTAAGCTGTGATTAACAGCTGACTGTTAATAACCGACTGAATTCAGAATTATAAATGGAATAAATTGGATAGTACATGTACATTTTTGTTTTCTTTTCTTTTTTTTTGCATGATGACAGCCAAAATCAACTCTTTTCCTTCTTTCATTTTTTTTCTGATTGCACACCACACACTAACAACGACAGCAAATAATTTTTTATTTTATTTTATTTTTTCAAATAATTTTTTAAATGGAAAAAAAAATTCACCCGCAGTCTCACTACCTAATATGACAATAGAACCTTCTCCATTCTCCTCCAATGTGACTAAGAATCTATTTATTCTTAGTAATCTATTGTAGATTCTTTAAAAAAAATTTTTTTTCTTTTTTATTTTTTTCCCCATGCCCTGCAGCTTGTGGGATCCAGGTTCCTCCCCTGGACTGATCCCTAGTTCTGCAACCCTGCATTGGAAGTGCAGTTTTAACCACAGAACCTTCAGGGAACTCTCTATTGTAAGTTCATGAATTTACAGAAGTCAGAACATGGCACAACTATTCTTTCCACAAATATAGCAGTACACTAAGAACAAAGGAAAGCCAAACACACAGGCCTTTTAAAAGTTGTGCAATATGAGGGTGATGATAAACTCATGATTTTCCTAAATCTCAGAGGGAAGAGACTCAGGCCAGCCACACTATCGTCCAGACCACCTTTGGACACTGTCTGTAACATCAGTCCTTCCGAGTCTCCAGCCTGCTTGCCAGCCCTGCACCTCTGGACACACAAGACCTCTGGGCTCAAGAGCCAAGTTTTAAAATAAATTCTCTCTCTTTCACATACACAACACAACATTTCTCACACACTGGGAAGGGATCATTACTCATAAACAGTAGAGTTTACTTTCAGTCCACTGGTTCTGACCTCAGGATCAAGCTCTGCAGTGTTTTTGCACGGCTGTGTCTGAACCAGGTCCCAGAGTCCCTACACTTACTGCCTCTGGTTTGTGGATGGACACTTTCATCAGGAACTTTCATCCTCCAGAACAGCGAGGCGGGGTGGGCAGAGTCTTGCGTGGTTGATGGAGGAGCCAAACCACTTTGTCGATGAGACCAAGCTCTTGACGAGTCAAGTGAGGATTTCCCACTAAATCTGAGAAATGTGCAGTGATATCACAGCCAAACCTGGAGACTGGTCTGAACAAAGAGCACCCACTGATGAAAGCAGGTAGGAGCCCGGGAGAAAGCAGGCGGAGCGGTGCTCTCCACCTCTCCCCAGTCCTCAGGAGCGAGAGACCCTCGGGATGGGCTTCCAGTAGCATCAGGTGAGGCAGGGGAGTGAACTCAAGTCATCAGCTGAGAATGAAGGCTGGGGTCTGTGTGCCATTAACTAAATATTAATTCAGCAATCTCATTGCTCAAGGATGCATGCTTAGCAAATAATGTGGGGGCTCTGGAGATGGGGAGCCAGATTATAACCTAGTGTTGGTCATTAGAGGGCTGACAATGACTGTGTGGATGATACTCCCCTGCTTCTGGGAACTCCTGATGGACCCTCTGGTGCATGTGCAGAGATGTCCCAGACCAGAACCTCCTTCAAGGTTAAAATTGAAGCAGAGGAATAGTGTCCTAAAGTTCATAGGCCAGACACCCCAGCAGTTAGAGAGAGTTGAATGAATGAGGTGGAACTTCGGATAGAACTTCACCCATGTGGATGATCAGGATAATCATAAAAGACAAAAAGGAAAAGAATGAAAAGAAAAAAGAAATGAAGACATTGCAAGCAGTCGGGAGTTAGTGTGCAGCAAGGTGGGGGTGCAATCAGGCACAGTGGGTCCAGGGAAGACGTTGTAGTTTAATAATTTCTCATTAAAGTCACTTGAGGGTTCAGCTCTGTTGAAACCTTGTGTGGAAGTCCTTGCAACCAAGTCAAGACATAAACCAGAGGTACAATGCTGAAAGGTGAGGCTGCTCAGCTCTTATCTGTTGAGTCTTACAGGAGCAAGAATTCAAGCAAGGTTTCTCCAGTGGTCACATCCAGTTACCTGCACAGACTCACTTCTAAGGGCTCACAGTGTGAGAGGAGGGGGGACACGCAGTGATGCTGGGAGTGTGTCAGTGCAGGTCTAGGATCTGGAGCTGGAGACTCTGGAACCCAGGCAGGGTGTGTTGAATCCAGGCTGGGGCAACCCCAGAGTTACTTGTATTTGATTCTGAAATTCATTCAGGAATTTTCTCAGCACAGTTCGGTGCTTGTTAGTGCCGAGCTGTTGCATCTCAGCACCTGGAGGACGAGTGTACTGAGCGGGGTTTCCTCCTCCGTGAATGCTGTGCCTTGTGACTGTGCTCAGGATCGTGTGCTCAGAATACCAGACCGTTGGCTCAGAAGAGACCTGCAGGATCTAACCCTCGGTTTAGGGGAAATAAACAGAGAACAATGGGAGTTGAATAACTTGCCCAGTTAACACAGTTCAAGCAAAGTCCAAGTCTGAAAGTCTCCATCCAGTGCTTTTTCAAAACATCCTGTACCCAAGTGTAGACCACTCCTCACGGCAGAGCTGACAGCAAGTAAAAGAAATCAGAATCAGGGAACCATATTAGTTTGTCCTAAAACTCAGCAGTGGCCACAGCACTGGAAAAGTTCCATTTCATTCCAATTCAAAGAAGGGCAATGCCAAAGAATGTTCAAACTACCACACAGTTGCACTCATCTCCCATGCTAGCAAAGTCATGCTCAAAATTCTCCAAGCCAGGCTTAAATAGTATGTGAACCATGGATTTCTAGATGTTCAAGCTAGATCCGCTGGATCATAGAAAAAGCAAGAGAATTCCAGAAAAACATCTACTTCTGCTTTATTGATTATGCCAAAGTTTTTGACTATGGATCACAACAAACTGTGGAATATTCTTCAAGAGAGGGGACTACTAGACCACCTTACCTGCCTCCTGAGAAATCTGTATGCAGGCCAAGAAGCAACAGTTAGAACCGGACATGGAAAAAGAGACAGGTTCCAAATTGCGAAAGGAGTATGTCAAGGGTGTATATTGTCATCCTGCTTATTTAATTAATATGCAGAGCACATCATGTGAAATGCCAGGCTGGATGAAGCACAAGCTGGAATCAAGACTGCCAGGAGAAATATCAATAACCTCATATACGCAAATGACACTACCCTTATAGAAGAAAGGGAAGAGAAACAAAAAAGCCTCTTGATGAACGTGAAAGAGGAGTGAAGAAGCGGGCTTAAAACTCAACATTCCAAAAACTAAGATCATGGCATCTGGTCCCATCTCTTCATGGCAAATAGATGGGGAAACAATGGAAATAGTGATAGACTACTTTGGGCGGCTACAAAATCACTGCAGATGGTGACTACAGCCATGAAATTAACTGCTCCTTGGAAGAAAAGCTATGACCAACCTAGACAGCCTATTAAAAAGCAGAGACAGTGCTCGCTTCGGCAGCACATATACTGAAGTTGGAACGATACAGAGAAGATTAGCATGGCCCCTGCGCAAGGATGACACGCAAATTCGTGAAGCGTTCCATGTTTTTGATGAAACTGGAACAGATTATACAGAGTGAAGTAAGCCAGAAAGAAAGACACCAATACAGTATACTAACACATATATATGGAATTTAGAAAGATGGTAGTGATGACCCTGTATGCGAGACAGCAAAAGAGACACAGATGTGTAGAGCGGACTTTTGGAATCTGAGAGAGTGGGAGAGGGAGGGAGGGGGATGATTTGGGAGAATGGCATTGAAACATGTATACTATCATGTAAGAAACGAATCGCCAGTCTATGTTCGATGCAGGATACAGGATGCTTGGGGCTGGTGCACGGGGACGAACCAGAGAGATGTTAAGGGGAGGGAGGTGGGAGGGCGGTTCATGTTTGGGAACTCATGTACACCCGTGGTGGATTCATGTCAATCTATGGCAAAACCAATACAATATTGTAAAGTAAAATAAAGTAAAAAAAAATAAAAAATCAAAAAAAATAAAAACAAAAGAAAAAGCAGAGACATTGCTTTGCCAACAGAGGTCCCTCTAGTCAAAGCTATGGTTTTTCCAGTAGTCACGTAAGAATGAGAGTTGGACTACAAAGAAAGCTGAGCACTGAAGAATTGATGTTTTGAACTGTGGTGTTGGAGCAGACTTTTAAGAGTCCCTTTAACTGCAAGGAGATCAAAGCAGTCAATCGTAAAGGAAATCAGTCCTGAATATTCATTGGAAGGACTGATGCTGAAGCTGAAGCTCCAATACTTTGGCCACCTGATGCAAAGAACTGACTCATTGGAAAAGACCCTGATGCTGGGAAAGATTGAAGACAGGAGGAGAAGGGGATGACAGAGGATGAGGTGGTTGAATGACATCATCGACTCGATGGACATGAGTTTGAGCAAGCTCTAGGAGCTGGTGATGGTCAGGGTGCTGCAGTCCATGGGGTCCCAAAGAGTCGGAGACGACTGAGAGACTGAACTGAACTGAAAGGGGAAAGCAATTAAGAGATGAGTCTACGTTTAAGGCAGGAGGGCTTTGAGTTTCACCCCTGGAGCTTTTCCTTTCTTCCTGCCGACTTCTGTCCCTGTTGTGGAGGGTGGTGGCAGCAGGGACAGGTGAAGATGTTGATGGAATCAGAGGAGGAGTCCAGGAAGAGCTGGGAAAAAGGAGGCCAAAAAGGATGGGTGTGTCTTCCCTCAGAAGATGGCCAAATCTGACCTTGCAGCAACTGAAAGAGAGTCTCTGAGGGAATAAAAAGCAATATTCTGCAACCAGTTGGTCAGTTATTTATTGTTTTTCTTTTTCCCTGGAGCCTATTAGCCTACAAGACCTGGATTGGTGCCAGATGGAGCCAACTGATCCTAATGGCCTCACACACCCAGGATTTCAGTCCTCAGGTCAGATCCCGGCTCCATCAGTCTAACAGGGGAAGCTTAGAACTTGCAGCCGGGAGGCCTGAATTCAGTTCCTAGTTCTGGTCTTAATAGCACTTTTTCTTTCATATGTGTTCTGTTATTTATCTTATTATTTTTATCGTATATTTTATTTTATATTAGAGAATACTTGCATCACAGTGTTGCACTGGTTTCTGCCATACAGCAGTGTGAATCAGCCATAAGTGCACATGTATCTCCTCCCTCTGGAACGTCCCTCCACTTTCCCCATCCCACCCCTCCAGGTCGCTGAGCCCCAGGCTGAGCTTCCTATGTTATACCAAAACTTCCCACTGGCTTTTATTTGACACATGGTAAAGGATATATTTCAATGCCACTCTCTCAACTCATCCCACCCTCGCCTTCCCTCACAAGTCCATTCTCCACATCTGCATCTATCCCTGCCCTGAAAATAGGTTCATCAGTACCATTTTTTTCTATATTCCAGATAGATGTATTTATTCTTATTATTCGGAGAAGGCAATGGCAACCCACTCCAGTACTCTTGCCTGGAAAATCCCATGGACGGAGGAGCCTGGTGGGCTGCAGTCCATGGGGTCGCTAGGAGTTGGACACGACTGAGAGACTTCATTTTCACTTTTCACTTTCATGCACTGGAGAAGGAAATGGCAACCCACTCCAGTGTTCTTGCCTGGAGAATCCCAGGGACGGGGGAGCCTGGTGGGCTGCCATCTATGGGGTCGCACAGAGTCGGACACGACTGGAGTGACTTAGCATTATTATTATTATTATTTTGAAGTTAGTTGATTTACAATATAACTCATTCCTTCTTGAGGTCTCCATTTCTTCATCTATGAAATGAGAAAGCTACTGTTTCTTTCCAGTCTTGATTGGGATGATTAAAAGCGTTAATATATTTGAGGTGGTTGCAGCTGGACCACACTAGTACTAATCATACTTTTGCTTTTTAATTATAACAGAGCACATGGACAATAAATTATTACCAATAAGCTTTTTCTGCTAGCGTCCTTATTGTGATTTCTGCTGAGATGACTACTAGCAGATTTCTGCAAATCTAAGGTTCTCTTCACCCTTGTACATATGCATATGTACTTCATGCCTGCAACATCTGTATCATTTCATATTAAAAGTTGTAACTGCTCTTTAAATATACACATCTGGATTGTATTTTGTTTCCCATGCTGGGAAGGGACAGTGTGTAAGATTCTGGGGAAATGGAGGGTTTTCTCTCAGCCTTGAGGAGGCTCTAATAATCCCCCACCTCTCTCTCCCTCCAGCTCCCATTGTCTCGCAGGCTCAGCATAAAGGGCCAGGGGATAATGCAGTGGGACACCTGGGGCCAGTGCTCAGTGCTTGACCCTGGGGAGAATCTCCCCTGAACAGTTGTTACCCTCATGTAATGAAGCAGAACTGAAGGGGGATGTCGAGGGAGGGAACCAGACAGGGCTTGGGGGCTTCTGATTAGGAGGAATATGGGACCCTGTCTGCTTCGAGGGCGCCGTGACTGTTGGGGATGAGTGTCCTGAACTGAGAGGGTAAAGGAGCCCAGAACGTGGAGGCATCAATCAAGCAGCAGCATCTCCCTCCATCAGCTCAGACTGATTTCCAAGGGCAGATGGGAGGTGAGACTTCTCCATCGGACCCGCAGTCCTTCCTGACTTCTGGTCTGGGGGCACACAGGTGAGCGGTGCTCTCCTTGGTCAGGACAACCTTAGCCCCACCCAGGTAAAGCATCTGCGGCACATGTGTTCTAAGGGGCACCTCCCACAGACCCGAGACAGGGCACAGGAGCACTTTCTGCAGCAGGACCTGACTGGAAGCAAAGGGTGATGAAGGGTTCTCCCTAGGCAGGGCCTGTTCCCTCCCTGCCTGGTTCACACGATGCACAGTAAGGAAATGGGAATAGAGAACTCATTCCAAATCTGTTTATCCGAATGGGATGATAAATTCTTTCATGGTTTTATTCAAGGTTAACCTCATTCACTCAGTTTGCATGCATGTTTCAAGTATTCTTGAATTTAGTAAACTCTCAAGTGTCATTTGTTGTACTCAGCTTTCATTAAGCAAAACTTTCATCCTCATTCATTTTCTTGTGCGATAGTTTAATCAAAGGCACAACTGCCTGTAAATTAAGAAGTCAAATTTCTGTGCCTGATTTCTCATGATACAGACTGTTATAATCCTGATTCTTCTCAATTTCTGCTTTCCCGTTGGTGACCACTTTGAATGATTTTTAGCTGATTCTTTGGGCTTTTATTTCCAATTTTCTAAACCCGGTGCCTTGTTGGAACTGCTGGTTGATTTTTCTGTCACAGCCACTGTCTGTCGCATCACACGGTGGCTGATGCAATAGTTCATGGTCACGGCTTTCTTTCACTCTTCCCAGCCCTTCAGTTCCCACTTTATTTACATATGGATCATATTTAGTTCATTCAGCTTTTTCTTTTCCCTGACTACTACACTTGTCAACTAAAAAGATGCTCAACTTAAGACTTGTGAGTTCAGTTTTATTTGGGGCAAAATGAGGACTGCAGCCTGGGAGACAGCACCTCACATAGCTCTGAGAAACAGCTCCAAAGCGGTAGGGAGGGAAGGTCAGTGTATATGATTTTGGTGAAGGGGGGAGTTCAGTGCAATCAAGTACTTATCTTCCAGAGGTTTTCTGCTAGTCACAAGGAGCTGATCTCACCGTGAAAGGATTTAATGCTTTTCTACATATGAGGAAGTGAAACGAACTAAAGGACTGGAAAAGGTCAGTTTTCATTCCAATCCCAAAGAAGCACAATGCCAAAGAATGTTTAAACTACCGTACAATTGTACTCATTTCACATGCTAGCAAAATTCTCCAAGCTAGGCGTCAGCAGTATGGGAACTGAGAACTTCCAGATGTAGAAGTTGGGTTTACAAAAGGCAGAGGAACCAGAGATCAAATTGCCAGCATTTGTTGGATCACAGAGAAAGCAAGGGAATTCCAGAAAAATGTCTACTTCTGCTTCACTGACTATGCTAAAGCCTTTGAAACAGATACGATTACCAGACCACCTTACTTGTCTCCTGAAAACCTGTACGCAGGTCAAGAAGCAACAGATAGAACCAGACACAGAACTATGGACTGGTTTAAAATTGGGAAGGAGTATAATAAGGCTGTACATTGTCACCCTGCTTATTAATTTACATGCAAAATACATTAACCAAAATGCCAGGCTAGATGAATCACAAGTTGGATTCAGGATTGCCAGGGGAAATATCAACAACCTCAGATAAGGAGATGATACCACTTTAATGGCAGAAAGTGAAGAAGAACTAAAGAGCCTCTTGATGAGTGTGAAAGAGCAGAGTGAAAAAGCTGGCTTAAAACTCAACATTTAAAAAACCAAGATCATGGCATCCAGTCCATTCACTTCAAGGCAAATAGAAGGGGAAAAAGTGGAAGCAGTGACAGATTTTGTTTTCTTGGGTTCCAAAATCACTCACTGCAGACAGACTGCAGCCACGAAATTAAAAGACACTTGCTCCTTGGAAGGGAAACTATGACCAACTTTGACAGCGTATTACAAAGCAGAGACATCACTTTGCCAACAAAGATCCATATTGTCATAGCTACAGTTTTTCTAGTTAGTCGTGTACAAATGTGAGAGCTGGATCACTAAGAAACCTGAGGGCCCAAGAACTGATGCTTTCAAATTGTGGTTCTGGAGAAGACTCTTGAGAGTCCCTTGAACAGCAAGGAGATCCAACCAGTCAATCCTAAAGGAAATCCACCCCGAATACTCATGGGAAGGACTGATGCTAAAGCTGAACTCCGATATATTGGCCACCTGAAGAGAAGAGCTGACTCATTGGAAAAGACCCTGATGCTGGGAAAGATAGAACACAAAAGGAGAAGGTGGGGACAGAGGATGAGATGATTAGGTAGCATCACCAAGCCAATGGACATGACCTTGAGCAAACTCTGGGAAATAATGTAGGACAGGGAAGCCTGGCATGCTGCAGTCCATAGGGTCACAAAGAGTCAGACACGACTTAGCGACTGAACAACAGGAACAGATATGAGATGCAGGAACTGAGATCACAACATCAGTTCTTGAAAATAATCTCTCTAAAGACCCATTCCTCTAGCTTCCCTGGAGCACAAAGGGCCTCATTCTCCTCCCTGCACTTCCTCAGGGCGTGTCGAAGGTCAACAGCTGTAGCAGCCCAGGATTCAACCTCTGGAGAGGCAGAGGGCAGATGCCCTTAGCAAGTGCCAATTTTAGCTGACACACTCATGTGTAAACTCTATTACCTCTCACTTTCTGCACAACCTCCTGTTCTCCCTGAGTTAACAATCGCCTTTGTGCTTGGTGATTATGTTCTATGAAGCTCTCATGAATTCAGCTCTAATGGTTCCCCTGTTTGCATGACTCTTTCGAGAAGTGGGGATACTTTGGATATTCCATCAGTTTTTCCTGTTTTGGAAATGTCATCCTGGATCCTGCTGACGTGCTCCCACCTGGTCTGGATTCTTCTGCATCTGGAGCAGAGCCACCCTCCTAGGATCTCCCTCCACCACCATCTGGGCAGCACTTTAAAGTGCTGCGGGTACTGCATAGCATAGGGAACTCTACCCAGCACTCTCTAATGGCGTATATGGGGAAAGAATCTAAAGAAGACTGAATATATTTAGAGCTGATTCACTGTATAGTACAGCAGAAAGTGACACAGCATTGTAAATCAATTACACGCTAATGAAAACAAAACAAAACAAAACAAACAAGTAAGCAAGCAGATGTCTACCCTGCTGCTGCTGCTGCTGCTAAGTCGCATCAGTCGTATGCGACTCTGTGTGACCCCATAGACCACAGCCCACCAGGCTCCTCTGTCCACAGGATTCTCCAGGCAAGAACACTGGAGTGGGGTGCCATTTCCTTCTCCAGATCTCTGCCCTGGATGGCATTTATTAGTCACTTGTTCTTTCAGCCAAACCCAAGTGCCTGCATTGTACCAGGTCAAGTTCCAGTTCCAGATCTTTGCTCTAACAATTGAAATTTGACATTTTTGTCCATCCCTCCCTCCTCCTCACATGATTAGGAGCATTTCCAGATTAGGAGAATTCCACACTGAAAGAGTCTTGGTAGGAGGCAGAGATCACCTTCCTCCATTAAAGAAAACCCACTTTCCCAAATATTCTTGCCAGAGCACACAGCATGATGCTGAGGTCCCACCACTCAGGTGACCACATGCCAGACTCTACTCAGGACGTTGTGACACAGAGAAGCTGGAACTATGCAGGATGCACCTGACAAGGGTGTCGAGAGTGGCAGTCACACCACCTCCAGTTGTCAGGAGCCTCAGTGATAGCTGTCCTCAGTGCAGGGTCCACGCCCAGCACAAGGGGCTCACTGTGTGAGCAGGCACACTGTGCCCCAGCAGAGGCGAAACTTCCTTTGTGGGATCTGGCCTGGACTGGACACTGTGGATCCTGTTTCCGGGGAGCCATATATATATAGTACTGTATTTCTAACTTAATTTGGATCCTATTGTTAGCTCCAAGAATGAGTGAGGAGAACTCAACCTGGAGAATAGTTTCAGAGAGCAAGGATTTCATTGCACTCAACTGTGAACCACTGCCTAAGTCTTCAGGTGGAATAAGAACTACATTATTTCTCAACATCACACCTCATAATTTACAATATAGGTATTCTCTTTTCTTTCTGGAGAAAAAAAAAAAACCCTTTTAAATGCAGATTTAAGACCCCTCTCTGGCCACTTGATCTCATATACCTCAGTGGTTCCCAAATTGGCTGATCAGAATTGCTTGTGGGGCTTCTTACGAAATGCTTACCCTCTCCCCAGAATCACCTTCTCAGAGTATTAGGACAAGACCAAGGGATTGCTTCTTTAACAACCTCTGTGTGTGAGGCTGATACACAGCATGTGGGAATCCTGGTCTATGTTCGTTCTTGCTACTAAAAGTGTGATCTGAAGACCAGCAACGTCAGCTCCAACCTTATTACAAATGCAGATTCTCAGGCTCTACTCCCGACTGTCTAGATCTAATGAGGGTCCAGGGGAGCACCAGCATCCCCACCCTGGACACCGCACTAATCCTACAGGCTCCTCCACTGCATCGCTCACCCTTCACCTCCTGATTCTGCTCAGCAGTTAGACTGACGCTTCTAGCGAGCAGTCACACCAGGTCACCTTCTATTCAAACCATCTTATGAGTCCACATCTTTCACAGACATCAAACAGCTTCTAATATGCTGGAGGCCCACATGATCTGGCCAGACACTGGATCTCATATCGCAATTCCTCACTCCTCCAGCCACACCTGCCTCCTGGCTCTTCCTTGAACACACACACTCTCCTGCCCTCCTGCATTTGCACTGGAGGCTCCTCTGCCTGAGAGCACTCCCCCCAGACATGCTTGTGGACATTCTTTCATGTCCTTCACGTCTTTACTCAAATATCATCTCCTCCACGAGGCCCACACCGACCACCCGAGTGAGACAGCCACATCCCCTGGACCCACACGCTTATACTCGGGGTCACCTTCCTCAGAGCACTTGCCAATCTCTAGGCAGACACTTCCCTCACTTATTAGGCTCACTCTGCCCCATCTCAACAGAACAAACTGCACGAGGCCAACAAAGGGTGTCTGTTGTTAGTTCACTGAGGTTTCACAGATGCAAACATAGAGCATCATCTATCAGGCACACAACAAATACCAGATGAAGGGAGGATCAGTGTGGACGCCTCTGTACTCCATCTTCATTAATGTGGACTCAGGCCACTTGACTCTCGTGGCAGCTACAGCACATCATCCCCTCACACTGACATCAGTGCTGCCTGTGCTTCCCCACCAGAGCACATCACCCTCCCTCCCACACCGACCGGGGCTGTACTCTACACATAACGCTATTTTCTCTTCAGAAAAGATGACCCCAGGCGACAAGTCCCACATTCCAACCTGCTATGACTATTAGGCACTGCTGTATAAATTCAGGAGTTTGGATTGGAAGAGGTGACAGGCTTCAGAGAAGATAGAAATCCAGCAAGAATGAAGACTGGAAACTCTTGGGTCCCTCCTCTATGATAACCCCAGAATCTGGTACCTTAAAAAAAGATGCAGAAAGGATGCCAAGAAGAAGCCAGGAAACAGCCTGAGAAGCCTGGCAAGAGCTGAGTGAGACGAGAGTTTCCCTCTTGGCGGCACTGAGAATCTTCTATGCAGGACTTTGGGGACAATGATTCCTGTCTCTGTCAGAGATGGGGGACACACAGAGCAGAATAACAGAACTCTAAACATGAGCAAAAAACAACCATCATTCAGAAAAACCCTAAATAAGCAAAATATAAACCCATATACACAAAAAAGCCCTGGGGACAGGACCTAGGCTGAGGCCAGGCTATAAAGTGACAGGAAGTCCTCACTGCCCACCATCCTAGAGACAGGACAAGGCCCAGGTGACTTCTGAGTCCCTGTGAACACAGGTCTTGGTGGGACAAAGATGGACTGAAGGGATGAGGACAAAGAATATGACCCAGCCCAGGAGTGACCACACCAAAGCCCACGATGCACTAAGCACTGACTGGACACAGGCTCTAACCTGCCCAGCTCCTCAGTCTCCTCCTGTCCCTCCTGCAACAGCCTGAGCACAGTAATCAAAACCATTCTGGAAGGTTCCAGGTGCTTCTGTTCATTTTCTCTTAAACTGAAGGAATCTTCTACTTTACTTTCCCAGTAAACTCTCTTGGCAGGTATTAGAAAAAAGTAATTCAATATAGATGTTATTTGCAATAGGAAAATACGACATATTTACTCAGCACATGTGAAGCAAAGACAGCGATGGAGAGGGTTCAGCTCTGTCTCTGCTGGAACAGGAATGTGCATGAGGGAAGAGAACACAGGTTGGGGTGGGGAGGGTGCGCGGTGGGCAGTCTCCCCACCTCCTCATGTTACGCTAATAGGAGCACAGGCACATTCAGATGCAGATGCAGAAAGAGGGGTCTGGGGATCTGACGTCACATAGTGGGACCGAGTATCACTCAGTCCCCACAAGGCAGCTGTTTCACATTATGAGAGAAAAGAATCAGGAACCAGTTCAGTCAGTCATGTAAGGGCTGACATTCTCCACAGCCCCTCACATGCTCACATGTCCCACTCAGAGACCCCCGCCACCCAGTGTGTCCCCTCTGCCCCAACTCCTCTCCCAATCTAGACTCCCCAGGGTCTCTCACCTTTAGAAACCGTGAGAGGCACAGCAGAGCCCTGGGCACTGTAATTTTCTGGGGGAGAACAAAACCAGGACGTGGTCAGAACCCACAAGAGAAACTAGAGAAGGCACTTTGAGGGTGAGCCCCTCATGGCCTGTCTGCACCCTCACAAAGGTCTCAGGAATCACCCCCTCCACACTTACTTGCAGCCGCGGTGTAGATTTGTCCTATTTCACCTGTGAGAAGAGTATCACGTGGGGACCAGTGAAAGACCGAGTAATGAGACCCTAGAGGAACCCCTAGTCCTGAATGACAAAGAACTTTTCAGAACTGTGACCAAAAATCCAGGACAGGCTCAGGAACATAAAGCAAGGAGACGTGGGGGGACTGGACCACCGGCCCTCCTGGAGGTCTGTCCTCAGCAGGGACATTCCCTCCTGACCTTCAAATGCTGAGAAATAGGCCCCCAACTGGAATTATGAAGATGAAAAATTTGTCTTTCGTTTTCACATGTACTTTAGAAAAGAGTCAGTCTTAGAATCAGGTCAGACTCCACATGTGTGTGGAGGGTACTTTCCAGTAACGAGGCAGGCAAACATCTACCTGGGAAAGAAACCTGCCCAGTGAGAGAAGAAAACTCAGATCCCTCCCTCCTTTCCCAACCTGAGCGCTTCTTCCTCCAGATCACAGCTCCAGCCACCACAGCCACCACGAGGAGTACCAGGCCAACAATGATGCCCATGGTGAGGAAGGAGGTCTGAGGAGGTTCTGTGGAAGAAAGGGAAGGAGCCCAGACTTCAGGCTTCAGTCCTGACCTTGCTGAATGTGTCCAGAAGGGCTCCTGCTTTCTCTGAGAGGAAGCTCCATCCCATCCCCCTCCTTACCCCATCTCAGGGTGAGGGGCTCCTGAAGCCCCTCGTGCTGCACACGGCACGTGTATCTCTGCTCCTCTCCAGAAGGCACCACCAGGGCCGCCCACTTCTGGAAGGTTCCATCCCCTGAAGGCCTGGTCTCCACAAGCTCCATGTTCTGAGTCTGGTCCTCCCCGTCACGCTGCCAGGTCAGTGAGATCTCCTCAGGGTAGAAGCCCAGGGCCCAGCACCTCAAGGTGACCTCACGGTCAGAGATGGGGTGATGGGCCACATGTGTCTCTGGAGGGTCTGAGGAAGAAGAATCAGAAAACTCACAGTTTGTGTTACCTCCATGGGCCACTGGAAGCAGTATCAGGTGACCATCCTGAGAATCAGCAGGAGAGCGGGTTTGAAAAGAAGCAGCACAAACACCAGGCATCTGCCTGGACCCCAGGGTCTGGGAACAGCTCCTAGTCCTTGGAAAGTTCTGGAGTCAGGGTGACAGCTAAGGGAGGAGGCTCCGTGTAAGAGGCAGAATACAGAGTAATGGTCCTGACGTGGGAGGAGGCTGAATGACTTAGAAAAGCTGGAGTCAGGGCTCCTAAGATGTTCTCAGGGTGAGAACAAGCCTTGAGAGACAAAGTCATGGTTCACAAGATAGTGGCCAGGGCCAAAGGGCAGCACTGACCACCTTTTTCAGGGATGGTTTACTGCTTCTTAGTCAAAGACACTGGATTCCTTAATTGTCCTTCAGACAACTAAGATCATGGCATCCAGCCCCATCACTTCACAGCAAACAGATGAGGAAACAATGGAAACAGTGACAGACTTTATTTTCTTGGATTCCAAAATCAATGTGGACAGTGACTACAGCCATAAAATTAAAAGCCATTTGCTCCTTGGAGGAAAAGTTATGACAAATCTAGACAGCATATCAAAAAGCAGGGACATCACTTTGCGACAAAGGTTCATATTGTCAAAGCTGTGTTTTTTCTAGTAGACATGTATGGATGTGAGAGTTGTACCATAAAGAAGGCTGAGTGCTGAAGAATTGACGCTTTTGATCTGTGGTGTTGGAGAATACTCTTGAGAGTCCCTTGGACAGCAAGGAGTTCAAACTAGGCAATTCTAAAGGAAATCAACCCTGAATACTCATTGGAAAGACTGATACTGAAGCTGAAACTCTAATACTTTGGCCACCTGATGTGAAGAGCTGACTTTTTGGAAAAGACCCTGAGGCTGGGAAAGATTGAAGGTAGGAGGAAAAGGGAATGACAGAGGATGAAATTGTTGGATGGCATCACCAGACACAGTGGACATGAGTTTGAGCTTAGCTCCCGGAGTTGGTGATGGACAGGAAAGCCTGGCGCGCTGCAGTCTATGGGGTCGCAAAGAGTCTGACACGACTGAGCGACTAAATAACAAGTGGGGCCACTGGCGAGTCACCGTCTCGTACAGAATATGAAAACCTGGGTGCATTCCTCCCTCTCCTGACAGGAAGTTGCGGCGCTGTTCCCGCAGGGACCCCATTTTCCTCTCTTCGTGGGAACCAGCTCCAGCCCGAGGGGAGATCAGCGCGGCCCCGCGCCCGTCGTACCTGCGCGCAGCAGCGTGTCCTTCCCGGTCTCCAGGTATCTGCGGAGCCACTCCACGCACTCGCCCTCCAGGTAGATCCTCACACGCTCCGCCTCACCTGCCGCCTCAGCATTGCGCTGGGTGACCTGAGCCGCCGTGTCCGCCGCGGTCCAGGAGCGCAGGTCCTCGTTCAGGGCGATGTAATCTCTGCCGTCGTAGGCGAACTGATCATACCCGCGCAGGAGTCTCCCGTCAGGTCCCACTTCGCAGCCGTACATCTCCTGGAGGGTGTGAGACCCTGACCCGCCCCGACCACACGCGGTGATTAAACCCAAACCGAAATGAAACCGCGTCAAGTACCCGCGAGCTCCTCCCGGGTCGGGGATCGGGCGGGTCCCGCAGTGTCGGGGTGACCCTCGGACCCGCACACTCGGGCGACCCCGCCGGTCCCTGGGGATGTGGGCGAGACCCGCCCGGGCCCGCGTCGCTCACCGGCCTCGCTCTGGTTGTAGTAGCCGCGCAGGGTGTTCAGGTTCGCTCGGAAAGTCAGTGCGGCGTCCTTAGTTCCCTGCGTCTCCTGATCCCAATACTCCGGCCCCTCCTGCTCCACCCACGGCGCCCGCGGCTCCATCCTCGGATTCCGGGCGTCGCTGTCGAACCGCACGAACTGCGTGTCGTCCACGTAGCCGACGGCGATGAAGCGGGGCTCCCCGCGGCCGGGCCGGGACACGGCGGTGAGGAAATACCTCAGGGAGTGGGAGCCTGGGGGCGGGGAGGGGTGAGACCCGGGTAGAGGTGACCGGGCAGGGAGCGGGGGAGGGGGAGAGGAGCTCGCGAGACGGGAACGGTCGGAGAAGGACCAGGCCTTGGGGGGCGGGAAGCAAGGGAGGGACAGGACGCGACCTGGCGGAGGGGGCGGGTCTGGTCGGGGGCGGGTCTGGTCGGGGAGGGCGGGGTCCTTCCCTGGGGGGGTCCTGTTCCTCCGACCCCCGGGCGGTCCCCTCGCCCCTCCCCGCAGAGGTCGTTCCCTCCCGACCCCGCACTCACCCGCCCGGGTCTCAGTGAGGGGCAGTGAAATCAGGAACAGCAGGAGGAGGGTTCTTGGCTCAAAGACCCACATCCCGGGGGTCCGGGAAGAAGAGAGTCCGGCGGGTGGACAGAGACTTTGTAACCTGGAACCGCGGGGACGACTATCTGCTGCTGCTGCTACGTCGCTGCAGTCGTGTCCGTCTGTGCGACCCCATAGATGGCAGCCCACCAGGCTCCTCTGTTTCTGGGATTCTCCGGCAACAATACTGGAACGGGTTGCCATTTCCTTGTGCAATGCGCTAAAGGGAAGTCGTTCCCGACTCTTATTTGCAACTAGAAACCAAACATCCAATGGGACTGAGAACTGGGCTCGCGTCACGAGTGCCAGGGAGGAGGACCCGACATAGGTGGTGAGAGAGAAAGTGAAAGAAAGTCAAGACTGAAATCCCCAAGATGGAGCGTCCCTGTCCCAGACACCGCCCTTGACCCTGAGACACTGAGATCCTTGTCCGCCGGGGCACCTGAGACTTTGCCCTTATCCCTCCTCTCTTACACCGAGAGCTCCTTGTCACACTGTCTGCCTGAGTCCAATCGACATTTTCCATGGTAGAAATAATAAAGTTTGAATTCTTTAATTAATTTGTTTGGAATAATATTAATAACCCATGCATTTAATATGGAAAACAAGTTATCTCCCAAAACAAACATGGTAGTGAGAACAGTGAAGGTTTCTGTTTTTTAATTTAAACAAATGCTTCATTTTATTTCATGTTGGACAGATGCCTGTATAGGCTGCAGGAAAAAGGGGTGACTGCCTCGGGCTGTGGCCAGGGACTAGTGGCCTCCCCAGTTCTGTATGAGCTCCAAAGCTGTTTGAAAAATCATCAGGGTTGGAGAAGGAAATGGCAACCCACTCCAGTATTCCTGCCTGGAGAATCCCATGGATGGAGGAGCCTGATAGGCTACAGTCCATGGGGTCACAAAGAGTCGGACACGACTGAGTGACTTCACTTTGACTTTCACCAAAAAGAAATATAGTCTCCTATTCACTTCCTGCAGGTCCTTCTTTAGGACATCTGCATGTCTAGTCACTTTTTATGTAGTCATGTAGGACCTATAGCCTTATTTCCCAATTTTAGAAATAGAATTTTTTTATATGTAGGTATCCTGTCTAAAATTTTAACATTCTATTCATCTTGTTTTTGCTAATTTGATACCACTACTGCTTCTAGAAATTTCATTTCTTTGTTGCTTATTTGTATAACTTTGAAATAAATCTCTCACTCCTTAGACTAGAAGAGTAGACCTCCATGAATGTCATCTCCCCTTTCATAAGTGAATTCTAACTTGTCAGTAAAATATTTTATGTTCATTTAATGCTTAAGTGAAGCTGTTGAGTTGATAAAATCTTTACTACATTTGGAAAACCAGTGCAGTAATTTTTATTTTTGTAATTTTGGTGGCGGTATATTATCTCTGCAGTTAAGTCTTCTGATGAAGGTTCCATATATCAGTTCTAAAATGAAAATAAAAGTATTATTATTCATTAAAAAAAAAAAAAAAGAAAAATCATCAGGGAGCCGGTGGACACGATGATGAGGACGGTAATCAGAAGGAGGCCCAGGACCAGGGCACAGATGTTCAGGCACTTAGCGGAGACGTAGCTCCTGGCCCCAATATGTCACCAACCATCTTCCGGTCCCTAGACTCCACAGAGTAGGCGAATGCCACGAAGCCCAGGCAGCACCAGTTCATGAAGATGGTGTTGAACAGGGACCAGACGATGTGGTCGGGCACAGAGGTCTCGCTGTGGATGTTGATCACCGTGGTCGTCACGGGGGCCTGGCTCTGGGGAACCCCCAGCACAGCCACCTCATGCTCCTCCTTGAGCATCTCATAGGCTGGGGGCACCGCACCGTGTGCCCCAGTGAATAAGGGCTGGGATGTGCAGTTCATGGTGGGGACAGAGCAACTGCGGTCCAGATGCCAGCACACACTCAGGGGGCTCGCTCTTTACTCAGGAGTTTCAATTTCTCTGAATTTCCATTTCCTGGCTTTTGGGCAACAGTGAAGCTTCTTCAGTTCAGTTCAGTTCAGTTCAGTCGCTCAGTAGTGTCCGACTCTTTGCGACCCCGTGGACTGCAGTGCTCCAGGCTTCCCTGTCCATCACCAACTCCCGGACCTTGCTCAAACTCATGTCCATCCAGTAGTGATGCCCTCCAACCATCTCATCCTCTGTCGTCCCCTTCTCCTTCTGCCTTCAATCTTTCCCAGCATCAGGGTCTTTCCCAGAGAGTCAGTTCTTCGCATCGGTGGCCAAAGTATCAGAGTTTCAGTTTCAGCAACAATCCTTCCAATGAATATTTAGGGCTGATATATTTTAGGATTGACTGGTTTTATCTCCTTGCTCTCAAGAGTCTTCTCCAACACCACAATTCAAAAGCATCAATTCTTCGGCATTCAGCATTTTTTTATAGTCCTGCTCTCACATCCATCCATGACTACTGGAAAAACCACAGCTTTGACTATATGGGTCTTTACCAACAAAGTAGTGTCTCTGCTTTTTAATATGCTGTCTACATTTTTTTACATTTTTATATTTTTGAAATTCCCTTTCTTGCCATCTCATTAGAAGACCACTGGATTTTCATGTTTGCTTCTACATTGAATCTGTTATTTTGACTGAAATCTATGAAAGTAAAAGAGCCCACACATATGTTGGAGAAAGAAATGGCCATGCACTCCAGGATTCTTGCCTGGAGAATCCCATGGTCAGAGAAGTCTGGCAGGTTATAGTCCATGGGGTTGTAAGAGTGGGACATGACCTAGCAACTACACCACCACCACCACACATAGGTAGGAGTGGTATTTTTAATAACCTTTTCAGGTAATTATGTAAGTTCATCTTTGATACAAATCTAAAACTACAGAACTGGTAGGTTCTTAAATGTTATTTTCAAAGTGAACCTGAAATTATATCACTTGACTATTTACTGCTCTGTTACATCAGAATCCCTAAGGCTTTTTTCCATATTGAATCTCTTATACTAATATAAGATTTTTTGTAAGTAATACATTGTTTCCTTAAGTTACATAAATCTTCCGGTGTCATTCACTCTTTCAAGTGAAGACTGTATTCCACACAAGAGAGGGTAGTTCAGCTCATACAGATTATTTTCCTTGAGTCACAGGACTTTGGAATGTAGCAGAAGCTCTTAATGTATACTTCCCATGTCATCATAGAAGATACTTTGGTTTTTTGAGAGAAAGAACTATATTAGGATTTTGAGATGTGACCATAAAGTTGATTTTCCCTTCAAAATGAGGGAAACAGCTCGTTTTTGCAATAAGAAATGCAACATAACAATATCTGTGCAAGATGCATGTTAAGATTAGAACACATCTTCTGAATTTCATCTAAGCATGAGAAGTTTGACAGATCACTATTCACACTTTTTAAAAATTACTCTAGCACAAGGGAATAATAGCAGATTTTAGAATTATCATACCATTCTATATCGCATGATAACATGACATGCTTTACTTCTGTTCTCTTGCAATGTATCAGGTCTTTTAGAGCATCGTCACAGAAAGAGTGACATTCACCAAGCATGCTCACTTCAAAGAAAGCGCATACCTATTTTATGCATCAGGTTTACCATTCATCGTTCAAGAAAAGCAGCAGCATCAAGATAGAGTCATGCAGAACTTTACTCGTCCATGTAATCATTGGCAGTCAAGTCAAGCCCATATTTTTAGCTCTATAGGATCTGGCATGTATTAGTTCCCCAAGAAATTAGAGGTGTCTCCCTATCCCTAGAGTGGAGAAGAAACAGTAGGACAATCAAGGAGGCCGAAGTGAGCATGAGAAGTTAGAGCAGATGGAGAGATTTGATCTGGGGAATACCTGGAACCAGGCGGGACCTGACTGAGGGGTGCTATGGAAAGCATTCCAGTGTCCTGGGCCTGGCAGGCGAGGTGGCAGCTGATTTATAATGTCTTCCGGTCAGGACAGCTCTAGGAGAGTCCCGATTTCAAATACATTCTCAAATCTGTCAGGTCCTGATCCTAAATGTGTTCATTCAGCCGAATTAGCATGCCTACTTTGCCCAGTGCTGGTGTGGGGGCCTGTCATACACTCCGAATCAATGCTCTCACGTGGCTGAGCACTGGCTATAATGGAATACAGTGTATGCTGTTGCTGGCAGAAAACAAACCAGATAACTGAAATCATCACCTCATCTCTCTCTCACAATTATTACAATCATTGCTCATTATTCTCACTCTGATGTTTCTTAGAATATAGAGGATTTTAGCAAAGTTCCCCCAGGAAGGCAGACTTTGTGCTCTGGGGACAGGAGACGGTATGGACCTTGGCCCTGCTCAGCAGATGTCCCTCTTTGCCTGACTCCACTTTGATCTACTGCCCACCTTCACATGGTCTCCTAGGGTGTCAGGGACATTCTCATTGTCTTCTGAGCAGACCACTTGGTAGCCAAAGATTCATATCACAAAGCAGGGGCAACATGATTGAAAAACATCTCTAGTACATTACATAGACTGTCAAAAGCTGTTTTACACAAATAGCTGTTTATAGATGGCTGGAGAGACAGGACGGAGGTGGACACGATGAGGGACTGGACCCATAATTTTACATGTCTGTGTGTCACAGAGACAGCTTATGTCAGGGGCACACCTTCTATTTGTTACCTGTAGTGGACTTTCAATAGCTTCCAAGAGAGATTAAAGAAGAAAAGCAAATCGATGTACCTTAAAGACATCCTCTACGTCTAGAAAACTCTGATTAAGGCTAATTTGGAGAGGACAGCTAGCGAATCGGTCAGTGTGTTTGTCATAAGCAGCAATACACTGCCCTCTAGGGGCAATGTGAGGAATTGTAGAGTGCCGCAGGGCTCCTTGACAAATCAGCAAAAGAAGCCCATTTTCCAACTTGCCACCATCAGGGTCCTGCTGTTAGAGCAAACCAAATTCTGTAAGTTTCAGTGTTTTGGAGGTGCCTTCTAGAGGAAGTTACTGTCTTGACTAGGACACGAGAAGCCACTTACCAAGTGTAGTGTTTTGGGGAGTGCTGATTGAGCCCCTGAGTCAAGTGCTGGTTCCACAGGGGAGACTAGAGAGGAGTTCTCTGCCTCAGGGGAACTGCAGAGAGAGGGTGGAAAGGGGCTGAGTTCACTTATCAACATCCCAGCTCTGTGGTCTGCTGGGCAGAAGTTAGTCTATCCAAGCAAAGCAGTTTATGGCACATTTCTGTTTATATTAACAAGAAAATACTTTAGGAAATAGAAAACTATCACTCAGCATATCTATGATTTCATCTGGATTGATATAGCTTTCTAAAAAATTGGATTGCCTTATCTTACTCGACTCTGTTTCATTTAATATGAGTAATTGTCCAACCATTCATAACTTTAGAGTGTACAAATATAATGAATTCAATATCGTACTATTTCTATGACACCCTGTACTTAAGGCCCTGCTTCCAAGCTCCTGTTCCAGCTTCTCCAACCAGTATCCTGTTCTTCTCTGAAAGCAGAGTTCGAATCCTAACATCTCCAGGCAGCTTCCAATCTAGAATCACTCTATGAACGTCCAGAAGACGTTCTCTTTTCCTTTTCTCCTGGGATGGCAGGCACTTCCCACCATATCTTCTCTCCTTCTGTGGATTCAGAGCTTCTCTCCGACAAGATGCTGCTCAATCCGTTCTTAGGCCGTTCTTTGCACAGAGCTTGGTGTGTGGTAAACAGTCACTAAACATTTGAAAGCTAAATAAATTGAAATGAACACTCACTGTTGCTGACAACTTTAATTGTTCTGTCCTCTTGGGGACACGTTGGGAAGACTTCCCAGCCTCCTTTCTTGCCACGGGATCATGTTGCTGTCAGTGGAGCAGGAGAGGACCTGATGTGTGTCCTTTCAGATCTGTCCCATCACAACCTCTCACGTGCGTTTCTCCACATTCTCACTCCTTCTGCTGAAGGATGCTGGTGGGGCTGAGGTCTAAGCCCCTGGGAATCCTGAAAAGCAGGAGGGGTTCAGAGGGCTCATGCTGGTACCAGGCACCAGTTTGGGGGTGGACTCCATGAGTGCTCTTGGGGGTGTCTCTAGACTGCTTCAAGAGTGATGCTTTCAACTTTGCCCCGCTCCTGCACCATGAGTGTCACATTTTGGGGACCATCTCAGTCTCCAACTTCCCTTTCCTCAGGATGAGGGACTTCCAGGAGTTCTAGCACCTCGGTGGCTATAGGAGATACTTTTACAATGTGGATATAAAGAACTTTCTAGGTGGTCCAGCAGCTAAGACTGTGTACTCCCAAGGCAGCAGGCCAGATTTCAATCCTTGGTTGGGGAACTAAATCTCACATGTTGCAACTAAAGGTCCCATATGCCAACTGAAGACCCCATATGCTGCAGGTAAAGAACCACGAGCTGCAACTAAGACCTGACCCAACCTAAATAAGGAAATAACTGCTTTTTCAAACTGGCGCATTGGGAAATAAGAGAAACATCAATGAAGTCAAGTACATTAAAAAAAATAAAGAAATAACTTTTTGTAAAAATGTGGATTTAAAGATAAGAGTTTTCCACTGATGAAAGAAATCAAAGAGGACACTAATAGATGGAGAAATATACCATGTTCATGGATTGGAAGAATCAATATAGTGAAAATGAGTATACTACCCAAAGCAATTTACAAATTCAATGCAATCCCTATCAAGCTACCAGCCACATTTTTCACAGAACTAGAACAAATAATTTCAAGATTTGTATGGAAATACAAAAAACCTCGAATAGCCAAAGCAATCTTGAGAAAGAAGAATGGAACTGGAGGAATCAACTTGCCTGACTTCAGGCTCTACTACAAAGCCACAGTCATCAAGACAGTATGGTACTGGCACAAAGACAGACATATAGATCAATGGAACAAAATAGAAAGCCCAGAGATAAATCCACACACATATGGACACCTTATCTTTGACAAAGGAGGCAAGAATATACAATGGAGTAAAGACAATCTCTTTAACAAGTGGTGCTGGGAAAACTGGTCAACCACTTGTAAAAGAATGAAACTAGATCACTTTCTAACACCGTACACAAAAATAAACTCAAAATGGATTAAAGATCTAAATGTAAGATCAGAAACTATAAAACTCCTAGAGGAGAACATAGGCAAAACACTCTCCGACATAAATCACAGCAGGATCCTCTATGACCCACCTCCCAGAATTCTGGAAATAAAAGCAAAAATAAACAAATGGGATCTAATTAAAATTAAAAGCTTCTGCACAACAAAGGAAACTATAAGCAAGGTGAAAAGACAGCCTTCTGAATGGGAGAAAATAATAGCAAATGAAGCAACTGACAAACAACTAATCTCAAAAATATACAAGCAACTTATGCAGCTCAATTCCAGAAAAATAAACGACCCAATCAAAAAATGGGCCAAAGAACTAAATAGACATTTCTCCAAAGAAGACACACGGATGGCTAACAAACACATGAAAAGATGCTCAACATCACTCATTATTAGAGAAATGCAAATCAAAACCACAATGAGGTACCACTTCACACCAGTCAGAATGTCTGCGATCCAAAAATCTGCAAGCAATAAATGCTGGAGAGGGTGTGGAGAAAAGGGAACCCTCCTACACTGTTGGTGGGAATGCAAACTAGTACAGCCACTATGGAGAACGGTGTGGAGATTCCTTAAAAAATTGCAAATAGAACTACCTTATGACCCAGCAATCCCACTTCTGGGCATACACACCGAGGAAACCAGAATTGAAAGAGACACATGTACCCCAATGTTCATCGCAGCACTGTTTATAATAGCCAGGACATGGAAACAACCTAGATGTCCATCAGCAGATGAATGGATAAGAAAGCTGTGGTACATATACACAATGGAGTATTACTCAGCTGTTAAAAAGAATTCATTTGAATCAGTTCTGATGAGATGGATGAAACTGGAGCCGATTATACAGAGTGAAGTAAGCCAGAAAGAAAAACACCAATACAGTATACTAACACATATATATGGAGTTTAGGAAGATGGCAATGACGACCCTGTATGCAAGACAGGGAAAGAGACACAGATGTGTATAACGGACTTTTGGACTCAGAGGGAGAGGGAGAGGGTGGGATGATTTGGGAGAATGACATTCTAACATGTTACTATCATGTGAATTGAATCGCCAGTCTATGTCTGACGCAGGATGCAGCATGCTTGGGGCTGGTGCAAGGGGATGACCCAGAAAGTTGTTATGGGGAGGGAGGTGGGAGGGGGGTTCATGTTTGGGAATGCATGTAAGAATTAAAGATTTTAAAATTTAAAAAATAAAAAACTAAAATTAAAAAAAAAAAAAATAAAAAAAAAAATAAAAAAAAAAAAAAAATAAAGATAAGAGTTTTCATTTATTAATATTTATAAAATTTATTTTACTGAATTATAGTTGATTTACAATATTGTGTTAATTCATACTGTATAGCATAGTGATTCAATTTTGTATATATATATACATGTTCTTTTTCATATTCTTTCCATTATTATTTATGAACAAAAAATAAGAATTTGTAATGTGTCAATCAGGACATTCTGAAGTAAATTTACTATTTTTTTCCCTGCAAGTAAGTTGTGGTGAAAATAATTACTATTGCAGTTTGCTGCCATAGTCTTCATTATTGTGAAGTTTTACCTCAAAGCAAACGTCAACATAGTGAAAAGTCACATCATATCTTAATAATACTGTGAAAGTAGGTTGCACCCCATGGATCTCATAAAAGGGTCTAAGTGATGTCAAGGATTTCAAAGACCACATTCTGAGAACTGCTGTTTCGAATAAACCAGTGACTCTCCCAACTGATCCCTGCCTTTGCCTCCTCTTCATTTTGGAAAATCCTTCTCCCTGAACTGGACTTCCTGCCTTCCCAAACTCAGCTGAGGGCCCTGCCCCTTGGCTGCTCTGGAAGAACACTCACCCCCTAGAAAGTGATGCTGGAGAGTGTCCTCAGTCTGGAAGGGAGGTGGGGAGACAGGTGTTTCCCCTTTGGGATTGGGACAGTTTGTGCCTGAAGGCACCACGTGCTCCTATAACTAATTTTGGTTTAGTTTCACACCAACTTACTATGAACTTCCCTGGTGGTTCAGATGGTAAAGCGCTTGCCTACAATGCGGGAGACCTGGGTTCAATCCCTGGGTTGGGAAGATCTCCTGGAGAAGGAAATGGCAACCCACTCCAGTATTCTTGCCTGGAAAATCCATGGACGGAGGAGCCTGGTAGGCTGCAGTCCATGGGGTCCCAGAGTCGGACACAACTGAGCAACTTCACAACTGACTATGTCTTCATATCCCAGACAGAAATATGACATAGTGTCTAAGAGAAATAATATTGACTGTTTCACCTCACATGGCTAATGCATCTGACTTGAGGCCCGCAAAGCATGAAGGGCAGTCCCGTCCAACAGAACATTCTGTAATGAAGGAATCGTTCTATATCTGTGCTGTCCAGTCAGGGAGCCACTAGCTGCATGTGGCTCCTTAGCACCTCAAAGGTGGCTATTGTGCTGAGCACTTTAATTTTATTTTCTGAGCGAACTTTTAAAATATTTTTATTTATTTTATCGAGGTATAATTGATTGACAGTGTTGTCTTAATTTCTGCTGTATAGCAAAGGGACTCAGTTATACACATATATATTTTCTTTTTATATTCTTTTCCACTATGATTTATCCCAGGATATTGAATACAGTTCCCTGTGCTATACAGTAGGATCTTGTTATTATCCATTCTATTTTTTTAATTTGTTTTTTATTTACTTGGCTCTGTCTGGTCTTAGTTGCAGCATGAATGATCTTTGTGTGTCATGTGGGATTTTTTCATTGTGGGGCATGTGCTCAGTTGCTCCACAGCATATGGGATCTCAGTTCCATGACCAGGGATGGAACTCTCATCCCCTGCATTGCAAAGGATTCTTAACCTCTGCACCAACACGGAAGTCCCCTGTTTATCCATTCTATACATAATACCTTGTATCTATTAACTCCAAACCCCCAGGCCATTCTTTCCCCCAACTCCCCTCCCCCTTGGCAACTACAAGTCTGTTCTCTATATCTGTGAGTCTGTTTCTGTTTCATTTAATTTAAACAGCCATGTATAACTGGTAGCCAGCATATTGGCCAGTGCATACCTACAGTTTTCTTAATTTTCAGTCTCTTCCTCCCAAAAGATACTGTGTGACTCACAGGTTGATATATATCAAAATTCAGTCTTCACATGGAAATCATGGATTTGTCTATGCAAGTCTTGTGTATTTTAACAACGAGAATGTTCAGACATTAAGTGAACCCTGGCTTATCACCTTAAGGTCGCAAGAGTTCAAAACTGCCCATCACTGGAGATAATCCTTGTCCTTATTACACTGAGCACTTGTTGCTTTCCTTAACCTACTTAAACATAAGTAGACACAGAAGTCTTCACTTAGCCCAAGAGGAAGTATTTAATGAACACAACAGATATCGAATATCTTATAGGCCCTGTACATACTTGTAAAATTAAAGCAGAAGAGGTAACCTTAGAATCCACCACCTTAAAATTATTTTTTCTAATAATTTTATATATGTATTTATTTTTGGCTGTGCTGTGTCTTCATTGCTGCATGGGCTTTCCTCTAGTTTCTGGGAATGGGGGCTACACTCTAGTTGCAGTGTGTAGTTTTCTCATTGTGGTGGCTTCTCTTGTTAAAAAGCGCAGGGCCTAGGACATGCGAGCTTAAATGGTTGCGGCTTGTGGCTCAGAAGTTGCAGCATGCAGGCTTTAGAGCACAGACTCAGTAGCTGTGGCATCCAGGCTTAGTTTCTCCACAGCATGTGGAATCTTCCCCGGCTGGGGTTAGAACCTGTCTCCTGCATTGGCAGGTGGAATCTTTACCACTGAGCCACCAGGAAAGCTCCACCTTAAAATTCTTAACTTCTTCTATACTTTCCCTTCAAATTCAATCAATTCTTTTTCCCTTCACCCTTGGACCCCTCTCTTGTAGACAAAAATATACATGAATTTTTTACACTTAAGGAACACAGAGTTGTATGACCCAAAGATGAAAAATCATAGAAAACCATAAATCATCTCTGTGTCAACCAGACACTCAAAAAGATACTAATATGAGCACATGCTCCTATTCAAACACAAAGACAGGACTTTGAGCTTGACAGGACTTCCTGGGCGGTCCAGTGGTTAAGAATCGCCTGCTAATGCAAGAGCATTAGGTTTGACCCTAGTCATGGAACTAAGATCCCACCTGCCATGGAGCAGTAAAGCCCATATGCCACCACTAGTGAAATCGGTGTTCCCTGCAGCCCGTGTGCCACAGTCTGTGTGCTGCAAGGGAGGCCCTACACGATGCAAGGAAGATCGCCCGCGCTGCAACTAAGAACCAACACAGCCAAATAAATAAATTCTATTTTAGAAAAAATAAGGAGAAAAAATAGAAAAAAATTATTAATTTGTTAGAAAAAATAAAAAAGGAGTGGAGGGGACTGAGGAGGGAGGTGGAACTGAAAATCCCCTCTTACTCAGGAGAGTGAGCTGACTTGGGAAATGGCATCTGGGGAGTGCAGGATGGGGGCCACTGAGGTCTGTGCTCATCAACTTAGAGAGAGAAACTTCAGGTATTTCCAACAGCAGGAGGATGCATAAGAAACAAAAAAACAAGCACAATGGAACAAAATATTTCCAACATGAGGATTACAGTTCTTTTTACTTTGTCATTTATCATTTTCAACACTTTATTACTTGTTTTACTGTGAATATACATTAAATCATATATCATACACTAAACACATACATCATAACCAGAATTATAAAGGGTTGTCTAAATTTTTAAGAAGGAAGGCAGCTAGGTAGAAAAGTGAACAGCTGGGGACACAGAGCTGGACCTGCTGGGCTCCATTCCTGGGCTCTGGGGAGTAAACTCGCACAGAATTTTCTTCTCTTCTCAGGACTGAGATCTCTGTGGAGGCCAAGCAGTTCTTTCCCTTCTTTTTAGGGTGTCATCATTTATTAGAACGCCATCACCTCTTTGATGCTATTAATATGGTCTTTGTATATTACATGGCATTTTCAGCTATTTGCAGTGGGCAGAATCCAGCCCATTTTTCCAGTGATGGAATTTCTATGGCAGAACAACTCAATCAAAATATGATGGGTCCTGGAGCAGAGAATGCGTGTCCTAACATGCAATCTGAAGATGATCAGTCAAGGGTTTTACAAGCACAAGAAGTTTTCAGGTCGTTTTTCAAAAGTATCTTTTCCCTGCCCGCAAGAGAGTAATGACGGTACACAGTGGCTCTCCATCCTGTCTGCTAGTTCATCTGGTGTTTCCCCAATGCACTTGAAAACTTATATCTAGACAAACCCCTGCACACCAGTGTTCACAGCAGATCCCCTCTTCAGTGTGGGCTGCACATGGTGACTTCCTTCTAAAGGTTACAGTATGGAGAGTGGGGAATTACAAATAAAAAGCTCACAAAGAGAAACCTGGGAATTGTACCTTAGCCAGGAGATGAGGTGAACTGATTAGTGATATTTGAGTGGACAAGTATACACCCTTGCTGCGTGGAGAACATCACTCGCCTCTGTGGTCTTCTTCCTAAAAACCCGAATCAAAGAGAGAGAGATTCTACAGTCTCCCCGAGGAGTTCTCAGAAGGATCAAGGTCATCAAACCCAAGAGAAGTGAGAGGGACTGTCTCAGCCAGAGGAGCCTGGGGAGACATGGTTGGGACTTCATATAATGTGTGACATTTTAGGGATGTGGTGAGGGTTGGTGGAGTTGACATGTGCGGTGCTCGGAACAGTGTCTGGCACATACTTGATGCTCAAGCCTTGTCTGCTCTGGTGGCTAGAGGGAAACAAGCGGGGAGAGAGGAGAGGACTGCCATTCCCAACTCCAGGGGATCTTCCCGACCCAGAGTCCAAACCTGTGTCTCCTGCCTCGGTAGGTGGATTATTTACTGCTGAGTCACCAGGAAAGCCACCCCAGAATTACTTGTATTTAATTCTGAAATCCATTCAGGAATTTTCTCAGCACGAATTTGGTGCTTGTTGGTGTTGAGCTGTTTGCATCTCAGCACCTGAAGGGTGAGTGTGCTGAGCGGGGTGTCCTCTTACACGAATGCTGTGCCTTGTGACGTTGCTCAGGAACCTGCGCTCAGAATCTGAGACAGCTGGTACAGAAGAGACCTGCAGGGTCATAATCTAACCCTCCATTTACAGGAAAGAAGCAGAGAACTGTGGCGGTTGAATAACTTGCCCAGTTAACAGAGTTCAAGCAAAATCCAAGTCTGCAAGTTCCCATCCAATGCTCTTGCAATACATCTTGGACCTGAGTAGGCATTTAGAGAAATTTACAGCAAACAGAAATTAAACTACAATAATTTGTTTTCCTCCTGAGACACTGTATCAGTTGCTTATTGCTGCATAATAAATTATTAAAAAATCAGCTACTCAAAACAACAAACATGTATCATCTTCTAGAAGGTCTCTGGTCCTGGGTCTCTCGAAAGGAAACAGTCAGCCAGGGTTGCATCATCTGATGGCTTGGCTGGGCTGCAGGCTGTTGGAACAGGGCCTCAGTTTCTAGCCACATGGACCTTTCCATAGGGCTGCTTATAACATGTTCCTTGTGTCTGTGCTTAGTCACTCAGTCGGGTCCAACTCTTTGTGGCCCCATGGCTACATAGACTGTAGCCCGCCACCCTCCTCTGCCCATGGAATTTTCTAGGCAAGGATACTGGAGTGGGTTGCCATTTCCTACTCCAGAGGATCTTTCTGACGGGATCGAACTCGTGTCTCTTGCATCTCCTGCATTGGCAGGCAGATTCTGTACCACTAGCCCCACCAGCATGCTTATAACATACCAGTGGGCTTTCCCCAGAACAAGTGATCTGAGTGAGAGAGAGCAACAAAGATGGGAGCTGAAGTGAGTGTTATGTCCTAGACTCAAAGTCACACACCATTACATCAGCCTTACTCTCTCAGGTAGAAGTGAGCCATTAATGTAGCCCACACTCAGAAGAAAAAAAATTAAGCTTCATCTTTGGAAGGCAGGGACATCAAAGCTTTCCTGTATGTGCTAAAACCAAAATTAAAATTAAATTTTTTTCGGGATTTTTAAAGTCAAATACTAGAGTAGATCGTATATATACTTTAACCATACTAAATAGCGCTATTTTGATTTCTAAAGTGCTGCTACCGAACACATCATTATAAATCAACTATATCACAGTTAAACAAAATGAAACAACAACAATAAAATGCTAGCACCAACTTAAGCTTTTATCAGAAATGTGTAAGTGTTCATGCAGCTGATGTGTTTGTTCTAAAAAACAGGTATACTATCATGTAAGAATCAAATCACCAGTCTATGTCGAATGCAGGATACAGCATGCTTGGGGCTGGTGCACGGGGATGACCCAGAGGGATGTTGCGGGGAGGGAGGTGGGGGGGGGGGGTTTCATGTTTGGGATCGCATGTACACCCGTGGTGGATTCATGTTAATGTATGGCAAAACCAATACAGTATTGTAAAGTAAAATAAAGTAAAAATAAAAATTAAAAAATAAAAATAAATAAAAATGAAACAAACTCAGATAAGGGAAGGAAGGAAGTGTTAGCCACTTCCTCGTTTGCACAATCAACCAGGCATTTTCTTTTCAGACAACTAGTTACTTCTTTTATTTTGCTTTTAGTCCATATAGCTTGGCATTATATTTTTAGTATATACAAATAGTGCTTCCCTTTAGTATACCTACGTAGTATTTTTTTATATCTTTGAAATATCCAAAAATAAGAATAAAGGAGGGAGGAGAGGAGGGAAGGAAGAAAGGAAGGGAGGAAGCAGAAAAGACAAAAGAAAATAAAAAATGAAAGAAGAAGAAGAGAGAAATTGGAAATGCGTATAAATAACATTTTCAAGTTGCAAGGAAATAAAACAAATTTAGGCAATACCTATAGAGTAGAGATTTATGAGAGCTTTGTTAGTTATCTGTTGCTGTGTATCAAACTACTTCTAAAACTTAGTAGCTTGAAACAATAAATATCTATAGAGAAGGACAAATATCATACAATATCACTTATATGTGGAATCTTAAAAAAATGAGACAAATGAGTTTATTTACAAAACAGAAATAGACTCATAGACATAGAAAACAAGCTTTGGGTTACCAAAGGAGAAAGATGAGGGGAGATATAAATTAAGAGTTTGGGATGAACATAAACACACTGCTACATATAAAACAGGTTAAAAACTGCTATATATAAGATAAGCAAAAAACAAGGATCTAGTTCATAGCACAAGGAACTATATTCAATATCTTATAATCACCCATAATAGAAAAGAATCTGAAAAAGAATATATATATTTATATGTATTTACTGAATCACTTTGCTGTACACTTGAAAGTAACAAAACATAGTAAATTAATTATACTTCAATTTTTTTTTTTAAATCGTCTATTACCTCAAAGAGATAATACAAAACAAGCAAAATGGTGCAAATGCTGGTAGGAGAAGTTGGAAAAAAAGGATTTTACAAAATGGAATAAGTATATTGGTATTGGTGTACAGATGGAAATTATTTTGTTAGTCCCAGTCCTCTAAGAAACAAGTGCTGGGACTTCCCTGGTGGTCCAGTGGTTAAGAATCCACCTTGCAATGAAGGAGACGAGGTTGGATCCCTGGTCAGGGAATTAAGATCCCACACGCAGTGGAGCAACTAAGCCTGCACGCCGCAGCTAGAGAGCTTGCACACCACAGCTAGAGAGCCTGCACGCCGCAGCAAGAGGTCCTGAGTGCTGCAACTAAGACCCAAAGAAGTCAGATAGGAAAATATTTTTAAAAAGGAGAAGAAACAACTGTCAAAATGGGATTAAGATCAGCAGGATTTTATTAGACACTTGTCAGAGAATACGGAGAGGGCATCAGTAAAGATGAGAGCTCGCAGACCAAGATCCAACTCTGATCCCAAGTGACGGACAGAAGGAGAGGCTTACTGGACTCTGCAAGACCATCAGACAATCTGACCAGAGTTAAACAAGGCCAGAGGGAGTCCTCAGGTCACAGCTGGTCATCTGAGGAGCCCCATGTCCCCCAGGAAGGAGCCTCCCCAGGTGTCCCTGCTGAGACCAGTTACTATCTGAGAACAACCCATGGGGAGCAGGTAAAGCGAAGTAAAGTGAAGTGAAAGTGTTAATTGCTCAGTCGTGTCTGACTCTTTGTGATCCCATGGACTGTAGCCCACCAGGCTCCTCCGTCCGTGGAGTTCTCCAGGCAAGAACACTGGAGTGGGTTGCCATTCCCTTTTCCAGGGGATCTTCCCAACCCAGGGATCAAACCCACATCTCCTGCATGGCAGGCGGATTCTTTACCATCTGAGCCACCAGGGAAGCTGAGCCTCTGCACAGATGCTGCCGTGGATTTCAGAGCACAGAAGCCCCAGCCCTTGTCCCTTACCTGGGAGTGTGACCTACATCTTCACACCTAATGAGTCTGGGCCTCTGGAACTCAAATCAACACTTCTGTTACTGGACTTAATTACATCCCTCCCAACCAAATTCTCATGCTGAATACTTAAGACCAATGAGACTGAATTTGAAGATGGGGCCCTTAAGGAGGCAACTGAAACTAAATAAGATGGTAAAGATTACCCCAAAATGATAGATTTGGGGCATTATGATAGATCTGGTTCTGTTCAGTTCAGTTGCTCAGTTGTGTCCGACTCTTTGTGACCCCATGGATTGCAGCACGCCAGGCTTCCCTGTCCATCACCAACTCCTGGATGGGTCTGGTATCTTGATCATTTTCCACTGCTCACAGTAAACCAACCCCTTTCTTCAGAACAACTGACCCTATAACCTCTCCTGTGAGGTGTGCAAGCTGAAATCTTCTTTTCCCAAATCCAGATAGTGTTACCTCAAATCCAGGAGTCAGCTCTCTGCTTGTAGTCTGCCGGGAGATAGAGAGGTGAGAGTGAGAGGAAGGGGAAGCCAGGAGAAGTTGAAAAGCAAAGGTAACAAATATATTCTGTTAGCACCACCAGGAGGTAACTGCATTAAGTCTGCACTGTACCCCTCCAAATGTTTCTTTAATGACATACAAGCATCTGTCCGCATATCTGAGGTTTCTTTGTTATTCTTCTTCTTACAGAAATAGGCTAATACTGTTCATGTGTTCAGTCGCTCAGTCGCCTCTGACTCTGTGGCCTGTAGCCCACCAGGTTTCTCTGTCCATGGACTTTTCCAGGCAAGAAGACCAGAGCAGGTTGCCATTTCCTTCTCCAGGGGAT
This sequence comes from Ovis canadensis, assembly GCF_042477335.2. Lineage (NCBI taxonomy): Eukaryota > Metazoa > Chordata > Mammalia > Artiodactyla > Bovidae > Ovis > Ovis canadensis. Next base: position 42,089,609 of record NC_091264.1, on the reverse strand, counting down.
CTTTTAGACCCGAAAATCGAACCTGAGATCATTAATATAATGAACCTACTGTTCATAACAGTCTGTAATTCATAGATGTCCTTCTGTATGTACAGATTAAACTCCTCTCTTAAATAGCTGCGCGTCAGTCTATACTCTGGGTAAATCACAGTCTATCTAGTCTTTCACTTGATGAGTACTTGATCTGTTTCCAGTGCAACACTACAAATAAATCGACAATAAACATCCTTAGATGTTCTTAACATGAAGTCTCTATAGGAGATATTCCCCACTGTAGATTGCTGGGTCAGAGGGTGGTAGGTATTTTCATTTACATTGTTAGATTATGTTTATAATTAAGGAAACTGTCTCCAGTCTCCAAAGTTTCCATTTTAAAGAACACCCCTGTCCCTGTGTCTTTATCAGCTGTAGATGTTATGGCTAATCAGTTGAATGATCTTTCATGGGTCTGTAGACCATTTGGAGTTATAATTAAAGCTTTTAATGAGGCTGAACTGCCAAGTTTATCTCTGCCTCAAAGGGACTTCACCTCCCCTAGTGATTCAGCCAGGATCAGTGCTACTTTGTTCCTCAGCAGTCTGGTTCTGCAGCTGGCTAAGGACATGGTACCCATGCTGAACACCACAGAATGTAGTCAAGGGCTTTGAGGGGTTTGGAAGAAGGTTGGACCTAGAAGTGTGAAGGGTGGGCAGGCAGTGGTAACTAGTCGAAGTGACCTGGGCCTATGTCCTTGGGGAATGGTCTCTTCACCCCACCTGTCTTCCTTGTTCTGGAATGAGCTTGCTCATCTCTCAGGAAGCCTGAAAAGAATTCAGTCAGAAAGACATTATTTACCTGTGTCCAGACTTGAATTCCAGTAGAGTTCTGGAGCCTGTCATACCCTCTGTGTCAGCTCTATCCAGGTGCCCTTCCCTGAATTGTCCCTGTCCTCCCTGGTGGCGCTAGTGGTAAGGAACCTGCCTGCCAGTGCAGGAGCAATGAGTCTCCGGTTCGATCCTGGGTCAGTAAGATCCCCTGGAGGAGGGCATGGCAACCCACTCCAGTATTCTTGCCTGGAGAATCCCATGGACAGAGGAGCCTGGCACACTACAATCCACGGGTTGCAGAGTCAGACACAACTGAAGATATTAAGCACCCTCCCTCCAATGATGGGGATGGCACCCAATTTGAACACAGAAGATTATTGCAACCTTCTCTAGTGTCTTCATTCCCCCTAGGCAGTAAACTCTTTGAGAGCAGGAGCTGCCTTACTCCTCTGCTCACCCCCAGAGGCAAGCGCCGCTCCTGGCACTCAGTAGGCACTCAGCTGTGAGGCGGACGGACCAGTGTGGGGCACAAGAGTGGGAAGGCAGAGGCCCCAGGAGGAGAAGGGCCCACAGCGCAGAAGCAGTTTCTTCTTCCTTCCTTCCCGGTTCCAGCCGTTGTAGAGAGAGGGCTGCCCGGTGAGTCAGAGGGGACGAGTTTAGTTCCTTGGAGGGGATGGGGGAGGGGAGAGGAGGCTTCTCCTCTCTTTCTGTGCATATGCAGCTGATTCATTATCCCCAGTCTCACCACCCATTCAAAGTCTTCCTCCTTCTTTGGGGTCCTGAGATGGGATCATGGAAACAGGGCAGGCTTGGAGGGAGGAGTCCTGGGTACCCATCCAGCTTTGCTCCTGGGCAGTGTTGTAGACTGATTATTTAAACCCTAGAATCTCAGGTATAGATCTCTGAAATGGAAAGTTCCTCTTCACAGGAACACTGAGAAGATTAAAGGAGACAGTGATCTTAAACTCCTGTAGGGAATTCCCTGGAGATCCAGTGGTTGGGACTCTTTGTTTCACTGCCAGGGTTGGGTTTGATATGGGAAGCTAGGAAATGGCAGGCATGCCTCACAGCACAACCAAAACAAAACAGAAACAATTTTTTTTTAATTACAAACACAGGTAAATTAAGGTAGGATTTATGTATTTATGAATAGAGCAGTTCAGTGAATCTATTGACAATTTTTAACAAATACCTGCAGCAGTGTCATCCAGAGTCCTGTCAAAGTATAGAAAGGTGGACATTCCCTTTGCTCCCTTTCCTTCTCACTGGTCTGGTGACTGTCACCGTAGACTCGTTTGCCTGCTTTGAAACTTCACGCACATGCACTCACAGAGTGTGCTTCTCTGTGTCTGGCTTTCTGCATCTGCAGAACATCTCTGTGACCCACAGACACTGGGTCCAGGTTGTTATATGCATCAGCAGTTCTTCGCTTTCACTGCTGAGTAGGATTCCCTTGCTGGGCTTCCCCAGTGGCACTAGCGGTAAGGAGCCTGCCTGCCAGTGCAGGAGACCTAAGAGACCTGGGTTTGATCCCTGGGTTGGGAAGATCCCCTGGAGGAGGACATGGCAACCCACCCCAGTATTCTTGTCTGGAGAATCCCATGGACAGAGGAGCCTGGTGCGCTACAGTCCATAGGGTCCCTCAGAGATGGACGCAGCTGAAGCGACTGAGCACAGCATAGCACATTCCTTTGCAGACTGGACCACGATTTTTGGACATTTGAGGGTATTCCCAGTTTTTGGATACTACAAATAAAGAAACTAGAACATTCTTCTATATGGTTCTCAGGGACATATATCTTCATTTTTCTTGAGTAAATACCAAGGAATGTATTATAAACACTGGCCATAAAGTCTTTGTTGTTTTATTTTCTTTGAAGATCCATAACTTAATTTCCAAAGAGATTCTTTTATATTCTATAGGCAATGGAAAACAGTTCAGGTTATTTCACATTTTTGCCAACATTTTACTTTTAGCTTTTCTGATGGGTGTGTGGTGGTGGTTTAGCCGCCAAGTTGTGTCTGACTCTTGTGACCCCGTGGACTGTAGGCTGCCAGGCTCCTCTGTCCATGGGATTCTCCAGGCAAGAATAACTGGAATGGGTTGCCATTTCCTTCTCCAGGGGATCTTCCCAACCCACATTACAAGCAGATTCTTTACTCACTGAGCTACAGGGAAACCAGTGATTTCTAAATTTTGACTTTCTATTTTCCCCTGACTTTTTTTTTTTTTCTGAGAACTTTGTCACATACGAATTTCAATTCATGTATCTTTATTATAAGCCAGACACAGAGAAGGCCATACTCTGAGTGCCTTTGTATGAAGTTTTACAAGAGGCAAAACGACTCCTATGGTGATAGTTACCAGATCAGTGAAAATGAAAGGGAGCAAAGGGAATGTTCTAGGGTGAAGGCAACAGTCTTTTTTTTTTCCTTTTCTTTTTTCTGGGGAGGAACATTCTATACTGTGAAAAGGGCTGTGGATGACACCGCTGCATGCATTTGTTAAAAACCATCAGTAGACTCACTAAAGTGCTCACTATACTTACACTCGTAAAGCCCTATTTAAGTGTTTCACTCACTTGTGTTGTTTGTCTTTTTATTATCAAGTCATAGAAGTTGTTTATATACTCTGGATACAAATCCTTGTCAGATACTCTTACAGCAAACATTCTAACAAAGATCCCCCTGTTTTTTTTAGCACTTCAGGTAAGCAAAATCTACTGATTTTTCACACATTATCAAGAAAAATGGCCCAGAGCATGAGTTTCTAGCTAGCCCCCAGGAACTTCCCATTATTGTCTTTGTATTCAGAAACCAGGCCGAAGTACTTCATTTCTCTGAGGGACCCAGGGCTATTGGAGGAATTCATTCTTCAGTTTGTAAAACCTATTTCAGAAGATCTCTCTGAAGATTGTGGAAAGAGCTAAATAAATGTTAATTCCCTTTCTCTAGGCTCTGGATCCAAAGAATGCTCAGAATCCAACCCTGCCTCCCAGTCCTGCCTGCCCCACCCACCCCCAGAGTTTGACACCCAAGGCTTGTTTGTGCCTGTGGTCCTTACTTCATCCTTCTTTCTTGGTTTCAGTCACTTCCTTTGGCTTCTGCTCACATTCCTCAAGGAAGTCCTTCTGGTCAAGGTCACTAACAGAGTGTTGTTAATTCTAGTGGAGATGTCTATATCCTCATCTTTCTTTACCTCTCATCAGCCTTCCCCACATTTGGCAACTCTTCCCTTTATTTATTTTGTTCAGTTCTTCTGGATTTACTCCACAAATTTTTTACAAAGTAATTCTAGTTGGAAGAATAGAATAGAGAAAGAATTGTAAGAAAGTTTTATAGAGTCACCAGGTTTGTCAATTTGTAACATTTTAATATTGCTTGCCATATGTGATATACATAGTAAACAGTAGAAACTTATGCAGACAGTCTTCATTTGTGGTTTTGATATTCGTGTTTCAGTTAACATTTTCCTGGCCAGGATGGCCTGGGATGTGTGTGTATGTGTCTTGAATTTGATGGATGCTTTTATCTTACTAAGGACTTTTAGGAAAAAGGATTTACTAAATCCTTTTTGTTTGGCATGTTTTAAGACTCTGGGGAATTTCCTGGTGGTCCAGTGACTAAAACTCTGCTCTCCCAATGCTTGCCAGCTGAGTTTGCCTGTTGCAACTAAAAAGATCCTGCGTGTGGCAGCCCAGACCCTGTGTAGAAAAACTCTGTACATTGTTTCTTGTCAATCTATCATTCTGTAGCCTACTTTTTAAGTTACCATTGTGTATGAGATGAACCATGCTTATGGGAATAGTTCATTTGTTTTCATTGACAGATAATAGCCATGGTATGAATGCATGCTCAGTCCTTCAGTCGTGACTTTTCGACCCCATAGGCTGTAGCCTGCCAGGCTCCTCTGTCCATGAGATTCTCCAGGCAAAAATACTGAAGTAGCTTGCGGTTTCCTCCTCCAGGGGACCTTCCCAATCCAGGCATGGAACTCTTGTATCTTGTGTCTCCTGAATTGGAAGGCAGATTCTTTACCACTGAGCCACCTGGGGAATGGTATGAATATGCTACAATTTATCTCTTTTTACTTTTCATTGACTTTTCCTTTGCTTTTTATGGCAGACCTGCTGCCTGCAGTGAACTTTTGTCTCCTTGGTCCCTATGCGTCACGCTAGAATATGTCTGTAGGAGTGGAATTATTGCACATCTTTACCATGAGATGCCAAATGGTTCTCCAGAGTGACTGTATGAATTTATATTTATGATCCAGCTCCCCACCCCCACCCCATGCACCCTTAAAGCTATGACACACTGTTCTAGCTTTCTTCTTACCACACTGGCTGTTCCTTCCCAATCTCCTTTGCTGGCTCCTTTTGCTGTAAATGTTGGCATGTTTAAAAGCTTTACCTGGGCTTCTTATTCTGTTCTTACTAACTTCCTAATTGCTCTAGTTCTATCCAGCCCCAGGATTTTAAATATCATCTATATACAGATGGCTTCCCAATAGGTATCCTGCATATTTCCAATGGTTTCCCAGGTGGCTCAGTGGTAAAGAATCTGCCTGCCAGTGCAGGAGATGCAAGAGACCAGTGTTCAATCCCTGGGTTCAGAAGATCCCCTGGAGAAGGAAATGGTAATCCAGTCCAGTATTCTTGCCTGGAAAATTCCATGGACAGAGGACCCCAGCCGGCTACAGTTCAAGGGGTCACAAAGAATTAGACTCAACTAAGCACACACACACATACACACACATATATTCTCATAGTTTAAAAAATAACCATACCAAAACAGGTACTCAAATATATTACAGATGGGATTGTAAACTCGTAATGTTTTCTCGAAGTGCATATGACAATCTCTGTCTAAGTTTTTAAACCGCATACACCCAGCAGTACCACTTCTAGGAGTGTATCCAAAAACATACTGGCATATCTGCAAAATGACTGTATTCAAAATTATATGTTGTTGTATTCACTTTAAAAGAAAACAATCCAGATGCCTACAGGTAGGGAACTGGTTAAGAAACACTGCATATCTATAAATAAAGTACCATAAGAAATTTTTTAAAAAATAAAAGAACTTCCTTGGAGATCCAGGAGTTAAGACTGCTTCCATTGCAGGGGTTATTAGTTGGACCCTTAGTGGGGCAACTAAGATCCCACATGCCTCCTGGTGCAGCCCAACACAAACAAAAAAGAACAAAAATGAAAAATGAAGACATAGGAAGCTCTTGAAATGTATATTCATGGTATCTTGTTAAACGTAAAACAGCAAGTTGCAGGAAAGCATATAGTAAATCTTATCTGAAGGGGAAAAGAATATATATGTATAGAATTCTGTTTGCTTGCATATGCATGAAATGTCTTTGGAGGAATAAACAAGGAATTCGATCAGTGGTTGCCTGTTAGGGATGGGACAAGAGTGAAAGAGACTCCTATCCTTTTTGAAGCATTTGAATTTTGAACCAAATCAAAATATAAAGTAAAAGATAATTCCAAAGAAGAAAATTGGAACTGAAAAAACTGAAAAATAACTTGAAGAATTTTTACCTTCATTAAGGTTTTTATGGGAAATAGATGGGGAAATAGTGGAAACAGTGTCAGACTTTATTTTTGGGGGCTCCAAAATCACTGCAGAGGGTGACTGCAGCCATGAAATTAAAAGAAGCTTACTCTTTGGAAGGAGAGTTATGACCAACCTAGATAGCATATTGAAAAGCAAAGATATTACTTTGCCAACAAAGGTCCGTCTAGTCAAGGCTATGGTTTTTCCTGTGGTCATGTATGGATGTGAGAGTTGGACTGTGAGGAAAGCTGAGTGCCAAAGAATTGATGCCTTTGAACTGTGGTGCTGGAGAAGACTCTTGAGAGTCCCCTGGACTGCAAGGAGATCCAACCAGTCCATCTTAAAGGAGATCAGTCCTGGGTGTTCTTTGGAAGGAATGATGCTAAAGCTGAAACTCCAATACTTTGGCCACCTCATGCAAAGAGTTGACTCATTGGAAAAGGCTCTGATGCTGGGAGGGATTGAGGGCAGGAGGAGAAGGGGACGACAGACAATGAGATGGTTGGATGGCATCACCAACTCGATGGACGTGAGTTTGAGAGAACTCCGGGAGTTGGTGATGGACAGGGAGCCCTGGTGTGCTGCAATTCATGGGGTCGCAAAGAGTCAGACAGGACTGAACGACCGAACTGAAGGGAATTAAAGGTATTTTAATGTCTCAAAATTATATCATTCTCTGATAATCATTTCATAACGTATGTAAGTCAAATCAGTATGCTCTACATCTTATATGTGTACAGCACTACTCTATGCCAATTATATCTCAATAAAACTGGAAGAAAAATAGATTAAGGTATGAAAATAGGTATATTATTCCTTAAATCACTATCACCATTTTAGTTGAGTATGTTGTTTTTCTTTTAGTTGTATTTTCTTTCTTTACATATCTGTCTTTCATTCATTAAAAGGTAAAATAAGGGCACGATTAATCAACATGTGAAAGTTGTTTGCTCACGGAAATTGTCTATTTTATTTTTATTCTTTTGGCCTAGCTGTGTGACTCGTGGCATCTTAGTTCCCAGACCAGAGACCCTAACCAGCCCACAGCAGTGAAAGCGCCAAGTCTTAACCACTGGTGAAAGCGAAAGTGACAGTCCGACTCTTTGTGACCCCAAGGACTGCAGCCTGCCAGGCTCCTCTGTCCCTAGAACTCTCTAGGTGAGAATATTGGAGTGGGTAGCCATACCCGACCCAAGTATCAAAAGTGAGTCTCCTGCATTGTAGGCAGAATATTTACCATCTGAGCCACCAGGGAAGCCCCTTAACCACTGGACTGCCAGGCAATTCCCACTTTAAAAAATTATTATTTTTTTAATAGTATTTGACAATTTTTTGATTTAAGCAGAAAAGCCCAATCTAGGAGTTTCCCAGGTGGCTCAGTGATAAAGAATCCTCCTGCCCATGTAGGAGACCCCGGTTCAATCCCTGGGTTAGGAAGATCCCCTGGGGGAGGAAATGACAACCCAATCCAGTATTCTTGCCTGGGTTCCCACAGACAGAGGAGCCTGGCAGCCTGGGGTCATAAAGAGTGGGACATGACTGAGATTGCTCTCAGAGCCTACAAAGCATTCTTTTGGTGGTTGGACCCATGCTTGTAGTTTCAGCAATCTCAGATCGCCCTCTAGCGTCCATGTCCAAGTCTCAAAAATTAGATAAATCACTTCGCTGTTTCTCTTGTGTCCTTAGTCGCTCAGTCATGTCCAACTCTTTGCGACCTGTGGACTGTAGCCTGCCAGGCTCCTCTGCTCATGGGGGATTCTCCAGGCAAGAACACTGGAGTGGGTTTCCATGTCCTTCTTCAGGGGATCTTCCCAACCCAGGAATCAAACCTAGCTCTCCCGCATTGCAGGCAGATTCTTTACTGTCCAAGCCATCAGGGAAGCCCAAAAGGATGTGGGCTCCATCAGGATTTGAACCCAGGACCACTCACACCTGAAGCGAGAGTCACACTCCTAGACCAACGTGACTCTTTGGTGTTTCTCCTAGGACACCTGACTGAAGCCGTTTGCCAACACTTTCAGGGCCCTCATCATTAGCCCATTCTGTTAACCTGTAAGTTTGTCCATGCCTGTCACCTTATGTTACCCTGTCTGGATCAGAAAGTGTGATCAGAGCTCCTCTGTCATCAGAGGCCCAAACATTTGAGGTAAAGTAAGAGGAGGCCCTGGAAGTCAGCGTCCTGAGGGGTGAGGGAGGACCTGAGGGTGCAGGAGCCTGTCTGTGGAGCTGCAGCAGCCCCAGGTGCTGAGTGTCGAGCTGTGCTTCCGGGGCACCCTCTCTGACCTCCGCATCTGGTCCCTTCCTGGCTGTTTGCAGTTCCTGTAACCCCAAGGCAATCAAACACTGGGTCACTGGGGTAAGCGTGCGGCGCCAAGGTGGATCAGGTGTGGTCTGGTTTATTCTATATCTTATACCTTCCTTCTGATATTAGAAACCAACCTAGAGTCATAAACCCTTGCTCTTCCTGCAAGAAAGTGGTTCTAGTAGAGTTCTCAAAGTGCAGACCCAAAACAGGCTACACTGGCATCACCTGGGATGCAGTTTTCAGGACCTACCCCAGACCTACTGATGAGAACTCCAGGGCTGGGGGCCCAGGGCTTTGCATTTTAACAATCCCCCCAGCAGAATTTTCCTGTTCAAATCAAGCCCCGCCCTGCCCACTCTTCATCTCAATATTTAGTAATTGTGATTCCTGAGCAGTCAGATGTTGGAGGCATACTTTCTTGCCAGGAAAGAAACTGGCAAAGCTCCCCAGTCAGCTTAGTCTGAGTCCTGTCCTGTCCTAGGCAAAGGAATGCATGTCCTGGATTACGAGTCGTGTTCATTTGTCCTGGGTGTCCATTGGGTTCCCACTTATACTCCAAATGCAGCTCATATGCTGTCTCTTTTATCAGGTTTTTGTAACTCCTTGCTCAAAGCTGCCAGTCTACATTTATGTCCCCAAGGCACCTGTGCAGGTTGCATTTACCATTTGTCTTAACACTTCCTCACCCATATTAGCCTGAGCAAGACTGAGCCAACCTTGAGCGCCAGGAGAGTGTGGTTCCATCAGCCCCAGTTCCTGCTAAAAGCAGCGGCCAGCACACAGTAGATATTTAGCACATGTTTGCCAAATGAATGGTCTATAATTGAGAAGGAATTGAAACTCGAAACTATAAGCCAAGAATGGCTGGCAGATTTTCCAAGTCCTTTTGTTGGAACCCAGAGCTCACTGGGGTTTGCTTCTGGAATCTTCTCACCTGTCTTCTCTCATCAGGCATTTCCATCCCTTCCCAAAGTCCATCTAGAATAAAATATCAACTTTCAGGACTGCCTTCCCGATCAGCCAAGTCCAAATCCCCAAATAACTTCTGTCCTGGATCCACATGCTCACTACAACCCTGAGGGTAGTTTCACTGAAATTTAGATTACCAATGGGATGAGTCATGGGGTGGAGCGGGGGTAGGGGGACTCAGGTTGACCTTAATATTAGGAAAGTTATCTTTGCATTTTTAAAGAAAAGCCTGCTTGCATTGGAAAGAAGAGAGAGAAAAGATAGTTTTAGTATGTGCAGGAGTCTTCAGGTGAAAAACTGGAGACACCTCCAAGAACGCTAGGACCCACACTCCATGGCTGAATGACTCACTCATCTGTCACCCAGGTGGTGCCTAGGCGGGCTTCCCAGGAAGTCCAGAGTCATCTAAGTCATCAACATTTTCTGGGAATCCAGGCCACACATTTAGTATCTCAGGGACTCAGATTCTCAAGCTGTGAAAATGAAAGAATCCATTCTACTCTCTCAGATGTGGTGAGATTAAAATTATGTAACAATCAGTAATTGATGGTAAGATCTCATGGGTGAGTGAAAATCTCTCTGTCATGTCCAACACTTTGGGATCCCATGGACTATAGCCCCCCAGGCTCCTCTGACAGTGGAATTCTTCAGGCAAAAATACTGGAGTGGTTTGTGCCATTTTTTTCTCCAGAGGATCGTCCTGACACAGAGCTTGAACCCAGGTCTCCTGCACTGCAGGCAGATTCTTTACCATCTGAGCCACCAGGGAAGCCCAATAATAGATGGCATTCTTAGTGTTGCCTTCGTTGCTCAGCTGACTTCCAAATCCAAGAATGGATCACGGATTGTGGAGGAAGAGTTCAATTCTTTCCCCTGGAGGACCATCAGTAGGGATTTCTGCCCCATGATGTCAGAGGAGAGATGTTTCAAGGTGAGTTGGGAAAGGAGAGTTTAATTTTTCCATTAAAACTTCATTTTGCACATTTTAATACATCATAATAAGTAAGTTATCCCATTAGAAAAGTCAGGGGCTTCCTTAGTGGCTCAGTGGTAAAGAATCTGCCTGCTGATGCAGGAGACAGGGGTTTGGTCTCTAATCCAGGAAGATCCCACATGCCTTGGAGCAACTAAGCCCATGCCCACAACTATTGAGCCTGTGCTCTAGAGACCGGGAGCCGAAACTACTGAGCACCTGTGCCACAACTACCGGAGCCTGCTCACCCTGGAGGCCATGCTCCGCAAGAAGAGAAGCCGCCACAACGAGAAGCCCGTGCACCACAAGCAAAGAGTAGCCCCAGCTCGCCGCAACTGGAGAAAGCCCGTTGAGCAATGAAGACCCAACACAGACAAAAATAACTGGCCAACTAACTAATCATATTTAAAAAGTTTGTCAAAATAGAAACAAAAAAATAAAAGAAATAAAAAGTTTGTGACATTGTGCAGTCACAAACGATATATAACAATATATAAAAGCAAAAAGGTACGAAACCGTCAAATGTCTCCACGGGGAGGGACGTAGTAAGCTCTTTGGCAGGTCGTCACTTCTTAGCTACGCCCAGTTGCACAAACTGCTTCCCACGTATTTGCGTGTCTATACAGGACTGCATAGCTGTAGTTATACATTATGAATTATTTTGAGTCTTAATTTGAAAACTTCATTATAATCAATAAATAACTTTATATATTATAAACTCTCCTTAAAAACTGCTTTTACCAGCTGTATACTATTTCCAAAAAAAAAAAGAATATACCCACTCTTCTGTATCTTTTTTGTACCTTTACAAATAAAGTTTGATTAATTTATTTTTTATTTGTGGTTTCCCTCATGGCTTGCAGGATCTCAGTTCCCCAACCAAGGACTGAAATCAGGACACAGCAGTGTCCTAGTCTTAACCACTGGACAACCAGGGAATTCCTTGATTAATATTCTTGCTCTGAGGATATTCCTCTGTGCTCTAGTTGGGATTCAGAGCTTTCACTGCAGAGGCCCAGGTTCAATGCCTGGTTGGGGAACTGAGATACTGCTAAGCCACCTGGCATGGCCAACATTTTTTAAAAATAAAATTTGCATACCTAGACAGTATTCTGTATTTTATTTTAAAAATGATGGATTTCTTGAATAAAAATTACTGGGTCAAAGAACATGAGCATTTTTTTGTGGGGCTGCATGAGGTCTCAGTTGTGGCAGGATCTTTTGCTGTGGCACCCTGACCCTCTAGTTGTGGGGGGGTCCCGGCGCTCCAGGGCTCAGTAGTTGCGGTGCACTGGCTTAACTGTGCCCGCATGTGGGTGCTACTTCCTGGCCCGGGGACTGAACCGGGGTTGCCTGGATTACAAGGTGGAATCTTAACCACTAGATCACCAGGAAAGTTCTGCATGAATATTCTTAAGGCTTGTTATACGTGTTTTCAGGGCTTCCCAGGTGGTTCAGTGAGTAAAGAATCTACTTGCATTGCAGGAGACACAGGAGATGCAGGTTTGATCCCTGGATCAGGAAGATCCCCTGGAGGAGGGCGTGGCAACCCACTCCGGTGTTCTTGCCTGGAGAATCCCACGGACAGAGAAGCCTGGCAGGCAACAGTCAATAGGGTCAAAAAGAGTCAGACACAGCTGAAGCGATAGAGCACACTGGCAGCCTACATGTTTTCAAATTGCTTTTTGAAAGAACTGTGCCAGCCTATGGTCAACCCATATTTATTGAACCCCTGCTATGTACTGGGACTGAGCTAGATTCAAGAGATACAAGTGGTGACAAATAGATAAGGTTCCTGGTTTTTATATATATATATATAATTTTTAAAACTGTGCAGGTTTAAGGACCAATGGCAGAATAGAATTTGGTGATTGGTAACGTGTTGATGAACGCCTTGATGTAGGACCCTGAGAATTTGGGATAATCAATATTGGGACCTGCTTAATATATGCTGCTGCTGCTGCTAAGTCACTTCAGTCGTGTCCTACTCTGTGCTACCCCATAGACGGCAGCCCACCGGGCTCCCCTGTCCCTGGGATTCTCCAGGCAAGAACTACCAGTATTGAAAACCCACATCAACCACAACTATATTCCACATAATTCTTGTTAATGAGTTAATGGGAACAGATTCTTCTTAGTTTCATCATGGGATCAACATTTCTTTACAGACTCAACTTTTATTTATCACCTTTTCAGCTCTGTCTCACCTTACCCAAGCCTTCTGTGTCTCGTCATTTCTGTATTTATTTAGCCTTTCCATTCTCTGTCAGGTATGGTTGTGCCCTGCTGTAACCCACATGACACTTACCTTTCGAGTATGTTTTTATACTCCGTCCTTCTCAGCAGTATACAGATTTTTCTTTTTCAATCTTCTCTGCTGTACCCCACCTGTCATGTTAGTTCACCCTGACAGATTACGCTTGCTCACCCTGACGTACTGTGCATAGCATGCCCTGTACTGGTCCAACTTGCTCAGCTCTTTCTTCTCTGAGGCATCTCTCCCATACCCTATATTTTCCATCTCTTTCTGAATTCTATCTTTACCAAAATTTACCCTTCCCTGGTCAGCCTGCCCCTCTTGGCCTGTCTCAAATCTTTCTTACTGTACTGTTTGGCTTGAACCTACCCTATATTTTCCAGTGTGTACTACTGTAACTGAGTCCAAGCTCTCTCTGCTCACCACACAACAGGCCAATAAATCCAAGAGACAAGGTGTTAAGGCAAGGAATCCGACTTTATTTGGAGAGCCGACTGACCAAGAAGATGGCAGACTAATGTCTCTAAATAACCATCTTGTTGAGGCCTGGATGCCAGGTTCCTTTATGGATCAGAGATGAGGGGCTGTGAGGAAACAAAATAAAAAGACTACTTAATTCTTGCAAATACCTCTTAGAGCCTTAGGCAGGGGGCGTTGTTAGTTTTGCTTCCTTACAGCTATTTCAGAGGTGGTATGAAATGGAATATCTCCTGCCATATCAATAAACAAAGATGCGCCCCCTCTGCACCCGCCCCCTGCCCCTCCTGAACTTCTGAGCCACACGAGTAAGCATCAGACAAGTGGTGCCATTTCGCACACAAAGAACCCAAGAATGTCACAGTCCCTCCACAGATGGGCAGGCTCAGGTTATCTCCCTGTGATGTAAACAAAGGCACTTTAGTCTAAGGGTCAGGAGGAGGAGGACAGGGTTCCCTGAGGCAGGCTACTATATATGCCTATACTAACAGCAATGCAGGAAACCTGGGTTTGATTGCTGGGTTTGGAAGATCCCCTGGAGGAGGGCATGGCAACCCACTCTAGTATTCTTGCCTGGAGAATCCCCATGGACGGAGGAGCCTAGCTGGCTACAGTCCATGGGGTCACAAAGAGTGGGACACAACTGAGCACCTAAGCCCAGCATACATTTATTGATAGTTGTGCTGGGTCTTTGTTGCTGAAGGCAGACTTTCTCTAGTGGCAGCAAGTAGGGGCTTCTCTTGCTGCGAGCACAGGCTCCAGGTGCACAGGCTTCGGTAGCTGCAGCACTCAGGCTCAGTGGCTGTGGCACATGGCTCAGTTGCTCCACTGCCTGAGGAATCTTCCCGGGCCAGGGATGAAACCCATGTCCTCTGCATCGGCAAATGGATTCTTATCTACTGGACCATCACGGAAGCCCCAAGGTTCTTATTTTAAAGAATATATATTTCAATGATACAGATGACAAAAACAAATATTCTGATATCACTGATAATTGCTCTGGAGAAAACTATGGCTGGGCTAGAAGATTGGTAGTGGTGATGGCAGGGCCAATAATTCAGGGTTTGTTAGACACCACACTTCTGAGGCCTTGACCTTGGGCCACTGGACAGAGACCTGAATGGAAGAGGGGAGCCAACCAGGTGAGTTTCTAGAGAAGGGGTGCATTTGGGGCGTCACAGCCGGGCCAGGAGCCCTGGGCAGGACCGAGCGGTGTTAGAGGCCAGTGTGCGTAGACGAAGGAGCTGGGCTGAGAGTGGTGGACTGAGGCTAGGGTGGCCAGAGGGGCCCTGTCATGAGGGGCTTGTAGGCAGTGGTGAGGGGGTGGGAGTTCCTTCTAAGGAGGGTAGACACTGCAGTGTTCTTTGGGGTGTGGTGGTGAGGACATGCTCTAATTCACAGCTTAAAAGATCATGTCGTCTTTTAAAAGGTCAGTTTAAAAGACCATTCCCTAGCAGTCCAGTAGTTAAAAACCTGCCTTCCAATGCAGGAAACTCTCCCTGGTCAGGAAATTAAGATCCCAAGTGGCTGGGAGCAACTAAGCCCACAGGCTGCAACTACTGAGCCTGCAGCCACAGCTACAGAGAAGCCCTCCTGCTGTGAAAGATCCCATAAGTGGTAAGAAAGAGCCGGTGCGGCCAAATAAATAAATAGAAAGGAAGGTGCCATTCCTTGAAAAATAAAAACGAAAGGAAAAGGATCTTGCCTTCTGTTATGTGGGTAATAGCAGGGCTGGGAGCCCACCTGGAAGACTAGCCTCTTACTACTGAGCAGAGCATGGTTCTCGGATGGAAGCAGTAGAGGTGTGAGAATGACTGGATTTCAGTGTTGATACATTTTAAAGACGATGTTAGCAGAAAGCCTGTGAAGAACTACACATCTATTCACTTAATTTTACAGGTAATTTCAGATGGCTTACTGCCCCGGCCAGCACAGAGGGTGAGAAAGACCTGACATGGGGCGAGCGCATAATGAAAAGACAGACACGTTTAATTTGGCAAGCGGGAGAGTCAGGGGGCCTTGCTCTCCATGGCAGGAAGACAAAATGGCTCCTTTCAGCCTGTACTTTTATTCGCAGAAGTCACAGCAGATCATTAGGGAATAGCTATACTGGGGAGTTTGATTAGCACACCATCAAGAGTCAAGTTAAGGCTCTACAGTTGATCAGGAACATCTTGTTTTGTTTCCATGGGGACAGACACAGGGGTAGGCAGTGAAGGGGAGCAGAGAGCATGTCCCGCCATTTGGCATGCTAACTAGGACAATCAAGAGGGCACAATTTGCCGTATCCTTGAGTCACGGGACAGGTTCTGGTCTCTGCTCTGCCAGGCTGCAACAGCTCACTGCAACAAACTCATTGTGAAATACAGGAATTATGTAAAAATCAGGGCTTCCCTGGTGGCTCAGTGGTAAGGAATCAGCCTTCCAATGCAGGAGACACAGGTTTGATCTCGGATCTGGGAAGATCCCACTTGCCGCAGGGAAACAGGCCCATGCACCACATCTATTGAGCCTGTGCTCTAGAGCCTAGGAACCTCAACTACTGAGCTCAGGTGCCAGCAAATATTGAAGCCCGTGTGCCATAGAACCTGTGCTCTGCAGCAAGGAAATCTACAGCAATGAGAGGCTTGTGCCCTGCCACTAGAAAGGAGCCCCCATTCACCACAACTAGAGAAAAGCCCAGGCAGCAACAAAGACCCAGCACAGCCAAAAATAAATAAACATTTTTTAAATCAAAATCAAAATCATTGCCAACAAAATATAAATTTTAAATGTTAAGTCTGGGGTTCAAGTTAGAATGTTACTAGGCAAGCTGGGATATCTGAAACGTGTTGAAAAGGAGAATTTACTGTTTATCTAACCATGGATTTCATTGGCTCAAAATCTCTTAGGATTAGTGCATGAGTCATGGGTGGGGCGATGGTTCAAGGTCACTTTCTGGCTTCCTGTTTCCGGTTCTTATTTAGAGTCAAAGCAAATTAATTTCAAAATATTCAAAGATGACATCAACATCCACAATGTCACTGAGTAAATGTAAAATCCTCAGGAATTCAAGGAGATTCTACTTTTGCCCCAGCAATGACCTCACTGTGGGCAGCTGAAGATCCAGGGTCCTTTCTGAGGCTGCCAGGATGTAGGGGCTACTGAGCTATAGCCCTAAATAGAGTTATCCTTTCTACCTAACACGTCCCACAAAGAATTACAGCCAGCTTCAGAGATCTCATCTGAACTAGGATTTTGGTTTTCTGGTGTTGGTTCTGTTCAACCATTTGTGTGGGCTTAAAGTATCACAAAGATTTTCTCTTAATGATATTTCTTTGAGGGAATTTGACATCCACCCTAGGTGGCTCTGGGACTTCCCTGCTGGTTCAGTGGTGAAGAACCCACTCACCAATGCAGGAGACCCAGGTTCAATCCATGATTTGGGAAGATCCCCTGGAGAAGGAAATGGTAACCCACTCCAGTATCCTTATCTGAAAAATCTCATGAACAGAGGAATCTGACAGGCTACCGTCCATGGAGTCAAAAAGAGCTGCGCACAACTTAGCGATAAAACAACAATAGTTCTACATCTTCATCGTGGTGATGGTGACATGGGCATGTAAATTGCCAAAACTCAACCAGCTATATGTTTCCAATAGGTGTTTTATGTAAAGTATATACCTTCAAAGTTGATTTTTAAAATAGAAATCTCTTTGGAATGAGTCTTTTGGTTAGGTAAACTAAAGAAACAAGACACCTGGTCTTTTTGCTGAGAGCTATGCCTGGCACATCTGGAGGGAGAGACTGGGCAATTTACTCCCCAGTGGTTAGGCAGTAAAAAAACAGCCGTCTACTTATGCATTTAGAGAGAGATCAAACAGTTATGGCAAACTTTGAATAAAAGACAGACCTAGATAAAGAATAAATATGTTAGAAATCATAAAATTACACTGTTAAAAATTCATCTCCCCTGTAGCTTTTTTCTCCCTTTCTCTTATCTTTTTCTTTCCTCAAGCCTTTCCCCCTTCCCTCCTTCCCTTTCCACTCTTACCTTTACAGTTTATCCCCATTTTGAATCACACGTCTCTCATCTGGGACTGGTCCAGGACCAAAGCCCAAGTCAGAGCTCACTGTGGCATTTTGCCAGCATCTGCAAGGCTCTGCAGCTATTGTATCATTTCCGGAAGTCACCCTGGTCTTTGAAGAAAGTCACACTAGGTCTAGTGTGTATGTTTTCCTGGATCCTCAGTTTTTGCTTTCCTCTGGGGTGGGTGGACGGGATTCGAAGGCCAGCTCCGCGGCGGGCGCTTTCCTTCCAGAGGGGACGCGAGGCGGTAGGGAATGTACTTGGATCCTAGAATTCAAGAGCGGCCCCGTGGGCTCGGGGGCTCGGAAAAGTACCTCCCGATTCAGAATCGACCCAGAGGGTGCTTGAAATAAGTCAGGTTCCGGGATCTCCCTTCGGACCTACCACTGGGAATTTCCGCGGACCCGGGCAGATCTGCGTTTTCACAGCCTGCAGATGTTAATTGTTGAGCAGTTTGAGAACCAGAAACCTAAATGCAGCTCACTCCTCTCCCAACCTGCCCATAAATTCCTTCATTCTCCTTTTTTTTTCTAAACCCACGAACAGCGTTTCTTCCCTTTAAGCCAGAGTTGGAGGGGAGGGGTGATCCACTGAGGGTTCACCGAGCTCCGCCCTGGATTATGTAAACTCCCAACACTCAGATAGTTTTCGGTTTCCTTTCCCGACCCTGTAGTGGTCCCAGAGGTCAGCGGAGAGAAAGAGGCCCGTGTGCCGGTGAGTCCAGGGGTACAAAAGGAAGAATGGAGGAAAAGTAGTTTATAGAGCAAAGCAGGGGAGTCTGGAGGGCCGGGTGGGCGGAGGAAAAGCACTTGGTACAGCGGACTAGCTGCGACGTGTGATGTGGAAGGAGGCAGCCACGGCTAAAGCCAGGCGAGCCCCCAAATCTGAAGTCTTACTTCCCACAGAGAGTAGTTGGCTTTATCTCTCATTACAGGCATCCCGAAATTCTGGAAAACAAACGTAGCATGTTAACGATAGTATGAAAAGTCTTTGTGGGGAGAGGGAGAGGGTTCACCTAAGTGAACCAGTTTGCTGGAGCAGCCACACCCAGCAAGTCTTGGAAAGAAGACTGACTTGGGGGAAAGGGCTTGTCGAGCTGTCAGGAGAGCTGGCTTCCATCTGCCTCTCTATACCTTCCCGACTCCTTTCTTTCTTTCTTTTTGGTTGCCCTGAGTCTTTGTTGCTGCACGGGGGGCTTCTCTAGTTGCCATAAGCCGGTCTAGAGCTGGGAGGGGGGGGTTCAGTAGTTGTGGTGAACCAGTGAAGTTGCTCAGTCCTGTCCGACTCTTTGGGACCCCATGGACTGTAGCCTACCAGGCTCCTCCATCCATGGAATTTTCCAGGCAAGAGTACTGGAGTGGGTTGGCATTTCCTTCTTCAGGGGATCTTCCCAACCCAGGGATCGAACCCAGGTCTCCTGCGTTACAGCAGCCACTTTACTGTCTGAGCCACCAGGGAAGCCCAGTTGTGGTACAGGGGCTCCGTTGCTCCCGGGCATGTGGAATCTTCCCAGACCAAGGATGGAACCCATGTTCCCTGCATTGGCAGGCAAACTCCCTCCATTCTACTACTCGGTGTGGGGGGGGTCCACTTTCACTTGTGAGCTTTAGCAGTGAAAAAGAATCTCTCTGGGATGGGACAGGACCCAATCTCTGACCTGCTAAATAAATTATGATGGTCAAAGTAATTAACAAAAATGATGTGAAATCTAAGAAATGTTAAAACTTTCTCAGGCATGACATTTGGGTCCACAGCAAAAGTATTGCATAAAGGATCTTAGTGGAATGGTTAGTAATGAGAGGCAGAGTACAACTTCTTAAAAGCATTTGCAGGGACACAATCATGAAATGAACACAGTTCCTGATCCCAAAGTGACTCATTGTCTACTGGGGGGGATGTATAAAATGGTCAGATGGGGTTCAAGGCAGGGCACACTTTGTTCCATCAGGGAGGTTTCAACAAGGGCGAGACCAATTATTCTAAAACTGGAATCACTGAGGGGGCTTTAAAGGATAGGAAGCCTAGGTCCAACCCAAGGGATTCAATTGGTTTTGGCCATGGCCTAGAGATATGGAAGTAAAAACTCTCCAGGTGGTTCTATAAGCAGTCAAGTTTGAGGACCATGGTGTACATATTCCAAAGACCAAAAGATGTGCTTTGGGGATAAAGCACAGCTTTCAGTAAAAGAAGACTATCAGGATGGTATTATTGTTATTTTTGAAATATAGTTCATATATCACTTAATTCACCCTTTTAAAGCAAACAGTTAAAGAAAGAAAAGAAAATAAAAGGGTAAAAAAAAAAAGCAAACAGGTAGTTTTTAGTATAATCCCAAGGTTTTGCCACCCTTACCACCATCTAATTGGGATGCTCTTTTAGGATCTGTTGTTCTGATGGGCTGGAAGGCAGAGGAGAGTAACCCATAGGAGAGTGATGTGTAAGCAGTGGCATCCTGATGTCACAGAGAAGTGGAAAATGGTGCCACCTAGCTGGTTGTGGCAGCTTCCACTTAAGATGGAGTAGACACACTCTGTGTTAATTCTGCAGGTGGGGCAGCTGTGGATTGCTTGGGGGCATTATGGTTATAACTGGGGACAGACCTGTGTTTAGGAAGCCTTTGCAGTTCTCTAGGCTGAGGTAGATGAAAGCTTGGACTAAGGTAGCTGCTGTGGGATTGAAAAGGGGTTGGAGGAGCTGCCTGTGAGTCCATGAGAGGCAGGGGAAAGGGGATCAGAAGGGACCAAGCTGGTGATGCTTAAAGAGAACTAGGAGAGGCTGGTGTGTGGACTTTGCTTGTAGACCTGTTGGGTTTGAGGGGAGGATGGGCCCAGAGGTGCAGACATACTGAGGCAGCTTGAAAAGGGAATCTGGAGAGGCTGGTGTTGGAGTGGATCATGGGGAGTCATCTCACTAAACCTGTGATTCCCCAGGGGCTGAACCAAAAGTTTCCTAGGGAGAATGCAGATACTGATAGGCTGAGGCCACCAGAAGACACATAGCAGTCAGTCGGAGGAGGAGAAGGAGATTAGAGGGAGGGGACATATGTATATTTATGGCTGATTCATGTTGTTGTACAGCAGAAACCAACCACTGTAAAGCAGGTGTCCTCCGATTAAAGATAAATTTTTAAAAGAAAGAAGAGAGAGAAGGATTTGGTCATTCATCTGGAGTAGTGACTTCTGAGAGGCAGAGTTGCTGAAATCTACAAATCTGGTCTCAGTAGACTTTGTGTTTGTTTTCTCAGCTGCAGTGATTCTTCCTTGTGGCAATTCGTCTGTTCCTTGCTTGGCTGAGCTTTCTTTCCTTGCAGAGGGTGAGGGCTACTCTCCAGTTGGGCTGAACGGGCTTCTCGTTTAAGGTGACTTTCGCTGTGGAGCAGGAGTTCTAGGGCGTTCTGGCTTCAGTGGTTGCGGCTCAAGGGTTGAGTTGTTGCTGTGGGCCGGCTTAGTTGCCCCGAGGCATGTGGGATCTTCCCAGACCAGGTATGGAACCCGTGTCCCCTGTTCCGGCAGGCGGATTCTTAACCACTGGACCACTGGGGAAGACCCTGGCTGGTCTCAGTAGACTTTTGCCAGTAACTCTGCTGTGCGAGGTGGAGGGAGGTGGAGGTGGGTTGGATTGGAAGAGAAATTGTGTCTAAAGGAAGAGCCCCCAAAGGCCGGAAACGTTGAGATGTCTCTCAAGCTCACTCTCCGCCTCACCTCCCTGGCTTTTCTAGCCTTCAGGCATTTTAAATCACTGCAGATGGTGACTGCAGCCAAGAAATTAAAGACGCTTACTCCTTGGAAGGAAAGTTATGACCAACCTAGACAGCATATTAAAAAGCAGAGACATTATTTTGCCAACAAAGGTCTGAAGAGTCAGGCTATGATTTTTCCAGTAGTCATGTATGTTTGTGAGAGTTGAACTGTGAAGAAAGCTGAGCATCAACCAATTGATGCTTTTGAACTGTGGTGTTGGAGAAGACTCTTGAGAGTCCCTTGGACTGCAAGGAGATCCAACCAGTCCATCCTAAAGGAGATAAGTCCTGGGTGTTCATTGGAAGGACTGAAGTTGAAGCTGAAACTCCAATACTTTGACCTCCTGATGTAAAGTGCTGACTCACTGGAAAAGACCCTGATGCTGGGAAAGATTGAGGGCAGGAGGAGAAGGGGACTACAGGGGATGAGAGGGTTGGGTGGCATCACCGACTCAATGGACATGAGTTTGGGTGGACTCTGGGAGTTGGTGATGGACAGGGAAGACTGGTGTGCTGCAGTTCACGGAGTGGAAAAGAGTCGGACACGACTGAACTGAACTGAGGAGCAGAAACTGACGGGCTAACCAAGCAGAGGGACCGGGGGCGGGGCCGGAGCCGGGGCGGGGCCGGGGGCGGCCGGGGCGGGGCCGGGGGCGGGCAGGGAGCGGGGCCAGGGCTACGGCCCCAGCCGGTGAATGGATTTGCTGGCGCGACTTCACCACCGCTCAGTTCTCCGCCGCGGTTCCTCGGGTCCGCCAGCTTTCCTTCGGTCCCGGAGCCTCTGGCAGGGAGACAAGATCTGGGCCATGGGGCTCTCTCGTGTCTGGCAGTTTCTAGCCGTCGCTGCCTTTTTAGTGTCCCTGGGTAACGCCGCCGGTGAGTGGGGTTCTTTGAAGTCTCGGTCCGGACGGAGCCCGGGGTGGTTTCAGGGGTCCGGGTGGTTAATATTCGATGGGATTCGGCGAGCGTCGCGGGGACCGTCTCAATTGCGGGTGGGGTTGAGCGAATAGAGGAGTTGGGGTGGTGGGAGGAAGGTGGGGGGCGGGGAGGTGTAAGGTCCAGGGGCGGCCGGGAACTTCACACGTCGTGTGGCGAGCCCTGCATCCCACGTTTCAGTCTCTTTCCAGTTCCTAGCCTCTGCTCTCCCTGCCCCACCTGCCCTCCCCGGTGTCCTCATCACATGCCTGAGTTCTCAGAGTCTCCTGATTGACGAGGCAGCCTGGTCCCCACGCTGCTCCCTGCCTGCCCCCGTCCCGCCCCGTTGCTCTCTTGAATGGCTTTTCTTCCAGGTCCTCCCAGACTCAGGCGATCACTTCTTTGCCGTCTATGGGGCGCCCTCTTATGCCCCTGAAAGCTGTCCTCTCCTATTCTTAGCTCTGCCGTCTCTTCTCACTTCTGGCCACCGGAAACAAGGAGTTTCCAGGTTGGCGGCGCTCGGGGGTCCTCAGCCCCGAGAGTTGGGGCCCTTTTTCTAGTGACCAGGGCCTCTGGGAAGGGGCCAGCTCGATCCACACTGTTCCTACTGCTATGGGCACTGTGGCGGCTCCTGAATCACTGACCAAGGTTAGGTCTGAGGGCTTTGGGACCAAAGGATTCTTCCTGCGATTTCCGTGGTCTCCCCTCCCCTCCCCCCTTATTTCCCCCTCCCCCACTAACGTGAACTCTAATTTTCCGCTGTTCTTGTGGTCCCACGACTGAATCTCTCCTTACCTCCTCCCTTGCTAGCCCTGGAGCCCCCTCAGGATTTGCTGTCCCCGCTCCTTGCAGCCCCCTCCCCTCCCCTCCCTGCTGCCCCCTCCTCTCTACCGCTCTCTGATCACTTCCTAGGGCGTCCCCACCCTCATCCCTTTTCCCACTACAGGTCCCTCCTCCGCTCCCCTCATGGGTCTTTTCCTGCGAGGACTGGTCACCTGCAAGGCTCCTACCTCCCCTCAGCTTTCACTAACCTTACTTTTCTTGGGATGACTTTTACCCATGAATTTTCCCCTGCACCCCTCCACACTGCCCTATTTGCATCACCAGGGGGAGCTCTCCTGCCAATGATCCCTGGGCCTTGAGCACAGTGCCCAGCCCCTGGGGGAGGACTGTCCCCAACTTGACACCCACCCTCCTACCTCCGCCCCTTGCAGGCACCTGCTCTTGGCCCTCGTCCAAGGGGGGCCTTTCCCCCAACACGGCCCCTCCCCACTCCTGCATCCTGAACCTCACCCTCTGGATTCCTCCACTCTCCAGGGCACAGGTGCTGGACTCCACGAGCCCTGGTCCCTCTGCAGCTGCCCCCATGGCCCCTTACCCTGCTCCCACCCTTGTCCGAGTGCCTTGGGCCCTCACCAAGTTTTCATCAATCACAGGCCCCATGGTGCCCAGAATCTCCACCTCACTCTCACCCTCCCTCACCCAGGGCATCTCTCCTCTTTTGTCTTTACCTTAACCCAAGGGTGGGGGGGGGGGGTCAGCCCTGAGCCATGCTCATCCCTTGCCCTTCAATCCCAGGCCCTTACCACATCTCCTCTGCAGTCCCTTCCCTTCCCCCACATTAGGAATACTGCCCTTGGTCCACTGCCCACCTCCTTAGCCTTCATCACCCTCTCTTTGGTTCCACGACCCCAGTGGGCTCTCACTATCTCAATCTTGTATCTGAAATCCTTGTTTATGCCACTTGGTCAGCAGGCCTTTCCTACAGGGAGTCTTCTCCCAGGCTCACCCCATGCTTACTGGCTGCCTGACCCGAATCCTCTGAGGAGGTGTGACCTCACCCCTCCAGCCCCTCCCAGTGTAGGTGGAAGGGTAGGTGCTTCCCAGTGTGCACCTTGGCTCTCAGTTCCGTCCTCTCTTGCCACTCCGACATCTTAATTCTCCATGACCCCCGTGCGCACGGCACTGACTCCTCTCCCAGGGGACACTGGCAGGTGCAGCCACCTCCCCACCCAGGGCCTCACCATGCCTCTTTGCACTCTGAGCCCAGACCCACTCCTTCACCTCCCCCAGGTTACTGGCCCACCTTCATCTCTCTTGGGGCCACAGCCCAGCCCCTCAGGCCCCTCTGCCTCCTGCCTCACCCTCCCTGGAGCCCGCCTTGTCCATGATGAGCCTGCACCAGGAGTGGCAGCCCTTGGTCTCCATCTCACCTGGCCCCCCTCTGACCAGGGATCCCTCTGGTCCTGGGTCTGACACTGCCCTTCCCTCCCTCTGACTCCACCTCCCCTCACCCTGCTCTTCCTGCCTCTCCCCTTGCCCTCCTGCCTCGACCCTTAGGGAGCCGGTGCCTCCCTGCCCTGGCACTTATCCTACACGTGTGTCCATCACCCTCTCCGTCCACTCCTCGAGTCCCCTCTCCCTCCTTCTCTTTCCCATTTTCCCGTATGGAACTCCTCATTCTGGTCCCTTGTACACATGCATGTTCTGCATCCTCAGCACCTGGAGCAGGTCAGGACACAGAACTTGTCTGTTAAACATCTGATGTGCAGTTGTCTCCAGAAAGCAGTTTCATCTGTGGTTCCTCCTTCCCCAGGATCCCACAGTCTTTCTTACAGCATCAAAGTGCTCTCCCGGGATGGCTTTGTGCAGTCCGGGTGTTTTGCTGAGGGATACTTGGATCATCAGACCTTCCTGCACTATGATCACAAAAAAGGCAGGGCAGAGCCCTGGGGACGGTGGGCTGAAAAGCTGGAAGCAGAGACGTGGAAGACAGAGTCCAAGGACTTGAACGAGACCTGGAAGGAGCTTGGAAAACTCCTAGCAGAGATCTTGTCACTGCAGAAGGAGAAAGGAGGTGAGAGTGCAGAGGGGGCAAGAGTGCTGTGGGCCATTTTCCCGGAAGGTCTGCAGCCCAGAGCATGGGCCTCTTTCCTATGAATTTGGGGGTGGGGGTGAGGAAGTGGCCTCTGTGAGTTCAGCAGCACAGGGAAGACATGGAGGGGACCAGGGAGAGCCCTCTATCTGGACTTTCTCACTTGGGTGGGAGGACAGAGGCCCTGGGCACCAGAGGAGTCACTGATGGGGGTGGGGATGGGGCAGGCTTCCATTCCCTCCAGGAGACTGTGGGCTGCAAGATCCATGAAGACAGCCACCCCTGGGGCTTCCGGCTTCTCCACTTCAACGGGGAGCTCCTCCTCTCCTGTTCCCCGGAGGCCCATGGATGTGCCCTGCCCCAGTCCTCGGCTCAGACCTTGGCCGTGGAAGTGGTGAAGTCTTGGGACACAGACGGCTTTCTAAGCAAGCATTACCAGGCCCACGTGCAGGGAGAACTTTGTGGGAGACTGCGGGGCTACCTGGAGTCCTGGACGGGCTTCATGGAGAGGACAGGTACTGACGCTGGGCCAGGCCCTTTCTCTGCCCCTGTTCCTAAAGCCTCCCATCCCGACTTGCCCACGGAGACCCTCCCTGTCCTCTGGGTGCGTATGTGCTCTGTTGGCACGGTGTCTTGGGGTTTCTTTCCTGTTCTGTTAAATCCACTGTAGAAAGATGGTTGGGTTGGGGGGAAATGAACTGCCCCTGTGATAGTCATCCAGGGGAGCAGCAGGTCCTCTGACAGAAACTGTACGAGGGGAGGTGGGTGTCAGGCAGCAGAGGAGGCCCTTAGATAGGGGTGGCCTCTAGCTCCCAGCCTGCCTGATCCAGAAAATTCCCTCTAATCCCCAGGAGCCCACCCTTCACAGCCCCCTCCCCAGCATCAACAGTGGACCCAAGAGAGTGAGGCCCATGCCACCCCTCCCCTTCTCTGCCAGAGGACTTGAGCCCCAGGGTGCAGAACTTGGAGCAGGCCTGGGGGGATGAGGGCTCAGCCTGAGGTGGACAGTGAGGAGGAGCAGCCCTGTGCGCTCTGTCTTCCTTCGAGGGAGCAGGGCTTGGCCACAGGCCTCACTGGCTCTGTGCTTTCTCCCCACAGTGCCCCCAGCTGTGAATGTGACCCGCAGCCAGGACTCGGAGGGCATGGTCCACCTCACAGGCAAGGCTTTTGGCTTCTTTCCCCGGAATATCTCAGTGGTCTGGTTTCGGGACGAGGAACCCCTGAGCCAGGACGCCCAGGAGTCTGGGGGTGTCCTGCCTGATGGGAACGGGACCTACTACAGCTGGGAAACCATAAAAATTCCCCAAGGAGGGGAGCAGCCAGTCAAGTGCATTGTGGAACACAGCGGAAATCACAGTGCACACCTCTCACCCTTGGGTGAGACTGGGGTGGGCCTGGAGGCGGTTGTGACCCTGGGAGGGTCAGAGGCCAGGGTCAGGGAGAGGAGAGCAGGTTGTGGCTCTGGGGTGCCCGGGTTGTATATAATAAGGTCCTTTTCCAGGAAAGACCCTGGTGCACCAGATATCATGGTGGATCGTGAGCATTCCTGTTGTTGTTTTTATCATCGGATTTTGTGTCTAATGTTATATTAAGAAGAGGAAGACAGCATCAGCTACAGGGAGGCCAGGTGAGATATCTGGGCAGGGGCGCTCTGCGTGAGATTCGGCAGCGACGAGGATTTCAGCCCCCTGCCCTGTTCTCAGCTGTCTTTGTTTTCTGTCAGGCTCACGGGGGCCGGTCTGGGGAGCATGTGTTGGATTCTGTGCTGGTTGGGAGGGTCTAGGTGATCCGGGAATCAGAGAGAACCTTCAGTAAAGCGTCTGTACCTGGTGAGGAGGCGGAAAAACTGAAGAGGAATTCAGAGGAAAGGTGATGATTTAAGTGCCTGTCTGCATTTCTCCCCCCTGGGTTTTCAGTCATTATTAAGAATCCAAGTGAAAGAATCCTAAGGCTCAAACTAGGGGTCAGTGGATGGTCAGAGCCCTGCCTGTGATGTCCCCTTGCCAGGCCCCACTTAGAGATGTCTTGCAACCTCTCAAATTCCTCCTCCATGAACTAGCTTCTGAGTTCAGTTTCTTCCGGATCACCCCCAGCCTGCACCTTTCTCAAGTTCCCATCAAGTGCCCCCATGCTAGCTGGGCTCTCCTTCCCCGTAATATGGAGGACTAGTAGATATCCCTTGACCATTTGAGGAGAGGAGGCCAGTCAGTCCCCAGGCAATTGGGGTCACTTATTTCACCCTGTCTCCAGGTTTTTCCTATCTAGCCCCTTGGGATACTCTTTAGGGCAGGGCACTGGGTCTGCGCTTTGTGGCCTCATCCTGCCCCCCCGAGTCATTTCCCTTCCTCATGGCGGTCACTGCCTTGTAGATTTGGAGGAAGGAATGGGCTCTGTGACTACTTCCCCATAATCAAGTGGGTTGAGGGGAGAGGAAAAGAGAAGCAGAGCTTTGTGTGTGGCAAAGAGCAAAGGCAGAGCGTGGGACAGTGAAAAGTTGGCAGAGACTCGGCTCCTTCTGTCGAGGCCGCCTCTTCTGTGTCAGGTGCCTTGTTGGGGGCGTGGTTTCTTATCCCCAAAACTAATTCCCTCATCAGCTGGCCTTCGGCCTGGGCACACAGGGTGGTTAGTTCTCACAGCAGCAGACTCTGTCCGTGTAGCACCCAGAGCAGGGACCCAGCAGATCTGCAGTTCCTCCTGCTCTTATCTGGGGAACATCAGTTCTGGTGCCTCTGGGGCAGAAATGGTTGTCTTGTACGTATTGGGGCATTTGCTGGGAAAACCGTGAAAATCATGTGCTAATTTCTCAAAATCACTTTTGAAGTTTTTAGTGTGCACTAAAATTGTTTATGATTTCAGGTGACAAACCTTAATAGGATTTCCACGCATATTGAATGAAACAGGAATTCAAATGGGGCGCTCCCGCTGGGAGGTGGCGGGTGGGATGGCAGTCCCAGAGTGCAGAGGGGGCCTCATTCTGGGGAAATTTTCAAGAAGCCCAATCCACATTGAAAAGCAGATCCCCTGCAGGTAGTGAGGGCGAGTCCTGGTTGACTCCCTGGCTGAGCAAGGCAGGAGGGCCTGCTCTGCCTCAGCCCAGCCCAGCACTTGGAGTGGAGCTGGGATTCCCAGGAAGGTGCAGCAAGGGCCAAGTGCAGCCTAGGAGCCTGGGCCGAGAGTGAGGGTTGGGGCAAGGCCAGGGATGCTCCAGGGTCCGGTCAGGGGGAGAGTCTGTGGCAGCCCAGTGTTTCTAGACGGGGCTGCTGTCCCCTGGGCCTCTGGATGGGCTTTCTAGTTGGGAGCTGCTGGCTTAGGGCTGGGGGTGATGGGGAGGGGGGCTGCAGGAGGTGGAGGTCAGGGTTGAGGTGGAGCCGAGCGGTGGAGCAGGTGCTTGTGCGGGTGAGGAGGCCGACAACTGAGGAGGGAAAGGAGCTGTGCGTGTGTCCACTCCCGGGCTCGAGGAACATGGAGCTGGGTCCTGTCTGTGAGGCAGCCTCGCGTTGCATTAGAGAATGGATCTGGGTTCAAGGCGGAAAGGCCTTGGGTTTTCACTCCGGATCTTGTCCTTGTGTCCTGCGACTTCTGTCCCTGTCGTGGAGGGTGGTGGCAGCAGGGACAGGTGATGATGTTGATGGAGTCAGGGGAGGAGTTCAGCAAGAGCTGAGAAAAAGGCAAAGAAAGAACAGGTGTGTCTTCCCTCAGAGGAAGGCAGAATCTGACTTTGAAGCAACTGAAGGAGAATCTCTGAGGGAATAAAGAGCAATATTCTGCAACCACTTGGTCAGTGATTTATTGGTTTTTCTTTTTCCCCAGAGCCTATTAGCCTACAAGACCTGGATCAATTCCAGACGGAACCAACTGATCATAATGGCCTCACACACCCAGAATTTCAGTCCTTGTGTCAGACTCCGGCTCCATCAGTCTAACAGGGGAAGCTTGGAATCTGCAGCCAGGAGGCCTGAATTCAGTTCCTAGTTCTGGTCTTAATAGCACTTTTTCTTTGTTGTGTGTTCTGTTATTTATCTTATTATTTTAAAATTACTTTTATTTTTAACTGGAGAATACTAGCATTATAATGTATCAGTTTCTGCCATGCAGCACTGTGAATCAGCCATAAGTATACATTTATCTCCTCCCTCCTTCCCTGCCACCTCCCCCATCCCACCCCTCTAGGTCGCTGAGCACCAGGTTGAGTAGGTAGTCAGGTCCTGTCCCCTCCCTGCCTGGTGCACAGTAAGGTAATGGGAATAGAGGACTCATTCCGTATCTGTCTATCCCAGCATCTTTTTACACATGATAATAGATATGTTTCAGTGCTGCTCTCAGTTCGTCCCACCCTCTCCTTCCCTCACAAGTCCATTCTCCGCGTCTGTGTCCCTATTCCTGCTCTGTAAATAGTTCATCAGTACCATTTTTCTAGATTCCATATAGATGTATTTTTTATTATTATTATTTTTGAAGGTAGTTGATTCAGAGTGTAACACATTCCTTCTTCAAGTCTCCATTTCTTCATCTATGAAATGAGAAAACTAGTGTTTATTTCCAGTTATGGTTAGGGTGGTTAACACCAGTAATATATTTGAGGTGACTGCAGCTGTACCACACTGCTGCTGCTGCTGCTGCTGCTAAGCCGCTTCAGTCGTGTCCAACTCTGTGCGACCCCACAGACGGCAGCCCATCAGGCTCCCCCATCCCTGGGATTCTCCAGGCAAGAACACTGGAGTGGGTTGCCATTTCCTTCTCCAATACATGAAAATGAAAAGTGAAAGTGAAGTCGTTCAGTCGTTTCTGACTCTTAGCGACCCCATGGTCTGCAGCCTACCAGGCTCTTCCGTCCATGGGATTTTCCAGGCAAGAGTACCACACTAGTAACTAATATTGCTTTTGCTTTTTAATTATAATAGAGCACATGGACAATAAATTATTACCAATAAGCTTTTTTTGCCGGTTTCCTTACTGTGGCTTCTCCTGAGATGACTATGAGCAGATTTCTGCATATATGTTACTTCATGCCTGCAACATCTGTATAATTTCATATTAAAAGTTGTAACTGCTCTTTAAATATACACATCTGGATTGCATTTTGTTTCGTATGCTGGGAAGGGACAGTGTGTAAGATTTCTGAGTAAAAGGAGAGTTTTCTCTCAGCCTTGAGGAGGCTCTAATAATCCCCCACCTCTCTCCCTCTGGCAGGCTCAGCATAAAGGGCCAGGGGATAATGCAGTGGGACACCTGGGGCCAGTGTTCAGTGCCTGACCCTGGGGGCAAACTCCCCTGAACAGTTGTCACCCGCATGTGATGAAGCAGAGCTGAAGCGCGATGTCGGGGGAGGGGACCGGACAGGGTTTGGGGGCTTCTGATTAGGACTCGGGGTCAGTCTGTTTCGAGGGTGCCGGGACTGTTGGGGTGAGTGTCCTGAACTGAGAGGGTAAAGGAGCCCAGAATGTGGAGGCATCAATCAAGCAGCAGCATCTCCCTCCATCAGCTCAGACTGATTTCCACAGGGCAGACGGGAGGTGAGGCTTCTCCATTGGACCCACAGTTCTTCCTGACTTCTGGTCTGGGGGCACACAGGTGAGCGGTGCTCTCCTTGGTCAGGACAACCTTAGCCCCACCCAGGTAAAGCATCTGTGGCACGCGTGTTCTAAGGGGCACCTCCCACAGACCCGAGACGGGGGACAGGAGCACTTTCTGCAGCAGGACCTGACTGGAAGCAAGAGGGTGGTGAAGGGTTCTCCTAGGCAGGGCCTGTCCCCTCCCTGTCTGGTGCACACGATACACAGTAAGGTAATGGGAATAGAGAACTCATTCCAAATCTGTTTATCCGAATGGGATGATATATTCTTGCATGGTTTGATTCAAGGTTAACCTCATTCACGCAGTTTGCATGCATGTTTCGAGTATTCTTGCATTTTAGTAAACTTTCACGTGCCATTTGTTGTACTCAGCTTTCATTAAGCAAAACTTTCATCCTCAATCATTTTCTTGTGTGATAGTTTAATCAAAGGCACAACTGTCTGTAAATTAAGAAGTCAAATATCTGTGCTTGATTTCTCATGATACAGACTCTTATAATCCTGATTCTTCTCAATTTCTGCTTTCCCGTTGGAGACCACTTTGAATGATTTTTAGCTGATTCTTTTCGCTTTTCTTTCCAAATCTCTAAACCCGGTGCTTGTTGGAACTGCTGCTTGATTTTTCTGTCACAGCCACTGTCTGTCGCATAACACAGAGGCTGATGCAATAGTTCATGGTCACGGCTTTCTTTCACTCTTCCCATCCCTTCAGTTCCCACTTTATTTATATATGGATCATACTTAGTTCATTCAGCTTTTTCTTTTCCCTGACTAGTACACTTGTCAACTAAAAAGATGCTCAACTTAAGACTTGTGAGTTAAGTTTTACTTAGGGCAAAATGAGGACTGCAGCCTGGGAGACAGCACCTCAAATAGCTCTGAGAAACAACTCTAAAGCGATAGGGAGGGAAGGTCAGTGTATATGATTTTGGTGAAGAGGGGAGTTCAGCGCAATCAAATACTTATCTTCCAAAGGTTTTCTGCTAGTCACAAGGAGCTGATCTCACCGTGAAAGGACTTAATGCTTTTCTACATATGAGGAAGTGAAGAGAACCAAAGGCCTGGAAAAGGTCAGTTTTCATTCTGATCCCTAAGAAGGGCAATGCCAAAGAATGTTTAAACTATCATATGCTAGCAAAATTAGGCTCAAAATTCTTCAAGCTAGGCGTCAGCAGTATGTGAACTGAGAACTTCCAGATGCACAAGCTGGGTTTAGAAAAGCCAGAGGAACCAGAGGTCAAACTGCCAGCATTTGTTGGATCACAGAGAAAGCAACGGAATTCCAGAAAAACACCCACTTCTGCTTCACTGACTATGCTAAAGGCTTGGATTGTGTGGATCACAACAAACTGTGGAATAGTCTTAAAGAGATGGGAATATCAGACCATCTTACTTGTCTACCGAGAACCTGTATGCAGGTCAAGAAGCAACAGGTAGAACCAGACATGGAATTACGGACTGGCTTAATATTGGGAAAGGAGTATAATAACGCTGTTCACTGTCACCCTGCTTATTTAACTTATATGCTGAATACATCAGGCAAAATGCCAGGCTGGATGAATCACATGCGGGAATCAAGATTGCCAGGAGAAATAAATATCAACAACCTCAGATATGGAGATGATACCACTTTAATGGCAGAAAGTGAAGAACTAAAGAGCCTCTTGAGGCTTTGTGCGTGCTGATTATGTTCTATGAAGCTCTCATGAATCATGAATTCAGCTCTAATGATTGCTCTGTTTGCATGACTTTTTCAAGAAGTGGGGATACTTTGGATATTCCATCAGTTTTTCCTTTTTTGGAAATGTCATCCTGGACCCTGCTGACGTGCTCCCACCTGGTCTGGATTCCTCTGCATCGGGAACAGAGCCATCCTCCTAGGATCTCCCTCCACCACCATCTGGGCAGCACTTTAAAGTGCTGTAGATACTGCATAGCACAGGGAACACTACCCAGCACTCTCTAATCGCATATATGGGGAAAGAACCTAAAAAAGACTGAATATATTTAGAGCTGATTCACTGTCTTGTACAGCAGAAAGTGACACAGCATTGTACATCAATTACACTCCAGTGAAAACAAAACAAACAGGTAAGGAAGCATTTCTCTAGCCTGGATGGCATTTATTAGTCACTTATTCTTTCAGCCAAACCTGAGTGCCTGCAATGTACCAGGTCAAGTTCCAGTTCCAGATCTTTGCTATAACAATTGAAATTTGACATTCTTATCCATCCATCTCACCCCCTCACCTCATAAGGAGCATTTCCAGATTAGGAGAATTCCACACTGAAAGAGTCTTGGTAGGAGGCAGAGACCACCTTTCTCCATTAAAGAAGAAAATCCACTTTCCCAAATATTCTTGCCAGAGTGCACAGCATGATGCTGAGGTCCCACCACTCAGGTGACCACATGCCAGACTCTACTCAGGACACTGACACAGAGAAGCTGGAACTATGCAGGATGCACCTGACAAGGGTGTCAAGAGTGGCAGTCACACCACCTCCAGTTGTCAGGAGCCTCAGTGATGGCCGTCCTCAGCACAGGGTCCACGCCCAGCATGAGGGGCTCACTGTGTGAACAGGGACACTGTGCCCCAGCAGGGGCGAAACTGCCTTTGTGGGATCTGGCCTGGACTGGACACGGTGAATCCTGTTCCCGGGGAGCCATATATATATAGTACTGTATGTCTAACTTAATTTGGATCCCATTGTTAGCTCCAAGAATGAGTGAGGAGAACTCAACCTGGAGAATAGTTTCAGAGAGCAAAGATTTCATTACATTGAACTGTGAACCACTGCCTAAGTCTTCAGGTGGAATAAAAACTACATTATTTCTCAACATCACACCTCATAATTGTCAAAATAAATTCCCTTTTCTTTCTGAAGAAAAAAAATGCTTTTAAATGTGGATTTAAGGCTCCTCTCTGGCCACTCGCTCTCATAAACCTCATGGCTTCCCAAATTGGCTGATCATCAGAATTGCTTGTGGGGCTTTTTATGAAATGCTCAGCCTCTCCCCAGAAGCCCCTTCTCAGAGTATTAGGACAAGACCAAGGGATTGCTTCTTTAACAACCTCTGTGTGTGAGGCTGATACACAGCATGTGGGAATCCTGGTCTATGTTCGTTCTTGCTACTAAAAGTGTGATCTGAAGACCAGCAGCATCAGCCCCAACCTTATTACAAATTCAGATTCTCAGGCTCTACTCCCGACTGTCTAGATCTAATGAGGGTCCAGGGGAGCACCAGCATCCCCACCCTGGAGACCGCACTAATCCTACAGGCTCCACCACTGCATCGCTCACCCTTCACCTCCTGATTCTGCTCAGCAGTTAAACTGACGCTTCTAGCGAGCAGTCACACCAGGTCACCTTCTATTCAAACCATCTTATGAGTCCACATCTTTCACAGACATCAGACACCTTCTAATATGCTGGAGGCCCACATGATCTGGCCAGACACTGGATCTCATCACAGTTCCTCACTCCTCCAGCCACACCTGCCTCCTGGCTCTTCCTTGAACACACACACTCTCCTGCCCTCCTGCATTTGCACTGGAGGCTCCCCTGCCTGGAGGGCACTCCCCCAGACATGCTTGTGGACATTCTTTCATGTCCTTCACATCTTTACTCAAATATCATCTCCTCCACGAGGCCCACACTGACCACCCTAGTAAAACAGCCACATTCCCTGGACCCACACGCTTATTGGCAGACACTTCCCTCACTTATTAGGCTCACTTTGCCCCATCTCTCCAGAACACACTGCACAAGGCCACCGAAGTGTATCTGTTGTTAGTTCACTGAGGTTTCACAGATGCAAAAATAGAGCATCATCTATCAGGCACACAACAAATACCAGATGAAGGAATGATCAGGGTAGAAGCCTCTGTATTCTATCTTCATTAATGTGGACTCAGGCCACTTGACTCTCGCACAGCTACAGCACAACATCCCCTCACACTGACATCAGTGCTGCCTGTGCTTCCCCACCAGAGCGCATCACCCTCCCTCCCACACCGACTGTCTGCACTCTACACACAATGGTATTTTCTCTTCAGAAAAAGCGACAGGTCGTATATTCCTCCTGCTGTGACTATTAGGCACCGCTCTTTAAATCCAGGAGTTTGGACTGGAAGTGGTCTGCAGTCTCCCCAGCTCCTCACGTTATGCTACTTGGAGCACAGACACATTCACAAGCAGCTGCAGAAAGAAGAGTCCTGGGATCTGATGTCACAAAGTGGGACCAAGTATCACTCAGTCCCCACAAGGCAGCGCTCTCACACTATAGAGAAAAGAATCAGGAACCAGTTCAGGTAGGTCATGTAAGGGCTGACATTCTCCACAGCCCCCCACACGCTCACATGTCCCACTCAGAGACCCCCGCCACCAAGTATGTCCCCTCTGCCCCAACTCCTCTCCCAATATAGACGCCCCAGAGTCTCACCTATAGGAACCGTGAGAGACACATCAGAGCCCTAGACACCGTCATTGCCTGGAGGAGAACAAAACCAGGACGTGGTCAGAACCCACAGGAGAGAAACTAGAGATGGCACATTGAGAAGGGCGAGTCCCGCATGGCCTCCTGTCGCACCCTCACAAAGGTCTGAGGAATCACACCCTCCATACTTACTTGCAGCCTGGGTGTAGCCCCCTCCTATTTCACCTGTGAGAAGAAAGTATCATGTGAGCGACCAGGGAGAGACCGAGTCAGAGATCCTAGAACTCCCTAGTCCTGGACGACAAAGAACTTTTCAGAACTGTGACCAAAAATCCAGGAGAAGCTCAAGAAGGAGATGTGAGGGGACTGGACCAGCTGCCCTCCTGGAGGTCTGTCCTCAGCAGGGACATTCCCTCCTGACCTTCAAATCCTGAGAAACAGGCCCCCAGCTGGAATTACAAAGAGGAAAAATTAGTCTTTCATTTTCACATGTACTTTAGGAAAGGGTCAGTCTTAACATCAGCTCAGATTCCACATGTGTGTGGAGGCTACTTTACAGCAACAAGGCAGGCAAACTTCCACCTGGGCCAGAAACCTGCCCAGTGAGACAAGAAAACTCAGATCCCTCCCTCCTTTCCCTACCTGAGTGTTTTTTCCACCAAATCACAGCTCCAGTCACCACAGCTCCAGTGACCATGAGGAGAAGCAGGCCAACAATGATGCCCATGATGGGGATGGAGGGCTGAGGAGGTTCTGTGGAAGAAAGGGAAGGAGCCCAGACTTCAGGCTTCAGTCCTGACCTTGCCATTCATGTCCAGAAGGGCTCCTGCTTTATCTGAGAGGAAGCTCCATTCCAACCCCCTCCTTACCCCATCTCAGGGTGAGGGGCTCCTGAAGCCCCTCGTGCTGCACACGGCACGTGTATCTCTGCTCCTCTCCAGAAGGCACCACCAGGGCCGCCCACTTCTGGAAGGTTCCATCCCCTGAAGGCCTGGTCTCCACAGCCTCCATGTCCTGAGTCTGGTCCTCCCCATCACGCTGCCACGTCAGTGAGATCTCCTCAGGGTAGAAGCCCAGGGCCCAGCACCTCAGGGTGACCTCACGGTCAGAGACGGGGTGATGGGCCACATGTGTCTTTGGAGGGTCTGAAGAATCAGAAAATTCACATTCCATGGGCCACTGAAGCAGTACCACGTGACCATGCTGAGAATGGACGAGATAATGGGTTTGAAAAGAAGCAGCACAAACACTGGACACCAGCCTGGACTCCAAGATTCAGAAAAACTCCTAATCCTTGGAAAGTTCTGGAGTCAGGGTGAGTGCCAAGGTAGGAGACTCCATGTAAGGGGAAAATACAGAGTAACGGTCCTGATTTGGGAGGAGGCTGAATGTCTCAGAAAAGCTACAGTCTGGCCTCCTAAGATGGTCTCAGGGTGAGAACAGGCCTTGAGAGAGAAACTCATGATTCACAAGATGGCAGTCAGGGTCAAAGGGCACCGCTGACCAGTTATTTCAGGGATGGGTTAACTATCTTTCAGAGAAATGGGGCCACTGGTGTGTCACTGTCTTGTACAGAAATGAAAACCTGGGGGGATTCCCCCCTCTCTAGACAAGAAGTTGGGGCGGTGTTTCCAGAAGGACCCCATTTTCCTCTCCTCGTGGAAAGCCGGCTCCAGCCTGAGGAGATCAGGGAGGCCCGGTGCCCCTCATACCTGCCCGCAGCAGCGTGTCCTTTCCGGTCTCCAAGTGTCTGTGGAGCCACTGCACGCACTTGACCTCCAGGTAGTTCCGCTGGAACTCTGCCTCACCGGAGATTTCCCACTTGCGCTTGGTGATCTGAGCCGCCGTGTCCGCCGCGGTCCAGGAGCGCAGGTCTTCGTTCAGGGAGATGTAGTCCGCACCGTCATAGGCGTTCTGCCAGATCCCGCGGAGGAGGCGCCCGTCCGGCCCCACGTCGCAGCCAAACACCCACTGGAGGGTGTGAGACCCTGACCCGCCCCGACCACCCGCGGTGATTAAACCCAAACTAAAAGTGAAACCGGGTCAAGCCGCCCCCGCCCCGCCCCGAATCAGGGGGCGGTGAGGGTCCCGCAGTGTCGGGGTGACCCTCGACCCAGGGATTCGGGGTGACCCCAGCCGGTCCCTGGGGATGGGGGTCGTGACCTGGACCCGGGCCCGCGTCGCTCACCGGCCTCGCTCTCGTTGTAGAAACCGCGCATGGTGTTCAAGCCTGATCGCAATCTCTGTTGAGCTTTCTTGGCATCTCGCGTCATCTCCTCCCAAAATTCCGGCCCCTCCTGCTCCATCCACGGCGCCCGCGGCTCCATTCTCGGACTCGGGGCGTCGCTGTCGAACCGCGCGAACTGCGTGTAGTCCACGTAGCCGACGGCAATGAAACGCGGCTCCCCGAGGCCGGGCCGGGACACGCAGGTGCAGAAATAGCTCAGGGAGTGGGAGCCTGGGGGCGGGGAGGGGTGAGATCCGGCCCGATGTTCCTCCCGGCGCGGGTCCCGGGTCAGAGGTGATGGGCCCGGGAGTGGGGGGGAGACTAGGAGCACGTGAGACGGAAAAGGTCGGAGAAGGACCGGGACTTCTTGGGGGAGAGAAAAGGGGGCGGGAAGCGGGGGAGGGGCAGGACGGGACCAGGCGGGCGAGGACACGTCTGGGCGAGGGCGGCGGGGTGGCTCCTTCCCTGGGGGTCCTGCCCCCATCCACAACCCCCGGGCAGTCCCCTCGCCCCTTCCCGCAAAGGTCGTTCCCTCCCGACCCCGCACTCACCGGCCCAGGTCTCGGTCAGGACCAGGGCCCCCGAGAGCAGCAGGAGGAGGGTTCCCGGCCCCATGACCCGTATCCTCGTATCCTCGGGGTCTGGGGAGAAACTGAGTCCTGCCGGAGGGTGAGGGTGTGGGGGGATACAGGTGGAGACTTTAAAACCGGGAACCGCGGGGCCGCTGATTGGCTTCTAGAAACCAGACACCCAATGGGAGTGAGAACTAGGGCCGCGACACGAGTGTCCGGGCAGAAAGGCACAACACAGTTTGCGAAGAGAAAGTGAAACTCGAGGAGACTAGGGATCCCCCAACACGGACAGTTCCCTCCCCAAACAAGGCCTTTGACTCTGAGACTCTGAGACCTTGAGAACCGCAGCCAGTAACTGGGACTTTGCCCTGATCCTTCCTCTCCTGCACCGAGAACTCTGCAGTCACACTGTCCCCGAGTCCTGGCCCAGCGACTGTGTAGTCAGATTTTTAGAACATTTTGGTCAGGATATTTATACAGTCCTACAAATTCGTGAGGACCCCAAGGATAATTTTGTTTATGTGGTTACTTCTATCGATATTTTCCGTAGTAGAAATAACAGTTTAAATATTTTCACCTATTTTCTTTAGAATAATGTTAATAACCCATGTTTTTTATATGAAAAATAACAATTTCTGCAAATAAACTCTATAGTGAGAACAGTGGAAGTTTTTTCATTATTATATTTTTGCAAGTCTTTTTCTTGTCTGTCTCACTGGGTTTTATGTTTACTTTTGCATTGAATCCATTATTTTGATTGAAATCTATGAAAATAAAAAGGACCATACATATGTAGGAGTAATATTTTTAATAACCTTTCCTGTTACTTGTGTATGTTTATCTTTGATACAAAACTAAAACTACACAAGTGATAGTTTCTTGAAGGGTATTTTCTCAGTGGACCTGAAACATTATCACTATTTCCTATTCTGTTCCATTAAAATCCATAAGCCTATTTTGCACACTGGATGTCACTTGTACTAATGTAAGATATTTTTTTAAGTAATTCATTGTTTCACTAAGTTTTATAAATCTTCCAGTGTCATTCCTCCTTTCAAATAAAAATTGCATTCCATGAAAAAGAGGGTAGTTCAGCTCATACAAATGATTTTCCTTGGGACATAGGACTTTGGAATGTAGCAGAAATGCTTGATGTATACTTCCCATGTCATCATAGAAGATAGTTCTTTTTAAGAAAAATAACCATTTATTAGCATTTTGAGATACAACTACAGCCTATTATTTTCCTAAAAGAAGCAGCTCATTTTTACAGTAAACAGGAAACAGGAAAACAACAGAGCAATATTTGTGCAAGGCATGTATTAAGATTAGAACACCATTTTCGGAATTTTGCTTAAGCATGAAAAACTTGAAAGGCCAATATTCACACCAGTTGTTTTTTTTTTTTAAGTATTGATAGTTTTTGATACTTTGAAATAGCAAACCAGGGAAACAGGAGAGCAACCTGTATTAAATATTAGCAGTCAATAAAGTCTCAAATGATGGCAAGACATCAGCTACCAAGTTAACCAGCAAGATTGTTCTAAGGGAAAGAATTGCAAATGCAACATTTCCGAAGGAAGCATTAAAAACAGGTAGAGCATATATGTCATTAAAATGTTATATCTCAAAACGAGAAAGCTGACATTCAGATTGACACAAAATAATTCTAGACAAGCGGGTAAGATTCATTAATATTAAATTTCATTAATAACATTAATGAAAAGTTTATTAGGAAGAAATGTCAAGAATATACTGAAGAACTCTACAAAACAGATCTTAAAGACTCATCTAACCAGGATGGTGTGATCACTGACCTAGAGCCAGACATCCTGGAGGGTGAAGTCAAGTGGGCCTCAGGGAGCATCTCTATGAACAAAACTAGTGGAGGTGATGGAATTCCAGCTGAGCTATTTCAAATCTTAAAAGATAATGCTGTTAAAGTGCTGCACTCGATATGCTGGCAAATTTGGAAAACTCAGCAGTGGCCATAGGACTAGAAAAAGTCCATTTTCATTCCAATACCCAAAAAGGGCAAAGCCACAGAATCTTCAAACTACTGGACATTTGCACTCATTTCACACGCTATCAAGATTATGCTCAAAATTCTCCAAGCTAGGCTTCAACAGCGTGTGAACCAAGAACTTCCAGATGTCCCAGCTGGATTAGAAAAAGCAGAGGAATCAGAGATCAAATTGCCATATCCTTTGGATCATAGAAAGAGCAAGAGAGTTCAAGAAAAACATCTACTTCTGCTTCATTGACTACTCTAAAGCCTTTGACTGTGTAGATCACAGCAAACTGTGCAATATTCTTCCAGAGATGGGAATACCAGACCACCTTACCTACCTCCTGCAAAACCTATATGCAGGCGAGGAAACAAGAGTTAGAAGTGGACATGGAACAACAGACTGGTTCCAAATTGGGAAAGGAGTACGTCAAGGCTGTATATTGTCACCCTGCTTATTTAGCTTCTATGCAGAGTACATCATGAGAAATGCCAGGCTGGATGAAGCACAAGCTGGAATCAAGATTGCCAGGAGAAATATCAATAACCTCAGATATGCAGATGACACCACCCTTATGGCAGAAATCGAAGGACTAAAAAGCCTCTTGAGGAAGGTGAAAAAGGAGAATGAAAAAGTTGGCCTAAAACTCAACATTCAGAAAAGTAAGATCATGGCATCTAGTCCCATCACTTCATGGAAAATAGAAGGGAAAACAATGGAAACAGTGAGAGACTTTATTTTCTTGGGCTCCAAAATCACTGCAGATGGTGACTGAAGCCATGAAATTAAAAGATGCTTGCTGCTTGGAAGAAAAGCTATGACCAACTTAGCGTATTCAAAAGCAGAGACATTACTTTGCCAACAAAGGTGCATCTAGTCAAAGCTATGGTTTTTCCAGTAGTCATGTATGGATGTGAGAGTTGGACTATAAAGAAAGCTGAGTGCCAAAGAACTGATGCTTTTGAACTGTGCTGTTGGAGGAGACTCTTGAGAGTCCCTTGGACTGCAAGGAGATCCAACCAGTCCATCCTAAAGGACATCAGTCCTGAATATTCATTAGATGGACTGATGCCCAAACTGAAGTTCCAATTCTCTGGCCGCCTGATGCAAAAAGCCAACGCATTAGAAAAGACCCTGCTGCTGGGAAAGATTGAAGGCAGGAGGAGAAGGGGACAACAGAGGATGAGATGATTGGATGGCAAAACTGATTCAATGGACATGAGTTTGAGCAAGCTCCTGGAGATGGTGAAGGACAGGGAAGCCTGGCGTGCTGCAGTGCATGGCGTCACAGAGTTGGACACGACTGAGCAACTGAACAACAAAAAGAATGTTAAATAAGTTCCTTTCAGAAGAAGAAAGAAATTTGGAAGTTTGAAGACACACTGAGAACAATTACTGTTCTCAGATGATGTTCAGACTGCTAAAGGTCCCTAAAAAGACAGTTTATTCTTGCTACTTTTATCACCTTTCATTTGTGTTTCTTCATCTTCATTTTGTTCTATAATTCATTTTTTTCTCCAGGAAACTGTGCACGTGAAATGTCATAATAAGCTTTCATTTCAGTAGTTCCACATAAAATGTTGTACAGTTAGGATAAACATGAATAAAGAGAAAGCATCAGATCCAAAACTGTAAGAGTCCTCGGCTGTACTTGGTCTGCATGACTGGAAGTTTAAAGGGCAATGACTTAAGTTTGTAATGATTAAATATTGATCATCCTCTTTCACTTCTGACCTACCACCTTGAAGCCATTATACATTTATACCAAATGGACAAAATACTCCAATATTATCTTCTTTGACAGTTTCCTGGGAGAAATGTTTAAATCTAAACTGAACGAGTTTGTGAATACTTGGGGCAGCTAGAATACCTTTACAATGTAGACTACAAGCAACAAGAAACCCTTTCTGTCTTGAATCACAGCTAACTTCAATTTATAAATAACATCACTATGAACAAAGCTAGTGGAGGTAATGGAATTCCAGTGGAGTTATTTCAAATCCAAAAGATGATGCTGTGAAAGTGCTGCACTCAACATGCCAGCAAATTTGGAAAACTCAGCAGTGGCCACAGGACTGGACGAGGTCAGTCTTCATTCCAGTCCCTAAGAAAGGCAATGCCAAAGAATGATCAAACTACCGTACAATTGCTGTCATCTCACATGCTAATAAAGTAATGCTCAAAATTCTCCAAGCCAGGCTTCAGCAGTACGTGAACCGTGAACTTCCTGATGTTCAAGCTGGTTTTAGAAAAGGCAGAGGAACCAGAGATCAAATTGCCAACATCCGTTGGATCATGGAAAAAGCAAGAGAGTTCCAGAAAAACACCTCTTTCTGCTTTATTGACTATGCCAAAGCCTTTGACTGTGTGGGTCACAATAAACTGTGGAAAATTCTGAGAGAGATGGGAATACCAGACCACCTGACCTGCCTCTTGAGAAGTCTGTATGCAGGTCAGGAAGCAACAGTTAGAACTGGACATGGAACAACAGACTGGTTCCAAATAGGAAAAGGAGTACGTCAAGGCTGCATATTGTCACCCTGCTTATTTAACTTCTATGCAGCGTACATCATGAGAAACGCTGGACTGGAAGAAGCACAAGCTGGAATCAAGATTGCCAGGAGAAATATCAATAACCTCAGATATGCAGATGACACCACCCTTATGGCAGAAAGTGAAGAAGTGCTAAAGAGCCTCTTGATGAAAGTGAAAGAAGTGAGTGAAAAAGTCGGCTTAAAGCTCAACATTCAGAAAACTAAGATCATGGCATCAGTTCCCATCACTTCATGGCAAATAGATGGGGAAACAGTGGCTATTTTGGGGGGCTCCAAAATCACTGCAGATGGTGTTTGCAGCCATGAAATTAAATGACGCTCACTCCTTGGAAGGAAAGTTATGACCAAACTAGATAGCATATTAAAAAGCAGAGACATTACTTTGCCAACAAAAGTCCATCTAGTCAAGG
The DNA here is from genome assembly GCF_042477335.2 of Ovis canadensis. Taxonomy (NCBI): domain Eukaryota; kingdom Metazoa; phylum Chordata; class Mammalia; order Artiodactyla; family Bovidae; genus Ovis; species Ovis canadensis. The sequence goes on along the minus strand of NC_091264.1, from coordinate 42,046,873 downwards.
CTATGGTTTTTCCAGTAGTCATGTATGGATGTGAGAGTTGGAATATAAAGAAAGCTGAGCATTGAAGAATTGATGCTTTTGAACTGTGGTGTTGGAGAAGACTCTTGAGAGTCCCTTGGACTGCAAGGAGATCCAACCAGTCTATCCTAAAGGAGATCAGTCCTGAGTATTCATTGGAAGGACGGATGCTGAAGCTGAAGCTCCAATACTTTGGTCACCTGATTTGAAGAGGTGACTCATTTGAAAAGACCCTGATGCTGGGAAAGACTGACGGCAGGAGGAGAAGGGGACAATAGAGGATGAGATGGTTGGATGGCATCACCTACTCAATGGACTTGATTTTGGGTGAACTCTGGGAGTTGGTGATAGACAGGGAGGCCTGGCGTGCTGCAGTTCATGGGGTCCCAAAGAGTCGGACACGACTGAGCTACTGAGCTGAACTGAAGAGAGGGAGGGAGTACTGGGCAGAGGTGGACTAATGTGGGATTGGACATGCAAGTTTACACGTCTGTGTATCACAGCGTCAACTTCTGTCAGGGGCTCACCTTAGAGTTGTTACTTACAGTGGACTTCCACTGGCGTCCAAATGAGATTAAAGACAAAAAGCAAACCAATGTACTTTAAAGAAATCCTCTAACTTTGTAAAACATGTTCTGCCAAGGCTAACTTGGAAAGGATATTTGAATGGGGCTGGTTTGTCATGAGCAGCTGCACACCGTCCTCTGGTGGCCTTGTGAGAAATGGCATGAGTGCTGCAGGGCTCCATGGCTTTGTCAGTAAAAGAGCCAAAACACAAAACTTTCCACCATCGCAGTCCTGCTGTTAGAGCAAACCCAGTTCTGTAAGATTCAGTGTTTTGGCGGTGCCTTCTAGAGGAATTCACTATCTTGACTAGGACACAAGAGGGCACTTCCCAAGTGTAGCATTTCAGGGAGTGTTGACTGAGCCCCTGAGTCAGGTGCTGGGTCCACAGTGAGACTAGAGAAGAGGTCCCTGCCTCAGGGGACCTGCAGGGAGAGGCTGGGGAGGGGCTGGGCTCACTTGTCTACACCCCAGCTCTGAGTGTCTGTTGTGGAGAAGTTAAGTCTATCCAAGCAAAGCAGTCTGTGGCACTTTTCTCGTTATATTAACAATGAAACAGTTTGAAAATTAGAAATTTTTCACTCAACATATCTGTGTGATTTCATCTAAATTTATATAGCTTTACAAAATATGGGATGAATTCATCTTACTGATATCGTTTTCACCTTATATTCAGTTCAATTCAGTTCAGTCGCTCAGTCGTGTCCGACTCTTTACGACCCCATGAATGGCAGCACGCCAGGCCTCCCCGTCCATCACCAATTCCCAGAGTTCACGCAAACTCATGTCCATCTAGTCAGTGATGCCATCCAGCCATCTCATCCTCTGTCGTCCCCTTCTCCTGCCCCCAATCCCTCCCGCATCAGAGTATTTTCCAGTGAGTCAGCTCTTCACATGAGGTGGCCAAAGTACAGGAGTTTCAGCTTTAGCATCATTCCTTCCAAAGAACACCCAGGACCGATCTCCTTTAGAATGGACTGGTTGGCTCTGCTTGCTGTCCAAGAGACTCTCAAGAGTATTCTCCAACACCACAGTTCAAAAGCATCAATTCTTCGGCACTCAAAGAGTCATTATTCCATCCATCTATAACTTTAGAATGTGTAGATTTAATGAATTCAATATCATAGTATTCCTTATGACACCTTGTACTTATAGGCCCTGCTTCTAAGCTCCAGTTCCAGCTTCCCCCACTGGTATCCTGATCTTCTCTGCAACTGGAGTCCAAATCCTATCATCTCCAGGCACCTTCCAATCTAGAATCATTCTATGAACTTCCAGAAGACGTTTTCTTTATCCTTTGTCCTGGGATGGCAGGCACTTCCCAACAGGTCTTCTGTGCTGTGGGAGAGGTTCTCCCAGACCAAGATGCTGCTCAGTCAAGTCTCAGGCTGCTGTTCGCACAGAGCTGGTGTGTGGTAAAGAGTCAATAAATATCTGAACACTTAATAAATTGAAATGAGTACTCACTGTTGCTGATAACTTCAACTGTTCTCCCCTCTTGGGAGGGGACTTCCCAGCCACTCTGTGGTCACAGGACCATGTTGCTGTGGCATTAGCAGGACCTGGAGTGTGTCCTTTCAGACCTGGCCCATCACTCCTCCCCACATGCATTTCTCCACAGTCTCGCTCCTTCTGCTGATGGAGGCAAATGGGGATTAACATCCAAAACACCTGGGAATCCAAGAAGCAGGAGGGGCTCAAAGGGCCCATGCTTGTCCCTAGGACAGGTTTGGGGGTGGGCTCCAGGTATCCCCTGGGGTGTCTTCAGACTCTTCAAACAATAATGCTTTCACCACCGTCTCTGTGCTGCTCCCCCCAGGGAGTGCCACATAGTGGGGGAACCATTCAGTCTCCAACTTCCCTTTCCTCAGGGTGGGGGGCTTCCAGCAGCTCCAGCAGCTCAGCGGTTACAGAAGATACTTTAAAACGTGGATTTAAGGATGATGAATTCAGGAGAGAGAAGACTTTTATTCATTTATTTTTAAAATTTATTTCACTGAGGTATAGTCGGTTTACACTGTTGTGTTAATTTGTGCTGTACAGCAGTGTGACTCAGTTATACATTTTTTTTTTCATATCCTTTTCCAGTATGGTTGACGAAGGAAAGATAAGAATTTTGAAATCGTCAACCAGGACGTTTTAAAGCAAACTTGCCTTTGTTTACCTGCAAGTAAATTGTAGTGAAAATGATTACTAGTGAGGTTTGCTGACGTGATCTTCGTTATTGCTAAGTTTTAACTCAAAGCAAATGTCCATGCAGTGAACAGCCAAAGTATCTCAGTGACCTCAGGGTTTCTAGAGACCACACTCTGAGAACTGCAGTCCTGAGTAAACCAGGGTGTCTCCCAACTGATCCCTGTCTTTCCCTCCTCTTTGAAGATCTTCTCCTTGAACTGGACTCCCTACCTCCTTAAACCCAGTGGAAGGCCTTCTTCTGGGCTCCTCTCCAAGAGAACTGACCCCCTGGGAACTGATACCAGGGAGTAGCCTCAGTCTGGGAAGGGGAATCAGGGGACGGGTGTTTCTCCTTTGGAACTGGGAACAGTTTGTTCCTAGAGGCCCTGCACACACTTATGACCTGGGCTGGTTTTGTTACATGCCAGGTTGATGTGTCTTCATATCCTGGACAGAAATCTGACATAGTGTCTAAGAGAAATAACAGTGACTCTTTCACCTCACATGGTCTAATGCATCTGACTTAGGTCCACAAAGCATGAAGGCAGGCCTGTCCAACAGAATGTTCTGTGATGAAGGAATTGTTCTATATCTGTGCTGTCTAGTGAGGGAGACACTGGCTCCATGTGGCTATTTCAGCACCTCAGACATGACTGTTGTGATGAGTATTTTTATTTTATTTAATGAATTAATTGTTCAAATATTTTTATTTATTCTGTTGAAGGCTAGTTGGTTTACAAGGTAGTGTTGGTTTCTGCTGTGTAGCAGAGTGACTCAGTTATACACATTTATTGGTTCTTCTTTATGTCCTTCTCCATTATGACTTATTCCATGGTGTTGAATACCTGTGCTATCAGCGTTTATTCATTCTATTATTTTTAAAAAATACTTATTTATTTATTTAATTGGCTGTGTTGGGTCTCAGTTGCAGACCACAGGATGTTCACTGCATCATGAGGGATCCTTTTCATCCAGGTATGCAGGTTCAGTTGCTCCAAGGCGTGTGGGATCTTAGTGCCCTGCGCAGAGTGAACCCTTTTGCCCTGCATTGCGAGATGGATTCTTAACCACTGGGTCACCAGGGAAGTCCCCTGTTCATCCATTCTTTATGGAATGGTTTGCAGCTAACTAACCCCCAACCCCCAGCCCCCTCCCCAGCCCCCTCCCAGCCCCCTCCCTCTTGGCAACCACAAGTCTGTTCTGTACCTGTGAGTCTGTGTCTATTTTAATTTTATTTAATTCAAATAGCCATATATGACTAGTCACCAGCATATCGAACAGTGCATGTCTGGAATGTCCTTCACTTTCAGTCTCTTCCTCCCAAAAGTTATTGTGTGACTCATAGATTGATGCATGTTAAAATATAGTCTTTGGTAGCTCAGACAGTAAAGCATCTGCCTACATTGCAGAGTCCCTGGTTCGATCCCTGTGTCGGGAAGATCCCCTGGAGAAGGAAATGGCAACCCACTCCAGTATTCATGCTTGGAAAATCCCATGGACCGAGGAGCCTGGTTGTCTACAGTCCATGGGGTCGCAAAAGTTGGACACAACTGAGCGACTTCATTTTCACTTTATATGAATATAGTGGGTTTGTCTATTTAAGGTAGAGCCTTAAAATGTAGCATGCACAGAAAGTTTCATTACTATGTGTTTTAGCAGCTAGAATGTTAAGCAGACTTTAAACAGACCATGGTATAGCACCTTCAGGTTAGAAGTGTTCAAAACTGCCCATCACGGGAGCGAATTCTTGGCTCTATTATACTGAGCTCTTGGTGTTTTCCTTAACCTGGTAAGCATAAGTAGACACAGAAGTGTTCATCCAACCCAAGACAAAGTATTTGTTAAACACAACATAAATCAAATACCTTGTAGGACTTGTACATACTTGCAACATTATGAAGCAGAAGATGTAACTTAAGAATCCACCACCTTAAAATTCTTTTAAAAAATAATTTTATTCATTTATTTTTGGCTGTGCGGGGTCTTCATTGCTCTGTGAGCTTTTCTCTATTTGTGGCGAGTCAGGGCTACTCTCTAGCTGTGGCACATAGCTCCTCGTTTCAGGGGTTTCTCAAGCTGGAAAGAATGGGTTCCATGGTATTCTTCCCCGTCTACACTTTCCCCTCAAATTCAAGCAATTCTTTTTCCTTCACCCTTGGACTCTTGTCTCCTAGACAAAAACATACATGACTATTTTACACTTGGGAAATGAAGAGTTGTATGACTCACAGATGAAAAATCATAGAGATCCATAAATCTTCTCTGTGTGAATCAAACACTCACAAAGACACAAACACACGCCCCTGTTCAAACTCAAAGACGCAGAAACAGTTGTGACAAGACTTCCCTGCTGGTCCAGTGGCTGAGAATCCGCCTGCCAGTGCACGGTCCACACCTGCAGTCCCCGGTCAGGAGCTGAGACCCCACAGGACACGGAGCTACTGAGCCAGCACAGCGCAGCTATGGAAGTTCAGCTGCTCCGGAGCCCCTGCGCCACAATCCATGTGCGGCAAAGGAGCAAGGACGCTCCCTCGTGCTTCGACTAAGACCCAAAGCAGCCAAACAAATACATATTTTTAAAAAAAGAGTAAAGAAGAGGGAAGGAGGTTGAAGAGGGGACTGAGGAGAGAGGAGGAAGTGCACTGAGTCAGGAAGTGGCTTCTGGAGAATGCAGGGTGGAGGCCCCTGAGATCTGAGCTCAACAGCTTAGACAGTGACGGTCCCAGCACCTGGGCAGCAGCCGGAAGATGAAAATAAACTAAAAGTAATGCAACCAAATATCTCCCGTGTGAGGATTACAGTTCTTTTAACGTTGTCCTTTATCACTTTCAACCCTTTGTAACTTATTTGACAGTGAATCTTTATTATATCATGTGTTATACACATACATCATAATCAGAATTATAAAGCTTCATTTAAATTATTAAGAAAGAAGGCAGGTGGGGAGAAAAGTGAAGAGCTGGGTCCTGAGGCTGGACTGCTGAGGTCCGTGCCTGGGCTCCGGGCAGTGACTCACACGGGCTTTTCTTCTCTTCTCAGGACCGAGTTCTCTGTGGAGGCCAAGCAGAATCTTTACCTTCTTTTGAGAGGTGTGGTCATCTGTTTGGACTTTGTCACCTCTTTGATACTTTTAGGGAAGTTTTTGTATTTTCCATGGCATTTTCAGCTATTTACTGTGGGAAGAATTGTCCGTACAAGTCAGCCCATCTTTTCCCGTGGTGGAATTCTATGGTGCAGTCAACATATGATGGGTCCTGGAGCAAAGAATGTGCGTTCTAACACGTGACTTGAAGGTGATTGGTCAAAGGTTTTACAAAGGCAAGGTATTTGTCAGCTCATTTTTCAAAAGCATTATTTAACTCCACACAAGAGGACTGAGAAGATACTCCAGCATAAACAAAATAACTAATTCACTCAAGTCCTCTATTTAGAAACCACTGCAGTTAGGAATTCCTTATTTCTCTTCTCAGAAATGTACATCTAGACGTTAATGAATACTCTTATGTCAGGGAAAGAGCTCAGGGCACAGGAACAAATTATTTGCAAACTCACATGTATGAAAAAGAACTTACTTTAGAATATACATAGAACCATTACATTCAACAATATAAAAATGAACAGCAATTTAATGAAGGAAACGTCTGAACAGACACCTCTTCAGGATGATATGGAAATACATACAAAAGATGCTCAACATCACATGTCATGAAGACATGCAAATAAACACAGCAATGATACATCCTCACACACCTAGTAGAGTAGCTAGAACCCAAGAACTGTGGATGCCAAGTGCTGACCAGGACATGGAGCAGGAGAAACCCTCGCTCACTGTGGCAGGAATAGGAAGCAGCGCGGTCGCTAGAAATGAGAGTCAGCAGTTTCTTATGAAGCTACACAGAGACTCTCCATCCAGCCTGCTCACCAGTCTAGTACTTCTCCATCTCACTGGAAAACTCATATTTGCACAAACCCCTGCACACCAGAGTTTATATCAGAGTGCCCCTTAAGTGTGGACTGCACGTGGTGACTTCCTTCCAAAGACTACAGTGTGGACAGTGAGGAAGTAAAAATAGAACTTCACAAGGAGAGACCGAGGAAATATACCTTAGGTGGGTGCTGAAGTGAATTTATTAGTGATATTCCAGTGGACAGTATAAACCCTTGATGCATGGAGAATGTCACTTAAGTCATCTCTGTGGTCTTCTTTCCTAAAACCCAACTCAACTAGAGAGACATTCCACACTATCCCTGAGCAATTCTCAAAAACATCCAGGTCATCAAACAAAAAGGGAAGTCTGGGAGACTGTCACGGCCAGAGGAGCCTGAAGGAGACATGATTAGAACCTAATTTATGTCATTTGTCTTGGATAGGCTCTTGGGTCAGCAAAAAGAAGATCCCACCAGGCAAGGAAGGCTTCCAGGGCCCAGCCTCCATCCTCAGACTCCCACTCTCTCCCACCTCAGTTCCCTCCAACCACCAGAGCAAAGAAGGCTTGAGCATCCAGTATGTGCCAGGCACTGTCCTGAGCACTTCCCATATCAACTCAGCCAGCCCTCACCACGTCCCTGAAACGTCACCCGTTTTGCAGATGCAGATGAGCACAGAGGGAAAATAACTTGTCTGGAGTAACTCAGCTAAGAGGGTGGGGGAGGACACGCTGGGGTGCAGAGTCCCCAGGTGGAGCGCCCACTCTCCAGTCTCCAGGGACTTGGTCCGTCCTGTGACACCACCACACCGTGCAATATACACACACGACTCCTTATCAGCGGTTTCCCTCTATATAGACCACAGCTGCCCCGTCAACTCCTGTTCATCCTCAAGGCTGATTTCAAATGTCCCCTCCTCAGGAAGGACATCCTGAGCTGCTCCCAGACTAGAGGCGCCCTTGCTCTCTATTCCAAATGCCTATTTTCCAGATGGACTATTTAGCATCGAAATACACAGGGCACGTTCTTAGGGTTCCCTTGTGGCTCAGCTGGTAAAGAATCCGCCTGCAGTGCAGGAGACCTGGGTTCCATCCCTGGGTTGGGAAGATCCCCTGGAGAAGGGAAAGGCTACCCACTCGATATTCTGGCCTGGAGAATTCCATGAGCTATACAGTCCATGGGGTCACAAAGAGTTAGAGCCGACTGAGCGACTTTCACTTTCACCTAATACATCCCCAGGGCCTGGCAGAAAGCATGTGCTAAGTAAATATCTCTTCAGTTATAGAAGTAATAAACTTCCTCAAAGCATCATTGGGATTCCCAGGTGGCCCTAGTGATAAAGAATGCGCCGGCCAATGCAGGAGGCGTTAAGAGACTCAGGTTTGATCTTTGGATTTGGAAGATCCCCTGGAGGAGGGCAAGGCAATTCACTCCAGTATTCTCACCTGGAGAAGCCCATGGACAGAGGAGCCTGGCAGGCTACAGTCTATGGGGTTGCAAAGAGGCAGACACGACTGTGTGACTTAGCACGCAAGCACACAAAGTGTCATTAGAGAGAACTTCATGTTTATAGTATTGATTGGCTGAAATATTTGGACCAAACTTCCCACTTAATAGCCTTTTTTTTCCCCCTGATGAGATATAATTTGCTTAAAAAGAGACTCTTCAAATTTGAAGAGTGTTATCTGAAGGCTTGAAAATTCTGTCTGACCATAGAATTCAAAAATAGGTCATTTCTGTAGAAGCATTAGAGAGACAGAATTGGGTTCATCATAAGGTATTGTTTTTATTAACAATTACAATTACACAGGAATCAGCTTCTTTGGGAGCAGCTGAATTCTCCATCACTAAAGGAGTTCAACTGTTTCCAGAGAAACAGTATATAGAGAAGGGTGATGTTGTGAGAGGATCAACCCCAAGGTCTCTGAAAGCCTCTTCCTCTCTGAAGTTGCCATACCAATGGGACACTGGGCTGGTTGTCTCAGGACCTGGCTTCCACCAGCTGTGTGATCCTGGGCTGGGCACTTCTGAGTCTCATTCCAAACACTTGATACTTAAGCTGTGATTATATCTGACTGACTTCAGAGTAATAAATGGAATAAATTGGATAGTACATGTACATTTTTGTTTTCTTTTCTTTTTTTTGCATCATAACAGGCAAAATCAGCTCTTTTCCTTCTTTCATTTTTTTCTGATAGCACACCACATACCAACAACAACAGCAAATAATTTTTTAAACAGAAAAAAATTCACCCGTAGTCTCACTACCTAATATGATAATAGTACCTTCTCCATTCTCTTCCAGTGTGACCAAGAATCTATTTATTCTTAGTAATCTATTGTAGGTTATTAAAAAAATTTTTTTCTTTTTTCTTTTTTTCACCATGCCCTGCAGCCTGTGGGATCCAGGTTCCCCTCCTCGACTGATCCCTAGTTCTGCAACCCTGCATTGGAAGTGCAGTCTTAACCACAGAACCTTCAGGGAACTCCCTATTGTAAGTTCATAAATTTACAGAAGTCAGAACATTGCACAACTATTCTTTCCACAAATAGCAGCACACTAACAATAAGAACAAAGGAAAAGCCAAACACACAGGCCTTTAAAAAATTTTGCAATATGAAAGTGATGATAAACTCACGATTTTTCTAAATCTCAGAGAGAAGAGAGTCAGGCTAGCCACACTATTGTCCAGACCACCTTTGGACTCTGTCTGTAACATCAATCCTTCCCCAAGTCTCCAGCCTGCTTGCCAGCCCTGAATCTTTGGACGCACAAGACCCTTAGACTCATGAGCCAAGTTTTAAAATAAATCTCTCTCTCTCTTTCACACACACAACACAACATTTCTCACACACTGGGAACGGATCATTACTCATAAATAGTAGAGTTTACTTTCAATCCACTGGTTCTGACCTCAGGATAGAGCTCTGCGGTGTTTTTGCACGGCTGTGTCTGAACCAGGTCCAGGAGTCCCTACACTTACTGCCTCTGGTTTGTGGATGGACACTTTCATCAGGAACTTTCATCCTCCAGAACAGTGAGGCGGGGTGGGAAGACTCTTGCGTGGTTGATGGAGGAGCCAAACTACTTTGTCGATGAGACCAAGCTCTTGACGAGTCAGGTGAGGATTTCCCACTAAATCTGAGAAATGTGCAGTGATATCACAGCCAAACCTGGAGACTGGTCTGAACAAAGAGCACCCACTGATGAAAGCAGGCAGGAGGCTGGGAGAAAGCAGGGGGAGCAGAGCTCTCCACCTCTCCCCAGTCCTCAGGAGTGAGAGGCCCTCGGGATGGGCTTCCCGTAGCATCAGGTGAGGCAGGGGAGTGAACACAAGTCATCACCTGAGAATGATGGCTAGGGTCTGTGTGCCATTAATTAATTATTAATTCAGCAATCTCACTGCTCAAGGATGCATGCTTAGCAAATAAGCTGGGGGCTCTGGAGATGGGGAGCCAGATTATAACCTAGTGTTGGTCATTAGAGGGCTGACAATGACTGTGTGGATGACACTCCCCTACTTCTGGGAACTCCTGATGGACCCTCTGGTGCATGTGCAGAGATGTCCCAGACCAGAACCTCCTTCAAGGCTAAAAGTGAAGCAGAGGAATAGTGTCCTAAAGTTCATAGGCCAGACACCCCAGCAGTTAGAGAGTTTAATGAATGAGGTGGAACTTTGGATAGAACTTCACCCATGTGGATGATTAGGATAATCATAAAAGACAAAAAGGAAAAGAATGAAAAAACAAAATAAGAAAATGAAGACATTGCAAGCAGTCAGGAGTTAGTGTGCAGCAAGGTGGGGGATGCAATCAGGCACAGTGGGTCCAGGGAAGATGTTGTAGTTTAATAATTTCTCATTAAAGTCACTTGAGGGTTCAGCTCTGTTGAAACAGTGTGTGGAAGGCCTTGCAACCAAGTCAAGACATAAACCAGAGGTATAATCAAAGCTGAATGGTGAGGCTGCTCAGCTCTTATCTGTTGAGTCTTACAGGAGCAAGAATTCAACCAAGGTTTCTCCAGTGGTCACATTCAGTTACCTGCACAGACCCACTTCTAAGGGCTCACAGTGTGAGAGGAGGGGGACACGCAGTGATGCTGGGAGTGTGTCAGTGCTGGTCTAGGACCTGGAGCTGGAGACTCTGGAGCCCAGGCAGGGTGTGTTGAATCCAGGCTGGGGCAACCCCACAGTTACTTGTATTTGATTCTGAAATTCATTCAGGAATTTTCTCAGCACCAATTTGGTGCTTGTTAGTGCCAAGCTGTTGTTCCTCAGCACTTGGAGGACAATTGTACTGAGCTGGGTGTCCTCCTCCGTGAATTCTGTGCCCTGTGACTCCGTGCTCAGGATCCTGTGCTCAGAATACAAGTCCACTGGCACAGAAGAGACCTGCAGGATCTAACCCTCGGTTTAGGGGAAATAAACAGAGAACAATGGGAGTTGAATACCTTGCCTAGTTAACACAGTTCAAGCAAAGTCCAAGTCTGAAAGTCTCCATCCAGTGCTTTTTCAAAACATCCTGTACCCAAATGTAGACCACTCCTCATGGCAAAGCTGACAGCAAGTAAAAGAAATCAGAATCAGGGAACTATATTAGTTTGTCCTAAAACTCAGCAGTGGCCACAGCACTGGAAAAGTTCCACTTCATTCCAATTCAAAGAAGGGCAATGCCAAAGAATCTTCAAAGTACCACACAGTTGCACTCATCTCTCATGCTAGCGAAGTCATACTCAAAATTCTCCAAGCCAGGCTTAAACAGTATGTGAACCGTAGATTTCTAGATGTTCAAGCTGGATTTAGAAAAGGCAGAAGAACCAGAGATCAAATTGTCAATATCCGCTGGATCATAAAAAGAAAGAGAATTCCAGATATTCCAGAAAAAATCTACTTCTGCTTTATTGATTATGCCATAGTTTTTGACTATGGATCACAACAAACTGTGGAATATTCTTCAAGAGATGGGACTACTAGACCACCTTACCTGCCTCCTGAGAAATCTGTATGCAGGTCAAGAAGCAACAGTTAGAACCAGACATGGAAAAAGAGACAGGTTCCAAATTGGGAAAGGAGTACGTCAAGGGTATATATTGTCATCCTGCTTATTTAATTAATATGCAGAGCACATCATGTGAAATGCCAGGCTGGATGAAGCACAAGCTGGAATCAAGACTGCCAGGAGAAATATCAGTAACCTCATATATGCAAATGACACTACCCTTATAGCAGAAAGGGAAGAGAAACAAAAAAGCCTCTTGATGAACATGAAAGAGGAGAGCGAAGAAGCGGGCTTAAAACTCAACATTCTAAAAACTAAGATCATGGCATCTGGTCCCATCTCTTCATGGCAAATAGATGGGGAAACAATGGAAACAGTGACAGACTTTACTTTGGGGGGCTACAAAATCACTGCAGATAGTGACTGCAGCCATGAAATTAACTGCTCCTTGGAAGAAAAGCTATGACCAACCTAGACAGCATATTAAAAAGCAAAGACATTGCTTTGCCAACAGAGGTCCCTCTAGTCAAAGCTATGGTTTTTCCAGTAGTCACATATGAATGAGAGTTGGACTACAAAGAAAGCTGAGCACTGAAGAATTGATGTTTTGAGCTGTGGTGTTGCAGAAGACTTTTAAGAGTCCCTTTGACTGCAAGGAGATCAACGCAGTCAGTCGTAAAGGAAATCAGTCCTGAATATTCATTGGAAGGACTGATGCTGAAGCTGAAGCTCCAATACTTTGGCCACCTGATGCAAAGAACTGACTCACTGGAAAAGACCCTGATGCTGGGAAACATTGAAGACTGTCAATATAAATTCCCTTTTCTTTCTGAAGAAAAAAAATGCTTTTAAATGTGGATTTAAGACCCCTCTCTGGCCACTCAGTCTCATATACCTCAGGGCTTCCCAAATTGGCTGATCATCAGAATTGCTTGTGGGCCTTCTTATGAAATGCTCAGCCTCTCCCCAGAACCACCTTCTCAGAGTATTAGGACAAGACCAAGGGATTGCTTCTTTAACAACCTCTGTGTGTGAGGCTGATACACAGCATGTGGGAATCCTGGTCTATGTTCGTTCTTGCTACTAAAAGTGTGATCTGAAGACCAGCAGCATCAGCCCCAACCTTATTACAAATTCAGATTCTCAGGCTCTACTCCCGACTGTCTAGATCTAATGAGGGTCCAGGGGAGCACCAGCATCCCCACCCTGGACACCGCACTAATCCTACAGGCTCCTCCACTGCATCACTCACCCTTCACCTCCTGATTCTGCTCAGCAGTTAGACTGACGCTTCTAGCGAGCAGTCACACCAGGTCATCTTCTATTCAAACCATCTTATGAGTCCACATCTTTCACAGACATCAGACACCTTCTAATATGCTGGAGCCCCACATGATCTGGCCAGACACTGGATCTCATATCGCAATTCCTCGCTCCTCCAGCCACACCTGCCTCCTGGCTCTTCCTTGAACACACACACTCTCCTGCCCTCCTGCATTTGCACTGGAGGCTCCTCTGCCTGGAGGGCACTCCCCCCAGACATGCTTGTGGACATTCTTTCATGTCCTTCACATCTTTACTCAAATATCATCTCCTCCACGAGGCCCACACTGACCACCCTAGTGAGGCAGCCACATTCCGTGGACCCACACGCTTATACTCGGGGTCACCTTCCTCACAGCACTTGCCAATCTCTCGGCAGACACTGAGACCCTTATTAGGCTCACTCTGCCCCCCTCACCAGAACACACTGCATGAGGCCAACAAAGGGTGTCTGTTGTTAGTTCACTGAGGTTTCACAGATGCAAACATAGAGCATCATCTATCAGGCACACAACAAATACCAGATGAAGGAACGATCAGTGTAGACGCCTCTGTATTCCATCTTCATTAATGTGGACTCAGGCCACTTGACTCTCGCGGCAGCTACAGCACAACATCCCCTCACACTGACATCAGTGCTGCCTGTGCTTCCCCACCAGGGCGCATCACCCTCCCTCCCACACCGACTGTCTGCACTCTACACACATTGATATTTTCTCTTCAGAAAATATCCCAGGCAGACAGGTTGCATATTCCTCCTGCTGTGACTATTAGGCACCGCTCTTTAAACCCAGGAGTTTGGATTGGAAGAGGTCAGCAGTCTCCTCACTTCTTCACATTATGCTAATAGGAGCACAGACACCTTCAGATGCAGCTGCAGAAAGAGTAGTCGGGGGTTCTGACGTCACAAAGTGGGACTGAGCACCACTCAGTCCCCACAAGGCAGCACTCTCACACTGTGAGAGAAAAGAATCAGGAACCAGTTCAGGTCGGTCATGTAAGGGCTGACATTCTCCACAGACCCCCACACGCTCACATGTCCCACTCAGAGACCCCCACCACCCAGTGTGTCCCCTCTGCCCCAACTCCTCTCCCAATCTAGATGCCCCAGGGTCTCACCTTTAGGAACCGTGAGAGACACATCAGAGCCCTGGGCACTGTCACTGCCTGGGGGAGAACAAGACCAGGATGTGGTCAGAACCCACAAGAGAAACTAGAGAAGGCACTTTGAGGAGGGTGAGCCCCCCATGGCCTGTCTGCACCGTCACAAAGGTCTCAGGAATCACGCCCTCCGTACTTACTTGCAGCCTGGGTGTAGCCCCTTCCTTTTTCACCCGTGAGAAGAAAGTATCACGTGAGTGACCAGGGAGAGACCGAGTCATGAGACCCTAGAGGAACTCCCTAGTCCTGGACGACAAAGAACCTTTCAGACTGTGACCAAAAATCCAGGACAGGCTCAGGAACATGAAGGAAGGACATGTGAGGGGACCGGAACAGCTGCCCTCCTGGAGGTCTGTTCTCCCCAGGGATATTCCCTCCTGACCTTCAAATGCTGAGAAACAGGCCCCCAGCTGGAATTATGAAGATGAAAAATCTGTCTTTCATTTTCACATGTACTTTACAAAAGGGTCAGTCTTAGCATCAGCTCAGATTCCACATGTGTATGGAAGGTACTTTCCAGTAACGAGGCAGGAAACATCCACCTGGGTCAGAAACCTTCCCAGTGAGAGAAGAAAACTCAGATCCCTCCCTCCTTTCCCTACCTGAGTGCTTCTTCCTCCAGATCACAGCTCCAGCCACCACAGCCACCACGAGGAGGACCAGGCCAACAATGATGCCCATGGTGAGGAAGGAGGTCTGAGGAGGTTCTGTGGAAGAAAGGGAAGGGGCCCAGACTTCAGGCTTCAGTCCTGACCTTGCTGAACGTATCCAGAAGGGCTCCTGCTTTATCTGAGAGGAAGCTCCATTCCAACCCCCTCCTTACCCCATCTCAGGGTGAGGGGCTCCTGAAGCCCCTCGTGCTGCACACGGCACGTGTATCTCTGCTCCTCTCCAGAAGGCACCACCAGGGCCGCCCACTTCTGGAAGGTTCCATCCCCTGAAGGCCTGGTCTCCACAGCCTCCATGTCCTGAGTCTGGTCCTCCCCGTCATGCTGCCAGGTCAGTGAGATCTCCTCAGGGTAGAAGCCCAGGGCCCAGCACCTCAGGGTGACCTCATGGTCAGAGATGCGGTGATGGGCCACATGTGTCTTTGGAGGGTCTGAAGAAGAAGAATCAGAAAATTCACATTCCATGGGCGACTGAAGCTGTACCACGTGGCCATGCTGAGAATGGTCGAGATAATGGGTTTGAAAAGAAGCAGCACAAACACCAGACACCAGCCTGGACTCCAGGATTGGGGAAAACTCCTAGTTCTTGGAAAGTTCTGGAGTCAGGGTGAGGGCCAAGGTAGGAGGCTCCATATAAGGGGAAAATACAGAGTAATGGTCCTGATTTGGGAGGAGGCTGAATGTCTCAGAAAAGCTGGAATCTGGCCTCCTAAGATGGTCTGAGGGTTAGAACAGGCCTTGAGAGAGAAACTCATGATTCACAAGATGGCAGTCAGGGTCAAAGGGCACCGCTGACCAGTTATTTCAGGGATGGGTTTACTGTCCTTCAGAGAAATGGGGCCACTGCTGTGTCACTGTCTTGTACAAAATATGAAAACCTGGGGGATTCCCCCTCCTCCAGACAGGAAGTTCGGGCAATGTTTCTGGAAGAACCCCATTTTCCTCTCCTCATTGAAAGTCGGCTCCAGCTTGAGAGGAGATCAGGGAGGCCCGGTGCCCCTCATACCTGCCCGCAGCGGCGTGTCCTTTTCGGTCTCCAAGTGACTGCACGCACTTGACCTCCAGGTAGTTCCGCTGGAACTCTGCCTCACCGGAGATTTCCCACTTGCGTTTGGTGATCTGAGCCGCCGTGTCCGCCGCGGTCCAGGAGCGCAGGTCTTCGTTCAGGGAGATGTAGTCCGCACCGTCATAGGCGGTCTGCCAGATCCCGCGGAGGAGGCGCCCGTCCGGCCCCACGACGCAGGCAAACACCCACTGGAGGGTGTGAGACCCTGACCCGCCCCGACCACCCGCGGTGATTAAACCCAAACTGAAAATGAAACTGGGTCAAGCCCCCCCACCCGCCCCCGCCTCCTCCCGAATCAGAGGGCGGTGAGGGTCCCGCAGTGTCGGGGTGACCCTCGGATCCAGAGATTCGGGGCGACCGACCCCAGCCAGTCCCTGGGGATGGGGGTCTTGACCTGGACCCGGGCCCGTCTCGCTCACCGGCCTCGCTCTGGTTGTAGAAACAGCGCAGGATGTTCAAGCCTGTTCACAACCTCTGTTGAGCTTTCTTGGCATCTCGTGTCATCTCTTCCCAATATTCCGGCCCCTCCTGCTCCATCCACGGCGCCCGCGGCTCCCTTCTTGGATTCGGGGCGTCGCTGTCGAACCGCGCGAACTGCGTGTCGTCCACGTAGCCGACGGCAATGAAACGCGGCTCCCCGAGGCCGGGCCGGGACACGCAGATGCCGAAATAGCTCAGGGAGTGGGAGCCTGGCGGCGGGGACGGGTGAGACCTGGCCCGACGTTCCTCCTGGCGCGGTCCCGGGTCGGAGGTGATCAGGCCGGGAGTCGGGGGGAGGCTAGGGGCACGTGAGACGGAAAAGGTCGCGAAGGACCGGGACTTCTTGGGGCAGAGAAAAGGGGGCAGGAAGAAGAGGAAGGACAGGACGGGACCAGGTGGGAGAGGACGCGTCTGGGCGAGGGCGGCGCGGTGGCTCCTTCCTTGGGGGTCCTGCCCACCCCACTCCCCCCCCCCCCCCCCGGCCCCCGAGCGGTCCCCTCGCCCCTTCCCGCAGAAGCCGTTCCCTCCCCACCCCGCACTCACCGGCCCAGGTCTCGGTCAGGACCAGGGCCCCCGAGAGCAGCAGGAGGAGGGTTCGAGGTCCCAAGACCCGTATCCGCCAGTCTGGGGAGGCGGAGGCGGGGTGGGTACCGGTGGAGACTATGACCTGGAACCGCGTGGCCGCTGATTGGCCTCTAGAAACCAACTCCCAATGGGAGTGAGAACTAGGCCCGCGACACGGGCAGAAATGCACAACACAGTTTGCAAGAGAAACTGAAACTCGAGGAGAGTAGGGATCCCAACACAGACAGTCCTCGCCCCAAACAAGGCCTTTGACTCTGAGACGCTGAGACCTTCAGAACCGCAGCCAGTACCTGGGACTTTGCCCTGATCCCTCCTCTCCTGCACCGAGAACTCTGCAGTCACACTGTCCCCGAGTCCTGGCCCAGCGACTGTGTAGTCAGAGATTTTCAGAACATTTTGGTCAGGATGTTTATACAGTCCTACAAATTCGGGAGGACCCCAAGGATAATTTTGTGTATGTGGTTACTTCTGTCGATATTCTCCGTAGTAGAAATAACAGTTTAAACATTTTCACCTATTTTCTTTAGAATAGTGTTAATAACCCATGATTTTTATATGAAAAATAACAATTTCTGCAAATAAACTCTATAGTGGAAACAGTGGAAGTTTTTTCATTATTATATTTTTGCAAGTCTTTTTCTTGTCTGTCTCATTGGATTTTATATTTGTTTTGCATTGAATCCGTTATTTTGATTGAAATCTATGAAAATAAAAAGGACCATACATATGTAGGAGTAATATTTTTAATAACCTTTCCTGTTATTTGTGGATGTTTTCTTTGATACAAAGCTAAAACTATGCAAGTGATAGTTTCTTAAAACTTATTTTTCCAGTGGACCTGAAACAATATCATTATTTCCTATTCTGTTCCATTAAAATCCATAAGCCTATTTTGCACACTGGATGTCACTTGTACTAATGTAAGATTGTTTAGAAGTAATTCATTGTTTCACTAAGTTTTATAGATCTTCCAATGTCATTTCTTCTTTCCAATAAAAATTGCATTCCATGAAAAAGAGGGTAGTTCAGCTCATACAAATGATTTTCCTTGGGACATAGGACTTTGGAATGTAGCAGAAATGCTTGATGTATACTTCCCATGTCATCATAGAAGATAGTTCTTTTTAAGAAAAATAACCATTTATTAGCATTTTGAAATACGACCATAAGCCTATTATTTTCCTAAAAGAAGCAGCTCATTTTTACAGTAGGGAAAACAACAGAGCAATATTTGTGCAAGGCATATATTAAGATTAGAACACCATTTTCTGAATTTTGCTTAAGCATGAAAAACTTGAATGGCTAGTATTCACACCAGTTTTTTTTTTTTTTAAGTATTGATAGTTTTTGATACTTTGAAATAGCAAACCAGGAAACAGGAGAGCAACCTGTATTAAGTATTAGCGGTCAATAAAGTCTCAAATGATGGTAAGACACTAGATACCAGGTAATCCAGAAAGATTGTTCTGAGGGAAAGAATTGCAAATGCAATATTTCTGAAGGAAGCATTAAAAACAGTTAGAGCATATATGTCATTAAAATGTTATATCTCAAAATGAGAAAGCTGCATTCAGATTGACACAAAATAATTCTAGAAAAGAATGTAAGATTCATTAATATTAAATCTCATTAGTAACATTAATGAGAAGCTTATTAAGAAAAAGTGTCAAGAATATACTGAAGAACTCTACAAAACAGATCTTAAAGACCCATATAACCATGATGGACTATGGACGGAGCTTCGTGACATTGTATAGCAGACAGAGATCAAGACCATCCCCACGGAAAAGAAATGCAGAAAAGCAAAATGGCTGTCTGGGGAGGCCTTACAAATAGCTGTGAAAAGAAGAGAGGTGAAAAGCAAAGGAGAAAAGGAAAGATATAAGCATCTGAATGCAGAGTTCCAAAGAAATACAAGAGATAAGAAAGCCTTCCTCAGCGATCAATGCAAAGAAATAGAAGCAAACAACAGAATGGGAAAGAATAGAGATCTCTTCAAGAAAATTAGAGATACCAAGGGAGCATGTCATGCAAAGATGGGCTTGATTAAGGACAGAAATGGTATGGACCTAACAGAAACAGAAGATATTAAGAAGAGGTGGCAGAAATACATAGAAGAACTGTACAAAAAAGACCTTCATGACCCAGATAATCACGATGGTGTGATCACTCACCCAGAGCCAGACATCCTGGAATGTGAAGTCAAGTGGGCCTTAGAAAGCATCACTACGAACAAAGCTAGTGGAGGTGATGGAATTCCAGTGGAGCTCTTTCAAATCTGGGAAGATGATGCTGTGAAAGTGCTGCACTCAATATGCCAGCAAATCTGGAAAACTCAGCAGTGGCCACAGGACTGGAAAAGGTCAGTTTTCATTCCAATGCCAAAGAATGCTCAAACTACTGCACAATTGCTCTCATCTCACACACTAGTAAAGTAATGCTCAAAATTCTCCAAGCAAGGCTTCAGCAATACATGAACCATGAACTTCCTGATGTTCAAGGTGGTTTTAGAAAAGGCAGAGGAACCAGAGATCAAATTGCCAACATCCGTTGGATCATCGAAAAAGCAAGAGAGTTCCAGAAAAACATCTATTTCCACTTTATTGACTATGCCAAAGCCTTTGACTGTGTGGATCACAACAAACTGTGGAAAATTCTGAAAGAGATGGGAATACCAGACCACCTGACCTGCCTCTTGAGAAACCTGTATGCAGGTCAGGAAGCAACAGTTAGAACTGGGCATGGAACAACAGACTGGTTCCAAATAGGAAAAGGAGTACGTCAAGGCTGTATGTTGTCACCCTGCTTATTTAACTTCTATGCAGAGTACATCATGAGAAACGCTGGGCTGGAAGAAGCACAAGCTGGAATCAAGATTGCCAGGAGAAATATCAATAACCTCAGATATGCCGATAATACCACCCTTAGGGCAGAAAGTGAAGAGGAACTAAAAAGCCTCTTGATGAAAGTGAAAGAGGAGAGTGAAAACGTTGGCTTAAAGCTCAACATTCAGAAAATTAGGATCATGGCACCTGGTCCCATCACTTCATGGGAAATAGATGGGGAAACAGTGGAAACAGTGTCAGACTTTATTTTGGGGGGCTCCAAAATCACTGCAGATGGTGACTGCAGCCATGAAATTCAAAGACGCTTACTCCTTGGAAGGAAAGTTATGACCAACCTAGATAGCATATTCAAAAGCAGAGGCATTACTTTGCCAACAATGGTCCGTCTAGTCAA
Source organism: Ovis canadensis (assembly GCF_042477335.2). NCBI lineage: Eukaryota > Metazoa > Chordata > Mammalia > Artiodactyla > Bovidae > Ovis > Ovis canadensis. Next base: position 42,026,668 of record NC_091264.1, on the reverse strand, counting down.
GGCTATGGTTTTTCCAGTGGTCATGTATGGATGTGAGAGTTGGACTGTGAAGAAAGCTGAGTGCCAAAGAATTGATGTTTTTGAACTGTGGTGTTGGAGAAGACTCTTGAGAGTCCCTTGGACTGCAAGGAGATCCAACCAGTCCATTCTAAAGGAGATCAGTCCTGGGTGTTCTTTGGAAGGAATGATGCTAAAGCTGAAACTCCAGTACTTTGGTCACTTCATGCGAAGAGTTGACTCATTGGAAAAGACTCTGATGCTGGGAGGGATTGGGGGCAGGAGAAGAAGGGGATGACAGAGGATGAGATGACTGGATGGTATCACCGACTGGATGGACATGAGTTTGAGTGAACTCTGGGAGTTGGTGATGGACAGGGAGGCCTGGCATGCTGCAATTCATGAGGTCACAAAGACAAGGCTTGGGGGCTTCTGATTAGGAAGAATATGGTGTTAGGTAAAAGATGACCAGGAGACCAAAATATTGTCTAATAGGCTTTATTTTTATGTTTTATTTTTTGTCTAACAGGCTTTAATGGGGAAGCGCTCCCGGGCGGGGTTCCCGACCCGAATGAGGCAGGTTGAGGAAGTCCACGCCCGGACTGTGCTGGGGAGTGGTTTCTATGTGTTCCTTGTGGGGGATGGTCAGGCTAGATCGCCCAAAAAACCTACGGTTAATGGACGGGGTTCAGATAGGTCGCCAGGCCGAGGCGTTGAGGGCTGACAGGTCCTTTTACGTGGTTGGGGTGGGGCGGCTTTAGCTGGCGAAGTGTGCTGTCATTGGTCCCCGGGTTCTGGGAGGCTCCTTTCGTTAGGGACCTTCCCCACCAGTGGGAGAGAGGAAGGGCGGCCCAACATGGTCCGGGGTCCGGCCTTACATTCTGACCCTTTTGATAGGATAAGGGGTGCCATTATTGCTTCTGGCTACTTCCCGCTGACCTGGGGCATCGCTGGGGCTGAGGGTCGTGGCCGGATCCCGGTGACCTTTAGGGGCCCTCAGGGTCTCTGGACGGGAGTCTGGAGTATGCAGCCACCATCAACATCTGTCCAGTAGCCGTCTGGGTCAGCTCCCTGACCCTCCGGAGCATGATCTGAAAAATACAAGGTCCTATCCACAGGATGAGGAGCAAGGCCGCTAGGGGTCCGAGAAGCAGGAGACGCCATTTTGTCCAAGACGACTTCCACCATCTCGAGAAATCGAAACCGTCTGATTCGGCCTGTCTAATTCTGATGTTCTCTCTCAGCTCTTGGGTGGTTTAATTACAGAGAAAGAATATCCCGGGTTTTCTGCATATCGGAGGGTTTGGGGATACGGGTTCTCGTCTCGAGCTGTCACAGGCCACTGTGGTTAATGAAGTGTTGTTGGCTAGAACACAAGAGGCATTGGCTGGGAGGTACAGTATCTCAGAGGTCAAGGGCCCCACTGGCAAAGTTGAGCCTCTTATCCATTTCCTGGGGATCGGTTGGGCAAGGAACGGTCGAGGTCTCAAGGGAAGACAGAGCTAACATGAGAGGTTTGGTGAGGTTTCAGTCAGGGTCTGATAGGTGTCATTGAGGCTGGTGAAAATTTGAGATGAAGAATCCAGGGGTTTGAGCGCCTGATGAACCTGGTCTAGGAGTTTTTGGGTTCATGGTGTGGACCAGAGGCTTCAGTAGCCAACTTTATGAGGTCCTGTTGGACCTCATGTTGGATTTGTTCTTGCCTCCGATCTTGGCCCCCCTTCCCGTCTGTCATTCCGTAGTGAGTTTGCATGGTAAAACAGAGATCTTTGCCTCTAGCTTTATAGCAGTTAGAGACTGAGCTTGATTTGGCAGTCCCAAGGCTCTTGGCCATCCAATACCACTTTCCCCCACGGGAGCACGGCTGGGCGGGTGAGACATAACAGGCCCAGTGGACATAAGTGTAAGTTGTGAACCCAGTTCCCCAGTGGTCTCGTTGGGTGCAGCCCCGGGGCCAGGGCGTAGGTTGTCTTGCCCATGTTATCGTGGCCAAGAGGAATAGTGGCAAGAGCATGTTTAGCTATGATATTAGAATGAGAGTGATAAAAGAGAAGAAGTCAATTTGAGATTCTGTAAAAAGGAGGAAGGTCCCCTGTAAGTGCAGATCAGAAATTGCCTGAAAGAAAGAGTCACAGTCAATAACTGGAGTAGCCAGCCAGAGGTCCTGTAATAGGGTCAGGATAAAGTCTTCGAGGCAGGCTAGGGTGAGAGACATATGGCCAGGTCAGACGGTCCCAAAGGAATAGCACCCCAGGAGTAGTGAACAGATAATAAGGTAAGCAAGGGCCAGTGAAAGTCGAAGTGTGAGCGGCCAGTCCTGGGGGGACATGACAGCCAGTCCAATTGCCAAGAGTATGGCCAGAGTTGCGATCGGCAACAGCCACAGCGGATGAGGCCAGACAAGCATTGGACGGGGCGTGTCAGTCACTGGCGGGAGGCAGGGGTGTCTTAGTAATGGTGATCTTGGTAGGTCCCAAGATTTTAGAGGTGTAAGTCTCCAGGGGTTTGGGAGAAGGCAGACCGTGTAGTGGAGCCCATTTGAGCCATGTGATGTGATACCATGGCTCTTGTCTTCACAGTTTGGCTGCTGTAGGGGTGGTGAGGACCACCGTGAAAGGCCCAATCTACCAGGGCTGAAGGGGTTGAGGCGTCAGCGTTTTTAGGAGGACCTGATCTCCTGGTGCCAAAGCGGGGGATGGGATTGCCTGGGGGTGGTCTCTGACAGGTTGAGGGAGGACATGGTCAGCGTGTTCTCTAAGTAGGGACCTCAGGAAGGTGAAATAGGGCAAGTAAGTTCCCAGAGGGGGGGGTTGGGGGATCCAGAAAGTTAGTCAGCTTATATGGCCTACCGTACAGCAGTTCAAAAGGTCTCAAATCCGTCTTGGCATGAGGAGTTGTCCGTATGTGGGTCAGGGCTGCTGGCAGGAGATCGACCCAGGAGAGACAAAGTTCTGCCGTTAACCTGGTCAGATGAGCCTTGAGGATGCCGTTAGCCCGTTTACCTTGCCTGATGATTGAGGCCGTGGAATGAGGTGTGTTAAGAGAGTGTTGGCGATGGTATCGGCTGTCTCCTGGGCAGTGGGGAGTGCTTTTACCCATCTAGAAAAAGTGTCAACACAGACCAGCATATATCAGAAGGTCTGATGTCTAGGCACATGAATAAAGTCTATCTGCCAATCCTGTCCTGGCAGGTGTCCCCTCAACTGGTGAGTTTCTTGCGGCGGCCTGAGTCTTCCTTGAGGAGAGGTCTTGGCACAGATTAGGCAGCATTGATGGACTGCCTGAATGGTAGGTCGGAGATGTAATGGAGAAAAGAGAGGGCTAAGGAAGGTCAAGAGTGCACAGGGCCCAATGTGTAAAGAGTCATGGATCTGGGTGATAATGGACATTGCCTGTTTTTTGGGTAGGACTAGTTTGTCGTGGAGCGTGATCCATCCCGAGCGGTGTTTGGAAGTGCCCTCCTGTGAGAGGAGGGCCTCTATTTTGGCCTTTGAGTAGTTAAGTGTAAGGGAGGTCCTGAGAAATAGTGTAGGCAGAGGCCCCTGTTGTAAGGCTATCTGTCTGGCCACCTGGTCAGCCTTATTGTTGCCTAGGGAAACCGTGTTGTGAGTCGTCTGATGTCCTTTGCAGTGTAGGATGGATACCTGGGTGGGCTGTGAGATGGCCTCAGGAGCTTGGCGATTAGGGGGGCATTAGAGATGGGTGGTCCCTTGGTGGTGAGGAATCCCCTCTCTCTCCAAATAGCTGAATGTGAATGTGCAATCAAAAAGGCATATTTGGAGTCAGTGTAGATGTTAACCCGTTTTCCCGTTGCCGGGTGTAAGGCTCTAGTGAGCGCTAGTAGTTCTGCCTTTTGGGAGGTGGTTCCCTCCGGTAGCAGGCGAGCCTCGAGGATGTCATTGGTGGTCACAACTGCATATGCAGCAGCCTGGTGACCGTTAGGGTCTCGTTTTGAACTGCCATTTACAAACAGCGTGAGGTCTGGGTTTTGCAGCGGAGTAGCAAAAAGGTTCGGGGGCAGTTGGGTAAGAGTGTCCAGGACTTCTATGCATGAGTGAGGTTCTGTGTCTTTGCCTGAAGGATAGGTTGGAAGCGAGGGGAGAGAAGATAGGGGGTTTAGCTGGGAACTGCGGCCCAAAGTAACCTGGGGGTTATCCAGAAAGACCAGGTGGAATTGTTGGAGCCGAGAGTCGCTAAGGCCTGACAGGAATTTGGAAGCCAGGAGGTCAGCCAGGTGGTGTGGTGAGAATATAGTTAGGGGTTGATCTAGAATTAGCTTTTTTGCATCTGCGTATAGAGAAGCTGCTGCTGCCAGGGCACATAGGCAGGGGAACCATCCCCAGGCGGTGGGGTCTAACTGTTTGGAGATGAATGTCACTGGCAGCATTTTAGGGCCCGCAGGCTGTATGAGGGCTCCAAAAGTTATGCCCCCCCTTTTTTTTATTAGTGTACAGGTGATAGGGGAGGTTGGGATTGGGCAGGAAGAGTGGGGAAGAGGACAGCAAAGCTGAGTAAAGGTTGTAGAAAGCCTCCTGGACCTCTGTTTCTGAAGAGAGCGGTCCAGTAGGAGTGTCTTTTGTGGCTGCGTAGAGGGGTTTAGCCAAGGAAGTATAGTTGGGGACCCAGTGTCGGAAGAATCTTGTTATCCCCAAAAAGGACAAGATTTGTTCTCCAGTGGAAGGGGGCAGAGGTCTCGGAGAACGCTGAGTCTGTCAGTAGTCAGAGCCTTGGTTGTCGGGGTAATCTTTAGACCTAGGTAAGTCACAGAGGTCTGGGTGAGTTGGGCCTTTTGTTGAGATGCTTGGTATCCTTTAGAGCTAAGGAAGTTAAGAAGAATAGTGGTATGTGTCTGAGAGAGAGCTTGTGAGGGGCTGCAGAGCAGAAGGTCATCCACATACTGTAAGAGGACACTAGGGGCCAGCGGGCACGCAGCCAGATCCCAGGCCAGAGCCTGGCCAAAAAATGGGGGCTGTCTCTAAACCCATGGGGGAGGACCGTCCATGTTAGCTGGGAGGACTGTCGGGTTTCTGGGTCGGTTCATGTAAAAGCAAAGAGGAATTGGCAGTCTGGGTGTAAGGGAATAGTGAAAAAAGGCATCTTTGAGGTCTATGACAGTAAAGTGAGTCGTACTGCTAGGGATGTTGGAAAGTAAGGTATAGGGATTGGGGACAATCAGATAAGCAGGGATTACGGCCTCGTTTATCAGTCAAAGGTCCTAGACCAATCGGTAGGCGCCAGAAGTTTTCCGCACCGGGAGAATGGGAGTATTGCAGGGCAAGGTCGTGGGGACTAGGAAGCCCTGGCCCAAGAGATGGTCTATGATTGGTTTAAAACCTCGTAGGTGAGTCTGAGAGATGGGGAATTGAGGGCAGCTTGGGAAGCGGGAAAGATCACGTAGTTTAAGCAGGACTGGGGTGTGATGGGTTGTTACCAGAGGGATTTCAGTGTCCCAGATGGTAGGGTCGACAACTGGAGCCTCAGGGGAGCAGAGGAGGAGTAGGGGCAAGGTGAGAGATTGGGAAAATGAGAGAGGTAGGTGAATGGCGGTCCCAAGCTTAGCTAAAATGTCCCATCCCAGCAGGGGAGTGGGGCATGAAGGGATTATCAGAAAAGTGTGTGAACAGGAAGTGATCAAGCTGACAGGGCTGTGGCCCAGTCTGCAAGGGTTGTGAAGATGTGCCATCTATAGCCACCACCAAGACCTGGGAAGGATGCAACGTGTCCCCGAAGGAGGGAAGGACCGAGTAAGTAGCCCCCCCGTATCTATCAAAAAATCGATAGACTTACCCGCCACTTGAAGCATTACCCTGGGCTCGGCTTGGGTCATGGGGGTCCCCGAGTCTGGGTGCCGTCAATCTTCATCAAAGGAGAGAAGTTCTAAGGTGGGGTGCAGCCAGGAAATGTCCTTTTGGGGGCCCAGACCTTGGCCCAGTAAGGCCAGGGCCTGAGTCGCCTGGGGACGATCACTCGCCCAATGTCCTGGTTGTTTGCATCGAGGGCACGGCTTTGTCGGGGGTCGGGGGTCTGGGCATTGGCGGGCCCAGTGGCCCTCATGACCACATTTGAAGCAGGCTCCCGGCGGTGGCCTCTGGGGACCCACCTTTTGTCCCGTGGCTGGCCGCAGGGCTGCTACCAGTGTCTGGGTGTGTCCCTCAAGGAGGTTAGTCTGGAGTTCGGCTTTTTGTTTAAGCCTTGCCTTGCTGCTGGCTTTGGTGACTTCGTCTCAGGCGTTATAAACCTTAAAGGCCATTTTTACCAGGTCTCGGAGAGGGGTCTGAGGCACATCCTCAGCCTTGGAGAGTTTTTTTTCTTTCTGATGTCTGGAGCCGATTGGGATATAAAACGGTTGGCTAGGGTGGTGATTCCCACCAGAGAGTCTGGGGCAATCTGGGGATAGGTGGTGAGAGCCTCTGTCAGCCTGTTAAGAAAGGCTGCCGGGTTTTCATCGGGGCCCTGGGTTACTTCATCTAGCTTAAGTAGGTTTACTACCTTGAGGGAGGTGGTCTCCATTCCCTCCAATAGGCATTTTACCATGTACTGAATGTAGGCTCTTCCTCTCTGCCCCTCCTGATAGTCCCAGTCTGGGTCTACGTCTGGAATAGCAGCCGTTCCAGGTGGCCGGGCAGGGTCTGCTGGGTTGGCTAGATGTCTCCGGTCTGCTACCACTCTTGTTGTGGCCCAAATGGCCTTTTTTCCTCTGGGGTAGTAGTGGACCCCATGACAAATACGTCCTGCCAGGTGAGGGCATAAGACCGAGACAGCTGGGTAAAGTTTTCGATGTAGTTGGAGGGGTTGGCCGAATAGGAGCCTAGCCGCTGTTTGATATGGGCGTGGTCTTGGAGTGAAACGGGGCACGTGGACAGGGGTGAGAACCTCCACGCAGGCCACCTGGCGGAGAGGAAGCAGGGGAGCTGGCGGCAGATTGGGAGCGGTCTGGGACCTTGTGTGTGAGCTGACTGGTGAGTCAGAAAGGGGTGGGCGTGGAGGATGGGCGGATATTGAGGCGGAGCCCAGGGAGTGGCGAGAGGCGTAGTTACAGGAGAGCTGGTCTGTGAGGACGATGGGGGAGGGGAGGATAATGGAGGAAGTTGGTGAGGGTGATAAAGGGGAAGTTGGTGTGGGGGAGGTTGGTGAGGCAGGGCACAAAGGAAGGGGTGGGTATAGAGGTGGCTTAGTCAGAGGAGGGCTGGGCTGTGAGGACGATGGGGGAGGAGTGGATAGTGGATATGGAGGAAGCTGGTGAGGGCGATAGAGGGGGAGTTGGTGTGGGGCTAGGAAGGGCCACGGTTAGGAGAATTTCAGAAGGGGAACAGTGGGTATATAGGGTGGGACCGGAGCGCAACAGCCAGAAAGCCCGGACGTAGGGTACCTCAGACCATTTTCCCGTCCTCTGGCGGTAATTATCTAAGTCACGGAGGATGTTAAAATCGAAAGTTCTGGTTGGCGGCCATTGTGAGCCATTATCTAAACAATATTGGGGCCATGCCTCAGAACAAAGGAAAGTTTAGCGTTTCGAGTGAACTCCTCCAGAGATATGCAGAGTTCTGAGGCTGGTGAGTAAACATTCTAGTGGTGCAGACCAGGATTGGTCGGCCCTGGAGGCAGATGCCCCCATGGCGACTATGAAACGAAGGTCCTGGATCAATCGTTAGTGAGGCTGGAGGTGGTCCAGTCAGGTGTCCCCGAACCGGCCGTCAACCCAGCGAGGAGAGGGCCACTCAGCCAAGACGGACGTCTCCGAGTTGACCGACGCCAAGGAATAGCAGGCCTGGCCTGCGGAGGAGGGGTCTGGACGCGGCCGCGATTTAAAGGGACTGAGACACCCTAGGAATAATAGCCATGGGAGCAAGAACCCCCAGAACCCGACCGATGGAACTTACCCCATATCCTGCCAGACGGTTGAATGGTCCCGGAAGGGTGATGGGGTGACCTAGTACGGCAGGGGTCAGACCAGAGAGGAGCCGCAAATCCCACTTGTCGCGGGATGGGCCCTCACCTTGAGCCCCATGTTGGGCGCAAAATGTTAGGTAAAAGACGACCAGGACACCAAAAGAGTGTCTAACAGGCTTTAATGGGGAAGCGCTCCGGGCGGGGTTCCCGGACCCAAACGTTGCAGAGGAAGTCCACGCCCGGACTGTGCTGGGGAGTGGTTTCTATCTTTTCGTTGTGGGGGATGGTCAGGCTAGATCGCCCAAAAAACCTACGGTTAATGGACGGGAGTTCAGATAGGTCGCCAGGCTGAGGCGTCACAGGCTGACAAGTCCTTTTACGTGGTTGGGGTGGGGCGGCTTTATTTGGCGAAGTGTGCTGTCATTGGCCCAGGATCTGGGAGGCTCCTTTTGTTAGGAACTTCCGGCTCCGGCCTGGCCGGCGGGAGAGAGGAGAGGAAGCCCATCATGGCCCCGGGTCCGGCCTTACACGTGGCACCGTCTGCTTCAAGGGCGCCATGACTGTTGGGGTGAGTGTCCTGAACTGAGAGGGTAAAGGAGCCCAGAACGTGGAGGCATCAGTCAAGCAGCAGCATCTCCCTCCATCAGCTCAGATTGATTTCCACAGGGCAGACTGGAGGTGAGACTTCTCCATCGGACCCGCAGTCCTTCCTGACTTCTGGTCTGGGGGCACACAGGTGAGCGGTGCTCTCCTTGGTCAGGACAACCTTAGCCCCACCCAGGTAAAGCATCTGTGGCACGCGTGTTCTGAGGGGCACCTCCCACAGACCCGAGACAGGGCACAGGAGCACTTTCTGCAGCAGGACCTGACTGGAAGCAAGAGGCTGGCGAAGGGTTCTCCCTAGGCAGGGCCTGTTCCCTCCCTGCCAGGTGCACACAATACACACTAAGGTAATGGGAATAGAGAACTCATTCCATATCTGTTTATCTGAATGGGATGATATATTCTTTCATGGTTTTATTCAAGGTTAACCTCATTCATGCAGTTTGCATGCATGTTTCGAGTATTCTTGCATTTTAGTAAACTCTCAGGTGTCATTGATTGCAGTCAGCTCTCATTAAGCATAAACTTTCATCCTCAATCATTTTCTTGTGTGATAATTTAATCAAAGGCACAATTGTCTATAAATTAAGAAGTCAAATATCTGTGCTTGATTTCTCATGATACAGACTCTTATAATCCTGATTCTTCTCAATTTCTGCTTTCCCGTTGGAGACCACTTTGAATGATTTTTAGCTGATTCTTTGGGCTTTTATTTCCAATTCTCTAAACCTGGTGCCTTGTTGGAACTGCTGCTTGATTTTTCTGTCACAGCCACTGTCTGTCGCATCACACGGTGGCTGATGCAATAGTTCATGGTCACGGCTTTCTCTCACTCTTCCCATCCCTTCAGTTTCCCACTTCATTTATATATGGATCATACTTAGTTCATTCAGCTTTTTCTTTTCCCTGACTACTACACTTGTCAACTAAAAAGATGCTCAACTTAAGACTTGTGAGTTAAGTTTTATTTGGGGCAAAATGAGGACTGCAGCCTGGGAGACAGCACCTCAGATAGCCCAGAGAAACAGCTCCAAAGAGGTAGGGAGGGAAGGTCAGTGTATATGATTTTGGTGAAGGGGGGAGTTCAGTGCAATCAAGTTTATCTTCCAAAGGTTTCTGCTAGTCACAAGGAGCTGATCTCACCATGAAAGGATTTAATGTTTTTCTACATATGAGGAAGTGAAGCGAACCAAAGGACTGGAAAAGGTCAGTTTTCATTCCGATCCCTAGGAAGGGCAATGCCAAAGAATGTTTAAACTACCGTACAATTGTACTCACTTCACATGCTGGCAACATTTCTCCAAGCTAGGCGTCAGCAGTATGTGAACTGAGAACTTCCAGATGTACAAGCTGGGTTTACAAAAGGCAGAGGAACCAGAGATCAAATTGCCAGCATTTGTTGGATCACAGAGAAAGCAAGGGAATCTAGAAAAACACCCACTTCTGCTTCATTGACTATGCTAAAGTCTTTGAAAGAGATGGGAATACCAGACCACCTTACTTGTCTCCTGAAAACCTGTATGCAGGTCAAGAAGCAACAGATAGAACCAGACACAGAACTACGGACTGGTTTAAAATTAGGAAGGAGTATAATAAGGCTGTACATTGTCACCCTACTTATTAATTTATATGCAAGATACATTAACCAAAACGCCAGGCTAGATGAATCACAAGTTAGATTCAAGATTGCCAGGGGAAATATCAACAACCTCAGATAAGGAGATGATACCACTTTAATGGAAAAAAGTGAAGAAGAACTAAAGAGCCTCTTGATGAAAGCGGAAAGTGAAAGAGCTGGCTTAAAACTCAATATTTAAAAAGCCAAGATCATGGCATCCAGTCCCATCACTTCAAGGCAAATAGAAAGGGAAAAAGTGGAAGCAGTGACAGATTTTATTTTCTTGAGTTCCCAAATCACTGCAGACAGACTGCAGTCATGAAATTAAAAGACACTTGCTCCTTGGAAGGGAAACTATGACCAACTTTGACAGTGTATTAAAAAGCAGAGATATTACTTTGCCAACAAAGATCCATATTGTCATAGCTACAGTTTTTCCAGTTAGTCGTGTACAAATGTGAGAGCTGGATCACTAAGAAACCTGAGGGCCAAAGAACTGATGCTTTCAAATTGTGGTTCTGGATAAGACTCTTGAGAGTCCCTTGGACAGCAAGGAGATCAAACCAGTCAATCCTAAAGGAAATCAACCCTGAATACTCATGGGAAGGACTGATGCTAAAGGTGAACTCCGATATGTTGGCCACCTGAAAAGAAGAGCCGACTCACTGGAAAAGACCCTGATGCTGGGAAAGCTAGAACGCAAAAGGAGAAGGTGGGGACAGAAGATGAGATGATTAGGTAGCATCACCAAGCCAATCAACATGACCTTGAGCAAACTCCAGGAAATAGCGTAGGACAGCGAAGCCTGGCATGACATGGGGTCACAAAGAGTCAGACACGACTTAGCGACTGAACAACAGGAACAGATATGAGATGCGAGAACTGAGATCACAAAATCAGTTCTTGAAAATAATCTCTCTAAAGACCCATTCCACTAGCTTCCCTGGAGCACAAAGGGCCTCATTCTGCACTTCCTCAGGGTGTGTTGAAGGTCAACAGCTGTAGCAGCCCAGGATTCAATCTCTGGAGAGGCAGAGGACAGATGCCCTCAGCAAGTGCCAATTTTAGCGGACATACTCATGTGTAAACTCTATTACCTCTCACTTTATGCACAACCTCTTGTTCTCCCTGAGTTAAAAATCGCCTTTGTGTTTGCTGATTATGTTCTAAGAAGCTCTCATGAATTCAGCTCTAATGATTCCCCTGTTTGCATGACTCTTTAAGTAGTGGGGATACTTTAGATATTCCATCAGTTTTTCCTTCTTTGGAAATGTCATCCTGGACCCTGCTGACGTGCTCCCACCTGGTCTGGATTCTTCTGCATCTGCAGCAGAGCCATCCTCCTAGGATCTCCCTCCACCACCATCTGGGCAGCACTTTACAGTGCTGCGGGTACTGCATAGCATAGGGAACTCTACCCAGCACTCTCTAATGGCATGTATGGGGAAAGAATCTAAAAAAGACTGAATATATTTAGAGCTGACTCACTGTATTGTACAGCAGAAAGTGACACAGCATTGTAAATCAATTACACGCTAATGAAAACAAAACAAAACAAACAAGTAAGCAAGCAGATGTCTACCCTGCTGCTGCTGAGTCACTTCAGTCGTGTGCGGCTCTGTGTGACCCCATAGACGGCAGCCCACCAGGCTTCTCTGTCCACAGGATTCTCCAGGCAAGAACACTGGAGTGTGTTGCCATTTCCTTCTCAAGATCTCTACCCTGGATGGCATTTATTAGTCACTTGTTCTTTCAGCCAAACCCGAGTGCCTGCATTGTACCAGGTCAAGTTCCACTTCCAGTTCCAGATCTTTGCTCTAACAATTGAAATTTGATGTTCTTGTCCATCCCTCTCTCCTCCTCACATGATAAGGAGCATTTCCAGACTAGGAGCATTCCACACTGAAAGAGTCTTGGTAGGAGGCAGAGATCACCTTCCTCCATTAAAGAAAACCCACTTTCCCAGATATTCTTGCCAGAGTGCACAGCCTGATGCTGAGGTCCCACCACTCAGGTGACCACATGCCAGACTCTACTCAGGACATTGTGACACAGAGAAGCTGGAACTATGCAGGATGCACCCGACAAGGGTGTCGAGAGCGGCAGTCACACCACCTCCAGTTGTCAGGAGCCTCCTCAGCGCAGGGTCCACGCCCAGCACGAGGAGCTCACTGTGTGAGCAGGGACACTGTGCCCCAGCAGGGGTGAAACTTCCTTTGTGCGATCTGGCCTGGAGTGGACACTGTGGATCCTGTTCCCGGGGAGCCATATATATATAGTACTGTATGTCTAACTTAATTTGGATCCCACTGTTAGCTCCAAGAATGAGTGAGGAGAACTCAACCTGGAGAACAGTTTCAGAGAGCAAGTATTTCATTACGCTGCGCTGTGAACCACTGCCTAAGTCTTCAGGTGGAATAAGAACTGCATTATTTCTCAACATCACACCTCATAATTTACAATATAGGTATTCCCTTTTCTTTCTGAAGGAAAAAAAAAAAAGCTTTTAAATGTGGATTTAAGACCCCTCTCTGGCCACTTGATCTCATATACCTCAGGGCTTCCTAAATTGTCTGATCAGAATTGCTTGTGGGACTTCTTACAAAATGCTCAGCCTCTCCCCAGAACCACCTTCTCAGAGTATTAAGACAAGACCAAGGGACTGCTTATTTAACAACCTCTGTGTGTGAGGCTGATACACACCATGTGGGAATCCTGGTCTATGTTTGTTCTTGCTACTAAAAGTGTGATCTGAAGACCAGCAGCATCAGCCCCAACCTTGTTACAAATGCAGATTCTCAGGCTCTACTCCCGACTGTCTAGATCTAATGAGGGTCCAGGGGAGCACCAGCATCCCCACCCTGGACACTGCACTGATCCTACAGGCTCCTCCACTGCATCGCTCACCCTTCACCTCCTGATTCTGCTCAGCAGTTAGACTGACGCTTCTAGCGAGCAGTCACACCAGGTCACCTTCTATTCAAACCATCTTATGAGTCCACATCTTTCACAGACATCAGACACCTTCTAATATCCTGGAGCCCCACATGATCTGGCCAGACACTGGATCTCATCTCAGTTCCTCACTCCTCCAGCCACACCTGCCTCCTGGCTCTTCCTTGAACACACACACTCTCCTGCCCTCCTGCATTTGCACTGGAGGCTCCTCTGCCTGGAGAGCACTCCCCCCAGACATGCTTGTGGACATTCTTTCATGTCCTTCACATCTTTACTCAAATATCATCTCCTCCACGAGGCCTTCACTGACCATTCTAGTAAAACAGCCACATTCCCTGGACCCACATGCTTATACTCTGGGTCACCTTCCTCAGAGCCCTTGCCAATCTCTAGGCAGACACTTCCCTCCCTTATTAGGCCCACTCTGACCCCTCACCAGAACACAGTGCACGAGGCCAAGAAGGGTATCTGTTGTTAGTTCACTGAGGTTTCACAGATGTAAAAATAGAGCATCATCTATGAGGCACACAACAAATATGAGATGAAGGAAGGATCAGTGTGGACGCCTCTGTACTCCATCTTCATTAATGTGGACTCAGGCCACTTGACTCTCGTGGCAGCTACAGCACATCATCCCCTCACACTGACATCAGTGCTGCCTGTGCTTCCCCACCAGAGCGGCTCACCCTCCCTCCCACACCAACCGGTCTGTACTCTACACATAACGCTATTTTCTCTTCAGAAAGATGATCCCAGGCGACAAGTCCCACATTCCAACCTGCTGTGACTATTAGGCACTGCTTTATAAATTCAGGAGTTTGGGTTGGAAGAGGTGACAGGCTTCAGAGAAGATAGAAATCCAGCAAGAATGAAGACTGGAAACTATTGGGTCCCTCCTCTATGATAACCCCAGAATCTGGTACCTTAAACAAAGATGCAGAAAGGATGCCAAGAAGAATCCAGGAAACAGCCTGAGAAGGCTGGCAAGAGCTGAGTGAGACGAGAGTTTCCCTCTTGGCAGCACTGAGGATCCTCTACGCAGGACTTTAGGGACAATGACTCCTGTCCCTGTCAGATGGGGGAAACACATAGCAGAATAACAGAGCTCTAAACATGAGCAAAAAGCAACCATTATTCAGAAAAAGCCTAAATAAGCAAAATATAAACCCATATATACAAAAAAGCCCTGGGGGCAGGACCTAGGCTGAGCCCAGGCTATGTGGTGATGGAAGTCCTCAATGCCCACCATCCTAGAGACAGGACAAGGCCCAGGTGACTTCTGAGTCCCTGTGAACACAGGTCTTGGTGGGACAAGGATGGACTGAAGGGATAAGGACAAAGGGGCTGAGAATATGACCCAGCCCAGGAGTGACCACACCAAAGCCCACGATGCACGAAGCACTGAGTGGACACAGGCTCCGCGGACCTGCCCAGCTCCTCCTGTCCCTCCTGCAACAGATTGAGCACAGTAATCAAAACCATTCTGGAAGGTTCCAGGTGCTTCTGTTCATTTTCTCTCTTAAACTGAAGGAATCTTCTATTTTACTTTCCCAGTAAACTCTCTTGGCAGGTATTAGAAAACAGTAATTCAATATAGATTTTATTTCCAATAGGAAAATAAGACATCTTTACTCAGCACATGTGAAGCAAAGACAGCGATGGAGGACGTTCAGCTCTGTCTCTGCTGGAACAGGAATGTGCATGATGGAAGAGAACACAGGTCAGGTAAACCATCCCTGGGGGCTTCCCCGGCAGCTCAGAGGGTAAAGTGCCTGCATGCAATGAGGGAAACCTGGGTTTGACCCTTGGGTCGGGAAGTTCCCTGGAGAAGGAAATGGCAACCCACTCCAGTATCCTTGCCTAGAAAATCCCATGGATGGAAGAGCCTGGTGGGCTACAGTCCATGGGGTCACAAAGAGTTGGACACGACTGAGTGAGCTCACTTCACTTTACGTTACGCTAATAGGAGCACAGGCACATTCAGATGCAGCTGCAGAAAGAGAGGTCCCGGGATCTGACGTCACAAAGTGGGACGAAGCATCACTCAGTCCCCACAAGGCAGCTGTCTCACATTATGAGAGAAAAGAATCAGGAACCAGTTCAGGTTGGTCATGTAAGGGCTGACATTCTCCACAGACCCCCACACGCTCACATGTCCCACTCAGAGACCCCCGCCACCCAGTGTGTCCCCTCTGCCCCAACTCCTCTCCCAATCTAGACGCCCCAGGGTCTCACCTTTAGGAACCGTGAGAGGCACATCAGGGCCCTGGGCACTGTCTGCCGGGGGAGAACAAGACCAGGACATGGTCAGAACCCCCAGAAGAGAAACTAGAGAAGGCACTTTGAGGAGGGTGAGCCCCCCATGGCCTCCTGTCTGCACCCTCACAAGGGTCTCAGGAATCACCGCCTCTGTACTTACTTGCAGCCTGGGTGTAGGTCAGTCCTTTTTCACCTGTGAGAAGAAAGTATTACGTGGGGACCAGGGAGAAGACAGTCATGAGACCCTAGAGGAACTCCCTAGTCCTGGATGACAAAGAACCTTTCAGAACTATGACCAAAAATCCAGGACAGGCTCGGGAACATGAAGGAAGGAGACGTGGCGGGACTGGACCAGCTGCCCTCCAGGAGGTCTGTCCTCAGCAGGGACATTTCCTCCTGACCTTCAAATGCTGAGAAACAGGCCCCCAGCTGGAATTATGAAGATGAAAAATCTGTCTTTCATTTTCACATGTACTTTACAAAAGGGTCAGTCTTAGCATCAGCTCAGATTCCACATGTGTGTGGAGGGTACTTTCCAGTAATGAGGCAGGCAAACTTCCACCTGGGCCAGAAACCTGCCCAGTGAGACAAGAAAACTCAGATCCCTCCCTCCTTTCCTTACTTGAGCGCTTCTTCCTCCAGATCACAGCTCCAGCCACCACAGCCACCAGGAGGAGAACCAGGCCAACAGTGATGCCCATGATGAGGAAGGAGGTCTGAGGAGGTTCTGTGGAAGAAAGGGAAGGGGCCCAGACTTCAGGCCTCAGTCCTGACGTTGCTGAACGTATCCAGAAGGGCTCCTGCTTTATCTGAGAGGAAGCTCCATTCTGATCCCCTCCTTACCCCATCTCAGGGTGAGGGGCTCCTGAAGCCCCTCGTGCTGCACACGGCACGTGTATCTTTGCTCCTCTCCAGAAGGCACCACCAGGGCCGCCCACTTCTGGAAGGTTCCATCCCCTGAAGGCCTGGTCTCCACAACCTCCATGTCCTGAGTCTGGTCCTCCCCGTCACGCTGCCAGGTCAGTGAGATCTCCTCAGGGTAGAAGCCCAGGGCCCAGCACCTCAGGGTGACCTCATGCTCTGAGATGGGGTGATGGGCCACATGTGTCTCTGGAGGGTCTGAGGAAGAAGAATCAGAAAACTACTCACATTTTGCATTACCTCCGTGGGCCACTGGAAGCAGTATCAGGTGACCATCCTGAGAATAAGCAGGAGAGTGGGTTTGAAAAGAAGCAGCACAAACACCAGACATCTGCCTGGACCCCAGGGTCTGGGAACAGCTCCTAGTCCTTGGAAAGTTCTGCAGTCAGGGTGACAGCTAAGGGAGGAGGCTCCGTGTAAGAGGCAGAATACAGAGTAATGGTCCTGACGTGGGAGGAGGCCGAATGACTTAGAAAAGCTGGAGTCAGGGCTCCTAAGATGTTCTCAGGGTGAGTACAAGCCTTGAGAGACAAAGTCACGGTTCACAAGATAGTGGCCAGGGTCAAAGGGCAGCACTGACCACCTTTTTCAGGGATGGTTTAGTGTTTCTTAGTCAAAGACACTGGATTCCTTAATTGTCCTTCAGAGAACTAAGATCATGGCATCCAGCCCCATCACTTCACAGCAAACAGACGGGGACACAATGGAAACAGTGACAGACTTTATTTTCTTGGATTCCAAAATCAATGTGGACAGTGACTGCAGCCAGAAAATTAAAAGCCATTTGCTCCTTGGAAGAAAAGTTATGACAAATCTAGACGGCATATCAAAAAGCAGAGACATCACTTTGGCAACAAAGGTTCATATTGTCAAAGCTGTGTTTTTTCTAGCAGACATGTATGGATGTGAGAGTTGTACCATAAAGAAGGCTGAGTGCTGAAGAATTGATGCTTTTGATCTGTGGTGTTGGAAAATACTCTTGAGAGTCCCTTGGACAGCAAGGAGTTCAAACTAGTCAATTCTAAAGGAAATCAACCCTGAATATTCATTAGAAAGACTGATACTGAAGCTGAAACTCCAATACTTTGGCCACCTGATGTGAAGAGCTGACTTTTTGGAAAAGACCCTGAGGCTGGGAAAGATTGAAGGTAGGAGGAAAAGGGAATGACAGAGGATGAAACTGTTGGGTGGCATCACCAGACACAGTGGACATGAGTTTGAGCTTAGCTCCCGGAGTTGGTGATAGACAGGAAAGCCTGGCGCGCTGCAGTCTATGGGGTCGCGAAGAGTCGGACACGACTGAGCGACTAAATAACAAGTGGGGCCACTGGCGAGCCACGTCTTGTACAGAATATGAAAACCTGGGCGCATTCCTCCCTCTGCTGAGAGGAAGTTACGGCGCTGTTCCCGCAGGGACCCCATTTTCCTCTTTTCATGGGAACCAGCTCCAGCCCGAGTGGAGATCAGGGCGGCCCCGCGCCCCTCGTACCTGCGCGCAGCAGCGTGTCCTTCCCGGTCTCCAGGTATCTGCGGAGCCACTCCACGCACTTGCCCTCCAGGTAGATCTTCACACGCGCCGCCTCACCTGCCGCCTCAGCATTGCGCTGGGTGACCTGAGCCGCCGTGTCCGCCGCGGTCCAGGAGCGCAGGTCCTGGTTCAGGGCGATGTAATCTCTGCCGTCGTAGGCGAACTGCTCATACCCGCTCAGGAGTCTCCCGTCAGGTCCCACTTCGCAGCCGTACATCTCCTGGAGGGTGTGAGACCCTGACCACCCCGACCACACTGGGTGATTAAACCCAAACTGAAAATGAAACCGCGTCAAGTACCCGCGAGCTCCTCCCGGGTCGGGGATCGGGCGGGTCCGCAGTGTTGGGGTGACCCTCGGACCCGCACACTCGGGCGACCCCGCCGGTCCCTGGGGATGGGGGCGAGACCCGGCCCCGGGCCCGCGTCGCTCACCGGCCTCGCTCTGGTTGTAGTAGCCGAGTGCGGTGTTCAGGTTCGCTCAGAAACTCTGTGCGTGGCCCTTGGCTGATCGCGTCTCCTGATCCCAATACTCCGGCCCCTCCTGCTCCGCCCACCGCGCCCGCGGCTCCATCCTCGGATTCCGGGCGTCGCTGTCGAACCGCACGAACTGCGTGTCGTCCACGTAGCCGACGGCGATGAAGCGGGGCTCCCCGAGGCCGGGCCGGGACACGGCGGTGAGGAAATACCTCAGGGAGTGGGAGCCTGGGGGCGGAGAGGGGTGAGACCCGGGTAGAGGTGACCGGGCAGGGAGCGGGTGACGGGGAGAGGAGCTCGCGAGACGGAAACGGTCGGAGAAGGACCAGGCCTTGGGGGTCGGGAAGCAAGGGAGGGACAGGACGGGACCTGGCGGAGGGGGCGGGTCTGGTCGGGGAGGGCGGGGTCCTTCCCTGGGGGTCCTGCCCCTGCGACCCTCGGGCGGTCCCCTCGCCCCTCCCCGCAGAGGCCGTTCCCTCCCGACCCCGCACTCACCCGCCCGGGTCTCAGTGAGGAGCAGCGCAATCAGGAACAGCAGGAAGAGAGCTCTGGGTCCCACGCCCCGCATCCCGGGGGTCTGGGAAGAAGAGAGTCCGGCGGGTGCTCAGAGACTTTGTAACCGGAAACTTCGGGGACTACTATATGCAAATAGGGCTCGACACAGCTTGTGAGAGAGAAAGTGAAAGAAAGGCAAGACTGAAATCCCCAAGATGGAGCGTCCCCGTCCCAGACGCCGCCCTTGACCCTGAGACCCTGAGACCCTCGCCCTCCGGGAGAACTGGGACTTTGCCCTGATCCCTCCCCTCCTATACGGAGAGCTCCTTGTCACACTGTCTGCCTGAGTCCAATCGACATTTTTCATGGTAGAAATAATAAAGTTTGAATTGTTTAATTAACTTGTTTAGAATAATATTAATAATCCATGCATTTAATATGAAAAAAAAGTTATTTCCCAAAACAAACATAGTAGTGAGAACAGTGAATTTTTTTTTTTAAACAAATGCTTCATTTTATTTCATGGTGGACAGATGCCTGTATAGGCTGCAGGAAAAAGGGGTGACTGCCTAGGGCTGTGGGCAGGGACTAGTGGCCTCCGTAGTTCTGTATGAGCTCCAAAACTGCTTGAACAATCATCAGGGAGCCTGTGGACACAATGATGATGAGGACGGTAACCAGAAGGACCCCAGGACCAGGGCACAGATGGAGGCGTAGCTCTGGGCCCTGATATGTCTCCAACCATCTTCCGGTCCCTAGACTCCACAGAGTAGGCGAATGCCACGAAGCCCGGGCAGCACCAGTGCATGAAGATGGTTTTGAACAGGGACCAGACGATGTGGTCGGGCACAGAGGTCTGGCTGTGGATGTTGATCACCGTGGTCGTCACGGGGGCCTGGCTCTGGGGACCCCCCAGCACGGCCACCTCATGCTCCTCCTTGAGCATCTCATAGGCTGGGGGCACCGCACCGTGTGCCCCAGTGAATAAGGGCTGGGTTGTGCGGTTCATGGTGGGGACAGAGCAACTGCGGTCCAGATGCCAGCACACACTCAGGGGGCTCTTTCTTTACTCAGGAGTTTCAATTTCTCTGAATTTCCGTTTCCTGGCTTTTGGGAAACAAGGAAGCTTCTTCAGTTCAGTTCAGTTCAGTTGCTCAGTAGTGTCCGACTCTTTGCGACCCCGTGGACTGCAGCGCTCCAGGCTTCCCTGTCCATTACCAACTCCTGGACTTTGCTCAAACTCATGTCCATCCAGTCAGTGATGCCCTCCAACCATCTCATCCTGTGTCGTCCCCTTCTCCTTCTGCCTTCAATCTTTCCCAGCATCAGGGTCTTTCCCAAAGAGTCAGTTCTTCTCATCAGGTGGCCAAAGTATAAGAGTTTCAGTTTCAGCAACAGTCCTTCCAATGAATATTAAGGGCTGATTTATTTTAGGATTGACTGGTTTTATCTCCTTGCTGTCAAAGGGGCTCTCAAGAGTCTTCTCCAATACCACAGTTCAAAAGCATCAATTCTTCGGCTTGCTTTTTTAATAGTCCAGCTCTCACATCCATACATGACTACTGGAAAAACCATAGCTTTGACTATATGTACCTTTACCGACAAAGTAATGTCTCTGCTTTTTAATATGCTGTCTACATTTTTTACATTTTTGCAATTCCCTTTCTTGCCATCTCATTAGAAGATCACGGGATTTTCATGTTTGCTTCTACATTGAATCGGTTATTTTGATTGAAATCTATGAAAGTAAAAAGGCCCACACATATGTTGGAGAAAGAAATGGCAATGCACTTCAGTATCCTTGCCTGGAGAATCCCATGGTCAGAGAAGCCTAGCAGGTTACAGTCCATGAGGTCACAAGAGTCGGACATGACCTAGCAACTACACCACCACCACCACACATATGTAGGAGTAGTATTTTTAATAACCTTTTCAGGTAATTATGTAAGTTCATCTTTGACACAAGTCTAAAACTACAGAATTGGTAGGTTCTTAAAGGTTATTTTCAAAGTGGACCTGAAATTCTATCACTGACTGTTTACTGCTCTGTTACATCAAAATCCCTAAGGCTTTTTTCCGTATTGAACCTCTTATACTAATATAAGATTTTTTGTAAGTAAGACATTGTTTTGCTAAGTTACATAAATCTTCCAGTGTCGTTCACTATTTCAAGTGAAGACTGTATTCCACACAAGAGAGGGTAGTTCAGCTCATACAGATTATTTTCCTTGAGACACAGTACCTTGGAATGTAGCAGAAGCTCTTAATGTATACTTCCCATGTCATCATAGAAGATACTTTGGTTTTTTGAGAAAAAGAACTATATTAGCATTTTGAGATGTGACCATAAAGTTGATTTTCCTTAGGGAAACAGCTCGTTTTTGCAATAAGAAATGCAACATAACAATATCTGTGCAAGATGCATGTTAAGATTAGAACACCATCTTCTGAATTTCATCTAAGCATGAGAAGTTTGACAGACCACTATTCACTCTTTTTCAAAATTACTCTAGCACAAGTGAATAATAGCAGATTTTAGAATTATCATAGCATTCTATATCGCATTATAACATGACATGCTTTACTTCAGTTCTCTTGCAATGTGTCAGGTCTTTTAGAGCATCATCAGAGAAAGTACGACATTCACCAAACATGCTTACTTCAAAGGAAGCACATACCTATTTTATGCATTAGGTTTACCATTCATTGTTCAAGAAGGTTCAGTTCAGTTCAGTTCAGTCGCTCAGTCGTGTCCGACTCTTTGCGACCCCATGAATCGCAGCACTCCAGGCCTCCCTGTCCATCACCATCTCCCGGAGTTCACTCAGACTCACGTTCATTGAGTCAATGATGCCATCCAGCCATCTCATCCTCCGTCATCCCCCTCTCCTCCTGCCCCCAATCCTTCCCAGCATCAGAGTCTTTTCCAATGAGTCAACTCTTCAGATGAGGTGGCCAAAGTACTGGAGCTTCAGCTACAGCATCATTCCTTCGTCAATTAAAGCCCATATTTAAGCTTTAGCTCCATAGGAATACAGTGTATGCTGTTGTTGGCAGAGAACAAACCAGGTAACTCAAATCATCACCTCATCTCTCTCTCACAATTATTACAATCATTGCTCATTATTCTCACTCTGATGTTTCTTAGAATATAGAGGATTTTAGCAAAGTTCCCCCAGGAAGGCAGACTTTGTGCTCTGGGGACAGGAGACAGTATGGACCTTGGCTCTGCTCAGCAGATCTCCCCCTTTGCCTGACTCCACTTTGATCTACTGCCCACCTTCACGTGGTCTCCTAGGGTGTCAGGGACATTCCCATTGTCTTCTGAGCAGACCACTTGGTACCCAAAGATTCATATCACAAAGCAGGGGCAACATGATTGAAAAACATCTCTAGTACATTACATAGACTGTCAAAAGCTGTTTTACACAAATAGCTGTTTATAGATGGCTAGAGAGACAGGACGGAGGTGGACACGATGAGGGACTGGACACATAATTTTACATGTCTGTGTGTCACAGAGACAACTTATGTCAGGGGCACACCTTGTATTTGTTACCTGTAGTGGACTTTCAATAGCTTCCAAGAGAGATTAAAGAAGAAAAGCAAATCAATGTACCTTAAAGAAATCCTCTACGTTTATAAAACTCTTATAAGGCTAATTTGGAGAGGACAGCTAGCGAATGGGTCAGTGTGTTTGTCATAAGCAGCAATACACTGCCCTCTAGGGGCAATGTGAGGAATGGTAGACTGCTGCAGGGCTCCTTGACAAATCAGCAAAAGAAGCCCATTTTCCAACTTGCCACCATCACGGTCCTGCTGTTAGAGCAGTCCCGTCCAACAGAACATTCTGTAACGAAGGAATCATTCTATATCTGTTCTGTCCAGTCAGGGAGCCACTAGCTTCGTGTGGCTACTTAGCACCTCTAAAGTGGCTATTGTGCTGAGCACTTTAATTTTATTTACTGAGTGAACTTTTAAAATATTTTTATTTGTTTTATCGAGGTATAAAATACAGTGTTGTGTTAATTTCTGCTGTACAGCAAAGCGACTCAGTTATACACATATATATTTTCTTTTTATATTCTTTTCCACTATGATTTATCCCAGGATACTAAATACAGTTCCCTGTGCTATACAGTAGGATCTTGTTATTATCCATTCTATTTTTTTTAATATTTGTTTTCTATTTACTTGGCTCTGTCTGGTCTTAGTTGCAGCATGAATGATCTTTGTTGTGTCGTGAGAGATCACTTCATTGTGGGGCACTTGCTCAGTTGCTCCACAGCATGTGGGATCTCAGTTCCCTGACCAGGGATGGAACTCTCACCACCTGCCTTGCAAAGTGGATTCTTAACCTCTGGACCAACACAGAAGTTCCCTGTTTATCCATTCTATACATAATAGCTTGTATCTAGTAACTCCAAACCCCCAGGCCATTCTTTCCCCAACTCCCCTCCGTCTTGGCAACTACAAGTCTGTTCTCTATATCTGTGAGTCTGTTTCTGTTTTATTTAATTTCAATAGCCATGTATAACTTGTAGCTAGCATATTGGCCAGTGCATATCTCAGTTCAGTTCAGTCACTCAGGCGTGTCCGACTCTTTGCAACCCTATGAACCGCAGCACGCCAGGCCTCCCTGTCCATCACCAACTCCCAGAGCTCACCCAAACCCATATCCATTGAGTCGGTGATGCCATCCAGCCATCTCATCCTCTGTCGTCCCCTTCTTCTCCTGCCCCCAATCCCTCCCAGCATCAGAGTCTTTTCCAATGAGTCAACTCTTCGCATGAGGTGGCCAAAGTACTGGAGTTTCAGCTTTAGCATCATTCCTTCCAAAGAACCCCCAGGACTGATCTCCTTTAGGATGGACTGGTTGGATCTCCTTGCAGTCCAAGGGACTCTCAAGAGTCTTCTCCAATACCACAGTTCAAAAGCATAAATTCTTTGGCACTCAGCTTTCTTCACAGTCCAACTCTCACATCCATACATGACCACTGGAAAAACCATAGCCTTGACTAGATGGACCTTTGTTGGCAAAGTAATGTCTCTGCTTTTGAATATGCTATCTAGGTTGGTCATAACTTTCCTTCCAAGGAGTAAGCATCTTTTAATTTCATGGCTGCAATCACCATCTGCTGTGATTTTGGAGCCCCAAAAAATTACGTCTAACACTGTTTCCCCATCTATTTCCCATGAAGCGATGGGACCAGATGCCATGATCTTCGTTTTCTGAATGTTGAGCTTTAAGCCAACTTTTTCACTCTCCTCTTTAACTTTCATCAAGAGGCTTTTTAGTTCCTCTTCACTTTCTGCCATAGTGCATATCTAGAGTATTCTTAATTTTCAGTCTCTTCCTCCCAAAAGATACTGTGACTCACAGGTTGATGTATATTAAAATATAATCTTCAAATCATGGATTTGTCTATGCGGGTCTTGTGTGTTTTAACGAGAATGTTCAGACATTAAGCAAACCCTGGTTTATCACCTTAAGGTCATAAGAGTTCAAAACTGCCCATCACTGGAGATAATCTTTGTCCTTATTACACTGAGCACTTGTTGCTTTCCTTAACCTACTTAAACATAAGTAGACACAGAAGTCTTCATTTAACCCAAGAGGAAGTATTTATTGAACACAACAGATATCGAATATCTTGTAGGCTCTGTACATACTTATAAAATTAAAGCAGAAGAGGTAATCTTAGAATCCACCACCTTTAAATAATTTTTAATAATTTTATTTATGTGTTTATTTTTGGCTGTGCTGTGTCTTCATGCTGCACGGGCTTTCCCCTAGTTGCTGGCAATGGGGGCTACACTCTAGTTGCAGTGTATAGTTTTCTCATTGTGGTGGCTTCTCTTGTTGCAAAGCACAGGGCCGAGGACATGCGAGCTTAAACGGTTACAGCTTGTGGGCTCAGAAGTTACAGCATGCAGGCTTTAGAGTACAGACTCAGTGGCTGTGGCATCCAGGCTTAGTTTCTCCACAGCATGTGGAGTCTTCCTCGGCTGGGGATCGAACCTGTCTCCTGCACTGGTAGGTGGAATATTTACCACTGAGCCACCAGGAAAGCTCCACCTTAAAATTCTTAACTTCTTCTATACTTTCCCTTCAAATTCAATCAATTCTTTTTCCCTTCACCCTTGGACCCCTCTCTTGTAGACAAAAATATACATGAATTTTTTACACTTGGGGAATACAGAGTTGTATGACCCAAAGATGAAAAATCATAGAAAACCATAAATTGTCTCTGTGTCAACCAGACACTCACAAAGATACTAATATGAGCACATGCTCCTATTCAAACTCAAAGACAGGACTTTGAGCTTGACAGGACTTCCTGGACAGTCCAGTGGTTAAGAATCCACCTGCTAATGTAAGATATGCTGGTTTGATCCCTAGTCATGGAACTAAGATCCCACCTGCCATGGAGCAATGAAGCCCATGTGCCACCACTAAGTGAAACCATGTTCCCTGCAGCCCGTGCACCACAGTCTGTGTGCTGCAAGGGAGGCCCTACACAATGCAAGGAAGACTGCCCACGCTGCAAATAAGAACCAACACAGCCAAAGAAATAAATTCTATTTTAGAAAAAAATAAGGAGAAAAAAATTATTAATTTTTTTGGAAAAATTTAAAAAGGAGTGGAGGGAGGTGGAACTGAAAATCCCCTCTTACTCAGGAGAGTGGGCTGACTTGGGAAATGGCATTTGGAGAGTGCAGGGTGGGGGCCACTGAGGTCTGTGCTCATCAACTTAGAGAGAAAAACTTCCAGTACTTCCAACAGCAGGAGGATGCATAAGAAACAAAAAAGAGGTCTGTGCTCATCAACTTAGAGAGAAAAACTTCCAGTACTTCCAACAGCAGGAGGATGCATAAGAAACAAAAAAACAAGCACAATGGAACAAAATATTTCCAGCAGGAGGATTACAGTTCTTTTTACTTTGTCATTTATCACTTTCAACACTTTATTACTTGTTTTACTGTTAATATACATTAAATCATATATCATACATTACACATATACATCATAATCAGAATTATAAAAGTTTGTCTAAATTTTTAAGAAGGAAGACAGGTAGGTAGAAAAGTGAAGAGCTGGGGACACAGAGCTGGACCTGCTGGGCTCCATTCCTGGGCTCTGGGGAGTAAACTCACACAGCCTTTTCTTCTGGGTTGCCATTCCCTTCTCCAGGGGATCTTCCCAACCCAGGGGTCAAACCCACGTCTCCTGCATGGCAGGCGGATTCTTTACCATCTGAGCCACCACGGAAGCTGAGCCTCTGCACAGATGCTGCCGTGGATGTCAGAGCACAGAAGCCCCAGCCATTGTTCATTACCTAGGAGTGTGACCCACATCTTCACACCTAATGAGTCTGGGCCTCTGGAAATCAAATCAACACTTCTGTTACTGGACTTAATTACATCCCTCCCAACCAAATTCTCATGCTGAATACTTAAGACCAATGAGACTGAATTTGAAGATGGGTCCCTTAAGGAGGTAATTGAGGCTAAATAAGATGGTAAAGATTATCCCAGAATGATAGGTCTGGGGCATTATGATAGATCTGGTTCCATTCAGTTCATTTGCTCAGTTGTGTCCGACTCTTTGTGACCCCATGGATTGGAGCACACCAGGCTTCCCTGTCCATTACCAACTCCTGGATGGGTCCGGTATCTTGATTAAAAAAAAAAAAAAGAGGCACCAGGGATAGCTTTCTCTCTCTCTCTCTCTTCCCACCACTCCCCACTTTTTTGTGTGTGCTCATCGAAATTTGCGGGAACTTAGTTCCCTAGCCAGGGATCAAACCTCTGCCCCCTGCAGTGAAAGCATGGAGTCCTAACCACTGGACCATCAGAGAATTTCCTCTCTTTTTCAATTCCCCTCTGCTCACAGAGGAAAGGTTAGTAGCCACAAGAATTCATTGCTGAAAATCTTTAAACTTGATACTGAGAATGCCTTTGTGAGGATGAAAAGTTGAAAAATGTTGAAAGGCCTCTTTTTGACCTCTTCCTCCCAAGGACACAAAACATCCTCCCCATTTCTGACACACCTCTCCTCGTGGGGCATACCCCAGTGGATAGAAATGACTGGGAAGTTCTGCTCCACCAGGAGCTGGGCCAGGGCAATGTAATGCTGCACAGACCTCATATGGATCATTACGTGTGTGGGTGTGTATATAAGGGGTGGGGGTTGGTGAGAATGAGGGGATGTGGGTTCCCAGGCAGGCTGCCTTAAAACTCCCTGAGCCCACAGCCTCCCTTGCACATGGCCCTCCACCAGAGGGCCCAGGATGCACCCCACAGACTGGCACAGGTGCTCGACCCAAGACTCCCAGGGCCCTGCAGCCAGAGACTCCTGGACCAAGCTCCACTCCTCGGTGGGCAGGCACCAGTCCCAGGATACTCTGGGCGCAGCACCACCCACCAGCCAGCTGATGCTAGCCTAACAACCAGCCTCACAAACCAGTCAGCAGGCGCCAGCCCCGTTCACCAGCGGCAGTACAACAGCCATTCTGGGACTAGAGGTGTGTGCTTGTTTCTGGCCCTGTCTTCTGTCGCGCTGATCTATATGTCTGTTTTTGTGCCATCTAGTCAATTAATCTACAACAAAGAGAGCAAGAATATACAATGGAAAAAAGACAGTCTCTTCAATAAGTGGTGATGGGAAAACTGACAGCTACATGTAAAAGAATGAGATAAAAAAAATTTCCTCATATCATACACAAAAATAATCTCAAAATAAAGACCTAAATGATGTCAAACTGATCAGTCCAAACTGATCACATGGACCACAGCCTTGTCTAATTCAATGAAACTATAGCCATGCTGCGTAGGACCACCCAAGAAGGACGGATCGTGGTGGAGAGGTCTGACAGAATGTGGGCCACTGGAAAAAGTGAATGGCAAACCACTTCAGTATTCTTGCCTTGAGAACCCCATGAACAGTATGAAAAGGCAAAAGATATGACACTGAGAGAGGAACTCCCCAGGTCGGTAGGTGCCCAATATGCTACTGGAGAAGAGCGGAGAAATAACTCCAGAAAGAATGAAGAGACAGAGCCAGTGCAAAAACAACACCCAGTTGTGGATGCATCTGGTGATGGACGTAAAGTCCGATGCTGTAAAGAGCAATATTGCATAGGAACCTGGAATGTTCGGTCTATGAATTAGAACTAGTCAAACAGGAGATGGCAAGAGTGAATATCAACATTTTAGGAATCAGCGAACTAAAATGGACTGGAATGGGCAAAATTTAATTCAGATGACCATTATATCTACTACTGTGGACAAGAATCCCTTAGAAGAAATGGAGTAGCCCTCATAGTCAACAAAAGAGTCTGAAATGCAGTACGTGGGTGCAATCTCAAAAATGACAGAATGATCTCTGTTCATTTCCAAGGCAAACCATTCACTATCACAGTAATCCAAGCCTATGCCCCGACCAGGAATGCTGAAGAAGCTGAAGTTGAATGGTTCTATGAAGACCTACGAGACCTTCTAGAACTAACACCCAAAAAAGATGTCCTTTTCATCACAGGGGACTGGAATGCAAAAGTAGAAAGTCAAGAGATAACTGGAGTAACAGGTAAATTTGGCCTTGGAGTACAGAATGAAGCAGGGCAAAGGCTAATAGTGTTTTGCCAAGAGAATGCGTTAGCCATAGCAAACACACTTTCCCAACAACTCAAGAGAAGACTCTACACATGGACATCACCAGATGGTCAATACCGAGATCAGATTGATTATCTTTACAGCCAAAGATGAAGAAGCTCTATACAGTCAGCAAAAACAAGACTGGGAGCTGACTGTGGCTCAGATCATGAACTTCTTATTGCCAAATTCTGACTTAAATTGAAGAAAGTAGGGAAAACCACTAGACCATTCAGGTATGACCTAAATTGAATCCCTTATGATATTATACAGTGCAGGTGACAAATAGATTCAAGGAATTAGATCAGATAAAGTGCCTGAAGAACTATGGACTGAGGTTCATGACACTGTACAGGAGGCAGTGATTAAGACTATCCCCAAGAAAAAGAAATGCAAAAAGGCAAAATGGTTGTCTGAGGAGGCCTACAAATAGCTGAGAAAAGAAGAGAAGCTAAAGGCAAAGGAAAAAAGGAAAGATATACCCATTTGAATGCAGAGTTCCAAAGAATAGCTAGGAGTGATAAGGACGCTTTCCTCAGTAATCAATGCAAAGAAATACAGGAAAACAATAGAATGGGAAAGACTAGAGATCTGTTCAAGAAAATTAGAGATACCAAGGGAACATTTCATGCAAAGATGGGCACAATAAAAGACAGAAATTGTATGGACCAAAGATATTAAGAAGAGGTGGCAAGAATACACAGAAGAACTGTACAAGAAAGATCTTCAAGACCCAGATAACCACGATGGTGTGATCACTTACCTAGGGCCAGAAATCCTGGAATGTGAAGTCAAGTGGGCCTTAGGAAGCATTGCTACAAACAAAGCTAGTGGAGGTGATGGAATTTCAGTTGAGTTATTTCAAATCCTAAAAGATGATGCTGTGAAAGTGCTGCACTCAATATGTCAACAAATTTGGAAAACTCAGCAGTGGCCACAGGACTGGAAAACATCAGATTTCATTCCAATCCAAAGAAGGGCAATGCCAAAGAATGTTCAAACTACCACACAATTGCACTCATCTCACATACTAGGAAAGTAATGCTCAAAATTCTCCAAACTAGGCTTCAGTAGTAAGCGAACCATGAACTTCCAGATGTTCAAGGTGGATTTAGGAAAGGCAAAGGAACTAGAGATCAAATTGCCAACATCTTTTGGATCAGAGAAAAAGCAAGAAAATTCCAGAAAAACATCTATTTCTGCTTTATTGATTACACCAAAGCCTTTGACTGTGTAGATCACAACAAACTGTGGAAAATTCTTCAAGAGATGGGAATACCAGACCACCTTACCTGCCTCCTGAGAAATCTGTATGCAGGTCAAGAAGCAACAGTTAGAACCAGACATGGAAAAACAGACTGATTCCAAATTGGGAAAGGAGTACATCAAGGCTGTATGTTGTTGTGAAGAGGAACTAAAAAGCCTCTTGATGAAAGTGAAAGAGGAGAGTGAAAAAGTTGGCTTAAAGCTCAGCATTCAGAAAACGAAGATCATGGCATCGTCCCATCACGTCATGGAAATAGATGGGGAAACAGTGGAAACAGTGTCAGACTTTATTTTGGGGGGCTCCAAAATCACTGCAGATGGTGACTGCAGCCATGAAATTAAAAGACGCTTACTCCTTGGAAGAAAAGTTATGACCAACCTAGATAGCGTATTCAAAAGCAGAGACATTACTTTGCCGACTAAGGTCCATCTAGTCAAGGCTATGGTTTTTCCAGTGGTCATGTATGGATGTGAGAGTTGGACTGTGAAGAAAGCTGAGCACCAAAGAATTGATGCTTTTGAACTGTGGTGTTGGAGAAGACTCTTGAGAGTCCCTTGGACTGCAAGGAGATCCAACCAGTCCATTCTGAAGGAGATCAACCCTGGGATTTCTTTGGAAGGAATGATGCTAAAGCTGAAACTCCAGTACTTTGGCCACCTCATGCAAAGAGTTGACTCATTGGAAAAGACTCTGATGCTGGGAGGGACTGGGGGCAGGAGGAGAAGGGGCCGACAGAGGATGAGATGGCTGGATGGCATCACTGACTTGATGGACATGAGTCTGAGTGAACTCTGGGAGTTGGTGATGGACAGGGAGGCCTGGCGTGCTGCGATTCATGGGGTCTCAGAGAGTTGGACACTGCTGAGCGACTGAACTGAGCTGAACTGACCCTCTCCTCCCTGCTGTGCTGATCGTAGCTGTAGGAGCCCGGCTCTTCATTACTGGGCTGATTGGCTGCTCTGCCACCTTCCAGGAAAGCTGCTGTAGACCTGCCACATTTGTCGTCATCCTACTCTTAGGTTTTGGTCACAGAAGTTGTTGTAGTGGTTTGGGGATACATTAACAGAGCGAAGGAGAAAAATGAGGTTGATCGCAGCGTTTGGAAAATATAGAAGACCTACAGTGGAACCAACCCTGTTCTGCTAGCTGGGATATTATGTTCCGAGACAGCCGTCCTGTTGTCGCATTCACAACTCTTCTCACTGGGAAAACACAGACTGGTTCAAAGAAACCAAAAATCAGAGTGTCCCTCTTAGCTATTGCAGGGAGACCGCCAGTAGCTGCCATGGCAGTCTGGTCCACCCCTCTGACCTCTATGCCAAGGGGTATGAGGCTACTAGAAATTGTGAAGAAGCTACAGGAAATCATGAGGCATGTTGTCTATGCGGCTACTGGGCAGGCTCTGTGCCTGCATCCTGTTGTGCAGAAGTAGAGAGCCTGCTTACAAGCTCCTCATCACTGGCAGAACCTATGCATATAGAAAACTCACCTGAGCTTTTTAGTCTTGTTCTGATTTGGAAGGTGAATCAAGCAAGTCCATTGCTATTGGCTTCCTGAGTTCATTTAGTTAAAGCACAGGTACATACACAGGTGTTGAACAGAAGAGCTTAGCTCTTCCTGTGTCCACCTTCCTACCTACCCACCTATGGCTTTTCCTCTGTTCTAGCAGACTCTCCATGTCAGTGAGTGTGTAAGCACGCCGGTAAATGTTCTAATCTCAGAACTGTTTGCGAGTTGCTTAGTGTGGTAGAATTAAAGGCAGATGTGGGCCTGCTTCTGTCACTGCCAAGCTGTAAGGGAACTGCTGACGAAGTATCACAGGGTCCTTTCAGTCTTCACAGGGGAGCACTCTTGGCCAGAGGTTTTTGACAGGAGAGGGAGGCAATCAGCTGTCTGGTAAAAGTTATTATTATACCAGATGGTGCCCCTCATCAGTGTCCTTTAAAAAATATATACTACAGTCCAGTAACTAGCTCAGTGGCTATCTTACAAAATGGCTAGAATAGATTTTAGAATCATATGGTATGTGTCTTGGTTCATCTTCAAAATCAGACTGATCTTTGAAACTAGCGGTTTTTAAGCAAAGCTGGCTTTATGTGTGTGTCTGCTCAGTCACTCAGTTGTGTCCAATTCTTTGTGATCCCATGGACTGTACCCCACCAGGCTTCTCTGCCCATAGGATTTTCCCAGCAAGAAGTGGGTTGCCATTTCCTCCTCCAGGAGACCTTCCTGACCCAGGCATTGAACTGTCTCCTGTGTCTCTTGCATCGGCAGGTGGATTGTTTACTACTGAGCCACCCGGGAAGCCCAAGGAGTATAATGTATGCTGCTGCTGCTGCTAAGTCGCTTCAGTCGTGTCCGACTCTGTGCGACCCCATAGACAGGAGCCCACCAGGCTCCCCCGTCCCTGGGATTCTCCAGGCAAGAACACTGGAGTGGGATGCCATTTCCTTCTCCAATGCATGAAAGTGAAAAGTAAAAGTGAAGTCGCTCAGTTGTGTCCGACTCAGCAATCCCATCGACTGCAGCCTACCAGGCTCCTCCATCCATGGGATTTTCCAGGCAAGAGTACTGGAGTGGGGTGCCATTGCCTTCTCCGCTGTTGTTTAAAAACAATTGTTGTGAGTTAGAAATAATGTATCCATGTAGACTAGCAAAATAGTATGTAAATGTGATCTCAGTTGTAACTAGAAAAATCTAATTCAATAAACTCTGTATTACTCTCAAAAAAAAAAAAAAATAGCTTTGCTGTTGTTATTTGGCCACCCTAGGTGGCTTGTTGGATTTTAATTCCCCAACCAGGGATTGAACCCAGGCCCTCAGCAGTGAGAGCTCGAATAGCTAACCGCTGGATAGCCAGGGAATTCTCAGCTTTGTTGTTATTACTACCTTTGGAACAAACCCTATTTCAACAAAAATAATGTTATTGAAACTTACTTCAGGGGTAACATTTTCTTATACTGGGAAACTAATCAAATATCTGAATTATATGAAGAGCACATTTATCACTGTTCTTAAAGTTAGAAAACTTTCTAAGTACAGCTTTCTAGCGAACAGGTATTTTATAAACAGTTTTGCTGTACTACTATATTTTTAAAATTATACATTTAAATATTAAATCTAGCAATGCTTAAGAGAATGAAAAGACAAGCCATAGGCTAGGAGAAAAAACCTACAAAATACATAACTGACAAAGCACTGTTATCCAAAATATACAAAGAACTTAAAGTTCAACAATAAGAAAAAACTTGGTTAAAAAATGGGCCAATGACCTTAACTGATACTTCATGAAAGAAGACATATGGATGGCAGAACAGGACATGAAAAGATGCTCCACACCACATGTCATCAGCAAAGTGCAAATTAAAAGAACAGAAGAGTACTGCAACATACTTATCTGGACAGCCAAAAAGCAGATGTGGAAACACCAAATGCAAATAAAATACGAAGAATAAAGAAATCTCATTCATTGCTGATGGGAATGCAAAATGATACAGTCACTTGGGAAGAGAGTTTCGCGATTTCTTACAAAACTAAACATATGCTTATACAATCCACTAATTGTGCTTCCTGCTATTTATAAAGAGGAGGCAAAACCATACACACACGGAAACCACACCCAGGTGTCAATTTTTCTATCCTGAGCTGATTTAGCATAAAAGAACAGCAAGATTTGTGATTTATAGACTTTCCTTTTTGTTTGTAATTTAAGAACTG
Organism: Ovis canadensis; assembly: GCF_042477335.2. Taxonomy (NCBI): domain Eukaryota; kingdom Metazoa; phylum Chordata; class Mammalia; order Artiodactyla; family Bovidae; genus Ovis; species Ovis canadensis. The sequence goes on along the minus strand of NC_091264.1, from coordinate 41,993,287 downwards.
AAGGCTGGCATTCACTTTTTGTTGATATTCTCTAAGCTTCACTGTACACACACAGCTTCTGTCAGATAGAATTGCCCATAATTAGCTGAAAGTTGAACTACTCAAACTAAGATTTCAAGTTAACATTATATCTTTTTCTTTTTCTTTTTTTTTGCAGGGGTGGGGGCATACCGCAGCATGTGGAACTTCCCCAACCAGGGATGGAACCCATGCCCCCTGCAGTGGGAGCACAGAGTCTTAACCACTGGACCATAAGGCAGTTCAAAGTTAACATTATATCTGACCAGAAAGTAGAGTGAATCATTTACTTTAAAAATAAAATACATAAAAATTACAAGGACTTTGTCAATCTAACATATGATCTCAAAAGGCAATGGCTCAATTAGGAACCACTCAGCCACTTTCAAAATATGTTTTTCAAAATGATATTTTTTACACAGGTTTATTGAGGTAGCACTTATATACAACAAAGAACTGCACATATGTAAATAAACAATACGATGATACACAAACACCTATGATACCATTACGCAATGGTGGGGGGAAGAAATGGAGGCCATTGTGGGCAGGGGTGGGTCAGCCTCCCCACTTTCTCACATTACACTATTAGGAACACAGACACATTCAGACACCTCTACGAAAAGAGAAGTCTAGGTTCTGAAGTCATAGAGCGAGGGCGTGAACACAACTTTCTTCACTCAGTTCCACACAAGCCATCGGTTTCACACTATAGAAGAAAATAATCAAGAATAAATTCAGGTCAGTCATCATAGGTGGGGACATTCTGAACAAATTTCCACTACTCAAAATGTTCAAATCCAGACATCCCCATAACCCAACCCCTCTCCCACTTCAGGCCTCCAGAGTCTCACCTTTAGGAGTCATGAGAGATACATTACGGCCTCAGATACTGTCTTCTCCTGGGATAGAACAGAACTTGGTCAGAGCCCACAGGAGTTAAGACTAAAGGAGACAATACAGGGTGGGTGAACCCCCCCAGGGGGCTCCCATCTACGCTATCTCAAGAGTCTCAGGGTTCACCCATACACACACCTGTCCATACTTACTTGCAGTCTGAGCATAGCTCCCTCCATCTCCATCTGTGGGTAAAAGACATCATGTGAGAGGCCTGGGGGGAGGCAGCGCCATGAAGTTCTATAGGAATCCCTTAGTCCTGAATCCCAGGGAAGTTTCCAGAACCGTGAATGCAGATCCAGGGCAGGATTGAGAAACATGAGGAAAGAGGGTTTATGGGAACGGTAGCAGTCCCCTTTCCGGATGTCTATACTTAGCTGCTAGAAATCAGATCCCCATTAGGGCAATCATCAAAGTGAGAATGTAATCCTCTTTTACACACATGCCTTTCAAAAGAGTGTTAGAGGGCTTCCCTGGTGGCTCAGTGATAAAAAAAAAACTTGCCTTGCTGATGCAAGAGACACAGATTTGATCCCTGGTCCAGGAAGATTCCATATGCTATGAAGCAACCGAGTCTGAGCCACAACTCTTGAGCCTGTGCTCTGGAACCTGGGAGCTGCAACTACTGAGCCCACACGCCCTAGAGCCAGAGCTCCACAACAGAAGAAGCCATGCAGTGAGAAGCCCGCACACGGCTAGGGAGCAGCTCCTGGCTCACTGCAGCTAGAGAGAAGCCTGCGCGGTAACAAAGACCCAACGCAGCCATAAGTAAATAAATACAGTTATTTTCAAAAAAGAGTGTTAGAAACAGGACCTCAGACTGGGTAAGCACATGTATGTAGATGGTGTCTCCCAGCACTGAGGCAACAGACTGGACATTTTCTGTCTTGAAACCCCCTGGGGGCACAAGAAAACTCAGATTTCACTCCTCTCCCTACCTGAGCGTTTCTTCCTCCAGAGCACAGCTCCAGCCACCACTGCCAACACGAGGAGAACCAGGCCAACAATGATGCCCATGGTGAGGAAGGGGGTCTGAGGAGGTTCTGTGGAGGAGAGGGAAGAGCCCTGACCTCAGGCTTGAGCCCTGACCTTGCAGAACTGAGTCCTGGAGGGCTCCTGCTTTATCTGAGAGGAAGCTCCATTCCGACCCCCTCCTTACCCCATCTCAGGGTGAGGGGCTCCTGAAGCCCCTCGTGCTGCACATGGCACGTGTATCTCTGCTCCTCTCCGGAAAGCACAACCAGGGCCGCCCACTTCTGGAAGGTTCCATCCCCTGAAGGCCTGGTCTCTACAACCTCCATGTCCTGGGTCTGGTCCTCCCCATCACGCTGCCAGGTCAGTGAGATCTCCGCCCGGTAGAAGCCCAGGGCCCAGCATCTCAGGGTGACCTCATGGTCAGAGATGGGATGTCGGGTCACATGGGTCTTCGGAGGAACTGAGGAGAAAGGTGAGAAAATTTAGGAACTTTGTATTAACTCTAACAGCCCACATGAGGGGGCACTTCTGTGACCATTCTGAGAATGGAGGGAATAAATGGTGTGAGAGGTGACAGCGCAAAAGACATGAGCCTGGACCCCAGGATATGGGAAAACTTCTTATGCTTTGAGAAGCTCTAGAAACAGGATAAGACAGTCCAGGGTAGGAGGCTCCAGGTCTCTGAGTGAGACAATACAGACTTCTGGTCCTGACCTAGGTGAGACCGAGTTGACTCAAAAAATCTGGAGTCATGTGGCCAGTGAAAAAGTCATGGGGCAGAGAAAAAGGTGAGAGAATAAAGCACTAAGACTTAGGCCAAAGTCAAAGAAATCTGCTAATAAATTAGTTCAGAGACCTCCACATCCAGAGAGACATAATCCTTTAATTGTCCTGAAAAGGACATTTGGTTTTTAAGCAGCCTCACAGAACACAGGGAAAACAAGATGTAAAGAATACCTGTTAAGTAAATGAATGTAACAACGTATTTAAACCTGAGAGTGTCACTGCTTTAGAATTCTTTACATCTTCTTTTCCACACCTCTTGCTTCTCTAGCCCTTCTCTCTGTTTCTCACATCCCTCTTCCCCCTTAGTCTCCACCAACTTCTCGTCCCTGAACTGTCGCACAAGAACCACCACCTCACCTGCCACCCATAGACTATTCTCTCCACAGTGGTCAGGAGTGTCATTTCAGACACTGAGTAAGAATCTGTAAGCCTTACTCTAAGGATCCAAGTGGTGGGGGAGAGGGGGAGGAATTCTAGTGTCAAGCCTATGCTTCTCCCCTTAAGGTTGGGCTAGTTGGAGGTACAGCCCCAGCCTGAGGTGAGATCTGGGACGGCCCGGGGCCCCTGGTACCCGCGCGCAGCAGCGTCTCCTTCCCCTTCTCCAGGTATTTGCGGAGCCAGTCCACGCACTCGGTCTCCAGGTATGCCCGGTACCGTTCCGCTGCTCCCTCCACCTCCCACTTGCTCCGGATGATCTGAGCCACCGTGCCCGCCGCGGACCAGGAGCGCATGTCCTCGTTCAGCGTGATGTAATCCGCGCCGTCGTAGGCGAAGTGCTCGTACCCTCGGATGATGCGGCCGTCCGCCCCGACATCGCAGCCAGCCAGCCAAAGGAAGCTGTGCTATTCTGCCCCGCCCCCGCGGTTAGCACCGCCCACTTAGCCCCGCCCAGCGCTCAATTTAGCTTCCCTCCGGCTCCAGACTCCCGGGCGGTGATTGCTCAGAGCCCGTTTTTCTCCTAAATTGAAAACGCAATCCCTGCGAATCCTAGTTCCTAGTGGGCTCTTCCCAGACCGAAGAGAGGTCGGAGGATCTCCTGACCTCGGGGCGAAACCTCGGACCAGGGAACTCAGGGGGACCCCGGCTCATCGCAGGAGAATGCGGGGCTCGAGACTCACCCAACTCGCTGTGGTTGTGGTTGCCAACGATGACCTGCAGGTTCGCCCGCGAAGCCTGCGAATGTTCTCTGGCTATGTTGCTTTGCCTGTCCCAGTACTCCGGCCCCTCCTGCTGCATCCACGGCGCCCGCGGCTCCACCCTCGGATTCGCGGTTTCGCTGTTGTATCTTACGAACTGAGTGTCGTCCAAGTAACCGACAGATTGATAAAGGTCCCTCCCGAGGCCAGGACGCGATACCAAAATATGGAAGTACCTCAAGGAGTGGACCCCTGGGACCGGGAGGGGCTGCCACCCGGGCCGATGCTCCTTCGGGCGCGGGTCCCCATGTCCGAGGTGAATGTGACCTGTAGGGGATAAGGGGACGAGGGGGCGTGCGAGACGGAAGAGGGCCGGTGGGAGACTCGAGTGGTGAAAGGAGAGGGCTGGAGGCTCGGAAGGGACAGGGGAGGGTCAGGACGGGACGGGGACGAGGTAGTGGGTCTGGTCTCGGGGCCATAGAAACGCGTCTTCCCCGGCTGTCCTTCGCCCCAGACAGGCGGTCCCCTGGCTTCTCCTGCAGAGGCTATTTCGTCTGGACCCCGCACTCACCCGCCCAGGTCTCGGTCAGGGCCAGGGACCCGGAGAGCAGCAGGAGGAGGGTTTGCGGCTCGGTGACCCACATGCTTGGGATTTGGGGCGAGTGTGAGTTCGAACTGGTCTGAGAACTTCATAACAGGGAACCGCGGTGGCGCTGATTGGCTTCCCTAAAAGCCAATAGACCGAGACCTGGAGCAGGTCATAGATGTCCAGGAAGAAGGACCCGACACAGCTTGAGAGAGAAGTGAAACTGCGGGGAGGGAGATGGGGAATCCTCAGTGCTTAGCTTCCATGTCCCAGACGCCAACCCCCGCCCCTAGAACCTGAGACCTTGAGCGCCACACCCAGGGCGCCTGGGACTTTGTGCCCCGGCCCTCTCCTCGAGGCTGCACCGAGAGCCTTTTGTCAGTCTCCCTGGCCCTGGCACTGTTTGAGAAAACCAAGGAGAAATCCCCAGGCTGGGCTCAGCCCCTTTGTCTTCCCTTCCCCAGTTACCTCTCCCTGACTTGCACCCCTTTTCACTCATCCCTCGGGCACTCTCCTAGGAAAAACAAACTTCCAAGGAATAGGGTGCCAGAGAGCAACCTGGTCTTAGGAAAGCTGGTGAAGAAACAATGGTATGCTCATTAAACTGGGGGCAGTTGTGTATGTAGAGATACCTATAGAGACCAGCTTCCTGTTTGCTTGTTAACCATAATCCTGATGTCCCCTGAATGACTGAGCATCTAATCTGTAAAAGTAACGATTTTACCCTTCCCGTGTGAAGGTGTCTAAACACCTCTGCAATAACCAAAGTTCATAACTTCACTTTCCCAAACTGTGGCTCCAGGCTTTGATTCTTTAAAATTACCTTTATTCCATAGCCCCGAGTTTTCCTGTCAGAGTCTCAGCATATGGTCAATACAGAAAAGCACATAGAAGCGCAGTTACTTCCTGCAGAAGGCCTGTGCCTACTCAATAATTTACCACAGTGACTAGGTGATGACAGGAGAGGCTAAACCATTGAAAGAAGATTTTTTACTAATTACACTTTCAGAGAGGAGGGGGCATGGCATACCACAGAGGGCCACAGGAGGAAGCACCAAGGTTGACCAGAAGGTGAAGAAGTGGGAGCAAGCATGGCTCAGAACTTTCATGGCGTTTTCCTCAGGGCTGAGGGAAAGCAAAGGAGGGCTGGAGAAACATCTTAAGATTGGCTGGTTTGAATAAGGTCATTGGCAGGTTCTGGGAGACAGGGCCTGTCTCTAGGTGCCTGGTACCTACCTAGCCCTGGATAATGAGAGCAGAGGAATATTGCTTCCTGGAATGTAAGACCTGATAGAAGTGTGTATATATGTGTGTTCGTGCTCAGTCATGTCCAACTCTTTGCGACCCCATAGACTGTAGCCCACCAGGCTCTGCTATAGAAGAGGTGGTTCCAGATATGGACTCTGGATTGTCTCGTTTGCAAAGAAAAGGCTGCTCCTGGGCAAGCCCTTTGTTGTCTCTAAGAATTGGTCAGCTCTAGAGCACAAATCTCTCCCCAGTTATCCAGACCACAAATGGCAGAGCATCAGGAATACAGAAAATAAGAAATATTAGTAACACATTATATTTCAACCAGAGTGTACAAACTTTAATCCTCTCAAAGTTGCAAGTGTTCAGTGCAATCAAAGTGCCCTTCACGAACACTCCTGCGTCATCTATGTTTGTGATCCACACCTAAGTGATGTGCACATTTTATTGGGCACTTGGTATTATTTTCTTTAACCTGATTGACATAAGGAGACATTTGGTTTTTAGGCTGCCTCACAGAACAGAGCAAATACAAGATGCAAAGAATACCTGTTAAGCAAATCAATGTAACATCATATTTCACCCTGAGAGTGTCACTGCTTTAGAATGCTTTACATCTGCTTCTTCTCCACACCTCTTGCTTCTCTAGCCCTTCTCTCTGTCTCTCTCATCCCTCAGGCCCTCTTCTCCCCTTAGTCACCACCAACTTCTCATCCCTGAGTTGTGGCACAAGAGCCACCACCTCTCCTGCCACCCAGGGACTGTTCCCCCCACAGTGGTCAGGAGTGTCATTCCAGACACTTTTTAATATTCCAGTGGCTCCATCTCACTCTCGGAAAGCTTCTAGAATGTAAGGCACATGAGCACAGGGGCTTTGTGTTAAAGCTGTTTTGGTTAATCTGTACCTCCAGCATGTAAAGCTATGTTTGATACATAGTGAGCACTAGATTAATCATTGTTGAACAAATGAAATAAACAAACCGGATTGTATTAAAGTCTGATGGCATCATATACAAATCAGAAAATTGTTTAAAGTAGAAAAATTAGGAAAGATTTTATGTTGTTCAACTAGTATATGTGAGAGTTCATAAATTCATTCCAGTGGAGAAAATGTTTTATATGTTGCACAATTGAGCCTATGCATTAGTTTTCTATTGCTGCATAAAATGTTACCCCAAATGTAGTGGGCTCTAACAAGAGCCATTTCAATGTTCACAGTTCTGTGGATCAGAAGTCCAGGTGCGGTATGGAGAGGGTCTCTGTTCAGCATTTCATGAAGTTGTGTTTGCAACTAGAGCTTAAGGTCCTCCTCCAAGCTCATGCAGAACTCTTTGCAGAATTTTACTTCTTATAGTCGTAGCACTGAGGTCCCCATTTCCTTTCTTGAGGTCGGTAGAATGCTGCTTTCAGCACCTCTGGCCACCAGCATGCCTTGCTATGCGGGCCCCTCCATTTCAAGCCCTCCCTCACACTGAATCCCTTTCACTCTTTGTTCAGTAATAACCTAGTCTGGTTAAGAGTTCACTTGATTAGGTCTGGATTACCCATGATCATCCCCTGTTGTAAACTCTACTGATATGAACCTTAATTACATACGAAAAATCCCTTCACAGTGCCACTTGCATTAGTTGTAAGGTCGGACCCCGCGGGCCATGATGGGCCGCCCCTCCTCTCCCTCCCGCTGGCGAAAAAGTCCCTAACGGAGGATCCGCCCAGATCCCGGGGACCAATGACAGCACACTCCGCCAGCTAAAGCCGCCCCGCCCCAGCCGAATAGAGAAACCTATCAGCTCGCGACGCCACGAACCAGCAGCCTATCCAAACCTCCATCCGCTAGCCCAGCCATCCCTCGCAACGTGCATATATAAATAACTTCCAAAGCGGTCGGGCACGCGGATTTCCTCGACCTGTCCCCTTCGGGTCCAGGAGCCCCGCCCGGGAGCGCTTCGCCATTAAAGCCCGTTAACCATTTTTTGGTGTACTTGGTCGTCTTTTACCTAACATTAGTGGGAGAAGGTGAATAACCAGCAGCTGGTTATCGCTGGCTGTTTTAGAATCTGCCTAATATAGCCTTGTTCTTCCTTTCTGGTTATCGCTGGCTGTTTTAGAATCTGCCTAATATAGATTTGTTCTTCCTTTGGGTTTAATTGGGTTACAGTTGGTAATGGAAATTCAAATAAATAAAATTTTGTAAATAGTAATAGCATGCTGTCCATTTAACCATGGGGATTCTTCTTAAATCTTAAAACTAAATGGTATGTTTAATAAAAGTGTTAGTTGCTCAGTTGTGTCCAACTCTTTGTGACCCCACAGATTATAGCCCACCAGTCTCCTCTGTCCATGAAATTCTCCAAGCAAGAATATTGGAGTGGGTTGCCATTTCCTTCTCCAGGGGATCTTCCTGACCCAGGGATTGAACCCAGGTCTCCTGAATTGCAGGCAAATTCTCTACCATCTGATACACCAGGGAAGCCCTATGTTTAACATCCTATTAATTTACAACAGATCAAAAATAAAATGCAATAATCTGTTGGGAGCCGCGTTAGGCATTACTGACAAAATGGAGGCACGGCCCTAAACCTCCTCCCTTTGTTCCGTAGGCATGGACCCGGAATGAAGGAGTTAGGTTTGTGATTCTGACTTGTTTTTTCCTTTCCTCGGCTGAGTTGACTGAAGAGAATATTAAGGTGCTTATTGTTTTTGAGAGGAGCATGAGAAGGCAGAAAGCCTTCTGCAGCTGTGCTCAAAAAATAATTTATAAAGTTAATCATCGACAAAGTTCAAGGACTTTTACAAAAGAGTATTCCAGGGTGAGCACAGAGGCTACAGCTTGAGGCCATGGGAGGGATTGCTATCTGAAGCCTATTTGTGAGGAAAGTGTTTGTGGCAAAGGAGTTTGCTGAATTTAGGGCTTAGGAATAATTAAAATAGTTAGAAGCTAAGGATTTAAGGGATGCTGTAATGTTAGCATATTCTACTATAGTTTATAGAGATTAGGGACTTTAGAGATATTTATAGCTAGAAGCCCTTTCTTAGAAATAGTGAGCTTAGGATACTAGGGGCAAACAGGACTTAGATAAGAATTAAACTGAGGAATGTAGTATGCAGCCCAGATATTAGCATGAGTTACAGTGTATTCACAAGGACACATAAGAAAAAGTAGATAAGAGAATCACTGAGGAAGGAACTCCTTTTGAGGTGCAACAATGATTTTTGGAGAAAAATAAATTGCGGGAGGCGCTCTGCAGAAAGAGAGAGGCAGTGGAACTTCCCTCAGCAAAGCCAAGGGGTCCCGAAGAGAGGTGAGCCTGCTTTCTGCCAATCCAGCCCCTCCAGGAGCAAGAGACAATCCTACGCCACAAGGGGTCCGCTTTATTGCCACAAACGCTTGGTTTATATAGGCAAGCAAAGGGGGGGGGGGGTGTATGTGAGGGACTTTCACCAATCACATTAAAGGTCAAATCTTAATATGCCATAGTTGCACCAGTCACGTTAAAGGTCAAGTCATCAGGGGCCTTCATTGTAACAGGAGTCTATCTCCCTCTGTCAATGTGCAGAGAAATCAAGAGAGCCAATCAAAAGTTTTGACAAACAACTTAGGACGTGCCCTCATCTCCTCCCCCAGGTGCCATCTTAGCTCTAAACCGCAAAGCCAGCCCTTCTTTTTTCAAGGTTTCCTATTTAGGGCTCCACAATAAATCTGGGTCAATGGGAACTAAAAATATCAAACCTCTGACCTAATGCTTTTGTAAAAGTATAAAAGAGAATCATAAGCTTGAAATAAACAAGCAGTCCAAGAAAACTGAGAGGTTGCCTCAGTTTCTTGCAGACACTGCTCACCCCTTCAGGTTGAATCCCTGGCTGCTGGAGCTGGACTCCAGCAATAATCCATTATTTTCTTTGGATGCTGTAATAACTGTGTATAGCTGTAAAAGTGAGAATTCTAAAAAACAAATAATTATTATGTTCCACAGTTTTCCAGAATCAGAATTGCAGGAGAGGTTTACTTGAATTCTGGTTAGGGCCTCTGGTTAGTTGCGATGAAGCTGTCAGCCAAGGCTGCATCATCCAAAGGCTTAACTGGGGCAAGAAATTCACATTAAACATGGTCACCCATATGGCTGTTGGAAGAGGCCCCATTTCCCTCCTGGATGGTCCTGGGAGGCCTCAGTTCCGAGCCATACCAACTTTCCTTAAAGCAGCTAATGACTAGGTAGCTATCTTCCCCCAGAGCAAGTGATCTGAGGGAGGGCAGCCACGATGGAAGCTGCATTGTGTTTGATGTCATAGGCCCAGAGTCACACACCATTACGTCAGCTTACCCTGTCAGTTACAAGAGAATCATTGGGACTTCCCTGGTTGTCCAGTGGCAAAGACTCCATGCTCCTAATGCAAGGCACCCAGGTTGGAACCTTGGTCAAGAAACTAGATCCCACATGCTGCAACTGAGACCTGGTGCAGCCAAACAAATAAAAAATTTTAAGTGAATCACTAAGTCGAACCCAAACCCAAGAGCAGAAAATGAAGCTCCACTTCTGGAAGGGAGGAATATAAGACAATTTACCCACACGTTAAAATCAAAATTAAATGTTCTTTCAGGATTTTAAAAATCAAATGCTTCCGTTAGTCAATTATTCTTGAGTGCTTCAAACTCCTTTTTGGAACATAATAATAAAAGTTTGCAGGTCTTCCCTGTAGCTCAAACAGTAAAGAATCGGCCTGCAATGCAGGAGACCAGGGTTCACACCCTGGGTTGGGAAGTTCCTCTGGAGAAGGGAATGGCAATGCGCTCCAGTATTCTTGCCTGAAGAACCCCATGGACAGAGGAGCCTGGTGGATTACAGTCCGTGAAATCAAAAAGAATCGGACACAACTGAGTGACCAACACTATTACTACTAATAAAAGTTTGAGACAGGGAAGTGAGGTATGCCAAGGTCTCTAAGATTTCCCTGCAAATTCTGTACACTGAAAACATATAGTAGCTATATGCAAATGATTATGTAGCTATGGACAATCGAGTTCAGTTCAGTTCAGCCGTTCAGTCATGTCCGACTCTTTGTGACCCCATGAACCACAGCACGCCAGGCCTCCCTGTCCATCACCAACTCCCAGAGTCTACCCAAACCCATGTCCATCGAGTCTGTGATGCCATCCAACTATCTCATCCTCTGTCGTCCCCTTTTCCTCCTGCCCTCGATCTTTCCCAGCATCAAGATCTTTTCAAATGAGTCAGCTCTTTGCATGAGGTTGCCAAAGTATTGGAGTTTCAGCTTCAACATCAGTCCTTCCAATGAACACCCAGGACTGATCTCCTTTAGGATGGACTGGTTTTATCTCCTTGCAGTCCAAGGGACAATTCTGATCTAGGTAAAACTTTGTTCCTAGATCAAAATTAGCCATTCCTGTCTAATGAGTCACATCAAAACTGTTGTCATGATACTAAGCTTGGAGTGGGGAGGGAGACTAAAGTAAGAGATTCTTATTTTTCTTTCCTTTCAATTGAAGAATAATTGCTTTACAGTATTTTGTGGGGTTTTTTTGTCATACATCAACAAGAATTAGCCATAGGTACACCCATGTCCCACCTTCCTAAACTTTCCTCCCATCTCCCTCCCATGAGATTATTTTTCTAGTTAAAATGAAATCTCATCAGGTAATATTATCAAAGATGATATTCCTTTATATTTTACCAGCTTAATTTACACTGAGAAAAATGCACTTTTTGGTTCCATAAATGTATTGAAGCCAGGTGAATGTGAAGTTAAGGTAAGTGATGTGTCTAAGCCATCACAAGACCTTAAGCATCAGATTAAACATTGTGTAGCAGAAAACTGACAGAGATGCCAGTGAACAAAAGAGACCTAGACAAAGATATTTCTATGGCATCCTGGATCCTCTCTCTCAAATACGGTTCACAACATTTGGCTATGGGTTAGTTCTACTGTGAGTAGGTCTTACTAAGGATCCTTGGAATAAACTTTGGTATGTAATTTTCCCTTTCATTGAAAAAAATTAATCTGGAATGGTTCACAAAATCCAGTTTCAAAAATATCAATTTAAGGAGTTCTGATACTCCTTGGGACCCACCTCTGAGATAAGATGTGAAGCTAAGGAGACTTGGCTGATGGTTCAGTGGTTAAAACTCCATGCTTCCACCACAGCAACTACGGGTTTGATCCCTAGTTGGGGCACTAAGATCCTGCATGCCCTGCAGTGCAGCCAAAAAAAAAAAAGAATCAGAGACTAAGAAGCTACCGTGAGCCACTTCTCAATCCCATCTCCCATATATAACCTCTATCCTGAAATTTGTGTTTACTGTTCCTTTGAGTTTCTCTAATGATTTTACAGTAAGTGCATATACCCCCAAACCAGATGAATGTTATTTAGTTTGGCCTGTTTTTGACCTTCCTGTTCAGTGAACACATACAGCTTATATTCTTCTGTGACTCAGTGTTATGGGTAGGTGAGTGATCTGATAACTGATAGAAAGATTCACTCATTTTACTGCTGGAAAAGCTTTACAGTTTGTGATTGTACCACAGTTATTTTCCTTTGGATGAACATATGGTGTTTCAATTTTTGTCATAAACATTAGTGTCCATGTCTCCTGGGACACATAAGCAAGCAGCCTCCCAGAGTGAATGATCAGGAGTTGGGTTATAAGATATATGTACTATAACAATTCTAGGTAAGTCTAATTTGATTTCCAAAGTTCTACTATCAATTTAAATTTTCACCAGGGCTGTGTAAGTGTTCATGTTGTTTGTGTGGTTGTTCCAGAGGAAGCTGTTTTCAGCAGAAAGACAGAAAGCAAGAGGTAAAACCCACCTCCTGTGTTGAAACTCACTTGCTGTGCAGATCACCCTGGCATATTTTTCTGACTCTAACAAAAACTTCATTTCTTCTAGTTTTATTCCGTATATCTGGCATTGTACTTTTAAATTTTATTTTTATTTAAGTAGAGTTGAATGGCATGTGGTGTTAATTGAAAAAGAATGTGTCGGCGCTCCCCGGGTGGTTCAGTGGTAAAAAATCCTCTTGCAGGAGACAGGGGTTTAATCCCTGGTCTGGGAAGATCGCACATGTGGAGCAACTAAGCCCGTGCACCACAACTGTTGAGCGTGTTCTCCAGAGCCCAGGAACCGCAACTACTGAGCCCACGTGCCACAACTACTGAAGCCTGAGCGCCCTAGGGCCTGTGCCCCACAGCAAGAGAAGCCATCGAGATGAGAAACCTGTGCACCACAATTAGAGAATCGCCCCAGATGACTGCACTAGAGAAAAGCCTGTGCAGCAACAAAGACCCAGCACAACCAATAAATATTTTTTTTAAAACAGAAGAAAAGGAATGTGTATATACATGGTATCACACTTTCAGCATATGGCTCCTGAGAATGCTTCCTTTTAGCACAACCATATAGCATTAATTTATATATTTGGAGTCCTCAAATTAAAAAGAAAGACAGGAAGGAGGAAGAAAGCTGAGAAGGGGGAGAAGAAAGAGAAAAGTCCAAATTAGTAAAAGAGAGAACAAGAGGAGAGCAATTAGATATATATAGATAGCATTTTTAAAATGCAAGGAAATAGATTTAGACAATATCCATAGAATAATACTTAAGATAGCTTTATTACTTAGCTTTATTGAACAGAAAATTATCCTAAAACTTAGTGTCTTAAAGCAACAAATATAACTCAGATACTAAAAAGACAAGCAAAATGAAGCAGATGTCGGTCAGAGAAGCTGGATAAAGAGAAAGGTTTTATAGGCTGAAATAAGTAATCGGTTATTGGTGCACAAATGAAAATGATCTTGTTAGTCCCTGTCCTCCAAGAAGCAGTTGCCAAGTTGAGACTGAACTCACCAGTGTTTTATTAGGGGAAACACTTGTCAGAGAATGTGCTCCTGCTAAGTCACTTTAGTCGCGTCCGACTCTGTGGGACCCCACAGACGGCAGCCCACGAGGCTCCGCCATCCCTGGGATTCTCCAGGCAAGAACACTGGAGAGGGTTGCCATTTCCTTCTCCAATGCATTAAAGTGAAAAGTGAAAGTGAAGTAAGCTCAGTTGTGTCTGACTCTTCGCGACCCCAGGGACTGCAGCCTACCAGGCTCCTCCGTCCATGGGATTTTCCAGGCAGGCAGAAAACACTGGGAGAGGCCGCAGGACTAAGATGCAATCTGACCCCTAGAGGCAGACAGGAGAGGTTCACTGGACTATCCTAGACCCCTAGGCAACGGAAGTGAAGTTGAGCAAGGCCATAGAAGAGTCCCTGAGCCACAGACGGCTTTAGGAGGAGCCCTGTGTCTCCCAGAAATAAGCCTCCCTTAGGGTCACTGTTGCGACCTGTCATTGTCTGGGAACAGCCCGTGGGAAGCAGGGTCTTTGCATAAATGCTGCCTTGGATCTCAGCGCACAGGAGCAGGGGCCCTTGTGCCTCACCTGGGGGCTGTGTCCACCTGCGGCGTCTGGACCCTTGGAAATCAAACCCTTCTCAGACTGGGTCACCGCACCCAACATTCACAGTTTCATTGGGACAAGGGAGAAGCAGCGAGCGCCCAGGTCTCTCACCTGAGTTCCCCGTGGAGTCCTCCTGCACCAGTTATGTAGCAGCAACTCGTCTCTCCTGAGGACCAGACTCAATCCCTCCTGCCTAGAGAAGAGAGGACCCCTCCTCTCACCTGCTGGTCTTTGGCACATGGAATCCAAGCTTCCCGGGTGGCAGTCACAGGTTATGGTTCAATGGGACCCTTGTCGTGTCCCCTTGTAAGAGTGCCACCTTTGAGGAACTGAGACCTCCTACCCTGCAAAACCCAGAGTTGTGTAGACAGAACGTGTCACAGTTTCAAGGATTTGTCCATGGACCACACTGAGGGCCACTATTCAGCCTACACATCTCATGGTGAAATCACCCGAGACCAAGGAGCTAGCATTGTCGGAGTCAGTGATCATGAGTCAGGAGCTGTGAGAGAGGAGGAATGCGGGGAACAGCCTGGGTGTCCATAGGGAAGGCCCACAAGGAGCAGCGTGGGGGCTCTGACCTGATGTCAGACCAGAGGATGTTAGGGAAGGGGGCGGGAGAAAGGTCTGCAGGGAGTCATAAGGAGAAGGTACAGGCATATGAGGTCCATGGACGAGGAAACAGTATCAGAGGACTTCAGGGGGACCGTGTCCTCGGGAAGACCCAGGTTTCTGTCAGAGCTGTGAGGGGAAGGGAACATCCTGAAGGAGGACTTTGGAGAGTTTGCTGGTCAATGTCTGAGAACTCCAGGGGGTACTGTGGAAACCCTCAGGAGCTGAGGAGGAGCGGGAGAGGAGACAGGAGAGAGGTGTGCCGAGCCTCTAACGCAGACGAGAGGCCAGACTATGTGGGGCTTGTCATGACTAAGACAAACAGGGAAAGGGCATGAGGAGATTAGTCCTGCTGGGTCAAGGCAGCTGACAGGGAGATGAAGGTGGAGGGGATCAGGGGTGTGGGGCTCTCCCTTGGGCTCTGGGGTGAAGAAGATGGTGGAGATGACAAGGGTTGAGGTGGCTGGGTCTTTGTTCCTGTGTGTGGACCCCTCTGGATCCCCTGACTCTGGGATGGATCGCCTGAAGGGGAGGATGGTCTTCGAGGATTACGTGAGTTCACTCTCACCCTGAGGGCTCAGGTCTGCCTTGACATCCGCTGTTGGAGGTGTGAGTTCTCGGGGAACCAGGGGTGACCCTGGCACAGGGGCCCCTCTTCTACCCTCATAAGGAGAACAGAAGGCCCAGGGCAACTGTGTCCCAAGTCCCAACTCCCAACTGTCCCAAGATGCTCATCGCACTGTGGGATGTTATGTAGACATTAAGATGTTGCTCCCAAACAAGAGATGATTTATGTCAGAAAACTGAGTGTCAAAAAGCTGCAAAAGAAATAGAAAAAAAATGTGTCTACTTTTCAGTTTCATTTATTAGGGGCTGGAGAGAGAGAAGAGAAGGAAAATTCAGAGATAGCACAACCAAGTGCTCCTCTCTCCAAATGAAAGGCACGTGGAGGATAATTAAGAGAATTTTATATTACACTGACATTTTATAATGTTAGGGAATTACAGTTATTTTCAGTATGATAATAATATTATTTGAAGACAGTTTCCTTTTCAAGAGATGACACTGAAATAGCTAGGGGTGAGGGTCAGGATGTTGACAAGTGATTTTAAAGAATTTCAGCAAAAATCATGGAAATACAATTTATTACATACACAAAGAAAATATGACAAAATATTAACATCACTATATCTAGGGTGGCTATTGTATTATGCTTTGAAACTTGAGATATCTTTGAAAAGTTTCACAATAAGTTGGAGAAAACGTGTAGAAATAATAATGCATGGGAAATGTCCACAACCTAATGTTGAATGAAAATTAGGCTTCAGGAGTGTGTGCATGTGAGAGTGTGTGAACGTGACAGTGTGGGTATGTGAGTGCATTCTGCGTGTGTGTGTGTCAGTGTGGGTGACCGTATGTGTGTGGCAGTGTGTGTCTGTGCATGTGCCAGGCTGCTTGTGCATTCACTCACTCACTCACTCAGTCACTCACCCACTCACTCAGTCACTCACCCATTCATTCAGTCAATAAGTATTTCTAAAGCAACCACCAGGCACTGCTCAAGGAGATAGGAATGCAGCTGTGAACAATCAAAGTCTCTGTCCTTGTGCTCATAAAGCTTATGTTCTAGAGGAAGGAGAGAAAATAAACCATTAAATAATGACACGTGAACGTGTGCATTAGTGACCATGGTGTGAGGCTTCCCAGGTGACTCAGTGGTAAAGAATCCACCTGCCAATGCAGGAGGTGCAAGTTCAATCCCTGGGTCAGGAAGATGCCCTGGCAAAGAAAACGGCAATGCACTCCTTATTCTTGCCCGGAAAATCCCATGACAGAGGAGCCTGGCTGACTACAGTCCATAGGGTCACCGAGTCAGACATAACTTAGCGACAACAACTAGGGTTTAAATAAAATCAACGCAGGGCAGTGGGTAGAGGGAGGCTGGAGACCCAGATGCGGTGAGCCACGCAGGGAGGGGCTCTCGGTAAGGACAATTGAAGAGAACGTCAGGAAGGGAAGTGCTGTCTGCGGGTCAAGTTCTCAGGCCAGAGAACAGCCTGGATGGCTCTGAGGGGTGAATACCCTGCGAGTGCTGGAGGGACCACACATGTGAGGCCTGAATCATGTCATAGGACCACAGCGTGTGAACTGCAAGTAAATAGGAAAGAGTCTCATAAATGAGAAAGATTTTTTCTTTTATAGATTTTCTTTTCTTTATATTTTTCCTTATTGTTACTGAGAGGGATTTGTGTGTGTGTGTGTTTTGTGGTTTGTGGGATTTTAGTTCCCAGATCAGGGATTGAAAGTGGGCTGCTCTGCAGTGAAATTGCAGAGTCCTAACCACTGCACCGCCAAGGAATTCCCAAGAGGGATTTCTGTTTGATTTGTTTTGTTTTAAAATGTATTTATTTATTAATTGAAGGATAATTGCTTTATATAATAGTGTTGGTCTGCCAAACATCAACATGAATCAGCCATAGATATACACATATACCCTCCCCCAAGAGGAATTTTTAATGCAACATATTTTTCAAAAATCTTTCAAGATATTCCAAAGGATTTGCAAGTGGAAAATTTTCCTCCCTCCCCAGATCCCTGGCACCTAGGTCCTCTGCCAGAGGTGAGCATTTTATCAATTTCTCACGTATTCTTCCTGAGAAAAAACTTATACAGGTATTGTTACTGTTGCTACATCAAGGAGTACTAAAAAGAAATAGAGTAGAAGAAAATACTTATTTTCCGTTTTCCCAGGCGTTGTCACCAAGAGGCAGAAGAGTCACAGGGTAGGGATGGTAACGTCAGAGTTAGCATAAGAACTCTATTCTCCTTCCGTCCCTGGACCACCCCTGACCCTGACACCAGTGGAGTCCAGAGCTGCTCAGAAGATGTTTCCACACTGGTACTCAGTCCTGAGGTCAGCCATCTCTGACTAATCTGGAGCCCAGACCCTTCCAGCCCACGCAGAGCAATGTGTTGGCGCCCCCGTGTGGCCACAGGGCTCAGGACAGGAGACGTAGCTCTCTTTCTCCTATTCAGCCAGAACCCTCCCAGGGTCTGGGCGGCTCCCAGGGTCTGGGCGGCTCCCAGAACCAGAATATGGCTTTAAACACAAGAAGGGGCCTCCATCCTCTATCAGTTTGGGGAGTATGAGGTGTTTCCCCAAATTCCACACTGACACACGTTTCCTTCCCACTGAGTCACCGTGGACTCTGCCTCAAAGCACAGTGCCTCCAGGCCGTAACAACCAGTTTCCAGGTCCCAGATGGACCCCACAAGAAACACAGTTCCCTCAGTCTCCTGAGATGGGACCTAGGCCTCCTGAGTCCTTATCGCTTGCTTGCTTCTGCTGCTGCCTCGAGCTGGAGGACCTCTGCACCTGGGAATCAGTCCAGTGCATTTCAGGACAGGGGGTGGGATCCTGGAGTGGAAAGAGCCCCCAGTGAGCTGGGTTCAGGAAGGAGCCGATGCTCCAGGGAAGTGCGGGTAGGGCAGAAATAAGGACATCAGGGAGCTGAAGGTTACAAGGAGGAGAGAGGAAGGAGCCAGGGAGGAGCGTGACCTGAGAAAGGCCAGTCTAGGGGACACCTGCGGTTTGGGTTTGGAGAGTGTTTCTGGGTGCTGGGCCATAGACAGTGAAGGGCAGGTGCTGGGCTGTCCCTGTGGGGACCAACTCTGGCATCAAATTCCCAGGGTTTCCAGGGTCCCAATTCCTGTGCTAGGACCTCACTGCCATGTCTGGGCCCAGCCTCAATGAATGGTTTGTCACGTTCTTCAGTTATCCCTCCCTCCTCTAGACAACCAGAGCCTCCATGTCAGGTCAAGGGGCGCCTGAGGATCATGTGCTCCGCACGCTGTGGGGACTGGACACCACCATGGGCTTCAGGGACCTCAGCAATGAGACCCAGATGACCAAAAATACCCACTTCTTAGTGGCGGTCCCTATACCCTCCACAGCTCACTTCCAGAGGACTCTGGAATGAGTCCATCTCCTTCCTCTCTGGTGACCCAACCACCCAGATCCTCAGACTGGACCCCTCAGGCCCTGCTCCCTGCGACCCCCACGCCCTGAACTTAGGAGCTCGGCAACCCCAGCCCCAAGTCTCAGTTCTACCCTGATGACTGATCCAGGGCTTCAGCTGCCATAGACGGAGTGTTTGTGTCCCCAGAAATTCTTGTGCTGAAACCAAATCCCCAGTGTATTTGGAGGTAGGGCATTTGGGAGGTCAGGTCACGAGGGTGGAGCCCTCATAAATGGTATATGTGTCCTTATAAAAGAGAGGTTCCGGAGAGCTCCCTTTCCCCTTCCACATGGGAGGTCACAGTGAGAAGACAGCCATCTGTGAATCAGGAAGAGGGCCCTCATTTGACACCAAATCTGCTGACACCTTGATCTTGGACTTCTCATCCTCTATGATATTCCGTTATAGCAGCCTGACCAGACTCGGGGCTCACAAGCCAAGGAAGGGTTCCCCGGAGCCCCCATGCAGCAACTGAGCCATGGCTGCAATTTGGACAGCAGCCACCCATGACCCCACAATCTAGACGGACCCCACTTCCCTGGCCCAAGAGACATCAGAGGCAGTTGATGGTGGGTAAGGCAATGGCAACCCACTCCAGTACTTTTGCCTGGAAAATCCCATGGACAGAGGAGCCTGATAGGCTGCACTCCATGGGGTCGCTAGGAGTCAGACAGGACTGAGCGACTTATCTTTCACTTTTCACTTTCATGCATTGGAGAAAGAAATGGCAACCCACTCCAGTGTTCTTGCCTGGAGAGTCCCAGGGACGGGGGTGCCTGGTGGGCTGCCGTCTCTGGGGCCGCACGGAGTCGGACACGACTGAAGCAACTTAGCAGCAAGACACAGACACAGCCTGTCCATTGAGCTTATGTGGCAAGACCAAGAGTTTGGGGTGGCCCTGAGAGAGGAGAGGCTCAGGAAACCAAGACCAATTGGTGGGTAACAAATACACATCTCAGGAGACCCCAGTCATGCACTGAGTTGTAGCCCTCAGAATCCATATGTTGAAGCCCTAACCCCCTCTGTGTGATTGTATTTTTTAATTGAAGTATAGTTGATGTACAATAAAAGTTCCAGGTGTTCAACATGATTCATAACTTTAAAGGTTATATTCCATGTATAGTGATTGTAAAATATTGGCTATATTCCCCATGTTGAACTTTATCCTTGTACTTTATTTTATACGTAGCAGTTTGTACCCCTTAATCCCCACCCTTGTCTGGCCCCTATTCCCTCCTCTCTCCCCACTGGTGACCACTAGTTTGTTCTCTATATCTGTGAATCTGTTTCTTTTCTTTCTTTCTCTCTTGTGTTTTAGGCCACACTTCATGGATGCGACCTGGGCCACAGCAGTAAAAGCACCAAGTCCTAACCATTGGACTGCCAGGAAAACCCCTGTTTCTTTTTTGTTATATTCACTAGTTTCTTTTACATTTTACGTTCCACATATAAATGATATCACACAGTATTATTTGTCCTTCTCTGTGCCTTATTTCACTTAGCGTAATACCCTTCAAGTCAATCCATGTTGTTGTAATGGCTGAGTGGTATTCCACTGTGAATATGCATCACATCTTCTTTATCCATTCCTCTGCTGATGGACACAGGTTTTCTCCACACTTGGGCAATTATAAATAATGATGCGTATGAGTATTGGGGTGCATGCATCTTTTCCAGTTAGCTTTAATTTTTTGAATATGTATCCAGGAGTGGAATTATTGGGTCACATAGTAGTTCTCCTTTTAGTTTTTTGAGAAGCATCCACACTGTTCCAAAAAGGCTGCACCAATTTACATCCCCATTAACAGTTTACAGAATTCCCCTTTCTTCCACACACATCCTTGCCAATATTTGTTATATGTGTTCTTTTTGATGACAATCATTCTGATAGGTGTGGGGTGATATCTCATTGTGGTTTTAATTTGTATTTCTCTAATGATTAGTGATGTTGAGCATCTTTTTATGGACATCTGTATGTCTTTTTTGGAAAAATGTCTATTCAGGTATTCCACCCATTTTTTTTCCACCCATTTTTTAATTGGGTTATTTGTTTTTTGTTTTTTGTTTTTGTCAAGTTGTATGAGCAGTTTATATATTTGGGATATTAACTTACTGGTCATTTTATTTGCAATATTTTCTCCCATTCCATAGGTTGTCTTTTCATTTTGTTGGTGGTTTCCTTTCCTATGTAAAAGCTTTTAATGTTAATTAGCTCTCCTTTATTTTTGCTCTTATTCCTTTGCCTTAGAAGATAGATCCAAAAAAAAATATTGCTACAGTTTCTGTCAAAGTGTATTAAACCTGTGTTTTTTCCTAGGAGTTTTGTGGTTTCCCATCTTACACTTGTAGGCCTCCCAGGTGGCAGCAGTAGTAAAGAATCTGCCTGAGAACGCAGGAGACACAAGATATACGAGTCTGATCCCTGGGTCGGGAAGATCCTCTGGAGTAGAAAATGGCAACCCACTCCAGCATTCTTGCCTGGAGAATCCTACAGACAAGGAGCCTAACAGGCTACCGTTCACGGGTCACAAGGAGTCAGACATGACGGCGTACGTGCACACACACTCAAGGTTAAATGAGGTCATAAGGGTGGGGCCCTCGTCTGAGAAAGCTTGCAGTTCTGAGAAGGAGACACCAGCTTGTGCTCTCCTCCCTTCCACCCCCACTTTGTACAGAGGAGAGGCCGTGTAAGGACATAGCGAAAAGACAGTTACAAGCCAAGAAGAGAGCCCTCACCAGAATCCAAATTTCCTAGCACTTGGATCTTGGACTTCTAGTCTCCAGAACTGTGAGAAAACAAATTTCTGTCACTTAAGCCACCCAGCCTGGGGTATTTAGTTATGGCAGGCTGAGCAGACTAAGACAACCTCCAAAACCAAACACCAGCAAACTCCCCTCTTCCAAGCCTCAGACCCAGCTTTAAGGAATCTTGTCACAGCATGTATTCATCCCTTCACAAATAGTTAGTGAGTGCCTCTGTGCTAGGCTTTGTTCTAGGACTGATGGCTATTTAATCAAAATTGGCAAAACACTTGCTTTCCTGATGCTTACAGGTTGTTGATTCAAGAGGGGAATTAGCCCTCAGCTGTCAACAGGGGATGGAGAGGTCAATTGTAAAAGAGCATGCAGGGCAGTGCTGCTGAGGTCCTCTTTGAGAAAAGAGATCTGCACAGATGATCATGATGATGTGATCACTAATCTAGAGCCAGACATCTTGGAATGTGAAGTCAAGCGGGCCTTAGAAAGCATCACTACGAACAAAGCTGGTGGAGGTGATGGAATTCCAGTTGAGCTGTTTCAAATCCTGAAAGATGATGCTGTGAAAGTGCTGCACTCAATATGCCAGCACATTTGGAAAACTCAGCAGTGGCCACAGGACTGGAAAAGGTCAGTTTTCATTCCGATTCCAAATAAAGGCAATGCCAAAGAATACTCAAACTACCGCACAATTGCACTCATCTCACATGCTAGTAAAGTAATGCTCAAAATTCTCCAAGCCAGGCTTCAGCAATACGTGAACCGTGAACTCCCTGATGTTCAAGCTGGTTTTAGAAAAGGCAGAGGAACCAGACATCAAATTGCCAAAATCCACTGGATCATGGAAAAAGCAAGAGAGTTCCAGAAAAACATCTATTTCTGCTTTATTGACTATGCCAAAGCCATTGACTGTGTGGGTCACAATAAACTGTGGAAAATTCTGAGAGAGATGGGAATACCTGACCACCTGACCTGCCTCTTGAGAAATCTGTATGCAGGTCAGGAAGCAACAGTTAGAACTGGACATGAAACAACAGACTGGTTCCAAATAGGAAAAGGAGTACGTCAAGGCTGTATGTTGTCATCCTGCTTATTTAACTTATATGCAGAGTACATCATGAGAAACGCTGGACTGGAAGAAACACAAGCTGGAATCAAGATTGCTGGGAGAAATATCAATAACCTCAGATATCCAGATGATACCACCCTTATGGCAGAAAGTGAAGAGGAACTAAAAAGCCTCTTGATGAAAGTGAAAGAGGAGAGTGAAAAAGTTGGCTTAAAGCTCAACATTCAGAAAACGAAGATCATGGCATCTGGTCCCATCCCTTCATGGGAAATAGATGGGGAAACAGTGGAAACAGTGTCAGACTTTATTTTGGGGGGCTCCAAAATCACTGCAGATGGTGACTGCAGCCATGAAATTAAAAGACACTTACTTCTTGGAAGAAAAGTTATGACCAAACTAGATAGTATATTCAAAAGCAGAGACATTACTTTGCTGACTAAGGTCCATCTAGTCAAGGCTATGGTTTTTCCAGCAGTCATGTATGGATGTGAGAGTTGGACTGTGAAGAAGGCTGAGTGCCAAAGAATTGATGCTTTTGAACTGTGGTGTTGGAGAAGACTCTTGAGAGTCCCTTGGACTGCAAGGAGATCCAACCAGTCCATTCTGAAGGAGATCAACCCTGGGATTTCTTTGGAAGGAATGATGCTAAAGCTGAAGCTCCAGTACTTTGGCCACCTCATGCGAAGAGTTGACTCATTGGAAAAGACTTTGATGCTGGGAGGGATTGGGGGCAGGAGGAGAAGGGAACGACAGAGGATGAGATGGCTGGATGGCATCACGGACTCAATGGACGTGAGTCTGAGTGAACTCCAGGAGATGGTGATGGACAGGGAGGCCAGGCGTGCTGCGATTCATGGGGTCGCAAAGAGTCAGACACGACTGAGCGACTGAACTGAACTGAACTGAACAGTATATTCGAAAATGATAGGGGATACAGAGAAAAAATAATACAAAGTCAACAATCAATGCAAGGTAATGGGAGAGGTGGCACTTTTAAAGAGGGTGGTCAGGGTGGGCCTCACGGAGGTGACAGCTGAGCAGACTTGAAGCAGGTGAGGAACCGAGTCATGCAGATATGTGAAGCAAGAGCATTGCTGGATCACCCTCTGCATACCCAGGACTGCCCCAGGTGGGCAGTAAAACCTCAGTGGGATTGGATGGGGCGCCCTTGTGAACAGGCTTCTTATGGAAAGGTGTGGGCTCCTGGGTCTCTCCTGCTCTGGCCTTTGAAAGTCCTGGGGTGGGGGAAAGAGAAGGCACTGCTTGTGGAGGAAGACTGGGGGCAGGGAGGAGGTGAGGCGGCAACCGCCCTCCCTCTCTCTGCCCTCTCTCTCTGGATCCATCCCCGCTGCGCTCTCCACCCAGGGTTGTGGTCACTGACAAAGGAGGACCCTGAGGGCAATCACGCTCTGAGAGGCTGAACTGTCAACAGAGTGCTGACCCGGCTGCAGGAAGGGAGGGAACGAACGGTGAACTCAGGACTCAGGGCCCCGCTGTGGAGGGGTGACAAGACTTACCAGAGGTGGGCTGCTGTGGGGGTCCTCCTTGAAGAAGACCTGCAATACCTCTGGCTGGTGGAGCACCTGGGCCTGAAGGGCCCCCTCAATGTGTTGTGGGTGAGGTGTTGTCAGAGGATGGGTGAGGATGGGGGTGAAGCTCATCCAGACCCGGGCAAGGCTCTCTGCTCCTGTATCCAAGGGCCCTCCCTTCCCTCCTAAATGGAGACGTTGGAAATGTCCTCACTTGCCCTCTGGTCACTTACATTTCACCCTCATTTGAAAGCCCTTCTGGTTCTAACCTTTTTTTTTTTTTTAATTGGAGTATAATCGTTTTACAATGTTGTGTTACTTTCTGCTGTGCAATGAAGAGAATCAGCTATATATATTCATATATCCCCTCCCTCTTGGACCTCCCTCTCAGGGCCCCTTTGGGTCACCACAGAGCACGGAGCTGGGCTCCCTGTGCTTTATGGCAGGTTCCACCAGCTATCTGCTCTACACACGGCAGTGCATGTATGTCGGTCCTAATCTCCCAGTGGGCCCCACCCCCACTTCCCTCCCTGGTCCACAGGTGCATTCTCCACACATGGGTGAGAATCACATGTGCCTTCTCTCCACGTGTGATTCTTGCTGCACCTTCTCCCACATCCCCAGGACCCGGCCTCTCTTCTGCCCTCCAGTGGTAAGAATGGCTACTTCTCCCTGAGGAGCAGGCTCCAGGCAAGAGGCTGGGCGCTAGCTGAGGTTGGAGGAAGGAAAAGGCTGACTGGGAGAGAGGATGGGCACAGACAGAGCAGAAATCAAGGCATTTGGGAAAGGCAATTCCATACCATTATTTTTCTCTCAGAGTCTGAGAGCCATCCTTCCCCCGCCCTGCCCGGCGCAGGGACATGGAAAGAGCAGCAGGAATGGAGGAAAAATGGAACTGATTCCTCCCTCTGCCATCTTTTCCTCTTGGCTACTCTACTTTTCTAGGTGGAACTTCGTAATGAAACTTGAAATTTTTCTTCCAGCAAAGTCTCCAAATATCAGGAAATTAAATTATTAATGTTTCAGCCCTACAGGCTAAAAATAAAAAAGCCCAGAAGCTTTAAGGAATGAAGGCACATATGGAAAACTGGCCATTGTGTTAGGTAGTAACGCTTGCCCTAAATAAGCTCTAATGTAGCGCTGAAAGGACAGCCTCTCTTTGCCTGTATGAGCTTGGGCAGCTCTGGGAAACTCTGTCCTCTTTAGAAAAGTGAAATGAGCACTCAATGCCCAGATCTTGGCTAAAACACCCTCCAATAAAAGGAACCGTGGGTCTTTAGAAAACTAGCTGACTGTAGGCTTAAGACACAAAAAAAATACAAGATGAGCCTGGAACGCCTTGTAATGCCAGAAAGGAAGACAGTTCCCCAAAATCGAGCATGCCAAAGGGACACAGAAGCCAAACTGAAAAAGCTCCCTATGAACAAAGCTGGAACAATTTCAGCAGCAAAATAGCAATAATATTGGATTATAACCCAAAATAAAAAACATTGAGTTCAGGGACTTCCCTGGTGGTCCAGTGGCTAAAACTCCATGCTGCCAGCGCAGAGGGCCAGGGTTTGACACCTGGTCAGGAAACTAGATCCCACACGCCACAGCTAAGAGTTTCCATGCCACAACTAAGACTGGTGCGGCCAAACAAAGACAATTTTTTAAAAAAGATTTGAGTTCATACTGGAATACATGAATGACTGGAAAACATTTTAAAGGGAGGGAGAAAGGACACACTTTCCTTACAGAAGAGTATCAAGTAATATATGAAGAGAATCCCCATTTTCTTATAGAAGAGTATCAGGTAATATATGAAGGGAATCCCCATTGCAGGAGATGGAGTTTTATTTTCCCTCCCTTGAGTGTGGGCTGGACTTGGTGACTCATTTCCAAACAATAGAATGTGCTGTGTGCTCAGTCACTCGTGTGTGTCAGGGTCTTTGTGACCCTTTGGACTGTAGCCCCGTCAGGCTCCTCTATCCACAGGATTTCCCAGGTAAGAATACCAGAATGGGTTGCCATTTCCTTCTCCAGGGGATCTTCCCAACCTCGGGATTGAACCTGCATCTCCTGTGTCTCCTGCACTGGCAGTCAGACTCCTTACCACTGAGCCATCTGGGAAGCCAAAAATAGAGAATGGAAAGGGAAAAACTACTACTGAGTGGAGAAACTTGGCAGATAAAGATCATGTTGATATCTTGTACCCTTGATACGATGTGATAAGAAAGGCCTTTCACATCTACAGTGCTCTTCCCTAAAACCCATAAACCCAATTACTATAATCATGAGAAAAGATCAGACAAACCCAGCCTGACTGATATTCTCCAAACGTTCTATCTGGTACTCTTCAAAATGTTCATGAAAACAGATAGAGTAAGAAACTCAACAGATCAGAGGAGACCAAGGAGGCATTACAGCCGAATGCATTAAGGTTCCCTGGATTGGATCCTGAAATGGAAAAAGGACATTAGTGGAAAAACTGGTGGAATCCAAACAGTCTATAGCTTAGCTAATGGTACTGTACCAATTTTAACTTCTTAGTTTCTTGGTCTCAACACAGTTTTGATTGACATTAACATTAAGGGAAGCTGGGTGAAAGGTACCATATGATATTATCCATATGTGGAATGTAAAATATGACACAAATCAACCTAGGAACAGAATCAGGTGAGAGTGGTGGAAGAGGGTTGGGTTAGGAGTTTGAAATTAGCAGATGCAAACTGGTGTATATAGAGTGGATAAGCAAGGTCCTACTGTATAGCACAGGAAACTATATTTAATATCTTATGATAAACTACAATATGAAAATATACATATATATAGCCAGTCACTTTGCTGTACAGTAATTAATACAACACTGTAATTCAACTATACTTCAATAAAAAATAAATTATACTGGCATTTTTTACAAATCAAAGGTTTGTGACAACCCTGTGTTGAGCAAGTCTATCAGCGCCATTTCTCCAACAGCCTTGCTCTTTAATTAAGGTATGCACATTGTTTTTTAGACATAATGCTATGACCCACTTAACAGACTGCAGTATAAAGTATATACGGGCTTCCCCAGTGGCTCAGAGATAAAGAATCTGCCTGTCAATACAGGAAATGCAGGAGACACAGGTTCAATCCGAGTGGGCAAGATCCCTTGGAGAACAAAATGGCAACCCATTCCACTATTCTTGCCTGGAAAAGTCCATGGACAGAGGAGCTTGGTGGGGTGTAGTCCATGGGGTTACAACTTAGTGACTGAGCCCACACACGCACACATTGTATAAATATGACTTTTGTGTATTTAAATTGAGAAACCAAAAAATTCATGTGACTCACTGTATTGCAGTCTTCACTTGATTGCAGCGGTCTGCAAAGCCATAACACTTCCCAAGAAGGCCTGTATTGACAAACTGATTCTAAAATGCGTATGGAGAGGCCAGAGAGCTGGAACAGCCAGCAAACTATAGAACAGTCAGTGGACACTTGAAAACCCTACCTGAGTTCAAGACTTCCTATAAAGCTATGCTAATCAAGACAATGTGGTATTGGTGAAAGAAAAA
The DNA here is from genome assembly GCF_042477335.2 of Ovis canadensis. NCBI lineage: Eukaryota > Metazoa > Chordata > Mammalia > Artiodactyla > Bovidae > Ovis > Ovis canadensis. The sequence goes on along the minus strand of NC_091264.1, from coordinate 41,965,655 downwards.
ACAAGTAGGTCAGTGGACAGGACAGAGAACCCAGGGATAGAATACATAAATGGTGCTGGGACAACCAGACATTCCCATGCCAAAAAAAGTGAAATGAGAAAGTTCTCTTGAAAGGTTACCGTGAAGGTCACCTGCGACAGGAACAAGAAGTGCCTCTCGGTAAGCTTCTCAGATTAAAGCAGTGGGTGAACTTAAACATACCTAAGTACCCATCTCCCCAAGTTTCGCATGAAGGGTACGTGACTCACGTCAGTCCCCCCCAGGCCTGCCCATCCACTGGGCAGGATGCGGTAGTGAAGATGGCATCGGCAGGGCAGCCCCTCGACCTTGTGCCAGACACCGCCCATAATCCTCTGCTTGTCCCTGGCTGAAGACAGGCCCCTCCCACAGAGGCCAAACCAGACCGCTCATTTGATTACGACTATGAGACATAAATAAAACGGCACCACATAAAGAAAGAGGCTATTAGCCCCTCAGGAATAACAAGAATAAATATACACAGTGACATAACTCTAGGTTTACATTTATCTACTTTCATCCCTTCATTTCCGTGACTATGAGATCCACAGCTCACCCAATCTGAACTGATCCAAATACCAGTCTTTTCTTTTTTAGCTCTCCCAGACAAAGCCAAATCCAGACTCTACTATAATTCGTGGCTTAGGACTGCCTACTGCAAATCACTGGATGTTGGTCCGTTTTGGAGTTCATAACCTGCAACAGAAATTCAGATGATAGAAAAGTCTAATCTTCAGGTAGGATACTTTGTTACTAGTGCCTCATCTAGACTGTTTTACAGAAGTTTCTCAATTAATAGCTGCTAATCTTGCTTTTAATTTATAAATGTGCTTAGTTTCATTTCAATGTTACTTGTGGCTTGTTTAACCTTGTACTAGTTTCCCTTATTTGGGCCTCTTATGTCTCAACAAGTAAGACTTACAGCTGTGCACACACTGCAGTTCAAAAATGAGCCCCCACATATAACCCTATCACTGAGACAAGAGGGAAGGCTTGTCTCCTCCAAAATTGAACAGGGACTCTCCATTCTTTTTCCACTAAAAAATGGGAACCTGCCAACTAATGGGGAACCCAGAGATCTCTGACTTCATCTAAAGTTGCTTCAGCCCAAGTTCAAGAATCACTGACCTCCAGGAAGGTCTCCCTCTCTGCTCCTCTGACCCCCACACTATGGCAGAGGCCATCTTCCCTCCAAATTCAGTGGTGTCCCAGATAGCAAACTGCAGCTGTCCACTGTCCAGCAACCTTGCTTTCTGGGGCATGTTTTTCTGAGGACCTACTTTTTCCTAGATCAAAGGTGGAACCATCCACTCTGTGAGCCAGGGGTATGGCTGTGCCCTCTAGCCACAACAGGACATTTCAGAACACACTGCAGAAGTCCAGTATGTATACACAAGCCTCAGTGAGGGGACAAGGCTTTTGTTCTAGTGCGGATTTGATGGGAGGGCTCACCAGTTCAACCAAGCTTGAAACCGGTAACTGTATATGGTGCCGGCTTAACAGAGGAGGCAAACCCCAACAATGTACAATGTACAACAGGGACAAGAGAAAGGTCACTGGCAAGAAGAGGAAAGGGAAAATCAATACTTGAGCCAGGTCAAGGGTGTGAGCTTTCAAGTCTGGCAGACCTAGGCTTTTCCAACAGGCTGTGGAGCCTTGAACACATCCGGCCCAGAGCAGGTTCCAGCCCATACTTGCTGAATGAGTGAGTACTGAATGAAGTTCTGAGCATTTCCTCATCTGCCAACCAGTCATGTAATTCATTCTCCCTTGCAGAACTGAGAGGAATGAGTAAGACACACACTGCTAAGAATTACTGACACAAGACATGGTAGGCTGGGGACCAGAGTTCTAAAGCAAATTTTGCCTGGCAGGAACAACTTCACACTAGGGAACCTGAGTTCCTGGACTCTGGGGCCAGGTTGGGAGGCGGGTGGGTGCAACAGAGCAGGGCAGGGGCAGGGCCAGGCATTGAAGCGAGGCCACAGCCCGGAGGGAGCCAGTTCCTGGTGGCTGTGGAGTGGCTCAGACAGCTCCCTGCCTCACCCGCCATGGTCCTCCCTCTGGCCTGGCTCTCCCAATGCTGCCGCCGCCTCCTGCCATCCTGGGCCCCCACACCCCAGGGCTCCTGGAGGTGCTGCTCCCAGAAACCCAGGAGCAGCACAGCAGAGACGAGCTCCACACGCAGTGGGAAGATGTCACCTTCCAGGGTAAGTGGCACCAAGGAAGGTGGAGGGGATGAGGACAAATTTGTACTGGGGAGCAGAGAATCCCTTCTGTGTCACCAAAGGTCAGCAGAGAGCACACCCGGTGGCTCAGATGATAAAAGAATCCACCTGCACTGCCAGAGACCTGGGTTCCATGGCTGGGTTGGGAAGATTTCCTGGAGGAGGGCATGGCAACCCACTCCACTATTCTTGCCTGGATAATCCCCATAGACAGAGGAGCCTGGAGGGCTGCAGTTCATGGGGCCAGAGTCCTAGATGACTGAGCGACTAACCACAGCACAGCACATGCCCCCCACCCCCACCCCATGTTTGTGGCCTAGTCCCAACCCTCAGTTCCCTAAAGCACCCTCCCTGCCCCCACTCCACTCGAGACCACAAGACACCCTCTACCTGCACCCTGCCCTCCTTGCAGTTCACAAAGTCCTTGAACAGAATAACTTCCCCTCATCTATCAGTTAATTATTTCTCAGGAGGGTTGGGACAGCCGGTTCTCCCCTTCCCAAACGCACCTTCAAGTCCAGTTACAGCACCTGGGCTGTGATCTCTACCTACCACCCCACACCCCACTCCAGGACTATGCCCAAGACAGGAAACTGCTTTGACTCTGCAGTAAGATGACCTCAAATTAATGGGGCAGAGGTAGAATTCCTGACTTCCAGTGAGCCTCAGCCTACAGCCCTGGCTGATGACCTCTCCCTAATGCCCTGCCCTCCCAGGAGTGCCAGCCCCGCCCCACAGCTGAGCTGGCCCAGGCGGAGGAGCTGCTGGAGCAGCAGCTGGAGCTGTACCAGGCCCTGGTGGAAGGGCAAGAGGGGGCCTGGGAAGCCCAGGCCCTGGTGCTCAAGACACAGAAGCTGAAGGAACAGATGCGGAGACACAGAGCCTGGGAGAAGTCGCCTAGGCATTCCATCAGTGGCCCCTTCACCCTCCAGCCCTGAAAACTGCACGCCACCCTCCCCAGCCCTTGGATCAGGAACATCCCAGCCTCTCCCAGGCCCTAAGCAAACAGACGAAACTGCCACAAAAGGGCCAGAAATTGGATAGTCATGAGAAGTCATGGCCTCTGCAGTCTTTTCACTCACATCCCAATTCAACACCTCCCGCTGACCTCAGCCCACAGCAGGGCACAGCATCCCCACAGGAATTTACTCTGGATTATGCCCCAGAACCACCTCACCCCAAATCCAATAAAGGGATGGAATGCTTATAGACACCACAGACGCATAAGTTTTTTAGTTTTGTTAAAAAAAAAAAAATTCCGACAAATCGGGGTAATGGGTTTTAGGAGTGGTGGTGATGGCAGAGGGAGTCATGGGGTGGGGGCCGGGGCCAGTAGTGTCTCCTTCACCCCCACGCCTGGTGCGCTCTCCTGAAGAGGACTGTCGCATTCCAGAATGGGGGCTGAGTCCTCTACCGCGTCTGTTCAACTGAAAAGAAAATACAGCAGTTAGACTAGATCGTGGGGAAAAATTTTTTTAAAAAATCAAAGTCGGCACAAACAGCCCTCTCCCAACACATCCAGATGTCTGTGTGGTATGTGGGTCAGATAGGTCTGGGGATAGACAAAGAGAAATAATTTGATGAGAAGAGACCTCCACACAAGTCAACTAAACATCCCAACAGAGCATGAAGGTGGGGGCAGCAGAAATATGGATGACAAACTTGTCAAGTGGCCACCATGCACCAGGGGCTTTAAGAAAAAAACCCACTAAGCAATGAAGAGAATCTAAAGGACTGGGGGAAGCAGCTTCATGAGATCATTACTCACTGTAGGAGGAGATGTCTATCTCATCAGGCAGCTCACTTATATTGACTTCAAAGCGATCCTGCACATCATTGAGGATCTTGGCATCATTCTCATCTGACACAAATGTGATGGCCAAGCCCTTGGTGCCAAACCGACCTGCTCTGGCCACCTGGAAGGAGATATGTGATAGGACCAGCAGGCCCCACAGCAGGAAGACACACAAAAGGAGGGATGAAATGCGAGATATGAAAAGATAAAGAAACTGAAGGATGGGGAGAGGACACTGGGCTATCCTCCAGGTGTGGGGCTTACCCGATGCAGGTAGGTGTCTGAATCCTCAGGCATGTCGTAGTTAAAAGCAATGTTCACCCGCTCGATGTCCATGCCTCGGCCAAACAGGTTGGTAGCCACAAGAATCCGTCGTTGAAAATCTTTAAATTGCTGATACCGAGAAAGCCTTTATGAGAAAGGAAAGCAGAAAGTGTTGAGATTCTCTTCTCTCAATGGTCCCTTTTGCTCACAAGGACACAAAACATCTTGCCCATCTCTGACTCACCTCTCCTCCTGGGGCATCCCACGGTGGATAGCAATGGCTGGGAAGTTCTGCTCCACCAGGAGCTGGGCCAGGGCAATGCAACGCTGCACAGACTTCACAAATATCACCACCTGTGTGCGTGCGTGGTGTGTATGAGATTGGAGGGATGTGCGTCCATGTGGGTGTGTGTGAGAAAAATTACGAGCAGGAGTTCTCAGTAATTACACTCTTCTAAAAGAACTCCTTAGTCCCCATCACATAGTTCCTCTTCTGCTCTAAATACTAAGTCTTTCCCGCTTGGCTCTGACTTTTCCTGAGCAGACAAACATGCTGCAGAGGATATGGAAAACAGTAACCAAAACTACCAGATACATTAGGAGACAAGAATGAAGCCACCACATGAGAACGGTAAAAACCTGACGTAAGTCTGGAAAGACATGACCATTATTCCCACTCACCAAAACATCAAACATAGTAAGAGCTTATAGAAAATGATTTTTAGTGCAAACAAATCACACTAATGAAACACTTCTCCCTGGTGAGCAGTGCAAAACACAAATTTAAGAACCTGTCTAATTATTGTGGGACTCTCATTAACTTTAAGACTCAAGATTTTATAATTTGAGGTTTACTTTCTGTATCAGGCATGGAACAGAAAAGCAGTTCCCATTGCGCTCACGCTCAGCCCCTAAGTCTCTCATTTAAAAGACTTTTTCCACTATTCTCTTTCACATGGCATACGTGGCTTCCTCAATAAAAAGGTTTCTGCCAACAGTTGGAGATGTACTCATTCTCCCTACTGGACCCTGGACAACTAACCTGGTTGAATTCAAGGACATCCAGAAGGTCAAAGAGCTTCCGGTTCTTCTCGTTGTCCTTCAGTTTCACGTAGTACTGCTGCAATCCATGCAGCGTCAGCTTCGTCTCATCATCCACGAAGATCTCCATTGGCTGGGGGGGAGGGGGGAGGGAAGGGGTGGGGAACGGGAGGAGGGCAGAGTGGGGGGGTTAAACCTGGGGGGGTGGAGGAAGTTGATCTCCAATACACCCCATGGGGGGATGGGGAGAAGAGAGAAGATTGAAAACCCAGCCCCACCCCCAAAAATACCCACATTTTAATGTGGTCTTTTGGACATTAGATCTGATTTCCTTCCTATCAGTTGAGTTTTAAGATTTCCCAACTGAAAATTGCTATAGGAAAGGAACTCTGCAGGGAGGAAAGGGCAGAGTCCAACCACCAAATGGCAAGATGCCATTACCTCAAACGGAGTGGTGGAGGAAAGAAAACAAAGGGAAGTGGTTCTCAAAGCGAGAACATGAAGCAAACACCTGGGAAATCATGGCAACAGTGACTCGAGGTCAGAATAACTCCATTAGAGCTGGTTTAATACAGAGCAGAGCTCCATTTGCATATTCTCTCAACTAGGAGAATCATATCTCCATAAGGTAGGTAGATGTCTTCCCATATCTCCATTAGGAAGGTGGAAGATCAGAATACTTCAATGGACTTAACGTCAAAATGCCATGAAAAGAGAGGCAAAGATTGAGTAGCAACTTGCTCTCGGACCACAAGGAAACAGTTTGAGAGAGATTGGTCTCTGAACGAAAAATCAAACCATCTATAGTGTTACGAGGAAGGTACAATGAGTGGTGGTAAGAAGCAAATTCAGAGCAGCAGAGTTACTCAGTCATCTTTAAAAACAAAACAAACACACACAACCCTTGAAGGGAAGGTAGATCGCATTTACCAAAAAAAAAAAAAAGTGGTAATTGACACAAGAGTCAACTCTAAAGCCCAATTTCCCTTGTGTGCTGTGCTTAGTCACTCAGTCGTGTCCAACTCTTTGTGACACCATGGACTGAAGTCCACTAAGCTCCTCTGTCCATGAGGATTCTCCAGGCAAGAATACTGGAGTGGATAACTTTTCCCTTCTTCAGGGGATCTTCCCAACCCAGGTCTCCCGCATTGCAGGTGGATTCTTTACCATCTGAGCCACCAGGAAGCCATGGTTAACGTAAAACCCCAGGGTACAAGATTTGGGGAAAGGGTAAGTGTGTCATAAGCGAAAACCAGAAGCTGAACTTCAGAATGCAGACTAGCAAAGGAAGGATTTCCAAAGAGAAGTTCCATGGCTTCCTTCCAATCTAACTTGAACCCCAAATACAGCTAAAGGTAAGAGTTATGGTCCATGGGAAGGAGCACAGCAGGGAGGGAGGGAAAGAACACACTCCACTGCTTACACAAGGGCCCGCCTAGCCCAGACCCTACCACCACCTGGTTACACCCAAGTGGAGCGCTTCACTTTACTTTTTCCATATCCCTCTGAGTATTAAAAAAGTTAAAAAGAAGAAAAAATAAAAATCTACCACCCTACTCAGAACACCCCTCCCCACCAACACAAACGGAAAGAAACAGGGAGCACGGCACGCCTTGGGTTCAGGAAAAAAACCGGGAACAGAAAAAGAGGCTGGTTTGGTCCTCAGCTTCCTGGTCAGGTTCCCCGCGGCCTCCGCTGCCGCCATCCACCGCCGGGTGCGTCCGCATTCCCCCGCCGCGCCACGGTGCTTCTCTGCTGCTGGTTCACATCAACCGAGGTTCCGACGGGTGCGAGGAGGTACGGGTAGGAAGGAGCATGGACTCGGGGATTGAGGTGCCAAAGGCCCCCACCCCTGGAGGTGGGGAGGGAGCGGATTCGTGTGTGCTGTTTGCTCTTCTTTTGGACATGCCCTGCCATCTGTCTGTCCCTCTCTTGCTCTCCTGCCACCGGGAGGTTATGACTTTGGGGAGCAGAAGGCTCCGGCTGTATGCTTGACGCCACCTGGAGGGTGCGTGGCTGTAGGGGGTATGTAGAAGACGATGGGTGGGTGGTAGGGCAGAAAATCCTGCCCTCCCCCAAAAGGGAGAAGAGGTTCAAAAATGCTTTGATGAAAAAAAAAAGTCGAACACTACCCGCTCTCACGTTAACCCGACCAAGTCTTCCGGAGTTTCCCTGGCGCCGCGCAGACCCTAACACTAACTGTCTCTGCCTCTGTGTGTCTCTTCAAGGAGTCATCACTTTCAAATGGGCGCGTGCCCCCTTCTTGGCGCTTGAAGGACAAGGGAGTCTGGAGGAAGAGGGCGCGGAGGGGGAGAAGGCAGCGGGCGGGGAGTGGAGGGAGAGAAGGTAGAAGGGTATTTACGTCTTGCATGAACTTGCGGCAGACTGGACGAATCTCTTTGCTCAAGGTAGCACTGAACATCATGACCTGCTTCTCATGGGGGGTCATGCGAAAAATTTCCTGGACATCCCGACGCATGTCTACAGGAAGAAGAAAAAAAAATTATGGTAGAAAAGAGACATATTATCATAAATGAAGATCAGAGACAGGCTTATCAATGAGGTAAGGACTGCTGGAAATGGGTGAACCGAGAGTTGCGGGTCAGGGTTAAGATTTGCCTCGGGTCTCTCTCTACTCTATTATCTCCAACCGCCATGTAATCACGTCCAGGGCTGCAATACAGTGGGAACAACAGTGCCTATGGACCAGGTTCCAGCCGTGTATTTTAACCACGAAAGAAATTAGATGAAATCCCAAAGCCCACAACTGGAAAATGGGGATAAAGCCCACTGCAGAGACTCACAAAGATTAAGTCCTTACAAAGCCCTTCTCCCTACTCCTCTCTCCCCAAGCTCCAACTGTCTACCAATATCGCGCACCTATTATATTCCAGCTGTCAGAGTCCATTCCATGCTTCCTCTGGATCACACTGTCCTATCCAGTCAGGCAAATATGACATCTCTACTTGGAGCCCACTTTATAGCTCGCCATCTAGAATAGCCAAAGATCATTTGGAATGACTTATCCCTGGGTATATGCCCATCCCTAGTCTCATTCACCAAATTTGAGTTCTCATAAAACATCTTCCTTTCTTCACAGCACTTAGCACACTGGAACACCACACCACACAGACTCCCACACACACTCTCCACATTCATTCCAGAACTTAAGTCGAAACATTTATTCAGCTATAATCTGATGATACATCCTGAGTTGAGGATGCCAAACAAGTAGACTGTCTCCTTTTCCAGCTCCATCGTCTTCCCTTTGACACCCACTATAGAGATTTAGAGGACACAATGGTGGTGTGACTAACATCCAAGATTAGCTAAGTCCCTCCTCTCAAAGATAAACATCTACCACAAAAAAGAAGAACATGATCCCCTTCTCCTTGATCACCAAGGAAGCTTAACAAGCCTAACAGAGACTGACCAGGGAAGCCAGAGCCATCAGTCATGGGTGATAGATTAAGAGTCGTCCTGGCACTAAAGTGCTCCAGTATCAAATAACCATCATTTGGCTCCAAAAGGCAACTTCCCAGATCACTAGACCAGCCCAGCCCGACTGGGACAACTCACCGAGCTGTTCAAGCATCTTATCGCATTCATCCAAGATAAAGTGTTTAATGTGTTTGAGGTTGAGGCTCTTATTTCGAGCCAGGGCTAGGATGCGGCCAGGGGTCCCCACGACGATATGCGGGCAGTTCTTCTTCAGCACCTCTTCATCCTTCTTGATAGACAGACCACCAAAAAACACTGCAACCTGCCAACCCAGAAGAGAACAATATTTCACAAGGAAGGAAAGGGTCAACCTTCCCAAGGTTCCCATCCTTTCAATTTGCTCTAAACCAATTCTCAGAACATTTCAGAGCTACAGGGAACATGAGATCACCTAATCTAAAAGTATCGTATCCCCCAAACATTGAAGCTAAGAAACAAAAGTGACCTGTCCTAAATTACATGGCTGATCATGGCTCTGAGGACTAGCATTTAGTTCTTCTGACTTAATCTAACAATTTTCCTTCTCCAGCTCCAAAGCCAGACTTCACTGTAAAAATGAGGATGGCAAGAAATTAAGTGTCAAGTACCAAAAAAAAAGCTCACAGGTATCAAGTGTTCCTAACTGACCCTAGATTTTTAAATTCCTTTGAATAGACCCTGTTTAGGCTAGACATATTACTCCACCTTAAAACCATTCAGGAAATGGCTGTTGAGCCTTTTAATACAGCATCAGAAACTGCTTTTTTAGTTTCAAAGGGGGAGACCAATCAAGGGATCAGACTATCACAACCTTAAGTCTAGGGTAAATCTAAAACCATTAATTGTGGGATAAGTGGTCTGCAACAAAACAGGAGATACACAGCATCATCTATGAAGAATTCTTGCCCAAAATCTTTAAATTGAATCAGTTAAGCTTTCAAACGTAACTTTCAGTTTAGGGACTTCCCTGGCAGTCTAGTGGTTATTGCACTTTCAATGCAAGGGGCATGGGTTTGATCCCTAGTGGGGGAACTCAGATCCCACACACTAGGTGCCACAGCACCAAAAAAAAAAAAAAAAATTCAGTTTACAGGAAACACTGGGAGCGAAAAACAAGTTAAAACACCACAACAGGAGAGTAACCAGACAAATCCAGAGGTAGGACATTTTGCAGAACTAGCCCAATCTCTTTATCAAATCACTGAAGCATAATATTGAACAAAAGGACAAATAGACTAATCAAATTTATATCTGATCTTGACACCAAGAACACTCTTTTGAGTCCACAGGTGATGAATTAAACCTACTGAGGTGAAACTACATCCTAGCTCTCTATTGAGCTCAACAACAAATGTTTTCATAGTCTTAACAATGGAAAGTTGTGGAAACTCCACTTGCTAAAAGGACAGAAAGTAAATGCTAACGAAACCGACACTGTATGAACACAGATATACTTCACACACACACACACAGAGCTTTGACTATATTTAGAAAATTAAACAGTTTTCCCAAGTTCTGGGAAAAAGAACCATGTAAACAAGCTAAACAGTCTTACATGAAAAGTTAAAATGGCTTTTAAGTAGACAAATTGAGAAAATAGTGCCTAATACTTGGTTTCACAGAACATTAGAAGTAAAAAAAAAAAGTTAACAAGTGATACTCTGTGTGAAGTATGATTAGACAGGAGAACACAAATTCATCATAAGATCTTTTGGATTAACTACACATTTTACCAAGCGCAAGTACTACTACTACTATTTTAAACAAATTACTTTTAGTTTACGGCTACTACTCAAATATTCCTAGTTCTAAATATAATAATTAAGGGGGAAATTTTTAATCTGAACAAAACTGTACTTTTTCACCCAAGGAGAATAAAAAATTATATACATCAAGCATATACATATGCGTCTCAAACTCCAATTACCTGAGAATCTTGTTAGAATGCATGTTCATACTGGATAGGTCTGGGTGGAACCCATGTTATCTATCTACATTTCCAACCACTCCCAAGTGACACTGAAACCACAGAGGTCTGGGAACCACACCTTGAATATCACAGCTACACAATGCACACCCATATTGACACAGTGTATATACATGCTGATACAATGTATACACACATCAATACAATATAGGAGGCACCTCTAACAAGTATAATTCATATCAGAACATAAATCTCTTAGACACCTAAGTTGCAGGAACTTACTATGTCCTACAAGTTTATTTGTGTACAGGTATTTAATACCTGTGGGACGTGAAGACTACTGATCTAGCAAGTTCCCAAGGCCTCCAACTCTCCACACCCTCATTCCCCCAAGCCTCTTACCCTGGCTTACCTTGACGCTGGGCATGTATTTGGAGAAGCGCTCATACTCCTTGCTGATCTGAAAAGCCAACTCCCGAGTGTGACACATCACCAGTACAGACACCTGGGGGGGGGGGGGGGGGGGGAGGCGGGCAGTAGTTGGAGACACAGACAGTATATCCCTTCACTAGGGACGCCACAAAAGCATACCCAGCAGATCACAAGCGGCTACAATTCCGGGTCTAAATCATTAACCCCATGATTACTACAGAATATTCCCCAGAGCTCTCAGTCAAGAGTGATAAAGGTCATTTTAGCAGCAAGAACTCACAGCTCTGAAAGCATCATGTAGCTGAGACAACACCCCTCCTGAACACTACTGGCCAAGAGGCCTTGCCCAGCACTCTCCCAAAGTGTACCTGTCCAGTAACTGGCTCCAATTGTTGTAGGGTAGCCAGCACAAACACTGCTGTCTTTCCCATGCCTGACTTGGCCTGGCATAGGACGTCCATTCCCAGGATGGCTTGAGGGATGCACTCATGCTGGACTAGAAATAGGGAAGAAAAGGTAAATTAGACTCCAATCTCCAGAGAACTCCACCACATTTTTGCACCAGGCCAAACCCATTTCTCACCACTCAATTCTTAAGTAATTCTTGTCAATTTCTATACCCTCTCTCTGCTCTCTCAATCAAAGTGAAAGTGAAGTCGCTCAGTCGTGTCCAACTCTTTGTGACCCCATGGACTGCAGCCTACCACACTCCTCTGTCCATGGGCTTTCCCCGGCAAGAATACTGGAGTGGGTTGCCATTTCCTTTTCCAGAGGATCTTCCTGACCCAGGGATCAAACCCAGGTCTCCCGCACTGTAGGCAGACGCTTTACCGTCTGAGCCACCAGGGAAGTCCCTCAAAGTGATTCCCAAATCAAGACCGTCCCAGTTTCTTCTAGTATCAGCCTCTTCTAACTCCAGGGCCCAAAGTCCTGCCATCAACCCTCTGGGCATCTACCAATCGGTCATCTTAGGTGCTCCTCTGTCCCAATGCTCCTTAATCTGTAACAATCCATGACTTTTGAGGGCCTGTCACAGGCTACTTCTCCTACTTAGATTGTCATGCTTTGGGTGACATAACTCTGCAACCTTGGGCAAAATGAAGAACCCGGTGAAAGTGAAGTTGCTCAGTCATCTCCGACTGTGACCCCGTGGACTATAGACTGCCAGGCTCCTCCGTTCATGGGATCTTCCAGGCAAGAGTACTGGAGTGGGTCGCTACTTCCTTCTCCAGGAGATTTTCCCGACTCAGGGATTGAACCCAGTCTCCCAAATTGCAGGCAGACGCTTTACCGTCTGAGCCACCAGGGAAGAACTTAGTACTTGACCCAAAAGACAGCTATCTTTAGACCAGCCATAAAGGTTTACAGAGACCAGAGGTGATTTGATCCAAGGGTCCAACCAGCTCCTCTTTGGAAATTTTAAATTAAAAGACAAAATTTAAAACAAGGAGACAAGGAGAAAAGCCACTCTAAGTTGCTTTGAAATCACTAGCACTTACATACTATCATGAACAAAGACAAACCTATATAAACATCTTCTACTGCTGAAATAGGTTCTGGTACTTATTTCCTGATCTATCCTATATATAAAACTGTAAGGGACCATGGCTATTATCTGTTTTCTTGTATCCTTAAAGCACCAATGAGTACTCCATGCCCAACAGGAAATTTACCTTCTGATGGATGCTCAAAGCCACAGTCAACAATGGCCCGGAGCAACTCTGGCTTGAGCAGGAAGTCACGAAAGCCAGAGCTGTGGATGGAGACATAGGAGCCCTTGACATCCTTCTTGGCAGGGGCCTCAGCCCCATCTCCCCCAGCTGCCGTCTCCACCTCATCATCTTCATAATCCAAGAGCTCATTGTCCACATCGTTCTCCGCCATAACTGGGCCGGCAGGAAAAGGGGAAGGGTCTCCGGATGGGTTAGCGCAGAATAAAGGAAGACAAGAGGAGGAGAGTGGGGGCTTGAGGAACAGAAGAGGAAAAGAAACACACTAGTTTCTGACAGAAGAGCTGGGAGGGGGGAAAAACAGGGAGAAGACATCAGTCATGAGTAGAGCCTTCACCATCTATCCCGTCCATCCCCACACTCTTCCTTTCCCTAAACTGACACATGTACCTGGAAACAAAAGTAACAAAGGGGGAAAAAAAGTAACAAAAAAACACAAGACAAAGAAACAAAAGGTAAACATAACACACGGAATGGGAAAAGTGTGTTTCCCAGGAGTGACGATTAGGACATAGGTTCCCAAAAAGATAGGATCGGAGAAGCAGAAACCGGAAAGCTAGGAAGGCCAGGCCAGCTTCTCAATTCCTGCTCCAGGACAGCAGTAAGGATAAAAATTAAAGACACATAAAAAACAGACTGCTACTAACAATTTACAAGACTGGAGAATGTTAAGTGACAAAATGAAAAATCCTCAACGAAAGACCTTGTGCTTTCCCGATAATCTCAAGGTGTGGAGAGCAGCCATCAGTCAAGGGTGATAGATTTACGGTCGTCATTGCGCAAAGCGCTCACTTTTCAAAATGGAAACATCATATGGCTGCCATCCACCTCTCCCAACACTCCAGTCTCCCACTCCTCAGACACCTCACACTCGCGCGTAAAAAATCCTTCGGCGGTGGTGGCGGAGGAGGGTGGGGGCTAAAGAATGTCTCGGCCAGAAGAAAAAAACCCACTCCTCCATCACTCCTTAGGTATGGCTCGTTTCCGAAAAACACACAATGACACCACTCGTAAACATTTAGGAAATGCTCCAAATAACGGTGGGCAAACCGGGCCGAGAAACGTCCAGGTAGGCCTAGAAGCCGGCTCCTCTTCCTATTCCCGCCGCGGACCGAGGACCCAGAAATAAGCGGGAAAGTGAGAAGACCCCGCCCTCCGCAAATACCCAGGACCAGAGGACGCCTGGCGCCGCCTCTCAATGTCACTGGGGCCTCGAGTAATCGAGGGGGGCCACCGAAGGAGCGAGAAGCAAAGAAAACACAATGGCGCCGGGGCCACCATCTTGGATTGGGCCCCCCTAGCTTCCCTACCTCCCCCCCAAAGTTTCTTCATCTCGAAAAAGATGCAAGCGATGGAACTAACGACCCAATCAGACTCCAACAACCAGATCATGGCCTGTGCAAGGGCTATCAGGAGCTCGTGCGACAGGATGGCCGCAGAGAAACGCAGATGGAGGCGGATGGTGCCGAAGGCCCAAAGCTTACCTGAGCAAGGCAAAGACGTATGGCGGCGGCAACAGCGACGAAGAAGGGAATCTGCCTTCACTTCCGGTTCCCGGTTTTCCCTCCACCCGGCCTCCCGCCTTCGCTGATGCGAGCGCGCAGGCGCAAAGAACCGGAAGACGGGCCTTCTATGGTTGTGTAGTTCTGCTCGTTCTAGGGTTGCCTTTAGAAAATGCCTGCGTGAAAAAAAAATTTTTAAGCCACTTCTTACCCTTTTGCTACTACCAGTAACAAAATGCATCAAGGAAACTATAATCCTTCCCATTGTTATCTTTTTTCCGCGTGTCCAGTTCTTTTCCGCGCCTCTCTCTTCATTTAGATTCTTGCCATTCAGGTCTTCTCTCTGGGCACCCCTCCTCTGGGCGCAGGAGGACCCAAGCTGGCGGGACTTCGATTTCCCACGGGGTCCTTGGCCCGGTAGTCAAGGTGACCTGGGGGCGCTGGCGCTGGAGTTAGGGAACGGCCAGCCCCAGGTGTAGGTAGTGAATAGGTCTCACGGAACCTACCCCCTACCTTTTCCCCAGCCTTGGAACGGCATTTACCCAAAGTAATGGTTGGCTGATGTATCTGATGTCCTAAGGGCCGTGGGCTTGGGCTGTAAGTTAGGAAGGTGTTCTGAAGCCACTGCTTGCAGGACTGGGGGTCTAGATTCTGCCCCAAGTGTTAACGATAAATACTAGGGCATGAGGGTTACATGGTGGTGGGTTAGTCGCTAAGTCGTGTCAGACCCACCAGACTCCTCTGTCGATGGGATTCTCCAGGAAAGACTACTGGAGTGGGTTGTCATGCCCTCTTCCAGGGGATCTTCTCCACCCTGGGGTTGAACTCAGGTCTCCTGCATTGCAGGCTGGTTCTTTACCTACTGAGCCACCAGGGAAACCTGAGTGTTACGTAACATTTTATAAATGTTATTTCAACCAGAATGTGCTTAACCCTTTACCCAATAACCCCTCCCTTGGTTCATCCTGGATATTTTTCCTGAATGAAACATTTGATATCTCCCGCCTCACTTTTATATGCTACAGAAGTCAAATGTGACTTAACAAAACTGATAACAAACGTTTGACCTTTTACCTATTATCACTTAACCATTTAACACCAAGGTGTACCATTATTCCCATTCTATATCAAGCAAACAGATTCAAAGAAATAAACATGTCCAAAGTAATACAGCTAGCAAGGTGACAGAGCCAGAATGGAGACACCACTTTATTCTCTACTGTATCCCGTCTCCCTGATTAAAGAGTGCTTAATAAATACCCTATAGATAACCTCACTGGTTCAAGGCTCGTTTTCTGTGGCCAAAAGAAATAACAGTGATTCAAGGATGATGTTACAGAAGGGCAGTTTTTCCAACACACAATATCTTTTTTTCAATAGCATTTATCAACTGCCAGTCCTGCGTCAAGTGCTAGCCTAAGATCTGGGTACATAGCAATGAACAGCCCTATCATCACAGAGTTCATTTAACAGGGGAGACATGTCAAGTACGGATAAATGCTATGAAGAAAAACAAAGGAACGTTCAGTTCAGTCGCTCAGTCGTGTCCGACTCTTTGCGACCCCATAAACTGCAGCACGCCAGGCCTCCCTGTCCATCACCAACTCCCGGAGTCCACCCAAACCCATGTCCATTGTGCCGGTGATGCCATCCAACCATCTCATCCTCTGTCGTCCCCTTCTCCTGCCCTCAATCTTTCCCAGCATCAGGGTCTTTTCAAATGAGTCAGCTCTCCGCATCAGGTGGCCAAAGTAATGTTACTACCTTTACTTTACTTTAAAAAGTAACGGCATTACAAAGTAATGCCAAAGCAATGTTACTACCCCTCAGATTTTCTCTCTAGTTACCATCTACTGTCCTCAGGTTTGCAAAGGAGGAGCCATGTGTTTCTCACTTAGGAGAAAAACTTACGCGCCATTTGCTTTTGTTTCTCCAACAAGCTTCAAAGGACATCCCTTTTGAGTGGGGAATACATAAGCAAGGAACAAAATGACTGAAAATGATAAATGAGAAGCAAAAGGAAGCTGACTCAACCCACCAGTTGATTTGCCCATAATTATTTTATTGACACTTTTATTGTTACAAAGGGAAAGTGTTGAGGATGTAAAAGGAAGGTCATGCACACAAGGGGACGCAACATCACTTTAGATCTCAGGAAGCAGTAAGCAACTGATGGTTCTTTGGGGAAATAGGAAAAGGGGGAAAACCAGTAAAGAGAAAGACCAACTTAAGAGAGACAAAAAGGCTAAAAAATGCAAACAGCTTCCTGGAACCACAATAGAGAAGCTAAATAAAGCCATCATTTCATCTTTTTAGGGATCATAAGGTCTTTGGGAAAAGAAAGATTGGAAGAACCAATTCTCTAGAGAATTAGGAGGGTCACAAGATGAATGAGTAGAATTAGAAAGCCACAGACAGAAGTGAGAAAACAGCTGTGTTTAGGTTTTGGCAGGTGAGCAGGGGGTCATTATAATATCACAGATTTGTCACTTATTGAATCCAGCTATTAGAAGCCATGCTAGGCTCTTTACAGAAGGCTTTCTAGTTAATGCAACAACAAGGTAGCATTATTCCAGCCTTACAAAGGACACGGGAGTTACAGTTTAAGTAGCTTGTCATGGATGCCCAGCCAGCAAGTGGCAAAGTCAGGGGAGGGACCCAAGCCTGCCTGGCCCTGAAGTCAGTGTTTTCCACATCCCTACTTCTCCAAGCTAAAAATTTCACAAAGGATCTGAGTGAAGGTGACTTGGCAGTTTACATGGTCCTGGTAAAAGAGCAATAAGGAGATTCTGGTCTGAGCAGGGTATGTCTAAGTTTCACAGGAGAATCATTGGATCCTGCTTCCTAGAATTTCTAGGGAATGCAAGGGAGAGAAGGATTATGGTGGAAGTTGGTTTTGACTTGAGGATTTCTTGGCAGGAGGGAACTGGGAGGAGGAGTCAGGCCCTAGGTTAGGTCCTAGGCAGCAATCCGGTAGTTGGGGTGGACCTGGGGCCTGACGTCACAGACCATGCCGAGAAGCTGGGCCAGGACACGTTCACGGTTTCTCTGCTGGGAGCTCTGCATGCCCTGCACCTGGCGCCTTGTAGCCTGCTCCACCTCAGCTGACAAGTTCCCTTGGGAGCCCATGGCCTGCAGAGTGGGAGAAAGGGTGGAAGAGAGAAAAGAAAAAGCAGAAACAGAGAAAGAAGCATCCAGGCACGTGGAAGGAAGGGTCCTGGAGCAAGGCCAGGAAGGAAGGCCCTCTCCAGAGTCATGCCCACCCTTGGAAATGTCTAGATAGACACCACTCGCATCCACAGAAATATCTGGACACCAAAGAGACCAACATTATGCCCTCTCCTCTAAGATCTGACATGCAGCATCATCCTACAACAGACTGTAGGATCCTCACCATCTGTGCCCATAAAACTCTGCCCTCCACCCCAAATGTCATCATACCCTGCATAGACCTCAGCCATTCCCCCACCTGCACCAGCTACACGAGTCCTTCAAAACTCCCAAACTCTCTTACATACAACTAAGCTTGACCTCACCAGTGACCCTTGACCACCTTTTTTCTTGTGGAATCACCCTGGACACATCCCACCAGATATCCAACATGCACACTGGGGGTCCCATCTCAACTCCCCCACGACTCACTGCCTGCTGCTTGCTCTGGAATTCTTGCTCTCTCTCTCTGCGGTACTGGTCCACCTCCATTTGTGCCTCCTCCTTTGCCTGTTTCAGACGCCGGGCCTTCCCTGGAGGCAGAAGGACGGACTGAAAGTGGGGGTAGGACCCCTGCCCCATACACACACACTGTGAGAGTACGGGGTCAGTCTCTCCCCCAAAGTTACTGCCTTCTCTCTGTCAGCCAAGAACTGGATTCTCATCACCCACCCATTTCTTCCCTCCTAAAAGCAACCGCAGCCCCCAGCTCTCTCTCCATCAGTCTTGGGTTATCCCAAGGACTCAAATGTCTGCTGTCCCTCTACCTCCAATTTTCTCTCCAGAATTCTAAGGAAAAAATGAGACTCACTCTTTCTGGCATCTGCCACCTTCTCAGCCGCCCGCTTCTCGGCTTGCAGGAGCTGCTGGATACCCTGGGATTGACTGGCCATTTCTGTTGTTAAGACCGATGTTGTTTGTTTCAGAAGCCACCAAGGTACCAGATGGCTCCCCCTCTTCCCTCTCCCCACAACGCCTAATCCTCCTTCAGCTGTTTGCTGCAGACTTTCACTCCCCCTGGGTCTTAGTGCTCCCCTTTTCGCTCAGCCTCCTGTGCCGGGTGTCTCCCCCAAACTGATCCTCCCATTGATGGCTGGTCCTCCTTTCCCACCTCTCACACTGGCAGTACTCAGAATTACCGCCTGGTGGCAGCAGAGACCATGTCCAAAGCTGCCCGCTAACTACAGCAGGTGCAGAGCTTTCCCAGTTGGAAGAAATGGGGGGCGGCGGCCGAAAGGAGAAGAATGTTTAGGAAAGAAGGCGGCAGAGAGAGATTGAGAATGGGGTAAGGAGGTAAGGAAATTATGCGTGGTATGTTGGGAATAGAATATCTGAGCTTCTCTGAATTCTTCCAACTTCTCTTCCACTCTTTTTTCTCCCTCCCATTTCCATCTTTTTTCGCTACATCTTTCCAATTCCAAATTTCTCCATTCATCTCATTTGCTTTGTCCTACAGTTGTTTTCCTTGTCTTTTACTGTATTTTTCTTCTATGATCTGTCCCTTCCTTGGCCTTACTGTGGTTTGGGGTTTAGTTTTGCATTTTAACTGCGGTTTTTTTCTTGTCTTTATCTCCTCTGTTTTCTCTCTCGTCTCATCTTTTCGTCTATCACTGAACCATCTCCTCTCTCCTCCCAGTTGAAGGAGGCGGGGTTAAACTCTCCAAGAGCCTTTGCCTCTGTTCCTTTTCCTCGCCTGTCTTCCAGACTTCCGGTTTCAGACGGACCCTTTATCTTAAGTTCCCTAGTTTCCCCCCGGAGGCTGGGCCAAGTAAATACCTCCTGCCCCCTCGGGGAGGAACGACATCCGGTAACACGCCTCACAGTTCATTTCCGCCCTTTACCTGCTTCTGGGCTTGCGCCACTTCCGTCAGTCTAGAGTGTCTCCGCCCTTCCCGCCTCCCTTCCTCCGAGCTTCTTAAACACGGGCTTCGGGCCTACTGCTCCGGGGGTACTTTGGGGGCGGGGGGGGGCAGGGGGGGCAGGTCTGATGAGTAACCCCTCCCCCCAAGTCCCAGAGGGAGAAGCCTCTACATCTGTCTGCCGGGTACATTATATTCAATTTCTAGATCATTATTTGAAATTGTCTGTGACTTTTTAAAATTCAGGTATCTATTGATAAAAATTTCCCCCATCATTCTGTTTTGTATTATATAACAATCCTTTATGGAAATTTACCTGGGCTAATGAGCCTCTAAGTAATCATTTATCCTTTTCTCAAATTTTACATTTAAAAAAAAATGTGACCCCAGCGCCCCCAAAATTTTTTTCAAACTTCTCATCTGGTAAAGGGACGAGGGTTCGGATTGGCCTCATTTCTTGTTGAAAATTGTCAGAAGCAATGGGGAACCGAAGGGAGAAACAGAGAGAATGCCAGAGATGGAGGGGGAGGGACCATCCAAGGCTGGGGTCCTGACTGCTGCCTTCTTATCCTTCTTCCTCAGCCCAAGAGTTCCATGGCCTCCACTTCCCGTCGCCAACGCCGAGAGCGTCGCTTCCGTCGCTATTTGTCTGCAGGACGGCTGGTCCGGGCCCAAGCCCTTCTCCAGCGACACCCAGGCCTTGATGTAGATGCTGGGCAGCCCCCACCTCTGCACCGGGCATGCGCCCGCCATGATGCCCCTGCCCTGTGCCTTCTGCTGCGGCTTGGGGCTGACCCTGCCCACCAGGACCGCCATGGGGACACGGCGCTGCATGCCGCTGCCCGCCAGGGCCCTGATGGTGAGTCTGCCTGGTGGGGAACAAGGTCATGAGCAACTGATGGGGTCTGAGATGAAGGCCAGTGGTAGAAGAAATAAGCTAGTTTTTTGGTCCTGGGACTCAGGGAAGTATTTGACCAAGTTGGCTTATGGCTATCATTTATGCCTTCACATTACTGAGCTACCACTGTCTGAAGGGCCCAAGATTACCCAAACAGCAACTGGTACTCAAGCTTCACATCTCTCTAGATTGTTGTATGTTAGTTGCTCAGTAGGGTCCGACTCTTTGCAACCCATAGACTGTAGTCCACCTGGCTTCTCTGTCCATGGGATTCTCCGGGCAAGAATACTGGAGTGGGTTGCCATTCCCTTCTTCAGGGGATTTTCTTGGCCCAGGGGTCAAACCTGGGTCTCCTGCATTGCAAGCAGTTTCTGTACGGTCTGAGCCACAATATCTAGGTTAGTAGCTTACTTCTTTCTCTTAACTGGTTGTTTGCTTGTAGTATGAAAAGTAAGATAGAGGGTACTCTCTGCAGTTACAATGCATGGATTCAAATCCCAGCTCCACAATTAACAGCTGCGTGTTCTTGGGCAAGTAACTAAACTTTCTTGATGCTTAATTTGTCCCCGTGCAAAATTAATTAGTAGCAACCTTTGCTGTGTGCCAGGCACTTCTCATAAAGCAACTCATTTAGGGCTGCCCTGGTGGCTCAGACAGTAAAAAATCTGCCTGCAGTGAGGGAGACTTGGTTTCAATCCCTGAGTTGGGAAGATCCCCTAGAGGACGGTATGGCAACCCACTCCAGTATTATTGCCTGGAGAATCCCCATGGACAGAAGAGCCTGGCGGGCTACAGTGCATGGGGTTGCAAAGAGTCAGACACAACTGGGGGACTAAGCACACAAGCACTTCTCACGAAGCAACTCATTTAATCCTCACAACTACCCTGTGAAGATATAAGCACTAACATCAACCTTCACTTCTCAGATAAGGAAACAGTACAGAGAAGTAATTTGCCAAAGTCAAACAACTGTTAAGTGGTAGAGCAAGGATTGTATCCCAGCAGCCTAACTAGATAGTCTCTGCTCTGTCGTACTTTGTAGAATTACACAGTGATAACACCTGTGTTCAAAGCACCCATGTCGTGACAGATGTTTTTAGCATCAACTGACACAGTACATAATGAAGCACCCAGCACGTGATAGCTCAGTTCAGTCGCTCAGTCGTGTCCGACTCTTTGCAACTCCATGAATCGCAGCACACCAGGCCTCCCTGTCCGTCAACTCCCGGAGTTCACTCAAACTCACGTCCATCGAGTGAGTGATGCCATCCAGCCATCTCATCCTCTGTCGTCCCCTTCTCCTCCTGCTCCCAATCCTTCCCAGCATCAGAGTCTTTTCCAATGAGTCAGCTCTTCGCATGAGGTGGCCAAAGTATTGGAGTTTCAGCTGCAACATCAGTCCTTCCAATGAACACCCAGGACTGGTCTCCTTTAGGATGGACTGGTTGGATCTCCTTGCAATCCAAGGGACTCTCAAGAGTCTTCTCCAGCACCACAGTTCAAAAGCACCAATTCTTCGGCGCTCAGCTTTCTTCACAGTCCAACTCTCACATCCATACATGACCACTGGAAAAACCATAGCCTTGACTAAACAGACCTTTGTTGGCAAAGTAATGTGTCTGCTTTTTAATATGCTGTCTAGGTTGGTCATAACTTTCCTTCCAATGAGTAAGCATCTTTTAATTTCATGGCTTCAGTCACCATCTGCAGTGATTTTGGAGCTCAAAAAATAAAGTCTGCCACTTTCCACTGTTTCCCCATCTATTTGCCATGAAGTGATGGAACTGGATGCCATGATCTTAGTTTTCTGAATGTTGAGTTTTAAGCCAACTTTTTCACTCACCTCTTTCACTTTCATCAAGAAGCTCTTTAGCTCTTCTTCACTTTCTGCCGTAAGGGTGGTGTCATCTGCATGCCTGAGGTTATTGCTATTTCTCCCGGCAGTCTTGATTCCAGCTTGTGCTTCATCCAGCCCAGCATTTCTCATGATGTACTCTACATGTAAGTTGAATAAGCAGGGTGACAATCTATAGCCTTGACGTACTCCTTTTCCTATTTGGAACCAGTCTGTTGTTCCATGTCCATTTCTAACTGTTGCTTCCTGACCTGCATACAGATTTCTCAGGAGGCAGGTCAGGTGGTCTGGTACTCCCATCTCTTTCAGAATTTTCCAGTTTGTTGTGATCAGCACATGATAAGCACTCTAGATACTGGCCATTGTTCCTGTGGGTATTAATAGATCCATACTCCTTTACCCACAGTTCTGAAACTCAGAAACACTCTAAGAACCATATTTTTTCATCAGCTTGCCACCAAACTCATTTGGTGACAAAAACCTAACCTAACCTGAAGCTAAGCTATTTATGATATGCTGTTATCCTACTGATGTCAATATTCATCCATTTCACTGCAGAAACATTCACATGTTTGGTTACCAGGGCTAGCCATGCTCTCCCAGACTACCTGATATACAGTGTACCATTGTCTCTTGGTATCTGAGAGGGATTGGTTCTAGAACCCCCCACTCCCAGAATACCCAAATCTGCAGGTGCTCAAGTCCCTTTTATGAAATGGTGTGATGTTTGCATATAACCCATGTACTATCTTCCTGTAGATTACTTAAAATACTTAATCCAATGAAAATGTTATGTAGATAGTTGCAGGCAAACTGCAAATTCAAGTTTTGGCTTATAGAACTTTATGGAATTTTTTTTTTCCCCCTGAATATTTTAGGTCTGTGGTTGGTTGACTCTGCAGATGTGGAACCTGAGGCTATGGAGGGTCAACTATATGTACTTTCAGATCAGCTCTTATCAAATCTCCCAAATATCTGCATTCTGGAAAGCCTTTGATATTGATGGGGACTTGTTGATACTGTAGTGGCAGTGGAGGCAGCTCAGAAGAGGTGCAGCTCTCCCTAAGAAAATAACAGGTGAAACGCCATTTCCCCTTTTAGAGACTTTCCTTCTAGAGTAAGAACGTTAGATGAAAATCTCTTGGTGGATGAGCAATCTGAACTCAGTTTGATTGCTATTGTCATCCCCCCTAGCTCCGCAAGACTTATGTACAGGAACCTCACCTACACCCCGAAACCTCCCCCATATAGTCAAAAATCCCCTATTGTTTAGTTCCCCTAACATAGTGAGATAGGCTGACCTATTCAGATATTTTTTAAACTTAGAACAAAGAGACGAGGTTTACAAAGTGCAGGCACCCAACTTGACAGTTGATACTGTATATGACAACGGAGCAGAATGGCCCGAGGCAGACCTCAGACCCCGTTAAGTCCCAGCCCTGCCGCTTAATGGGCTGTGTGTCAAGCCCTCTCCAGTTTAGCCTGCGTGAACCTAATTTGCTTCTCTAGAATGGAGGTTGTGGCGAGTGAGGCAAGCACTTGGTGCAGTTTTGGTATTCACTAGATGATAAGTAGGGCTTCCCTAGCGGTCAGCAGTAAAGAATCCACCTGCAGTACAGGAGATGTGGGTTCGGTCCGTGGATCTGGAGGATTCCCTGGAGAAGGAAATGGCAACCCACTTCAGTATTCTCCAGAAAGTCCTACAGACACAGGAGCCTGGCGGGTTAGAGTCCATGGGGTCACAAAAAGTCAGATACAACTTAGTGACTAAACAACAGCAAAAGATGAGAAGTGCTGTTATTTTTATTCTTTTATTACTCGGTTAAGGCTTCGTTAGTGACAGAAGTGTCTTTTATGGTAGGTGCTTCCTTCAGTGTATTGAATTCTAAGAAGCATGTGAGGTTGATGTTATGGTTCCATTTAAGGAGGAGGAAAACAGGGCCCAGAAACTTCAGGACCTTGCTGAAATTTCACCTACACTCAGGTCACTTCCAGGCCCTCTCAGGCTTTCCTTCCTCCTGGTCCCCTGCCATCCTTACCACCAGGTGGCCTTCTAACTCCTTGGTAGGAAGGCCCATCTCTAGGGACCATTCTGCCTTAAAATCCAGGTATTTTCTTTGAACAGGTGAAATGACCCAGAATCTTCTGGGGGAGGGTAGATTTCCCTTCAGTTCCCATGGTGGGTCCAAGGGATGTGTCAGTTCGTTCTGAATTGGCTGGGCTGGGTTGTCACACCCAGTGAGATGCCAGTAAATGGCCACTACCTTTGAGGCTTTTGGTAACACTTCCTAGGGAGGTGGTCTTAGCTGTCAAAGACCCTGTATAAACATACCTTAATCCAACAATAGCCATTCTCTGCCTTCAGCAAGAATGAGTGAACAATGACAAACAGGGTCGTTTTGTCACCATCTTTGCAAAAAGAATAAGTCCAAAGCCAGCTTGATTTTTTTGTTTTTATCTCCTCAGTGTAGCATTCACTGCACCTCTGCCCTGTGCCAGCACAGTATGAGACATTTCCCATCCATTACCCACTTTGATCTGCTCAGTAGAAGTAGGCTGTGGCCCTGCTTTACAGATGACTGGGCCATCCGGTTTACGTTCCTTTTGCCTTTCCAACTTAACCTCCCACGGCACACCCACAAACCTGAGACTCCTGCTCCATGACTGTCTTCAGTGACCCCGAGCCTGTTTTCAACAAGCAGGTCTGTCTTTTATCTGCCTCTTGCCTGTCGCCTTCCTGCCCGCCCTAGTAAGTTTTCCACCTTGCTAAGTTATTCTCCCTTCACAACCCAGTGTAGGCCCCCACCTCCTGCTAGAAGCCCTCTCCTACCAGCCCGCCCACTGTTACCTTTTCTTCCTCTGCATCTCAATCATCACTGAATATAAACTTCTGATCTGGCATTTTTTTTAAGTGTTCTGTACCAATTAGTATCAACATCTCATTAAGACAGAAATCGTGTCTCATTTTGGGGTGAAGAACAGTGCTTCCATCACTAAGATGAAGTATGTGTTTACGCCACAAAGCTTTTTTTCACATTTATTTTTCCCAGTATAAAAGTACAACATATGAATTACGGAACATTGGGAAAAGTTGATCCGTACTGTTAAATTGTCAGTAAATTTGGTGTTTCAAATAACTGGAGAGGGTGGTGGTGAACTATTTAATAAATGATACCAGACCATTTGTCTTCTCTGGAGAAAAATAGTCTTACCTTACACCCGACTCAAAAATAAATTGCAGCAGATTAAACATCTAAATGCAACAGGAAAGTCTCAAATTCACGAAAGGGTTTTCTCTGGGGAGATAAAACCTGGAAGACAGTATCAAAGAAAACTTTAGTTTTATCTCTGATGGTTTTTTTTATATAAAATTATGTTGCAAAAATGAAAATACATTAACATACCTTGTGGTAGGAATAGGTTGCTTATCATATATACTTGGTACTTTTTTCCTTTTTTGAAAAAAAATTTTTTTTTCTAGGAATAAATATAGTAGGAAAAAACACAAGGGCATAATCTTGGAGTGGAGAAAAACCCTTCTAAGAATGAAATAAAAGTCAAAATCTGTAAGTTGAAAATAGACACAGATTTAATGACAAAAACTTTGAAAAGACAGAGGAAAATATTTACAATATATGTGAAATAAACACAAAGGATGGGTATCCATATTATATAAATAACTTTCATATCTATCTGTATATTATCCAAGGGAAAAGTAGACAAAGAATATGAATATGAAAAACTTTCATTAATAAAGTCATTTTTTTTAATCTATCAGATGGGCAAAATTTAAAGGGTTGGTGATATTCAGATTTGATGAAGGACTTCACAGACACTCATAATTCTTTTTTAAAATACTTTGATAATTACCTAGTTTATTTCAAGAATAATTGAATAATATTCCTTATCATATATAAAAAGTTTCCTAAAAGTGATAAAACTATAATTTCATTAGGCACTCCTATTTTCTTGATGGAGTGTACCTTGGCACAAATTTTTTTGAAAGCAGTTTGGCAAAATTGCACATTTTGTTTGACTCAGAAATTCCCCTTCTGAGAATCTACCCCACAGAAGTAGTGTAAGGAGTCCACAAACACATATGTATAAGACTGATCATTTTTGGAAACAAAGTCTTTCTATTGGGGGTGGGAAGATTTGTTTCATACACACAATGGAACACTACACAGTCACAAAAAAGAATGAGGTAGTCTATGTATACTCCTGTGGAAATTATAAATGAACTGCTAAATGAAAAAAGCAAGTTACCAAACAACATGTAACTCTTGAAAAGAAATTGTCGTGCATATGTGTTTATATACACCAAGACACGACTGAAAAGGGACCACACCTAGCTGTTAACAGTGATTAAATTTGTTCTTCAATCTTTAAAAAGAAAAGAAAATTTCATATTAATTATGTCCTTTTCACATTAAAATATCAGGTACAACTTGGAGGGAAAGCTACTCATAGTCTACCACCCTGAAACTAGAATTTTCACATATTTCTTTCCAATGCTTTTTTCAACCATTGATTTGGTCTCTTTTTTCACACAATTGTGATTGGATCCTATATACAGTTTTGCAGTCTGCTTTTTCCCCACACCAACATAATCTTTAGTGGCCATTTAATATATATGCTGTACCAGATTTTACTCAGTGTTTTATAGTTGGAGGCCTTACCCCTTCAAACCTATGAATTTAAAAACCTCCCATGCAGACCTGAGCACCCACCCACCCTCACACCTGCAAATAAGCTGTTGAAAGACAAGGCCAGTTGCTGGGTGGGACAGGTTGGGAGGGCTTGTGACAGGTCACATCAGTACTAAGGAGAAGTTCCCCCACCCCCCATCCTGATGTGGTTTGCGTTGAGTGACACTCAAGTGTGCCAGGAGATGGGTGGGGGGCAGTGGGCCTTGGCCAGCCAAGGCTGGACCCATTCTCTCTTGTGCCTTCCTTGTATTGACAGGACAGCCCTTCCTTTGTCCCATCGTTTTGCCAGGCAGCCAGTATGTTCTAGCATCAGTGAATAAAGATTGAAAGACTGCTGGCCCACTTCCTCCTGCCCTAGGGAGAAAAAGTAGGTCTACAGGAAGAGAGGGCGCCTCATTCACCTTCCTCTGTCCTGGGAGTGCAGGGGGTGTTGGTGGCTGTGGCGGGGGGCACTGGTAGGTGCAGTGTTGGCACTCAGCTGATAATGGACCAGGTGCGTTGAGGTCAGGACTCAGGAAGAGGGGAGCTCAGGCATGTCAGTCCCTTTCCTGGTTTCCCCCAGCCTCCTGTCAGCTAGGTTGGGAGCATCTGTCTCAACCCCTTTCCCCTGCCTTAGGTCAGCAGTCATTTGGAAAGAGTTTGCCTTGCTGCTGGGAACATCAGTGGCTTAAATTCATTACTGGACTACCTCTCTATTACCCTCTCAGCATCCCCTGGCTAAGGCTGGCTGAGAGAAATTTCCCTGAGAATATTTATTTTTCTCAGTTTATTGAAAAGTGATATAAAAAGAAAAATATTATGTATTTGTATATTTATAATGGTACAGATCAGGGTGTTCTGGTATTCTATATAGGATATAGTTTTGGATGAGGAACACAATAAAAAGTATAAAGTAACAGTATTTTTCAAGCCAAAAAATGGAATATATAGGCAAAGGGAGGCAAGCTAGAAAATATCATTTGATGTAGCGGAGCTCCCAGGACACCAAATTGGTCTGCAAAGACAGAATATTTTAAACTACCACAGTTACTCATGAGGTAAAGTATCAATAAGTATTTGTCAGTGAGGATGATTGCATAGTACCCAGGAGGCATCCGTGTGGGCAACCCTTCCATTGTTCTAAGACCAAGGGAGTGAATGACCTGCCGGATTCAAGATGGCGGCCCTCCTAGCTAATTTGTGCTCACTGCTCTCCCGTCAACAGCCTACACGGATTTCTTCCTGCCACTGCTAAGTCGCTGTCCTTCTGCCATGGGAATAAAGAATAAGGATGGGGAGACCCCAGGGCAGATTCTGGGCTGGGGACCCCCCTGGGATTCTGCTGAGGAGGAGGAGGAAGATGAGGCCTCTAAGGAACGGGAATGGAGACAGAAGCTGCAGGGAGAGCTGGAGGACGAGTGGCAGGAGGTCATCGGGAGATTTGAAGGTAAGGATGCCATTTCCATCCACAGCCGCCCTTCTTCCCCACTGGCTTCCTGTGCTCCCTTCTCCCGTGCTGCCCATCACCTCCTCACGGCCTCTCCGAGACCACCCCCACCTGCCCTCCCAAACAGATGATGCTTCCCATGAGACCCAGGAGCCCGAGTCCTTCTCAGCCTGGTCAGATCGCATGGCCCGGGAACATGCCCAGAAGCGCCAGCAGCAGCGGCGTGAGGCAGAGGGAGCCTGCCGACCCCCACGGGCGGAGGGCTCCGGGCACAGCTGGCGGCAGCAGGAGGAGGAGCAGCGGCTCTTTCGAGAGCGAGCCCGGGCCAAGGAGGAGGAACTGCGTGAGAGCCGAGCTCGGAGGGCGCAGGAGGCGCTCGGGGATCGCGCTCCGGAGCCGGCCAGAGCCGGGCCCCGGGCAGAGCACCCCAGAGGCGCAGGGCGGGGCAGACTCTGGCGCTTCGGTGATGTGCCTTGGCCCTGCCCTGGGGGAGGGGACCCAGAAGCCATGGCTGCAGCACTGGTGGCCAGGGGTCCCCCCTTGGAGGAACAGGGGGCTCTCAGGAGGTACTTGAGGGTCCAGCAGGTCCGCTGGCACCCTGACCGCTTCCTGCAGCGATTCCGAAGCCAGATTGAGACCTGGGAGCTGGGCCGAGTGATGGGAGCCGTGACAGCCCTTTCTCAGGCCCTGAATCGCCACGCAGAGGCCCTCAAGTGACTGAGGGGAGAACGAGAAACTGCAGGAAGGGCAAGACAGTAGGAAGGTTAAGGTCAGGAGGCCAGTACCGAAGGGCAGAGGATATGGGGTGGGAGCAAAACTTGTAATGAGTGGGGGTGGGGGGATGCGGGCCACCACCCTGCTCCTTGACTCTGCCATTTCCTAATAAGACCTGGTTCCACATTGCACACCCGGTGTCTCCTCTGCCTTTTTCCATCACTGTGGTTTTCATCACCCATGACTTCTCATTTCCCACTCCACATGCCAAAACCTGCAGCTCCTATACCCCTGCACCATGCAGGCGCATACTGACTGGTGCCCTCTGCTGCAGACTAGAAGCCCCCTGCCCACCCATAAGGGCGGCGCTAAGAGGACCCAGCTTGTCTGCCCTCCAGTCTCTCCCCTTCATATGCTGGGCTCCTCTCCACTCTTCAGTCAGCAGTTGGAGGAATAGATGTGAACAGAGGCAAAAAGGGGAACAAAGCTAGTTTCCCTCCCCTCCCCAGCCAGAACCACATCCTCCTCCCCACTTAACACCCTCTTCCCCTAACACAGGGCTTTCCCTCTGCTGAGTCACTGAATGATCTGAATTGGGGGCACCTGGAGCTGGGGGACCATGAGAATGTGGTGGGAGGATGGGAGGTAGAAGCAGAGAGGAGAAGGGAAGAGCCCTTGTGGGGGAGTGGAATTTCAGCTACTAAAATTAGGAGCAGGGGAAGGAGGCGGAAAGAGCCAAATTATGTAACCTGGGTTGTCTGTTCTTGGGCAACCAGAGATCCACACCCGAGGCCATCAGTCCCAGGCTTCTCAGTCCTGACTCTCCTCCAGGGCTCCAGTTCTCAACTCCTCCAGCCACCTTCTGCCCCCATCCCAAACCTGGGCTCCATCTCTGGGCAGCCCAGTCTTGGCCTTCCAGATAAACATCCCCTTTTCCTGAGGTTAAGGAAAAGGTCCTGGCAGGTGGTGGGAGAGGGTCTAGGGTTCCTAAGATGGGAGGGTAGTGGGAGTACCATCTCTTCCACTCTTCAAACTCAGTCCCCTCTTCAGCTCCCTTGAACGAGGGTAGGAAGTTGCAGACAGCTCCGCACCCTACACCACCAGTGGAATCCCACAGTATTGGCAGGACACAGGAGAATATGGGTATGCGCCGGCACATGCGAAGTCCACACATGTCTGCACCAGAGAATGTTGTGAATCAGAACTTATTTTTCAGGTTTGGAATGGAATGCTGGTCTACACAGGAGAATCCCAGGTGTGGAAGCAGAGGGCGATGGGGGATGGGGAGGGGAAGTCTCTGGAAGCATGGGCACACGAGGTGGGTGTGAGACCCTCGGAGAAGACAGAGAGCCAACAGGCCCCAGGTCTCCCAGGACCTGGCAGATGTTCAGGGGGCAGGAGGAGGGAGGGCTGATGAGAAAGATCCTGTGAGAGGAAGCTGCCGTGATTCAGAGAAGAGACTGAGCTGTTAGCAGCCCAAGCGTCCGGTTCCTCTCACAGGCCAGAGACTTCGGAAGTAGCATGCAAAGAGCTCAAGTTCGAAGTGGCGGGGGTGGAGTTGGGGTTAGGATCTTTAAGCTGGGGCTTGAGAAGTGAGCAACAGAAAACTCTGGTGTCCAGATTTGTTCCTTCACCCAGGAGACAGTCTGGTTTTTAAGCACATCATTGGCCCCTCTGTGCGAGTCACATAAAACCCAAGCAAAGTAAGTCCCACTCTCTGGCCCCCCGACCTCCCTCTTTTCAACGTCTCTCCCGGGTGTCTGGCCCCCAGCCCGGTTGGGGGTTCCCCTGAGATGAGGGCTGTTCACTTTCTCTGACCACACGGTTTCCGCTTCTGTGTCTCTTATTTCCTAAGCTGATAAAAATACTGAGCCCTAGAGGCCCTGGCTTCCTCTGACCCCCTGGGGCCAGGAGGCAGGCATCCTGTCTTCCACAGTTGGGGTGGGGAGGGGAAGCAGGGATCCCCAAGGGGTGACTCAGAGCCTTCCGTGCAACCCTGGGGACATGGACGTGTGCAGCCTTGCTCTAGAGCTGGAACGAGAAATTGCTTCTCAGTGGAGTGTGCATTGGGGCTCAGTTAGAGACATGGGGTTGGGAATGAGACTGGTGAGATTGAAGAGGGTCCCTTGGGAGATTGGGGTTGGGGCAGATCTGGTTAAATCAGGAAAAGGGTGTGGGAGGGACTGTCTTCAGTGCAGTTCAGCTGAGCATCAAGTAGCCCAAAGATGCAAACTGCTTCAAATTTGCTGTCCGGTAGGGGATGCAGACCTAATCAACTGATCAAGGCATGCTGAGTGAACCAGATAGAGTAAGATACAGTGGCTGTAGAAGGTAAGGGGAGGGGGGAGGGGTGTTCCATCTGGAAGCACCCAGCAGGCTCTGAGGGAGGGGAGGGCATTTGATGAACAGGTGGGATTTCTGGGGGAGGGGTTGAGTGAAAGGGCCCTGGAGAGGAATGAAACAGCTTTAGCAGAGGCTGAGAGTCAGAAAACAGTGTATGTTCAGGAAAGGCGAGCATCCTGCGGTAGGTGGAGTGCAGGTGTGTGGGAGCATGTGCTGAGGAAAGGACAAAGAATGTCAAGATAAGGGGTGTGGACTGGCAGCCAGTGGCACTGTGACAGCTGTAGAGAAGGGGGCAGGGACTACTTCACGTGTACAGCCAAGGAGTAAAGAAGACAGGTGCCGTGGGCAGTGGGGGACACATTCTACGTGTTAACCATGTCACACCCTTTTCCCAACATCAGAATCCTGCCGGCAGCTGTCCAGAAGGATCTCCGTTATACAGATGAGACTGAGGCTCATAAATGTACTGTACCTTACAGTCAGACAGCTACAAAGTAATGGAATTAGCGTTAAACTCATTTTACCCCAAAGCCTGTGTACTCTCTACTTAAGTCCCAATAACTCCAAGTGGCATTAAAGGAAGGGACAAATCTTACAACTTTGAGAGGGGTAAGTCATTAGGGTGTGCCAGCTGATTGGATGGTGGGAGTGAGGGAAGACGAGTCCTAGATGGCTCCAAGGTTCGAGCCAAGGGGATAAGAAAGCCCAGAGTACCCTAAACCAAGGAGGTATGTGGCTGAGGGGAAAATGAGTTGGTTTCAGACAACCAAATTTTTATCAAGTACCTGATGGGAGCAGAGTGCTCTGCTAGACAATGGATATAAACGAAATAAAGTCACTGCCCTCAAAGGGCTTGCAGTCTATTGAAATATACAAACAAGTGGGCTTCCCAGGTGTGCTGGGTGGTAAAGAATCCACCTGCCAGTGCAGGAGATGAAAGAGACTCAGATTTGATCCCTGGGTCGAGAAGATTCCCCTCAAGCAGGAGATGGTAACCCGCTTCAAGATTCTTGTGGAGAAAATTCCATGGAAGATGATCCTGGCAAGCTACAGTCCATGAGGTGGCAGAGTCAGACACGGCTGAGCACACGTTTCACGTTTAGGCTACAGTGAACCAAATGATCTAATGTGGGTGGAACAAACTAACAGAAATCCTAGGGAGTTCTCCAGGGTTCTGTGTACAAGCAAGCACCAACCACATATGACGGGAGGCGCACCTGCTCAGAGTAATACAGTGCTCAGGAATGTCCTGCAGGGTTGGAGGTAGCAGCATGACCCTGAAGTGCAGGTTTCCAGCAGCAGGTCTGGAGCTCAGAAGAAAAGTTGGAGCAGCTGGAGACAGATTTGGGCATCCTTTTCTGAGTGGACAGGATCCCTCCAAGAGAGGGTGATCAGAAGAACCTTGAGGATGATCAAAGGGAGGGAAGCCAATAAAGGAGAGAGATTGAAGGGACAGAAAAGTAGGGCAAGAGAGGTGTGCCAGGCAGAGACCTGGCAGCCACATCTGACACTTCAAAGAAGTCTAATAGGTGACAGTTCAGAAGATCTTCTGGGTTCAGGACTAGACGATTACAAATTTTGAGAAGACAGTTTCCACTTATCAGAGGGGCAGAAATCGCTTTACATAGGTTAAGGGATGAGTGGGAGGTGAGGAAGAGGAGCTGAGTACAAAGTCATAGAATAGTGAATACTGAAGGTAACCGAGAACCATCTCTCAACCCACAAATTTACAGTGAGGAAAATTTTACCAGTTCCCGAAAAAGTGGTTGGTTAGAGGGCTAGTCGCGAGACATCACACAGAAAAGGAAGATGGGAGGTGGAATGGACATTTAAGGGGGAGAGAGAGAGTCCAGGAAAGGCGTGTTATTTTTGAGAAGTAAAGTTGAGTATCTAAAATGAAGGCACATGGGAAGAGATACTGAAAACAAGAAGGGAAAGGGAATGGTAAACATGGGGAAGTGAAATACGGAGTACAAAGAGGCTACCTTAGGAGAAAGAGTCCTCTGACTCGAGAAGAAAAAGGAAACACGAAGGGAAAATAAGGCAATAAAGGGTACTCCTTAGATGACCCTAAGTTCAATAAAAACCTAATTGCATCACTGAGAGTAAAGAGCTAGGGAGGGATGTAGGTTTAGAACAAGGAGGAGTAGATATAGTACTCCTGCAGGAGTAGAACTAGGAAGTCAACAAAGATAGGGGACCTTAAGGGCTTCCTGAGATTAGATGACCAGGATTAATAATAGGCCTCTTACTGTTTCATGATCTTTTCCTGAGCCCCGTCTAGACCCACAAGGTTGCCTCTACAATCTTCTGGAGAGACAACCAGAAAGTAAATGGCCTTGGGAGAGAAATACTCTATAATATCCAACCCCCTAATCCTACACACTACTGGTCACACTGGAAATCTTGGGGAAGCCCAACTCCAGTCTGGGGGTCCCAGGAGGTCGTCACACCTCGACCTGCCCAGGGACCCAATTCTCGGGAGGCCGTCATGCCTCAGCCTGCCCGGGGATTCGATCTCTAGGAGGCTGTTACGCCTCAGCCTGCCTGGAGATCTGCACCCTGACCCGGTGACGCCTGGCTCTCAGGTTGCAACAGTTCTGGGTAGGATAGGGCTTCCCTGGTGGTGCAGAGGTTAAAGCGTCTGCCTGCAATATGAGAGAACTGGGTTCAATCCCTGGGTCAGGAAGATCCCCTGGAGAAGGAAATGGCAACCCACTCCAGTGTTCTTGCCTGGAGAATCCCATGGACGGAGGAGCTTGGTGGGCTGCAGTCCACGGGTCACAGAGTCGGACACGACTGAGCGACTTCACTTCACTTCACTTCTGAGGATATGACTCGCTTGGCAGTCCAGGAGAAGGACCTAAGAATGAGACCACTGAGTTTCCCCAGATCAACTTTTTCAAGATCTTACTGGTAGAATATCAGGTAGGGAAGGAGAGGTGAAGAAAGACTGATCTGGATACACAAATTGTTGGATGCGTGGTAGAGATGATGGTGGAGGAGGTTGTGTTATGAAGACCAGAAGGACATGGAAGATTCAAAGGCATGGATTTCAAGAGAGGAGGAGATTATCAGTGGTGCCAAGGGGAGAGGATAACAGTGCCCTCTCCTGCCCCTTGCTCCTAGTGATGGGTGTGGAAGAAAGGGCAGCCTTCACCATAGACAGAATGGACGTTCTTAGGGAAAAGCCAGGTTTCAATGTTCCAGAGGAATATGCTTTCAAAAGTGAAATAGAGGATTTAAAGAGATGAGGAGTTCCATAAAATATTGTGGAATGGGTTGTTACAAGCATCCTGTGTTGGATAGGGGGTCGAATCCAGGGAGGTTAAATCCCAGTGAGAGTTCTAGAGAAAACTAAGTCTGGAGGGTTTTGCTTCTAGAAGAAAGAGGTTGCTGGCTTCTGACATTTAGAATAGGAGATACATTGCATTTATCATGAAGGAAAACATAAATACCTCGAAGGGATCTTAGGAGTGTGTGTAAGGTATTTCTTCCATCTCCATGGCTGGCTTTGTGCTGACAGTTCCCACCATTGACAACCTAGTTCTGACATTGCCTCTGAAATCTAGACTCACATATATTGATAGAATTGCCAAGTGACATTTCTTCGCAATTTCTTGGCAACATAACTCAAATTTTATCCAAGACTTCGATATCTGGCCAATAGATTTAAATCCAAAATTGAACTTCTGGTTCTCCCATCCCATCAGAATCCGGCTTCTCTTTCAGTCTCCCCATCTTCCACCTCCCTCATCATCAATCCGTCATCTGGGCCTGTCAGTTCTACCCCTGAAATGTATCTCAGTATGTCCCAGATTTGTCTCCTTCTGTCCCATCTCCATGGCAGCCACCGTCTTCTCCCGAGGGTCACTGCAGTTGTCTGCTACCTGGTGTCCCTGCTTGCAGTCTTACTCCCCACAGTCCAGTCTAAACACAGGAGCCACAGTGCTCTTTTAAAAACGTGAATCCAATCATGTCTATCTCACACCTTCTCTCCTCGCCCCACTCGCCCACATACATGGACACACCCTGACACCCTCCAGAGCTTCCCCTGGTTGACGACAATTCAGATGCTTTACCTGCCCTTGCAGGGCCTGCGTGGTCTGGTCTCTGCGGTGCCCCTGTTCTCTGAGCGTGTCCACCTCCCACTCTCTCTGCTCCAGCCTCACTGGCTTCCTTTCTGTTCCTCAGTACCCCCAGCTCATTTCCATCCTCCGGCCCTTGCAGTAGCTGTTCCCTTTGCCTGGACTGTTTGTCCCCCAAACCTTCACTCAGCCACTCCTGTCATTTAGGTCTCAGCTTAAAATGCCACTTACTCGGAAAGGACTTTTCTGACCACGGTGTCTAAAGTAGATCCCTGCTGCTCTTAGCACATGTCCCTATCTTATTTCCTCATAGCACTACTTACTGCTTTCTTCTTCAGTGTATTTCCTTTCTCCCTTGCCTCACTAGAAGGAAAGCTCCCCGATGGCAGGTGCGTTGTCTGCCCTGTTTACCGCTGTATCCTTACTGCCTGGAACAGTGCCCAGCACGCAGTAAGCTCCCAATCGGTAGGTGTCCAATATGCTACTGGGGAAGAGCAGAGAAACAGCTCCAGAAAGAGTGAAGAGATTGGGCTAAACCAGCAATGTCACTGTCTGGTGGTCAAAGTCAAGTCCAATGCTTTAAGTTCCCAAAAAAGACTCGTTAAATGGAAGCATGAATGAATAATGGGGAAAAGCAGGATAAAGCTCAACTTCAGGTATGTAGCTCAGACTGAACTTATATTTCAAGTCAGGTTTAACTATCGGGTTAGGAATGGAGATGAGTTAATTCCAAGATGAGCTCTAGAAACAGCGCTGGGTTAGTTTAGTGTATAAGTTTATTTAGGGGGTTCATTATTGAGATATGTTTAGATTTGAGGTTAGGGTTGATTTTGAGTTGCGATTTGGGTTGAGGTTAAGCATGGGTTAGGATCAAAGTTGACATTAAATCCCAGTTTAGGTTTTGAGGCTAAGTTCAGGTTTGAGGCTGGTATCATTTCAACCTCATTTTAGAGGGCTCAGCAATTTCACTAGTTTTCTCCACAGAGACCACTGTAGAAACTGTACTTCCTTGGGTTTGGAGCACAAGACTCTAGTCATCACCCCTCCCACTCAGGGAAAGCCCCAAACCAACTGCTGGCCTCCTCAAGAAAGAAACTGAATTTCACACAACCTCCGAAACTAAGATTGAAACCAAGATTGGTCCATCTCCAGGAGCGTCCCTCAGCGCATCGCAAGCGCCTGTGACACAGACCCAGCTCTCCCCTTTCCTTCCTCCCTCTCACGTCTCCCTCTCCTCCTTGCCTTCCCCTTTCGCCCTCCCATGTCCCAATTTTTCTCTCTGACCAAAGCTTCTCCACTTCTGTTTTTCACCATTAATTGCAACGTCATTTAACACTTTATTAATAATACAGCTGAGGTCTCCAAGTCCATCAGCTCCTACCACTGGAGAGGCAGAAAAAGACAGCAGGAAGGAAAAGGGACTTCAGAGAAAGAGGGGCCCAGAGCAAAGGGAAGGAACAGGGACCAAGAGGGAGGCCAGCAGGGACACAGGACACAGGTGAAAAGAAAGAAGCTGATGCCAGTAGAGATCAAGATGCTTAAAAAGAGGCACCTGTGGCTGCCCTTCTTCCACCATTGCACCTGGTAAGCCACCACCTGTAGATTTTTGCCTAGAAACTCTCTCCTTTCCATTCTCCTGCTACTACCTCAGTTTATATGCTGCAGGCTCTTGTCACCTCCTTGCTGAGTTGTTGCAAAACCTTCCCAACTGGTCTTCTCACGTCCAGTTTCCCCTCCAGACCCCAGCTCCCATACCTCAATTCATTCTTCCTGTAGCTTCCAGACTCGTGTTTTAAATATACCAATCTGGGTGGGTCCCTCTCTCACTTAAAAAATTTGGTGGCTTCCCCTCAGAATGAAATCCAAACCAATTAGAATGAAATCTTTTCTTGGCTCTAAACCCCCCAGAATGTGTTCTCAGCTTGCTGTCCAAGCCTCATCTCTGTCCCTTCTGTCTGTGTTCACTTGCACATGTTAGCACACTTCGTACCCTCTTTTACCTTCAGTCTTTGCACCTTCTGTTCCCTCTGTCAAGAATGCCCTTCATCATCTTCTTTACCTTGATACTTGATGCCTGGATCGCCTCTCCCCCAGGTCAAGTTAGATGGCTTTACTGTGGACTGTGAGAATCCCAGGGACAGGAGAGCCTGGTGGGCTGCTGTCTATGGGGTTGCACAGAGTCGGATATGACTGAAGAGACTTAGCAGCAGCAGCAGCAGCCATAAGCGCGCTGTCAGAAAAGCTTACCACACTTTATTACAATTTTAACTAACCTGTGTCCCACACTGGTCTTTGAGATCCCGGAGGTTAGGAGACTGTCTTCCACACATGTTTCCTCAAATGCCATGTGCAGACGCTTGATAAATGTTTGTGGAATAGAGAGAAAGCTGAAGAGGTGGAATGAGGGAATTCCCTGGCAGTACAATGGTTAGGACTGTGCACTTCCACTCCCGTGGCCCAGATTAAATCCCTGGTCATGCATGGAATTAAGATCCTGCAAACCACGAGGCATGCCCCCATGCTCCCAAAAAAAAAAGAATGAAAAGAAGTAATTAGACTAGGAAGGCATGAAAGGCAAAGTTGCAGGGCCTCAAGTAGGGGGAGAAAACCAGGAGAACTAGCTCATACACACCCTGAATGTGACTTACCGCCACAGGACACCAAGACCCCTCAGGGACTTTCTGCTGGTGCAACAGAGGGAGGGCTTGAATTTCCATCACCACCGTCCTCGGCCCCAGCCCCTCCAAAACCTTCCACATGAAAGCATAACAAGTCATAAGAGTAATAATAATATTTGAGGGGGCCAATTGTTTTCTCAGTCTTATGAAATGTGATTAAAATCATCTTTAGAAACGTTGCTGTTTTTTTTTTTGACCTGCAACCTACAAGCTAAGCGAAAACTCACTCGTGTTCAAGAATATTCATATCATCATTTTTCATACTAGCCCCAAGCTAGAAACAAACTGAATGCCCACCAACAGAAAAATGGATAAATGGAGTATATTCACACAGCATCACATCACAATGAAATAATTGCTACTGACACACAACTGTGCAGATGAATCTCACAAACATAACACAAGAGAAAGGAGCCAAACACAGGTGAGATGTCTGTGTGGTTTATTTATATGAAGTCCGGAAGTAGGAAGAACTGGGATTTCCCTGGTGGTCCAGTGGCTGGGACTCCAAGATCCCAGTTCACGGTGAGTGACTTCAGTTCCTGGTCAGGCAGCTGGATCCCACATGGCACAACTGAAGGTTCCATGTGCTGTGACTAGGACCCATCACAGCTAAGTAGATAAAAAAAAATTTTTTTTTAATAGGAAGAACTAATCTGTAGTTGTAGAGGTCAAAAAGTTGGTTGGTTATCTTTGGGAGGTTTGAACTGAGAGAGGGCATGAGAGAACCGTCTGGAGAAGGTTCTAAAAATATGTTGAACTGGATGGTGGCTGCATGGCTATAAACAGATGGAAAACGTCATCAGGCTGTCTACTTAGGAGAAGTGCACCTCACTGTACCTTAGTTCTAGATCGACAGAAATGGGAAATCCTTAATGATTTTAAAGCGGTGTACGGGGGATTCCCTCATGGCTCAGTGACAGAGAATCCACCTGCCAACACAGGATTCCGGGTCCAGGAGAATCCCAGCTGCCATGGAGCAACTGGGCCCGTGCACTACAGCTGCTGAGCCCGTGCTCTAGAGCTTGGGAGCCACGACTGCTGGAGCCCATACGCCCTATAGCCGGTGCTTCGCAACAGAGAAGCCTGCACCCTGCAGCTAGAGAATAGCTCCCGTTCACCACAACTAGAGAAAAGTCCATAGAGCAACAAAGACTCAGTGCAGCCATAATGGAAGGAAGGAAGAAAATTATGAAAACAACACAATGTATTGGCTTTACAAATGCAGCTTCAAGACAGGTCATTTTGCTATCCCCCACCCCATCCTAGAACACCACCCTTGACCTCCACCTGTGTGGAATTCTGAAGCCTGCAGTGTAGAGCACTTGAGCAGTTGATGCTGGAATGTGTTTGTTTGGGGTTATATAAATCTGATCTTCCGAGCCCACCTAAGGTTGGGATGAGGTGGAGGGAGTCCTGCAGTAAGATGAGACCTCATCATACGTGAGTTCATAGCCTCATCCCTGAGTGGGATTTTCCAAACCAAGACACTTCTGAGAGCAGAATGGAGCTCCACAGATGTTTCCACCAGGACAACAGGCATAAATCAGGATGTCCCAGGTGGGAGGGTATATACTGGAACTTCTTGATATGAAACCCGCCAGATGACCTGGAAAATACACAGACTGGGACAAGTTGACTTGAATCTTTTGGGACAAAGACGTGGGGTACGAGAGGAGGAAACATGCACACACAGAAGGCTGCAATCAGTCAAGGGTGCAGAGGTGTTACACAAAATCACTCTTCAGGGAACCGGGCCTCCAGCCCACGCCCTGGCAGCTCCCCTTCTCCTCTGAATTTACTGTCCCTTCTCTAGAACTCCTAAGCCTGACCCCGCTCCCTGGCCCTCCCAGCCCACGATTCCTCTGACCCCACTCCCTTTCCCAGAACTCAGTCGTCTGAGCCCCCAGCCTGCGGTTCTGTCCTAGGCCTCAGCCTTTCCTGCCTTCGACTGAAACAGCAGCATCTTCTAAGCCCTGGGGGCTTCCCCAGGCCCCAGCCCCGGCCTAGAACCCGCCCGCCGCCTGCCACGCTGCCACTGCCGCTTCCTCTATAAAGGGACCCAGGCGTCCGGGCCAAGGGGCCCCCGCACAGCAGGTGAGACTCTCCCAGCCCATCTCCTCGGGCTGCTGGGGCGGTGGACTCCTTCCCCGGGGGCGTTCAGTCCCTCCTCTCACACCCCAGCCCCTCCTGCACCTGCAGCTAGGGCCAGGGCCTTGGTGGGGCTGGTTTTGGTTGGTTCCCCTCTCTCTGACTCCATCTGTCAGTCTCTTTCTCTCTGTCTGTGTCTCAGGTCCTGAGCCCTTTCTGTTCCCCTCCTATCTGTCTCTCTCTCTCTCCCCCTGCTCACCTCGGGGTTTCCCTGATTGCATCTCGTCCCCTTCTCTGTCTGTCGCGCCGTGGGTCTCTCAGGGTGGCTGTCTCCACCGGCAGGAGGCCCGTCTTCCTCATCGCGCCCCGCCCCGCTCACTGTCTCTCTCCCTGCAGGTTCTCCCCATGACACCACCTGGACGTCTCTGCCTCCTGAGGGTGTGCAGCACCCCATCCCTCCTCCTCCTCCTGGGGCTGCTGCTGGCCCTGCCGCCGGAGGCCCAGGTGAGGCAGCAGGACCAGGGGGTGCCGTTGGGGGCGGCCCAGCCCAACCCTGGGCCTTAAAGCCTGTCTGACTCTCTCCTCCCCTAGGGGCTCCGTGGCGTTGGCCTCACACCCTCAGCTGCAGAGCCTGCCCATCAGCAACTCCCGAAGCCCTTCACCCGTGGCACCCTCAAACCCGCCGCTCACCTTGTTGGTAAACATCCACCCGCCCTCCCGACAAGTAGCCCCCAGCCCTCCTCCTGCCCCTTTCAGAGACCCAATATCCACCCCCACCAGCTCACCCCTCTCCCACTCCCTCTGTCCTCCCAGCCATCCCTGGGAACTCAGTCCAGCACCTGTTGCCTCAGGGACTGAGACCACTGACCCCCAAGTCCTTGAGCATCATCCCCTCTGGCTCTTCCCAGGAGACCCCAGCACCCAGGACTCGCTGCGCTGGAGGGCAAACACGGACCGCGCCTTCCTCCGCCACGGCTTCTCTCTCAGCAACAACTCCCTCCTGGTCCCCACCAGTGGCCTGTACTTCGTCTACTCCCAAGTGGTCTTCTCTGGGAAAGGCTGCTTCCCCAGGGCCACCCCCACTCCTCTCTACCTGGCCCATGAGGTCCAGCTCTTCTCCCCCCAGTATCCCTTCCATGTGCCTCTCCTCAGCGCTCAGAAGTCCGTGTGCCCAGGGCCACAGGGGCCATGGGTGCGCTCGGTGTACCAGGGGGCTGTATTCCTGCTCACCAGGGGAGACCAGCTATCCACTCACACAGACGGCATCTCCCACCTGCTCCTCAGCCCCAGTAGTGTCTTCTTTGGAGCCTTCGCTCTGTAGAAACATCCAGAAAGAAACAAATAGGCTTCAAGGCCTTCTCCCCATTTTGCCTCCATTCTGACCACTTCAGGGGTCACCGCACCTCTCCTTTGACCATTCCAACAGTCTTGAGTCTTCTCCCCGCCCGGATCTCAGCACCTGGAGCTTCCAAAGAAGGAATTCTAGGCACACCAGGGGACCAGACCTCCCTGGACCACCCCAGATGCTCAGCCGAGGACTTCAAGCCTGCCTCGAAATGCCCTTCCAGATCCCTTCCTTGGCCCTGCCCATCTAGGGGGCCTCGTCCTGGACATAGAGAGGGGAGCTGACACATGAGGGAGCTTGGGTGGATGACTAAAGGCAGGGAGGGGGGGCTTATTTATGAAGGGAAAACAATTAAATTATTTATTTATGGAGCAAGGGAATAATAGCGAGACATCAGAAGAAAGAGCTAATACACCCAAGAGATGACAAGTGAGAGGGCGTGGGCACAAGGATGACCCAGTGGGAGAGAGGAAGCATGGCTCTGAGGGACCAAGGGGTTCTGGAAGGAAGTGAAAAGCTCTTAAGAGCCAGCCGCTGCTTACTGGACACCCCAAAAGGAGATGTCTGACCCTCAATGAAGCCAAATAAACTTTTTTCTGAAATGCTGTCTGCCTGTATGTCTACTGGGAAGGGGAGAATTCCCCAGATGTTTCTGAGGAATGGAGGGAGGACAGGAATCAGAGAGGCTTGAGGGGCTCTGGGGAAACGCTGTGGGCTCGCGGGGTGGGGCAGCCAGCTCGCTGCAGGGGAACCAGAGGATAAGCTGAGAAGACAGAGGCATGTCCAAGGTCTGGAGAAGTGGGGTCGGGGCCCCCTGAGGAATGGGGGTTACAGGAGGCTCCTAAGGAGCACTGACAACACTAAAGAGAGTTCAGGAGGATGGGGGGGAGCATGGGGCCCCCCTGGAAGACATGGCCATGCCAGGGCCCCGAGAAATGGGACAACCTCCAAGGCTGGGGGTTGGAGAACACCAGGGGCATTTCAGGAGACCTGGCCACACACACGGGGGCTCTCAAGGGCAGTGCTGTCTCCAGGAAACTGGAGGGAGCAGGGATTTTTTGGGGGATACATGGCCACACACAGGGACTCTGAAGGGGGAGGGCTCCATGCAAAAGTTGGGGAGTCACATTCCCTTGGAAACCAAGACTGAAACCAGCCTCAGAGGTTCAGTGAGTCCCTGGTCAGAGTGAAAGGAGAAGCCCAGCCGTGCTGGAGTTCATGAATTCCCAGCGTTACTTTCAGCCCCTGGGGCTGTCCCA
Source organism: Ovis canadensis (assembly GCF_042477335.2). NCBI lineage: Eukaryota > Metazoa > Chordata > Mammalia > Artiodactyla > Bovidae > Ovis > Ovis canadensis. Next base: position 41,922,763 of record NC_091264.1, on the reverse strand, counting down.
GGCTTGGACCTGCCATCCGCCCCCAGTTCTTGCAGAGCCTCAAGCTTCCCTTTCTCCAGCTCCTCTCACCCCCCAGGGCCCCAAACACACATCTCAGGACCCAGCACAGCTTCCTCTGAGTTTTCTCTCCATGAAGGACTCAGCTTTATAAAGCCCCTCCCATTTCTAATTCTGCCCCTACATGAGTCCTGTCTGGAAATCAGAAGGAACAGACCACAGAACTCACTCCCACCCCCAAAGAAATGGAAACAGTGGGAGCTGGAGGGCAGAGGGGAAATGGGTCCAGCCCTCAGGGTCCCATATTTACAGCAGTAACTGGCCTAGCGAAGCCCACTCAGAATCCGAGCGGGGGAGTGTAGGAAGTATCCTTGATGCCTGGGTGTCCCCAACTTTCCAAACCCCCGCCTCCGCTATGGAGAAGAAACCGAGACAGAAGGTATAGGGCCCGCTACCGCTTCCTCCAGATGAGCTCATGGGTTTCTCCACCAAGGAAGTTTTCCGCTGGTTGAATGAGAGCCTTTCCCCGCCCTCTTCTCACCCGACAGCGTATAAATGCAGCTGTTTGCACACCCAGCCAACAGAAGCTCCCAGAGCGGGGACACCAGGGGACCAGCCAAGAGAGAGACAAGCAGCTGCAGAACCCCCTGGAGATAACCTCCCAGACAACACACCCCCGAGAGACAGCCAGGCAACTTGCTCTCTCATACACCCTGCCACAAGGCTCTCCTGTCTCCCGTCTGGACTTGGATCCTTCTGAAAAAGACACCATGAGCACCAAAAGCATGATCCGGGATGTGGAGCTGGAGGAGGGGGTGCTCTCCAAGAAAGCAGGGGGCCCCCAGGGCTCCAGAAGTTGCTGGTGCCTCAGCCTCTTCTCCTTCCTCCTGGTTGCAGGAGCCACCACGCTCTTCTGCCTGCTGCACTTCGGGGTAATCGGCCCCCAGAGGGAAGAGGTGAGTCTCTGGCCAGCCTTGGCTCATTCTCCCACCCAGAGAGAAATGAGAAAGAGGGTGAGAGATGGGGTGGGGAAAGAGGTGTGCTGATGGGGAAGAATGGGGAGGAAAGTAGTGGAGAAAGATGGGGAGGCAGGAGGAGACATGGAGAGAGTGGAGGGAGAAAGGGAGAAGGACAGAGAAATAAGACCCTTGGCACGTGGGGGATGCCCTCTAAATATTTGTTGGACGAATGAGTAAGCAGACGTACAGACATAAAGAGAGATGTGTAGACAGATAAGGGGTGTGAGTGGAAAGATGGAGATTCAAAACAAGTGATCTGGATGAAGATGATGAGACAGAAAGAGATACAGACAATATGAAGAGAGATAAGGAAAGATGAAGCTAAGCGTGTCTGGCACGTGGAAGGAACTCAATGAAAGAGCTGTTAAATGGATGAATGAATGAAAAAAATGGATGAATGGAGAGAGAAGACAAGACCCATCTGGGCAGAGAGTACAGGCTAGAGAAGCAGCCAGCAGTTTCTCCTTCAGGGGTGACTTGCTCTAACACTCATCCTCCTTTTTCTCCCCAGCAGTCCCCAGCTGGCCCCTCCTTCAACAGGCCTCTGGTTCAGACACTCAGTAAGTGTCTCCACAACCTCTTTTCTAATTCTGGACTTGGAGGGTGGGTGTGGGTGGGGTTCAGTCCAGGGATGGAAGCAGTAGGGGAAATTAAGGGTTTGGGATCGGAGGGGAGAAGGAATGGAGGTTAAAGTATGGGATATTCTCTGGGAAGCTTACCTTTTCCTTTCCTCTTTCCTCCTCAGGGTCATCTTCTCAAGCCTCAAATAACAAGCCGGTAGCCCACGTTGTAGGTAAGAGTTCTGAGGATGTATCTGGGGCATGAAGAAGCAGAGAGACAGGGCGGGGTAGGATTGGGGGGCTGAATCCAGACTGAGACAGTGTGAGGATTCACAAGCTCAAGGGGAGGGTGGAGGATACTTAGAACTTGAGGGGGCTACTCAGAACCTCATGGCCAGATGGGATGTGGGAACACAGACAGAGGGGACAGGAACCGGATGTGGGGGGTGGGCAGAACTCGAGGGCCAGGATGTGGAGAGTAGAACTGACAGGGTCGCACTGACTCACCCCTCCCTGTTCTTCCCCCTCCCTCCAGCCAACATCAGCGCTCCGGGGCAGCTCCGGTGGGGGGACTCGTATGCCAATGCCCTCATGGCCAACGGCGTGGAGCTGAAAGACAACCAGCTGGTGGTGCCCACTGACGGGCTTTACCTCATCTACTCGCAGGTCCTCTTCAGGGGCCACGGCTGCCCTTCCACCCCCTTGTTCCTCACCCACACCATCAGCCGCATTGCAGTCTCCTACCAGACCAAGGTCAACATCCTCTCTGCCATCAAGAGCCCTTGCCACAGGGAGACCCTAGAGGGGGCTGAGGCCAAGCCCTGGTACGAACCCATCTACCAGGGAGGGGTCTTCCAGCTGGAGAAGGGAGATCGCCTCAGTGCTGAGATCAACCTGCCGGAATACCTGGACTATGCCGAGTCTGGGCAGGTCTACTTTGGGATCATCGCCCTGTGAGGGCGCAGGACATGCATCCTCTCCCACCTCAGTTACCTTATTATTTACTCCTTCAGACCCTCCTCATCCCCTTCTGGTTTAGAAAGGGAATTAGGGGCTCAGGGCTGGGCTCCAAGCGTCCAACTTTAAACAACAGCTGCACTTAGAAATTAGGGATGTAGGGAAGTGAGGCCTGGACAACGGGCCACCAACCATCACCAAGGACTGGAACTGGAACTTCCAGAACTCCCTCGGGTCCACAAGTTTGGGTTCCCGGATGCAACCTGGGACACCCAGAATGCAAGGGCCAGGGTTCTTACCGGAATACTTCGCAACGTTCCTTGAGAAGATCTCACCTAGAACTTGACATGGGTGGGCTTCAACTCTCCCTTCCTGCCAATGTTTCCAGATTCCCCTGAGGTGGGAAGCCCAGCCCCAACCCCACTGGGCCAACTCCCTCTGTTTATGTTTGCACTTATGATTATTTATTATTTATTTATTATTTATTTATTTACTAATGAATGTATTTATTCAGGAGGTCAAGGTGTCCTGGGAGACACAAACTAAGGGCTGCCTTGGCTCAGATGTGTTTTCTGTGAAAACGGAGCTGAACTGCAGGTTGCTCCCACCATGCCTCCTGGCCTTTGTGCCTCCTTTTGCTTATGTTTTTTAAAAAATATTTATGTGATCAAGTTGTCTAAATGATGCTGATTTGGTGACTGATTTGTCGCTACATCACTGAACCTCCGCTCCCCAGGGGAGTCATGCCTGTAACCGCCCTACTGGTCAGTGGCGAGAAATAAAGTGTCCTGAGAAAAGAAACATGCCTCTATCTGGAAATTAATTCTGCATGGGCTTCTTCTTGGGGGTGAAGTGAAGTGAAGTCACTCAGTCGTGCCTGACTCTTTGCGACCCCATGGACAGTAGCCTGCACCAAGCTCCTCCATCCGTGGGATTTTCTAGGCAAGAGTACTGGAGTGGCTTGCCGTTTCCTTCTCCAGGGAATCTTCCTGACCCAGGGATCGAACCCAGGGCTCCCGCATTGTAGACAGACGCTTTACCATATGAGCCACCAGGGAAGTCCTCTTGGGGGTGAGAGGCTGCTAAGTGAAATTCTTCTCCACAGGGCTTAAGATCCCTGGATCTTACTCCTTGGACTTCTGGGGCTCAAGAGATCCTACCTAAGATGAAGCCCAGCTGAATATACCCCTACCCCAAGAAAGGAACTTGAACTTAATTACCTCTCCCTCAGGACAAGGGAATTTCCAACTCTGGGAATTCCTATCCAGGCGGGGCAAATCCTGCTCAGGTGAGATTTCCGGCTGTTGTGGCCTGAGAGAAAGAGCCAGGGAGTGGCCAAATTCTCAGGTACCTGAATCACAGCCAAGGGACTTTCAGACAGTTGGGCAACTGGGCTCTTGAAGCTTCTGCTCCCGGCCCTCCCTCTGCCAATCCAGTCCTAACTGTGCAACTGAACTGGACCTCGGTCTACCAAAGGTTCATTATCAGTCACTGAACCTCATCTATCAAAGAGAAGTAGGGACCCCCACCACACGTGGGGCCACACGAGGAACATGAACAAAAGACCTAAACGACACCGGAGCGCCTCACGGAGGGCTCTGTGCATTCTGGCTTTCTCCCTTTGTCTAGGCCCCAGTCTTCTACCCGCTTCCACCTCTCAGTGGATGGAAGTGAAGAGGAGGAAGAAGATTAAAAAACAAAGAAAGAAACAAAAACAAAGAATAAGATGTAGGTGAAGGACCGCCCTGCTCCCCCCATGCCAGCTTGGTCTCCCTGATTTTTGGTGAATGATGAGAAGCACATGAGATGGGTGAAGTGGAAAGAGAAATGCATTGTACCCCTCCAGGAAGCCTCTTCCGGACACAGAGTCAAAGACAAATATGGAGTCAGAAATAAAGACTCAGAGAGTGGGACCCCTTGCTGGGCTTTCCTTCTTGCTAGGGTTGCCAGGCAAGGGGAAAAACCACGCGGTGTGCCGCAGAGGTGGGGTGACCCACTGGGGTAACCTAGATAGAGCCTTGGCTCCTCCTCCATCTCCTCCAGCCCCAGGCTGAAAGTCAGTCATGGAGCGAGGGGTCTGGTGTTGCTCACCCTGAGGCCCCCACACTTGCCCACTCATGGAAAAGGAACCTGAAGTGTGAATGAGTGGTGAGGATGTGCCATCTCTCCCTGGACAGGGCCAGGTGGCATCAGTTTTTCTTCCTCTCCCTCCTCTCCAGGTTCTCCCTGGTGTCCTCAGGCACCACTCCCCACCCCACGTCCCCCGCAGGCCCCGCATCTCCCTTTCTCCATCACCCTCCCAACTCTCTGCTTCAGCCTCCTCCCTTTACCTCATCCTTCTCCACCACCCACCCACCCACTCCTGCTCCCCCAGCTGTGGCTCTTGACTGTTGCTAACTGGGCAGCTAGCAGAGCAGTGCTGATCTCCCCAGTGCTTCACCATCAGCCCTATTCAGGTTTACTCTGCCGACTGGGCCACTCTGAGTGGTGCTTGCAATGACCCCACCACTACTGGGATGGACCCAAGAGAAAAGAGTGCAGTGCTGAGTCTGGGGGGACCATGTGGCCTTGAGAATCAGGGTGCTGGGAGATGCTTTGGCATTTGTGGAGGGCCCTTTCCTCCAAATGGGCTAATGTCAGGGAAAAGTCATTCAGAGGCAAGGGTGGGTGGGACCCACAGATCCCCCACCCCAGGGAACAGAGGCCATGCCAAGTACTATGAATTGTTTCAAGCAACGAGAAAAATAAGAATATTTAACCCACACTTGTGTACCTACCCTGAATGAAGACACCTTAGCATCTCTGCGTTTGTATTGGCAACACTGAAGTTTACATTCTTTATTTTCATCCGGCTCAAAAATCAGTTTCCAAACAGTCATCTACATTTTCCCCACAGCCATGGGGTCCCCGGTGTCTGGGTCCCCAGTAACTGGGCTGTGTCATTCACATACTCTCATCAGGCAGTAGCTGTTCTTAGGGATGCAGCTAGCCCTCACCCCACCATCACCGCCCCGAAGAAGGTCTTTCCCCTCCTGTAGTCCACCATGTCGGGGTGACTGATATTGACGTACACCCTCTCGCCCCTCCGGAGCTGCACCAGGCCACCGAACCCCACGCTCGTGTACCAGAGGGGCCCATAGTCGTGCCTCCTGGCGGGGTCCGAGACAGGTGTCACGGTCTCCGCGCCCTCCAGCAACAGCTCGGGGGTCCCCGATCCATAGGCGCCCCCCGCCCGGTACAGCCGGCTGAGCAGCGTGACCGAGCGGTCCAAGGGCTCCACGGCGGGAGGGGGCGCCCGGCCCCGGTAGCCGACGTGACAGTAGAGGTAATAGAGGCCGTCCTGCGGGAGGGCCAGCCCTTCCGCACCCGAGAACAGCGTCCCGCTGCTCAGAAACGCCTCTTCTTTCTTCGCCTCCCAGCCTAGCCCCTGCCCCGTGGTCCAAGCGCCTGCAGAGAAACGGGCCCGTCGGCTCTCTCGGAAATCAGATCCTGAAAGGAGTGATCCAGGCCGGGGGCTTCTGGGAGGGTGGGTATGGGGGACACTGGGGGCTTTTAACTCCCTGCAGGAGCCCAGCTGGATAGGGGAGCGGGCTGATGGCGCTCTCCTGCAATGAGTACGAGTTGGGATTGAGGGCACCTGGGTGTGCGGTGCCGAATGCTGAGGTGGGGCGATCCAGGCCGGGTTTTCCCTCCTCCCGGGAGTGGGGCGGGGAAGCAACAGGCTAGGATGCTGGCGGAGCGGAAGGGTGGGCGAGATAGCTGCAGTCAAGTGGGTGGGCAAGGGAGCACCGCAATGACAGAGCAAAGGGACTCTAACCGTGGGTGAGCAGAACTGGCACCCCTGGACCCTTCAGGACGATGAGGTCCTTACCAATGAGATGGGGTCCTTATCAGTGAGATGGGATCCTTACCAATGAGATGGGCAGCTGGGAGCCTAGGGCTGAGATCAGTTTCTGAGTCCTCCTCCGGCAGCTCCCCAGACTCTGGAATGGGTAGGAAGAGTCCACAGTTGGGGGCAGGGCGGCCACCCACGCATGGTCACCCCCAGAGGACAAGGTGCCAGGGCCCAGGGATGGGGCATCTGGATTCCTGGAGAAAGAGAGTATCTGGGGATGCAGATGGTTGGGAACCGGGAGTCCCTGAGGGGCAGAGCCAGGGGAGGGAGGGTAAAATGGTGGGCTCTTACCAAATCGCTGATGGGCAGGTGCCTGGGCGCCTGGGTCAGCTGTCCCTGTTACCTGAGAGGGTGGGGTCACAGCGCCCAGATTTCCCTCTTAACTGATGCCAACCACCAGCCCTCCCATTCCTAGCATAGATCCAAGCTCCAGACTTGGGGTTTCTCCCACCAGCCCCAGCCTCCACACACACCTCCCTGGAATGGAGAGCAAGCGAGGTGGCTGTACTTGAGCAGAGAGACAGAGGCCCTAGTATGTCTTGGGAGGAGAAGAAGAGACATACAGATGACCAGGAAGGGGCTTGGTGACACCAGGACACAATAGCATCACACGAACATGAAAAGAGGACCAGCAAAGCGACAGACAAGACATCCCCACACGGGGGACAGCCAAGCCAGCTGAGCAGGATAAGGCAAGGGGCATAGCCAGAGGTGAGTGAGCATTGGCAATAGCCGGCCCATGGAGGGTTTATTGTAGCCACTCACCAATCCTCCCTGCTTCTGGGGCACCAAGGCCAGCACAGCCACAACAGTGATGGGCACGGCCAGCAGGAGGGTCACCAGGGAAGTGACTCCTGCCACAGCCAGCAGCAGGCATCCTTTCCTCTGGGGCCTCCTACCCCGGCCCTCCAGCCCCCGTTCCCCCATGGAGACTGAGCTAGGGCCCGGGCAGGGGGGCTTTCATACCTCAGGGGTGGGGCCACCCTCTCCCCAAAGACCCATACACCTGGCTGGGACTTTCCGCACACCCCTCACCCTGCTTCCTGTTTACCCAGAGCTGGGGTGAGGCAGCTGGATGCCTGGGTTCTCTGAACTGGGGAAGGAGTCGGAGGTGAAGAGACAGGCTTTCAGGGTAGAGCTGGAGGGGGACTGAGAGATCTTCTGACTCAGTGGGAAGGAAAACTGACTGAGGCCCTGGGAGGGAAGCTGGCTTGCTGTAAGTCAGGCAGCTACAGTGAGAACACACAGATTGCTCCAGATTGCCAGTGGGGTCTGCAATCTTCTGTACCCCAGAGGTGGGTGCTGAGGGGAAAGGTGCACCCACACCCCTGAGACCAAGGGCAAGAACTGGAGTCTTCAGGGATGGGTGTCTGGGTCCCTAAGAAGAACTTGTTCCCATGCTTGTCCTCTTCCCATTCCCTTGCTCCCTCCAACCCCCCAGACCTGGGTGAGAAAGACAGAGTTAAGCCAGTCCATGGTAATGGTAGCTGAAGAGGTCCTCAGCCTCACCACAGACTCTTAACTCACTGATGAGGGATGGAAATAGAGCATCACTTTCCTTGTTACGCAGTGTAGACAGGAGTTCGATGAGCACCCACCCACAAAGAGCTTTGCAGTCTAGGATGAGCTGCATGCTGACTTAGTCAGCATGAGTAAGCAAAAGAAAGCAGTAAGGACAAAATGAATGGTGTAGGAGACAGAGCAGCAGGAGATGAAGGGAAGAAAGACCAGGTCAAGGGAGTTGGGAGTGGTCCCAGATCATTTCCCTTTCTTGATGTCTCTGTGGGTTCCGTTCAGTTCAGTTCAGTCACTCAGTCATGTCCAACTCTTTGCGACCCTGTGGACTGCAGCATACCAGGCTTCCCTGTCCATCACCAACTTCTGGAGCTTGCTCAAACTCATGTCCAATGAGTCGGTGATGCCATCCAACCATCTCATTCTCTGTCATCTCCTTCTTCTGCCTTCAATCTTTCCCAGCATCAGGGTCTTTTCCAAGGAGTCAGTTCTTCACATCAGCTTCAGCATCAGTCCTTCCAATGAATATTCAGGACTGATTTCCTTTAGGATGGACTGGTTGGATCTCCTTGCAGTCCAAGGGACTCTCAAGAGTCTTCTCCAACACCACAGTTCAAAAGCATCAATTCTTTGGCACTCAGCTTTCTTTATGGTCCAACTCTCATATCCATACATGACTACTGGAAAAACCATAGCTTTGACTAGACTGACCTTTGTCAGCAAAAGTCCTCTGTGTGTTCAGATAATAATAACATAGCTTATATATATATATGTATCATTTGGTATGTGCCTGTCACTGATCTACACACTTTATATACAAGAATGCTTTTTCGGGGGAAACACGATGCACAACATACAGGATCCTAGTTCTCCAACCAGAGATGGAACCCGTGCACCCTACAATGGAAGCACAACTTCTTAACCACTGGACTGCTAGGGAAGTCCTATATAATAATGCTTTTAATCCTGATAAACACTCTAAGAGGAAACTGAGGCACAGAGAGGTTAAATAACTTCTATAAGGTCACACAGGAGTGGCAGAGTCAGGATTTGAACCCAGGTAGTCTGGCTCTATACCGTTAACCACAAGACAGTTTAAAAACTGAGTGCTGACTTCAGATTTGTCCATTTCAGGGTATGTAAATCTTGCCTTCCTCACCAACCCCCTAAAAAAGAAATGGGGAAACAAATACTGAACTCGAGTCAATGATAAGCATAGTAAAGGGTTTAGAGGTAAAATGTACTGATGTCTGCAACTTTGAAAAACATCAAAAAATGAGATGGATTGATAAGATATGTGATAGAGCAAATATATGGAAGAATATTAATTGTAGAATCTAGATGGTAGGAACAGTTTCATTGCATAGTTCCTTCACATTTTTTCTATTTGAACATTTTAATAATAAAACATTAAAAAAAAATATTGGCCTACTGTCCTGCATGGGGAACACTGTGGATGGGGGAGGGAAAGAAGTAGCAGAAAGCTTCTGAATTTGGAGAAGGAAATGCAAATGCTTATGGGCCCAGGTACCACGTGAGCTCCCCCGTCTTCACCTTCCTCAAGGATGAGGTGTGCCATCCTCCAGCATCCATCATCCCTCTCCTTCATCCAGGTCTCTGTCCAGAAGGCCTTCGACTACTTTCCTTACTTACTTTTGCGCTCAACATCAGAATGCTGCTCCCTGCAGGAAATCCACCTGGATTGCCTACAGCTCCTTTCCCAGCACCAGCTTGTCATCAACTTTCTGTCTTAGGTCTACCAGCAGTGCTCATGTGGATCTAGTCTGGCTGTCTCTGACTCTCCTGTTGTTCATCCGTCAATCAAGTGCCCTGTTAGATTCAGCTCCAGAATACCAGGAGAGTTACCCAAATCCACCAGCACTCCCAGTTTGTCTTGGGAGCTGGGGGTGTATGTCCACACATACCAGGATCATGGCTCTCAGGGACCCAGTATAACTGGGAAAAGTGAATCAGGGCAGGCATCTAGAAAGTACATGATCACTGACGACTTGCAGGATCAATAGGAGGGCTGGGGTGGAAGGGGATGACAGGCTGAGTTACAGTCCTGGGAGTCTGAAAGGAAAAGACGTTGTAACCCCAACCCTCAGAGCCTAACTTCCTCTCCCAATCATGCTGGGGAGGAACCCAGGCTGGGGGAGAAGTTAAACCAGGGGAGGGGCAGGAATGTCTGAGGCGGCAACACCACTCCAGGGCGGCAGCACCACTCCAGGGCAGCTCCGGCCAGTCTGCAGTCCATTCATCCGCAGGCCACAGGCTCTGGGTAAGCTGGGACCCTCCAGGGGGAAACTCAGGGAGAGGACAGTCATACCCCAGAGTGAGGTGAGTCTAAGATAAGGGAAGGGAAAATACAGTTTTGAGGTTCCCTGGGCCCTGGAGGACTCCTCCTGTCCAGCCTCTGTCTTTGCTCCTCAAAGAAGTGTAAACCATCCTCTTCTGCCCCCGCTTCCCAGCATGGCCTCCTCAGGCCCTCCTCTCCACCTGTGTTTCTGCTCCCCACCCGCCACCCCTACACATCCCAGGAATCCTCTTGAAACCAAGTCGGTCTCAGTTTCCACACACTGGTCAGTGCATCTGGCTCTGGGTGAAGTCAGCAGCCCCCTCTTTGCCCTCAAACAGGAACCAGTGGTTGTAAGACAGGAAGTGCCTTAGGGGAAGTTATGGGCCCCAGACACTTCTCCATGCCCCACTTTAGCCCCAGCAATATCTGCTCAAGGGGAGCGGCTCTCCACACCAGCCAAGCTGGGGCCCCCTTTTCCTGAGTTACTCTGCCAGGTGGTGCTGGACACCGCCCTCCCTATTTTTCTGCCAGGCCTCGGCTCCTCCCTCAGCCCCCTCATCAGAACCTAGAGCTACCTGATGCTGGAAAGTCTTCTATGAGCCAGCTCATCAGCTTAGGGTAGGGGAAAGGTGGTAGGCTCTGGAGCTGGACAGAGCTGACCTTGAACCCCAACTCTGCCTCTTCTGGGCTGGATGTCCTTGTCAAGATCCAGCCTCGAGTCTCAGGTCCTTCACCCGGGAATGGGCACCATAGTACCCTATATTGTTATGCAGATTAGCAGTGACAAACAGAAAGTGCCCCGTTCAGGGTTAATACAGAGCTAAGGCTCCTCGGCTTGGGAAACTATTGTAATAGAGACACCGGAGTTTACGGATGAGGAACTTGGGGCACATGATTCACCCCAGGCCATTTAGCCTGGAAGAGCTGTGTGAGGTTTCACAACCTACAGGCTAGTCTTCAGTCCTGAAAGCATGGGGGAAATGGCAAGGTAACCCTCTGCAAGGGGCGGGGCGGGGGGGTGGGGTACACAAGGAGCAGTGGGTAAAAAGTGGCCGGTGCGGTTCGTGGGTAGGTGGCCAGGGCCTCTTGGGACCAACCAGTGCTGGGGGGCAACAGACCTCATGGGGAGGCCCAGAGATGGCAGGGGTGGCAGTGGTAAGCTTCTGGAGGGTGAATGGTCTTGGGAGCGAGTGAGGTAACTGGTGAGGGATGGCCACCTATGGTAAGAAGTGAGTCAACACAGTCTGGGGTGAAGAATCTCTGGGAGAATTTTTTTTGTCTCTAAAACTATTAGAGGGAGAAGCTGAGATTCACAACAGATGAGGGGGATGGAGTGAAGTGAAGCGAAAAAAGGTCCCTCTAATATTTACCCCTTTTCCCTGCAGGAACATCGTGGGGAAAAATGGATTATTATTACCTATCTGGGGGCTTAGGGCTGGGGGTGCTCCTTCTGCTTGTGGTTGTTCTGTCCATCTGCCTGTGTCGGCTCCACAGGAGAGGTGAGCCCCACCTGCACCTCCCTCATGCCCCCTCTGTGAGGAAGGGGGCAGAAGTCAGATGGAGCAGGGCGGAGAGAGTCCAGAGAGAGAGGCCGTGGCTTTGGCCGTGGGAACCCCAGGGAGGTTGGCAAGTGAGGAAACACCTGGTGGGGGTGGGGAGAGTGAGTGAGCAGGGCTGGGAGGTGGCACCAGGGGGGCGGGGGCACGGCCAAGCTGAGCTTCTTCTTTCCTTCCAGTGAGGAGGCTGGAGAGAAGCTGGGTGAGTCTGGGGGCAGGGGAGAGGGTGATGGGGCAACAAGACGGGGTGGAGTTGGGGGAGCAAAAGGCAGAAACAGGAGCATGAGGGAGACAGGAAATAAGAGAAACAGAAAGAGGGAAATAAGGGATGAGAAAAAGAGAGGAAAGGAAAGGTGTGGAGATGGAAAGAGGGAATAAGACAAAGGAGAGAGGGGGGAAGAAATGAGGGAGATTGGAGACGAGTGAGGCAGAGAAGTCAGAGGGAGAATGAGAGACACAGGGAAAATGAGAGAAACCAAGAGAAAAAGGAAGAGAAGGAGATTAAGCGGGATGAAGTGGGAGAAAATGAGAGAGTGAGAGAGACGTGAAGAGGAAAGGACAAGACAGACTAAAAGAGAGATGAAGAGAGAGCTATGGATGAGCACAAAGAGAGGCAATGAGGTAAAAAAAAAAAAAGTGGCAGTGGGGGCAGGGAGTGGCAGAACTTAGGGAGGGGGTGGACAGGGCAGGGAGGCTCCTGGGGACCCTGTCAGTGCTCTCTGCCCGGGCCCCAGGTCCAGGCCTCAAAACAGGAGCTCCACTACGCGTCCTTGCTGAGGCTGCCTGAACGGGAGGGACCTGACGTCCGAGAAAGGGAAGGCAACAAGGAGGACCCCAGCGGGGACTATGCCTGCATTGCCAAGAACAAACCCACCTGAATACCTGCAGATGCCCCTTCCCCAACCCACAGCCATCCTGTGGTTCACCCAGTAAAGACCATGGTCTTGCCACCCTCTGTGTCTCAGGCTTCTTCATCTATTTCAAGCCCCAGCTCCACAGGGCCAAGGTCAAAACCGAAATTAGTGGGACTTCCCTGGCTGTCCAGTGCTTAAGGCTCTGGACACTTCCACTGCAGGGAGCGCAGGTTCGATCCCTGGTCACGGAACTAAGATCCCACCTGCCGAGTGGCCAAAAATAATAATAAAGTGGCCTTTCTTAAAAACAAAACAGAATCCCAAGCGATTTACCCTCCCACTCATTCTGGGATCAGGTAGGGGAATTCACTGGGTGAGGAAGGGTGTTTGGGGACCCAAGCAAGCTCAGAGAAGAGTATTTGCCTGTGGGCCATTGACAAGTAGGACCAGTCATGTCAGATACTCTGCTCTTCTCAGGACAAAAGGCCTTAGCCTCCTGGGCAGGAAGGAGAAGTGTGCTGAGTCCCAGGATGGTGGTGGGAGGGGGCAGGATTACTAGAAAGCTCCCTCCTTGGGCCCTTCCAGGCCAGATTTAGTAGCAGGAGGTAAGAGTTGGGAGAATCCAGAATGAGACACACTGGAGCATCTGGAGATAGAGCAGGAAATACACAAGACTCATAAGAAGGATGATGGTGGGGTAGAGAGGAATTTATTAGGGTCTCTTGAAGAACTTGGGATCACTGGGGTCTGGAATCACTCATCAGAGGCCATCCAAGGAGTGACAGGGTGTTCCCTTGTGACAGTGGCCTGGAGGAGAGGCCACAGGAATTGCTCAGTGCTGCAGCCCTCCTCCTCTTTCTTGGTCTCTATGTCTGCCGGCTCCAGGCTTTTCACTTGCCCTCCCATCTCCACACCCATGTGTCCCAGCTCCAACACTCACATTTGCCCTGGTAATACATGCTGCTGCCCATAAACACCGAGAGAAAGCTGAAGGCATACAATCCAGCCCGAAGGAGGAGCACTGTGCCAGCTGCTAGCTGAGCAGATCCTGCATGTTGCGGTGGGGGGAAAAGGGGGAGAAGGGCTCAGGAGAGGAGGCCCTGGGTAGAAGGGTGCAGTGGCTTGGGGAGGGCAGCAGGCCTCAGGGAGGGACTCTCCAGTATCAGGGAGGGTGGGGCCTCCAGTCAAGGGAACATGGCTTTCTGGCACCTCACCTTCCTCCACCACCAGCAGGGTCCCATTCCCTGTTCCGACACCCAGGCCCAGCACCTCCACCCTGCACACGTAGACTCCGGCGTCACGGCCTCGGGTGTCCCAGATGTGCAGCTCAGCCTGGTGGTCACAGAGGAAGCGGGAAGAGGGGAGAGGGGCCAGGCGGCCCCGGAACTCGGCGGTCTCATTCCTTACCTCCATCCCTGGGGCCACTTTGTCCCGGTACCATGTGACAGAACCAATGGCCAAACTCCCTTGGCTGGCATTGAAGGAACAGGGCAGGAAGGCAGGGGACCCCTCTTGGGTACGGACTTCAGGGAGCTGGGACACCCAGAGAACACAAGATCCTTGGGGCAGAGAGAAGACCCAGAGGAGTGCCTTCGCAGTTACTCCAGAGAGAAAGACCTGACAGCTTGTGGTAGAATGTCCCCACTGTACCCCCACCCCCAGAGGGTTCCCAGGGACAAGCACTTTAGATGTCCCATTAAACCCTTTTTACCAATCTAATTGCTTATTAAATAGTTTTTCAAATTCTTTCTCATACCAGCTCTCACCCTCTCCCATCATTCTCTAGCTCCGTCCACTAGTAACATTTTGCTGAAATTTAACTTGTCACAGTTAAAGTGAAGCTCATTAATGAATGTGGCTGCCTAGTTGACTAATATCATTAATTATATTATGCCAGGTATTATTTTAGTACTAATAGCATTCCGCACCATTACTACTGTGTTTTTTTTTGTTAAAGATCATTAAGCAAATCTCCAGGTGAAGCTGTGGCTATAATTGACAGGGATCCCTATTGAATTCATCTAAATCGATGAATTATATCAACTATTGAAATTCTTGATTAAATTCTCTAGTTAATGAAATTTACCACTCATTCTTTTGTTTCAGTGATTCTCAAGCTTGAGAGCTCATTGGAAACATCTGGAGTGTTTGTTAAACCAGGTTCCCAGGCCCCACTCCTGGAATATTTTATTCTGTGGTTTTGAATAAAATATTTGAATTTGCCCTAGGTCCCTGCTGATGCTGAAGCTGTAGGTCTGGAGTCCACACTGCATTTAGTTAATGAGTAGATCAGATAATTAAAATCAGTTTCATTAAGAAACTTAACTTAGAGTTAATTAAATTCCTAAACTCCTAATTATGTCTAAACCCTAGATAATAAGCCTAGTTTAATAAGCTTATTAAACTCATCGAATTAAAACTGACCCCTTAAAAAAATCTGACCCCTTCCTTCAAGCCCTTTTTACTGGTTCTTTAGACTTTATCTTGTTAGGAAGGTGACTGGGAAGAAAAAGGCTTCCCTGGTGGCTCAGATGGTTAAAAATCTGCCTGCAATGTGGGAGACTCATGTTCAATCCTCAGGTCGGGAAGATCCCCTGAAGAAGGGAATGGCAACCCTCTCCAGTATTCTTGCCTGGAGAATCCCATGGACAGATGAGCCTGGCGGGCTGCAGTCCATGGAGTCGCGCAAAGAGTAGAACACAACTGAGCAACTAACTTTCACTGGGAAGAAAAGAATTCTGGTGTGGAAGCTGGGGAATGACCCTCCCAGCGGGTGATATGGAGGGAACTGCAAACTGGAGGAGTGCACTGGGTTTCAGCTTTACAGAGGGACCCCCTGCTTTCAGCCCCCACCCAGTCTGCTCCCCCTATGTCCAGCCTCCCCCATCCTTCCTCCTCCCAGCCCCACACCCCTCAGGTTCCTGGGAGAAAGCCCTGTCACCTGGATGAATGGTGATAAAGATGACCAACAGCATCCGGGCCATTTCGGAGGGTGTTCCTGTTGATGAGGGACATGAGCAGTGAGGTCTGGGTGAAGGAAAATGACCCACTACTTGTGACCAGGCCTTTGGTCACTGGAGGGGAGTGGGGAGCTTCCTATGACACACAGGACTCACACATCACTTACCAAGGACCTTAACTCCCTGGGACCTCAGGCATCGAACGCATCCCTCCCTGAGGAAAGAGGATGCTGCTGACGGTGATATCTGCATTGCTAGGAGGAGGGGGCAGAGTGGGGGCGGTTGCATAAGTGGTTGAGGGGAAGGGTGTGGCTTAGATGGCTGGTAATGCTTAGGTAGGTGGGTGGACGGGTGAGATCAGGATGTGGTTCCCCCATCTTCTAAGGTTCAAGAAGACTAACCCTTTACCAAGAATAAGCCTTCAAGAGCTTTTCTGAGCCCAGAGCTAACCCACTTCCCCTCCCCTTGGCTCAACAGCACCCAGGTCCACCCCCATTCATTCCCTCCCCTCAAGTTAGGGCCCTCTGCCAGGGCTGCTCAAGAAATTCTGTAAATGAGAGGATTAGCAGAAGTCAGCTGACTGGTGGCGGCAGCAGTGAGTTGCCAGGGGCTTTGTCTAGAAGCTGTATTTGCACAGCAATCACCCTGTTTTGCTGGTAGCTCAGATGGTAGAGTCTGCCTGCAATGCAGGAGACCTGGGTTTGATCTCTGGGTCAGGAAGATCCCCTGGAGAAGGAAATGGCAACCCATTCCAGTATTCTTGCCCGAGAAAATGACATGGACGGAGGAGCCTGGTGGGCAACACTCCATGGGGTCACAGAGAGTCGGACACAACTGAGCGACTAACACACACACTGTTTCACTTAGGCTGTGTTGATTTGGGTAGAGCTGACAGAGAAGTTTGGATTCATTCAGATTCAAATCTCCATTAAAGGAATATACTTCTCAAAGAGGTCCACTTGACCAAGTGTGTTCTACACAGATTTAGGTAAAGTCACTCATCTTTATTATTTTATTGATTCGTTAGCTAACATTTCTTGAGAAATTACAAGGTGCCCCCACTATGGGAAATGCAGTTTTTACAGACACAAAGGAAAGGAGACACACTGCGGGACTTCCCTGGTGGTACAGTGGGTAGGAATCTGCCTGTCGATGCAGAGGACAAGGGTTCAATCCCTGGTCCGGGAAGGTTCCACCTGCTGCAGAGCAACTACTCTAGAGCCTCCTCACTGCAACTACTGAACCCAGGTGCTGCAGCAACTGAAGGCCACGTGCCTGGACCCTGTGCTTTACAATGACAGAAGCCACTTCAATGAGAAGTCTGCACACCGCAACCAGAGTAGCCTTTGCTCTCCACAAATAGAGAGAACCCTCGCACAGCAACAAAGACCCACACAGCCAAGATTACTTAATTTTTTAAAAAAAGACAGTTTGTGTTACACATAGGTCCAAAGTTACACAGGGATTAGTACAAGTGTGCCACACACTTTTGTACATGTATAAGCCACCTACATGAGATAACACAACACATAGAAAAGAAAGACGACATATACGAATGCGGGGTGAAATCTGCCCAGCCCTCACCGCACATTTTCTCTGTGACTCCTTTTATAGAGGTCCATATTCTTTCTTTCTGACCAAGTTTCTTGCTGTTTCACAGCACACTCACGGATCATGCCGTTCTCCATCTTCCACAGCAGTGATCTGGAGCTTTTTTTTTTTTTTTTGATAAGTTGTAATTTTATGGTTAAGAATGCTGACTTGGAGTCAGGCTGTGGTCAAAATGCCAGCTCCCCTACAAACTAGTTACCTAATTGTGGACAAATTATTGAACCTCTCTGAACCACCTGACAACCACAGGTACCTCACACTCTGGGAAGGACTGACTCAGCCATTCAGTGAGTGGAGTGGCAGCCTCTTCAGGGCCATCTAACCAGTGGGTGTGGAGACATAGCAAGGCAAGGACCGCCCCCTGGTGGCCACAGAGCATGGGGCAGCCTGAGGCCCTACTACACGGCTCTTCACAGCTGGGCCTTAATTGTAGCTTTCGCTCTGTTCCATACCTTGCCTTGTCCTGTCAATAACCCATCCTCACACCCAAAGGGTGAATGTGGAGCAAACACTCTCTTCCACTCAACTGTGAGAATCCCATGGTTTGGGAAAGAAGGGAAGTTCACCCCAGCGGAGTGGGGGTGAGGGGCTGGAATGGGCAACTGGCCTGAAGATAAAACTCCATAATTCACAGACTCAATCACATGGCACTACTCCATGTCTCAGGGCAATGAGGCTTAGAAGTCAAGGCAACATAAACGGGAATCATGGTTCCACTACTTACACATCTGTAAAATAGGAGTAGCTTTTGTCGGTTTCCAGACCCCACTGTAGCGGAGGGTCAGTGTATGTTATGCTAGCCTTTATGTCCCTCCCAGTCCTGGGAGAGAATGACCAGTGGTACAGTTGGGCCTGAACTCAAAGGTTTTTTGCTCTTTCCACCTCTTTTTGCTACCTAAGATTTCCAATACCCCAAAATGTTGTGGATTCTGAAGACAGGACTTGGCTTGTTTTAAAGACCATCTAGAATAAATCCTGATGTATGTGTGGATTCAAGGACCCTTTTCAATAAATCTGAGAGCCTCTAAAGAACTTTAACCTGTGCTAATTAGATAAGCAAACTCAAGGATGGAATTTTTCTTTCTTTAATAATTTTACTTTAGGCTGTGCTGGGTCTTCGTTGCTTTCTGCAGGCTTTCTCTGGTTGCAGCAAGCAGTGGTTACACTATGTTGCAGTGTGCAGGTTTCTCATTGCAGTGGCTTTTCTTGTTTCAGAGCACAGGTTCTAGGAGCATGGGCTTCAGTAGTTGTGGCTCGTGGGCCCTAGAGTTCGCGGCTCAGTAGTTGTGGGGCATGGGCTTAGTTGCTCACAGCATGTGGGATCTTCCAGACCAAGGATCGCACCTGTGTCTCCTCCATTGCAACGCAGATTCTTATCCACTAAGGGAGTCTTTGAAAGCAATTTTTCAAAAGAAACTTTTACCAGCTACTTGAGAAGAAAGGTAAGAAGTATGAATAAAAAAGTTGTGAAATGGATGTATACACATCTCTTGTTTGATAAATCTGGCAGTGCTCTGCCTTGAGGGTGGTCAGGGCCAATAAACTCCCACCTTAGAACAGGAAAAGAGGTGAAAAACCAGAAGAGCTTCTGGAATCATAGCACAAGTGACCCCATCTCACCTAGTGTTTCCTCCTCTAAGTGTTGGCAAGGGTGAGATATGGGTAACTTCTCCAGTCAGTCAGTTCAGTTCAGTTCAGTCACTCAGTTGTGTCTGACTCTTTGCAACCCCATGGACTGCAGCATGCCAGGCCTCCCTGTCCATCACCAACTCCCAGGATTTACTCAAACTCATGTCCATTGAGTCGGTGATACTATCCAACCACCTCATTCTCTGTCGTCCCCTTCTCCTCCTGCCTTCAATCTTTCCTAGCATCAGGGTCTTTTCAAATGAGTCAGTTGTTCGCATCAAGTGGCCAAAGTATTGGAGTTTCAGCTTCAACATCAGTCCTTCTAATGAATATTCAAGACTGATTTCCTTTAGGATGGACTGGTTGAATCTCCTTGCAGTCCAAGGGACTCTCAAGAGTCTTCTCCAACACCATAGTTCAAAAGCATCAATTCTTTAGCACTCAGCTTTCTTTATAGTCCAACTCTCACATCCATACATGACCACTGGAAAAACCATAGCCTTGACTAGACGGACCTTTGTTGGCAAAGTAATGTCTCTGCTTTTTAATATGCTGTCTAGGTTGGTCATAACTTTTCTTCCAAGGAGTAAGCAATTTTAATTTCATGGCTCTAATCACCATCTGCAGTGATTTTAGAGCCCAAAAGAATAAAGTCTGCCACTGTTTCCACTGTTTCCCCATCTATTTCCCATGAAGTGATGGGACTGATGCCATATCTTAGTTTTCTGAATGCTGAGCTTTAAGCCAACTTTTTCACTCTCCTCTTTCACTTTCATCAGGAGGCTCTTTAGTTCTTCTTCACTTTCTGCCATAAGTGTGGTATCATCTGCATGTCTGAGGTTATTGATATTTCTCCCGGCAATCTTGATTCCAGCTTGTGCTTCTTCTAGCCCAGCGTTTCTCATGCTGTACTCTGCATATAAGTTAAATAAGCAATCTACAGCCTTAACGTACTCCTTTTCCTATTTGGAACCAGTCTGTTGTTCCATGCTGTTTCAACTTCTCCAGTCAAGTCCTTATAAATATTTTTTTTGCTAATTAATGGCTCCCAGGTTATACTCTCAATCTCTGGCCATGACTTCTCAGAGGTTCACCCCACCTTTGGCCTTTTAAAAAAAAAATTTACTTGGCTGTACCAGGTCTTAGTTGTGGCATCTTTCAGTTGTGGCTCATAGGATCTTTAGTTGAGGTGTGTGGGATCTAGTTCCATGACCAGGGATCCTACCTGAGCCCCTGCATTGGGAGTACAGAGTCTTAGCCACTGGACCACCAGGGAAGTCTCTTGCCTCTCCTTCTCGCTGTCATGGTCCAACTCCCTCACATTCACCAAGAGCAGAACCCTGGCTCTCCAGCTTTCTATTTCAACCTCTGCCATCTCTCTAGAAGACTTAATGTCCATGTATATGATATTTTTATATACAGATATAAATATATACAGTAAAGTTCAGTTCAGTCGCTCAGTCTTGTCCTACTCTCTGCAACCCCATGTACTGCAGCACACCAGGCTTCCCTGTCCACCACCAACTCCTCAGTTCAGTTCAGTTCAGTCGCTCAGTCGTGTCCA
This sequence comes from Ovis canadensis, assembly GCF_042477335.2. Lineage (NCBI taxonomy): Eukaryota > Metazoa > Chordata > Mammalia > Artiodactyla > Bovidae > Ovis > Ovis canadensis. The sequence continues at coordinate 41,902,347 of NC_091264.1, read as the reverse complement.
ACTCTTTGCAACCCCATGAATCGCAGCATGCCAGGCCTCCCTGTCTATCAACAACTCCCGGAGTCCACCAACTCCTACAGCTTGTTTTTTCACCTCTTTTCCTGTTCTAAGTTGGGAGTTTATTGGCCCTGACCACCCTCAAGACAGACCACTGTCAGATTTATCAAACCAGAGATATCTGTACATCCATTCCACAACTTTTTTATTCCTACTTCTTGCCTTTCTTCTTGAGTAGCTGGTAAAGGTTTCTTTTGAAAAAATTCCATCCAAGGACTTCTCTGGTGGATAAGAATCTGCTCTGCAATGGAGAAGACATGGGTGCGATCCCTGGTCTGGGAAGATCCCACATGCTGTGGAGCAACTAAGCCCATGCACCACAACCACTGAGCCCCAAACTCCACCACCCGTGAGCTGCAAATACAGTAAAGTACAAAGATCTTAAGTGTAGAGATAGATGACCTCTGGCAAAGACATGCGCCCATGTACAGAGCACTGCAACTGATATACAGATCATTTCCATCACCCCAGAAAATTCTCCTATGCCCCTCTTGTCAATTCTTTTCCTCTCCCAGAAGCAACTACCGATTTATACCCCTATAGATTAGTTTAGTCTGTTCTGTTTTTTAAAAACAAAACAAAACAAAAACAAAAAACAAAAAACAAAAAAAAACAACAATATTTGCTGATTAGGCTGCGTCAAGTCTTCGCCGTGTCATGCCGGATCTTTCTGCAGCAGCACACAGACTCTCTAGTTGTGGTGCACCCGCTCAGTAGTTGCTGATGGAGGGCTCCAGAGCACATGGGCTACAGTAGTTCCAGTACACAGGCTTAGGTGCTCTGAGGCATGTGGGGTCTTAGTTCCCTGACCAGGGATCGATCCTGAGTCCCCTGCATTGCGAGGCAAATTCTTAACCACTGGGCTACCAGGGGAGTCCCAGTTTAATCTGTTCTTGAACTTCATACAAATGGAACCATATAGCGTACACTCGTGGATCCAGGTTCTTCCATTCTGCATAATGCTTGTGAGATTCATCTGTTTTGATCCAGGTACACCAGTAGTTTGTTCCTTTTTGTTGCTGAGTGGTATTTCATTTCTGGATGTATCACAGCTTGCTTATCCATTCACTTGATGATGTATTCGGTTATTTCTATCTGTTGGATATTATGCATACATCTCCTGTGAACATTCTTGCACATAACTTGCCAATTATTTTTCAATACACCAATTTCACAGGTGCTTTGCCTTGTCTACTCCAGCTACCACCTTGACTCTGTGTGACCTATACCTCGGATCTTTTCTCCATCTTACCTCTTCTTTCTCAAGGACACAAAAGCAACCAGACCTGAGTCCCTCCCAGCTCCTGAAGCCGCCACACGTGCTTTCACACCATTCTCCTTTTGGTAGACTTTTGGGTTGTTTCTCCTACTTTCGTTCAACTAACTGAGCATCTACCATGGGCTTACCCAGGCAATTCTCTCAAGATGCTTCCCTGGTGGCTCAGATGGTAAAGAATCTGCCTGCAATTTGCGAGACCAGGGTTTGATCCCTGGTTTAGGAAAATCCCTTGGAGAAAGGAATGGCACAGCCACAGTTTTAACTAAGGCTATTCTCAACCTGTATCTCCATCTCAATCTGCAACCTTTGCCTCAGGCCTTTTCCTGAAATCTGAGTCCAGAATATCCAACTGCCCTCTAGGCATCTCCCCCAGAATGTTCCACAGGCATTTCAAAATCATCAATGTCCACCCAAACTGGGTCAGCCTTCTACATTCCCCACCTCAGTGAATGGAAACACAATCTACCCAGACATTCAAAGCAAAATCCTGGGACTTGTCCTATGCTGCCTTCTCCTTCCGTTACTCCATCCAAACAACACCCAAGTGCTAACCACTCTGCCTCTGGGATATCTAAGGGTCTTTCTCTGTCTCTTGGTTCTCACTTCTAACTAAGGCCCTCATCATCTCAAGATGAAACTAGGACATTGCTTCTCTGATGGTCAGTGGGTTTCTTCTCAATATCCATTCCATGCCTCCCTGAGTATCAAGGCTCATCCATCTATTCAACTATGCCTTTACTAAGTGCCTTCCATGTGCTAGGCACCCTATCTTTATCCTCCCCGATCTTGCTCTCACCTCTATCCTTGTCTCTCATACGTCTCTGTCCACAAGTCTTTTCTGTCTCACCATCTTTATTAATATCACTAGTGTCTTCCCTATCTCCCTACCTACATGCTGCATCTCCTTCTGCTTTCCCGTCTTTCTCCACATTGTCCCTCTCCATCAGAACACCTCTTTCCCCTACTCCGTCTCTCACCCTCTTTCTCCCTGATTTCCCTTTGAGTGGGAGAATGAGTTAAGGATGGCAAAGTGCTCACCTTTCCTTCTGGGGCTGATCTCCCCGCCCCTACCACCCTCACTGAGAAGCCTTTCCTAACTCTGCCACTTAGCTGGCTGGGACCACTTCTGGGTGCCCGAAGACTCTTGTGCAAGGATTCTTTTTTTTTTTTTTTAATGAATATTAGAGGAAGGCTTTAACTTACATCTGTCAGAAACTGATAAATAAGCACATAATTACTAAAGACATGAAAGAGTGAAAACAGACAATTAACAAGCTTGATCGAATGGGACTACATAGAATATTAGAATAATTAGAAAATATCCATTATTTTCAGGTACACAGATAGATGTTAAAAAAAAAGAATCAAAATCATTTAGAACACAATTCCTGACCAACATCCACAACAACATAAAATAATAACAAAGAATATTTATCATGGGCTTGGAAAATTTACAACTGCATTTCTGGGACTTCCCTGGTGGTCCAGGGGTTAAGACATCACCTTCCAGTACAGGGGGTGTGGGACCAGTCTCTGGCCAGGGAGCTTAGACCCCACATGCCTCGTGGCCAAAAACCCAATAAAGCAGAAGTAATACTGTAACAAATTCAATAAAGATTTTAAAAAAGAAGGCAAACTTTCTTTTTAAAAATGCACTTTTATTATATTTATAAGCTTTAAAAACATACTTCCAAACAATTGAAATGTTAAAAGAAAATATAATGGAATTTAAAATATTTTGAATGGGAGTTTACTGGTGGTCCAATGGTTGGAATCCAGTGCTTTCATTGCCAGGGTCTGGATCATCCAGGAACTAAGATCACACAAGCCACAAGGCATGGCCAAAAAAAAAAAAATTTATTTTCAATTGAATGGCTGAAAACACTGCCTATCTAAACTCCTGTGAGATGTAGCTAAAACAATTCATGGAAGAAAGTAAATGTGAAACTTAGGAAAGAAAGTTTGAAAATCAATGAACTGAACAGATATTTCAAGAAATTAGAAAAAGTACACAGAATAACGACCCAAAATTTAGGATGGAAATAATAAAGAAATTAATGAACTAGAAAACAAACAAACAATAGAGCAGAAAAATACATATTTACAGAGACTACTTATACTAAAAAATCTCCCATCAAATTGGTAAAGCATGAAGAGAAAAGGCATACACATATACACAGAAAAGTAATTTATAGGGAATGCAATATCTGATACATTAGATATTTATATTACAAATTTTGATAAGACAAAATAACTTTCTAGAAAAATATATAACCAAAACTGACTCAAAAAAAAATTAGAAGCCTGATATACCTAAGACCATTAAAGAAGTTGAATCAGACATTCAAAATTTAACCACCAAAAAGATCACCAAGCCCAGATAGCTATAAAATCATCAAAACAGAGGTCACTCCAATCATATAAAAATTATCCTGAAAGTGAAAGTTGCTCAGTCATGTCCGACTCTTTGAGACCCAATGGACTATATACAGTCCATGGAATTCTCCAGGCCAGAATACTGGAGTGGGTAGCCTTTCCCTTCTCCAGGTGATCTTTCCAACTCAGGGATTGAACACAGGTCTCCCACATTGCAGGTGGATTCTTTACCAGCTTTATTAATATTTTTCTTGCATCTATGTTCATGAAGGAAATTGTTTAATAATTTTTCTTTCTCAAAAGCCTTGCCTAGCTTTTGGAGCAAGGTTATATTAATCTTGTGAAGTAAGTTGAGAAACTTTTTCTGTTTTCTGACCACCACAAAACTTTTTCTGTTTTCCGATGCTTTTGAACTGTGGTGTTGGAGAAGACTCTTGAGAGTCCCTTGGACTGTAAGGAGATCCAGCCAGTCCATCCTAGGGGAGATTGGTCCTGGGTGTTTATTGGAAGGACTGATGCTGAAGCTGAAACTCTAATACTTTGGCCACCTCACGCGAAGAGCTGACTCATTGGAAAAGACCCTGATGCTGGGAGGGATTGGGGGCAGCGGGAGAAGGGGACAACAGAGGATAAGATGGCTGGATGGCATCACCGACTCAATGGACATGAGTTTGAGTGGACTCCGGGAGTTGGTGATGGACAAGGATGCCTGGTGTGCTGTGATTCATGGAGTCGCAAAGAGTCGGACACGACTGAGTGAATGAACTGAACTGAACTGAATGGTCAGAAAACAGACCTAAAAAACCTAAAATCAGAATTTACTAAATAATATAAAACTTAACCAGGAATTCCTTGGTGGCCTGGTGGTTAAGACTTCTTGCTTCCACTGCAAGGGGCATGGGGACAATTAGAGCATTTTACAAAAGCTGTTCATGATAAACAACGACTTAGATTTTTAAAATAGAGAATATTTCACAACAGTTATTTATGATTGAAAAAATTAGGACTGTATATAAAATGCTTCCTTCTGTCATTAAATTTAGTGTATATTTCTGAAATGACTGTCTTTTTTTCCCTTCTACACCTCTCCTCCTGTTCTTGTTAATACCCCCATGTTACCCATCATCTTTTCTGGGCATACTTGCATTTCTGACATGTGTCCTTCCTTCACGGCTAGAAGTTGACATTAAGTTTTGTTGTTTTTCAATTCATGATGAATTTTGGGTAACAATTTCCACCTGCTGTTAGCAATACATTTCTGGTGTGTTGTCATCTTTTGGAAAATTGTGTTCCTCTTCTTTACCTTTTTTCCCGCCCCACCCCCCATAGTTAATTGAACAGAAGCTTTGGTCATTTCTTTTTGTTACTCATCCAAATAAGCCAGAGGGCTTCCCTAGTGGTCTAGTGGTTAAGAATCTGCCTGCCAATGCAGGGGACACGGTTCCTGTTCCAGAAAGGTTCCACATGTGGAAGAAACTAAGCCCAGGTACCACAGCTACTGAGATCGCCCTCTACAGTCTGTGTTGTGCTCAACAAGAGAAGCCCTCACACTGCAATAAGGACCCAATAAGCCAGAAATAAATGTCTTTTAAAAACCAGAAAGAGAAACTTTTAAGTTAAAAAAAAAAAAAAAAAGAGCTAGATTCTTCTAAACTATTAGCAGGAGGGCCTTTGGGGCAGGAGGCAAGATGGCTTTCCAGATTTACAAGTTCAAGGACTCCTTCTCTTTGCCATGTGCTGTGCTGAGTCGCTCAGTAGTGTCCAACTCTTTGCGACCTCATGGACTGTAGCCCGCCAGGCTCCCCTGTCCACGGGGATTCCCCAGGCAAGAATACTGGAGTGGGTTACCATGCCCTCCTCCAGGGGATCTTCCCAACTCCGGGATTGAACCTAGGTCTCCAGCATTGCAGGCAGATTCTTTACATCTGAGCCACCAGGGAAGCCCCTCTTTTGCCATAAGAATGGATTATTTCCTTAAAATTTGGTACCTCTGTATAGCCACAACCTCTGAGAACCTCTCCCAGTTAAGCAAGCATTTACCACCCACCCCCAACCCTAGGCTTCTTTATTTCACAGAAGACCTCACAGGCTGCCATCTCCCAAGTTCACCTAAGGTGATGAACTTAATATTAAAAGGAGAATTTTGCTGGCACTTTCTGAGATCTGCTGCCTCTGGGTCCCTCTGGGTGCTTTAAAACATTCTCTCAGATTTCCCTGGTGGTCCAATGGTGTTGAAGAAGACTCTTGAGAGTCCTTTGGACTGCAAGGAGATCCAACCATACAATCCTAAAGGAAATCAGTTCTGAGTATTCATTGGAAGGACTGATGTTGAAGCTGAAACTCCAATACTTTGGCCACCTCATGCGAAGAACTGACTCATTGGAAAAGACTGATGCTGGGAAAGATTGAAGGCAGGAGGAGACGGGGATGACAGAGGATGAGATGGCTGGATGGCATTACCGACTTGATGGACATGAGTTTGAGCATACTCCGGGAGTTGGTGATGGACAGGGAGGCCTGACGTGCTGCAGTCCATGGGGTCGCAGAGTCGGACGTGACTGAGCGACTGAACTGAACCAGTGGCTACGATTCCACGCTCCCAGTGCAGGGGGCCCAGGTTCAGTCCCTGGTCAGGGAACTAGGTCCCACATGCCACAGTGAAAATTGAAGATCCCGTGTGCCTCAACTAAGCCCCAGCACAGACAAATAAAGAAATATTTTTTTAAAAACAGAAGCATTCTGTCTCCACCTTTACTGGTATTTGAATCTGCTCAGTCAGCACTGCTCTCAGATATTCTCTCCGGGTGTTAGGCCTTTCCTCCCAGGAAGGAATATTTGCTTTTTTTAAGCAGTCACTGGGACCCTCCCTATTCGCCTGGTTTTCTGGAAGGATGCATGGGACTGCCTGCTCAGTGGGGAATTTGGTCACACAGATGCATAAGTTGGAGCTTGGAGGCACTGTATCTCCTAGCTTCACTGAAAATGTAGTATGTGTGTGTATTTCCAATCTCTTTACAGGTGTCAAGAAGAGAAATTTAGAAATAAACTGCTGCCATGTTCCCCTCAAAGCTCCACAAGGAGGCTTTTTAGAAAAGAGAAGTCCTTGGCAGTAGCAACCTTGGTGAGTTGGTTATGGTTCTATGGAGCTGTCCCTTGTCAGCTCAGAATCCTCACTTGTTCTCCAGCCTCAGGGAGAGCCTTTTGTTAACCGATTCCTGTCTGGTGCAAACACCAGGGTGCCCTTTTGTTCATTTACAATAAGAAATAAGCCTGTACGCCAGTCTATATCTGACGCAGGATACAGCATGCTTGGGGTTGGTGCATGGGGATGACCCACAGAGATGTTATGGGGAGGGAGGTGGGAGGGGGGTTCATGTTTGGGAACGCATGTAAGAATTAAAGATATTAAAATTAAAAAAATAAAAAAATAAAAAAATTTTTTTAAAAAAGAAATAAGCCTGTAGAGACCAGAGACCTGTTACTTCCCAGTCCCCACAACTCTCTCTCTCTCTTCTCTCTCTCTCTCACACACTCACACACATACACACACACACACACACACACACACACACACATCATTCAGGGGCCCGGCTGGAAATCACATCCTCAAATTTGATTAATTTGAGGAGATAATTTATTTACAAGGGTGTAGTGGGGTTTGTGGAGAAGGCAATGGCACCCCACTCTAGTACTCTTGCCTGGAAAATCCCATGGATGGAGGAGCCTGGTGAGCTGCAGTCCATGGGGTCGCTGAGAGTTGAACACGACTCAGTGACTTCACTTTCACTTTTCACTTTCATGCATCGGAGAAGGAAATGGCCACCCACTCCAGTGTTCTTGCCTGGAGAATCCCAGGGACGGCGGAGCCTGGTGAGCTGCCGTCTATGGGATCACACAGAGTCGGACATGACTGAAGTGACTTAGCAGCAGTGGGGTTTGAGGAGATAGTGTATTTACAAAGGTGTAGTGGGAGTTAGGGGCTTCCCTGGTGGCTCAGATGGTAAAGAATCTGCCTGTGATGAGGCGGACCCAGGTTTGATCCCTGAGTAGGGAAGATTCCCTGGAGGAGGGCATCGTAACCCACTCCAGTGTTCTTGCCTGGAGAATCCCCATGGACAGAGGAGCCTGGTGGGCTACAGTCCATGGGGTCACAAAGAGTCGTCTGCAACGGAGTGACCATGCACAGCACAGCACAGAGGGGTTTAGGGAATCACACGGGATATTGCACCCCCGGCCCAAAGGGATGAGCAGAGAAGAGATTACAGCAGAGGCTCGAACTCATTTTGTGCCACAAATCTCTTTGGCATTCTGGTACATCAAATTAAAAAAGACATAACAAAGTAAAACCATTACACTAAGTTTCAGTTATCAAAATATCCATAAATGTTGGGATAGAATAAACCATGTACTTACTACCACATGATAAGACAAGAGATTTAAAATGCAGGCAAGTTGAAGTTAGATTTTAATAAAGGTATATCTTTATAAAAGACATTGTTGCTGGCTTGAGTAAGAACTTTAGGGATTTCCCTGATGGTCCAGTGGCTGAGACTCTGTGTTCCCAATGCAGGGGGTGCAGGTTCGATCCCTGGTCAGGAAACTAGATCCCACATGCTGCAACTAAAAGACTAGGGCAGCCAAATAAATACAATTAATTTAAAAAATAATTTTAAACTGTGAAGTGGTCTTTGACAAGGTGACACATGTAATGCTGGATTTGAGAAGAGTATGTACTTTCTTATCTTTTCCAAATTCACAGACCTCCTGAGACTTATTCCCTGGACTTCTGAAACCTGGAAAAGGACAGAGTCATGTAGAGCAGGTTGCCTGGAGGGGAGCCTTGCCCATAGATGGAGGTGTGAGCCAGCCCGAGGTGGCCTTGTAGGAAAGGAGCCAGAGGGATGAATACCCTTAACTTAATGTTCTCCCGCCCTGCTCTTTCCCTGCCAGGCTCCCCATCAGCCGAAACAGCCAGAAGTCAGAGGTGCCCTTGGCATGGTCTGTACAGGTTAGTCTCTTGGGACAGAGAACAGAGTGTGAGAGGGAAAATGGAGGGGACAAGCAGAAGACATCATGCCACCCCTCCATACACACACACAGACAAGCTTTGTGGCCAGTGTATTTTCTTTGCGGAGGTACCCAGGGGGCCTAATTCTAACAGGGTTTCCCCTGCAGAGTGTAGAACTATATCAAGGCCCCCCTACCCCTTAGCAACAGGGCACCAGGCTCATAAAGGATGCTAACCTCACAGGGTTCTAGAGGGCCATCTCCTGAGCCAGCTCAGCATTCTCTCCCTGACTGCTTGGCTTGGAGACTAACAACCCTGGTCTTGGAGACACTTCCTTTTTTCTGCCTCCAAGACCCACAGCCCCACCGCCCAATGTCACATACTTCAGCCACAGTTATACCTTTGGTGAGTATAGCAAGTCCTGCAGGCTGGGGAGTCCAATCACTTCAGGGCCTGTGGCTCTCAACCTTGAGTGTGTGTCAGAATCATCTGAGGCATTTGTTGAAAAGCTATTGCTGGATGCCACCCCTAGAGTTTCTGATTCGGTAGGTCTGGGATGGATCCATTTCTGACATATGCTGGTGGAAGGATCACTCATTGAGAGCCACTGCTTTAAGGAGACTGCTTGTCTCTGCTGAGATCTAGAGTTTGCAGCCTCACTGTCAGAAAGTTACCCACTTGCCTTATTTCCAGGTTCATGGTGGATTCCTGGCTCCCTGGCAGCTCTGTGCCCAGAGGCCCCACCTCCCCTTTAGCTCTGACTGCAGACTCTCTGTGGTCTGTGGAGGATGGGGTGGGGTGGGGTGGGGTGGGCAGAGGCTCCTGGGTTTGGGTGGGAGGCGTCTTCTTGCATCACTGCTCCTCACAGGCTTTCCCATGTCTGTGTTTATGCTGAGTTTCACTTATTTGTCCATCTTGTTGCTCTTTGCTCTTCACTTTTGTCCCATGGTCAGAGTAGCTATCACTTTCTCTTTCCCAGGGAGTCCTCCTGAGCATCTCAGCTCTGCCTCACCCTGGTCATCTGCCAAGTCACCTTTAGGGAAAGGCTGCGTGGGGAGGTAATCTCAGTCCAAATAAAAGCCAGATTCTCTCCAACAGCCTACAAGATTCTCCCCAACAGCCTACAAGGCTGTAGGCAATCTGGCCTCATCTCCTGCCTCTGTTTCCCCTCACACACCCAGCTCCAGCTACGCTAGCCTCCTGCTGCTTCACAAATACTCAGACATCCAGACATGTCCTCACTCTAGGACCTTTGCATTTTTTGTTCCCTGTGCTTGAAGTGCTCCTCTCCTGCATATCCACGAGGCTTGGTCCTTCACCTGCTTGAAATCTTTGCTGAAATATCCCTTTCTTAGGGAAGCATCCCTGAGCACCTTATTTATTTATTTTTAAGTAATATTTATTTATTTCACCACACCCGATGTTAGTTGTGGCACACAGGATCTTCGATCTTCACTGAGCCCTGAGAACTCTTAGTTGTGGCACGTGGGATCTAGTTCCCTGACCAGGGATCAAACCTGGGCCCCTGGCATTGGGAGCACAGAGCCTTAGCCACTGGACCACCGGGGAAGTCCCCCTGAGCACCCTATTTAAATCTGCAGTCCATGCAGCCCTTTCTATCTCCCTCCCTACTTTGCTCTTCTCCATAGGCACCTACCATCTTTGATATACTTGTTTTTCTTATCTGTCTTCCTTAATTAGATTGTCCATGAGGACCTCATTGGGCCAAGCAAGGCGCCTGGCATATAGTAAGTACTCAATAAACATTTGTTGAATGAGTGTATGAATTTAAAAAATGGATTTCCCCCACTAGGCACTGAGACCTTCGGGAGGGCAGGTTTGCAGTCTTCCCTGCAGAGGAAGAGATAGCAATAAAGGGAACTCAAGAGGCTAGAGTCCCCTCCAGCATCTCCCCAACCCGTATGGGTCAGGGCAAGGGCAGTGAGAAGTGAAAACTCCCTTCTGCAGAAGGGGAAATAGGTTGGGGTGGGGGTGGGGATCAGAGAAAAGGAAAGGTGTGCCCATCAGTGCTAAGATTGTGGCTGGAGCTCAGCGCAGGGAGTTTAGACAGAAGTGTCTCAGTGAGGGGGATGCACAGTCCTCATCTCCCCTAAAGCCACTAGCCCAAAGGAGTGTGCCTAGGAGGGCATTTATCAGGGGCTGCTGCCCACTCTGTTGAGTAAGGAGTGGGGAGCTACTCCCACTCTGCCGAACCCACAGTGTCCAGCATCCTTCACATCCTTAAGGTTAGCCTCACCTTTGGCTCTTTTATCCACTAACACTGTCTTTTTCAGCACCACTGGCCTCCAAAGAATCCACTGTCTTTTTTTGACTGTGGCATGCAGCTTGTGGGATTTTAGCTCCCCGACCAGGGACTGAACCTGGGCCTGAGGCAGTGAGAGGAGTCCTAACTACTGAATCACCAGGGAATTCTCCCACTTAAGAATCTACTTAAATTCTCAAATTTCAGAGATCTGTAGACTTCACTGAAAATTTCAAAGGAGATAAGATGAAGGGATTACATTGCCTATCCTAAAGCAAACAAACTAAGACTCCCTTGTCAGACACTTCCGTATTTCCAAGTGCCTCTCTGGAGCCACCAGGCCGGAAGTGAAGTATCTCTCCCTTTCCAGACCCTGCACTCATCTTGCCACCCTCCTGGATCTGCCAGCGACTTCAGGTTCTTCTCCGGTCCAGAGTACAGAAAAATTTAGTCTGCCTTCCCTCAGCTTCCTATCCAAACCTGTGTGTCCAGACTTGTGAAACCTGGGCCTCAGTCACCTGAAATTCCAGAACTGTTCAGAGATCCTCTCTTCCTGAGAATCAATGCCCCTGGGGTCTTACAGACCTTCCCCCATGGTTTATCAGAACATTTCTTACATGTACACCCTGGGCTCTCCTTTAGAGGAATTAAGAATGTTGTTTTCTCGTCTCCTTTCTAGACCCCACTCCCCCTTCTTCTTGGGCGCTACTGTCAGCAGAAGCTGATGAGGAAGTGAGGCCTGGGACTTAGAGGAGGAGGGAATGAGGGGAAAGGGGAAGTTTAGGAGGCAGGCCTCCAGGAAGCTGATGGGAGAGGAGAGCTGGCAGGCAGAGAAGGCACCCAGTCTGGGTTGTTTCCTCCAACATCTCAACCAGCACCTGCTGAGCCATGAGCGAAACTAGGGATTTACAGGGTAGGGAAGGTGGAATAGGCAGGATTCTAAAATGGGAAAAAGGAATTGGACAGTACCGGGCTCGGGGGCTGGGAAGCTGGCCTATGAAAGCAGAACTGTAATGGCTTCAAGGCTGAGCTGGGAGTGAGGAGAGGAAAGTGGGGGTGAGGCTACATTAACCTTTGCGCTCCTTCAGGAGGAAAAGCCTTTGGGCTGCTGAAGGCCCAGCAGGAAGAGAGAATCAATGAAATCAACCAGGTAAAAGGAAGGGCCTTGGCCAGGGCGGTGGGTGGGGTGGATGGGGGGAGTGTTGCTGGACCGGGGTGGGGTCCCTACCCAGGTTCTTGCTTTCCCCTTACAGCAATTCCTGGATGATCCCAAATACAGCAGTGATGAGGACCTGCCCTCCAAACTGGAAGCCTTCAAGAGTGAGGGGACAGCTGTAGGGGTGGAGAAGGGGGTGACGAGGGTAGGATTTCCCCAGGAAGAGAGAGGACAGAAGAAACAAAGTCTATTTAAAAAAAAATAATTTTATCTATTAGTATTTATTTTTATGTATTTTGGCCGAGCTGGGTCTTCATTGCTCAACAGGCCTTTCCCCAGTTTCGGGGAGCAGGGGTTACTCTCTAGTTGTGCTGCATGGACTTCTCATTTTGGGGGCAAGAGGGCTTCAGTAGTTGCGGTTCCCTGGGCTCTACAGAACAGTCTCAGTAGTTCTGGCACTTGGGCTTATTTGCTTTGTGGCATATATGGGATCTTCCTAGGCCAGGGATCGAACCCGTGTCTCCTGCATTGGCAGGCCGGTTCGCTACCACTAAGCCACTAGGGAAGCACACAAAGTCTACTTTTGAGGTGGGAAAAAGGAAGGTTGCCTCTGTTGCCGCCCTAGTAACAGCCCCTTTCCCTGGCCTGCCCCTCTCTCAGTACCCTCTCTAGTTCCCTACACCTTAACAGGGCCCCTTAGCTCCCCAACCCGTACTTCCTCTACCTGCCCCATCCCCTCCTCCTCTTCTCCTATCTGCAACCCCTTTCTTAATCCCTGCCCCGCCTCTGCCTGTGACCCTCCAGCCAGTGCTGACCCTCTCTGCTTTCTCCCCTCATCCAGAGAAGTACATGGAGTTTGACCTGAATGAAGATGGAGGTATCGGTGAGAAAAGGGTGATTTGGGGGAAGTGTGCAGATCTAGGAAGAGGGAGGTCTTTCCTACAGTGCTTCATTTCCAGTGGTTTGGGAGAGATGACAGTGACCAGAGTAGGGTGTGTGTGTGTGTGTTAGTTGTGTGTGTGTGTGTGCGTGTGTTAGTTGTGTGTGTGTGTGTGTGCGTGTGTGTGTGTTAGTTGCTAAGCTGTGTCTGACTCTTTGCGATCCCATGGACTGTAGCCTGCCAGGCTCTGCTGTCCATGGAATTCTCCAGGCCAGAATACTGGAGTAGGCTGCCGTTTCCTTCTCCACCAGAGTAAGATGGGGAATGGTAATGAGGAGGTGGAGGTAACAGAGAGAGAGAGAAAGGCTTCCCTCTTCTCACCCCCATCTTCTGCGCCTCCAGATATCATGTCCCTGAAGCGAATGATGGAGAAACTTGGGGTCCCCAAGACCCACCTGGAGCTAAAGAAATTAATCATGGAGGTATCCAGTGGCCCTGGGGAGACTTTCAGCTACTCTGACTTTCTCAAGATGATGTTGGGCAAGAGATCTGCCATTCTAAAAATGTGAGAGTCCAGTTCCAGCCTCTCCTACACTTATCTGTTTTCTCTTCCCCCTGCCTCCATCCCCAGGCTCACCTTCTACACATAGCCCAGAGTGCATTTCTCTTCTGTCTTTTGAGAGACCCTTCCCAGGTCCTATTCTTATTCATGATTTTGGTCCCCACAGCCCACAGGACTCTCACTCCTGCCCTTTCTCCTTCTTCTCCCACCCTCACAACCCTCATCCTTTTCTGGACTTTCACAGCACACTAAAACTTACTCTCTTGAGAAGATTGTCCTCTAATCCCCGTGTCTCTTCCCATCTCAACCAGGATCCTGATGTATGAAGAGAAAGCAAGAGAACAGGAGAAGCCAACAGGTCTCCCAGCCAAGAAAGCTATCTCTGAGTTGCCCTGATTTGTGGTGAGGGAGATGTGGTGGGATTGAAGGGGCTTCTAATGACTCCAACATAGAAAAAGAAGACAAAATTGTGAACCAGACCCAGACTAACTTAAATAAATTACCCTCCTTCAGATGAATTCAGTTTGGTCACTGTTTGATTTTTTCCCCCTGGGTTTGGGAAGGGGTGAAGCATCTTTGAGAGAAAGGTAGCAAGGATTTGCCCATATGAGCAGTCTATCAACAATTCTGTAGTATATTTACCACATAGCAGATGACTTTGTCCATCAGGGGGGATGTATAAGATAGCCTGACCTCAAGGAATTTAAGTGGGATGAAAAGACATGTATAGACCAAAAAAAAAAAATCACTCAAGCTCATGATGAAGAGCAAAGATTACTTTGAACCAACATCCTCTATTACTAAAAGCTTTGTAACCTCAGAAAATCCTTCAGCCTCTCTGAGTCTTTCATTTGAAAATGAGAATAAGAGGATCTACCCTGGAGCGCCTGACATATCATAAGCCCTCAATAATATTTAAAACTTGAATGGATGGATGGATAGAGGAAAGAACTGGTGTTACTCAGTTAAGGATTCACAACACTATAATGGCTGATAATCTAAGCGAAAATGAGTCTTGAGGTCCTTTCGGAGGCAAGCTACAAAAACTGAGCCTAATAAAAGGAAAAGGGGCTTGTACTAGGAGAGTATTGAGGGCAGATTCCAGGAATACAGGATCCCTGGAATGGCAGATAGGATTAAATAGCCAACTTCAGGAAAGGCAAGAAGCCTGAGTGTTCCCAGGCCTTTGGTGAGGTTATTCCTGAACTTTTCCCCCAAAGGGTCCAGTCCAGTTAACTCCAGCAACTCTGAGTTGCTGGCCACTGTTTCAGATTTCCCTACTCCCTGGAAAGCAAAAATCAAATTGGCCCAGCTTGTTTCAGGTCCTTAGGAGAGACCAGGCCCGTCAGGTCACATGTATTGGCCCTTTCCAGTGGTAAAGCCAGGTTGGCATCTTAAGAGTGCTACAGTAACTGTATAGGACTTCAGATGAGGAAGAGATCAATGTGGGTTCAATAAAATATCTGCATATAACAAAATTAATAGCTAACCTTAATTGAGCACCTACTATATACTGGGTAGATGCTTTCTGTGTATTAATTCTTCCCAACAATTCTGGTGACACAAAGGACAGAAAGGATCTGGGGCTTAACTTTGTTCATTCAGGATAAACTGGGTTATATTCATACAATGGACTCTTATTACATAACAATAAGAATGCACAAACTACCACATGCAACAATGTAGGTTAATTCCAATAATACAATGTTGATAAAAAGCAGACAGAAAAGAACCCTCACTGGACGATTCCATTTGAATAAAGTACAAAGCAAGCAAAACTAATATATATTATTAGAAATCAGGATAATAGCCTTGGAGGAGGACACTGACTAAAAGAGCCCTTGGCAGCTTCTGTGCTAGTTAAGGCTCTGTTTTTGGTTACATGCTCTGCTCAGTTCATGAAAAGTTATGAAAATTTCATATATATATATATATATATGAGAAAGGCATGGCAACCCACTGCAGTATTCTTGCCTGGAAAATCCCATGGACAGAGGAGCCTGGTAGGTTACGGTCCATGGGGTCGCAAAGAGTTGGACAGGACTGAACTGACTTGGCATGCATGTATGTATATATGTATAATGCACACACACACACATACTTTGATAAGATTTTAAAAATCATTTATTGGGCATTAACTATGTTCCATCCCCTATTCCAGGTGCCTGGGATATAAAAGTAACAAAACAAAGATCCCTGCCTTTATGAAGTTTATCTTCTACTGCAGTAACTGGTATGGGAGGAGGACAGATAATGAAGAGTAAATATCATTTTAAATTTCTATGCTCTATTTAAAAATGACAGTATTATGAAAAAAAAAAGAGCAAGTTAAAGGGAATCAGGGGTGCCAAGATGGTCAGGGAAGATTAAAATGCTGAAAGGGTAATCAGGAGAGGATTTGGTGAGGAGGTGACCAACACTGAACAAAAACTTCAAGAAAATACAGCAGCGAGCCACGCGGGTTTCTGGGCGAAGAGCCACTTGTGCACAAGGAAAGGAGCAGAGAGGGCCCTAGAGTGAGAAAGGCCTGTGCAGATAAAGAGAGTGCTGCTGCTAAGTCACTTCAGTGGTGTCTGACTCTGTGCGATCCCATAGACAGGAGCCCACCAGGCTCCCCCGTTCCCGGGATTCTCTACGCAAGAAAACTGGAGTGGGCTGCCATTTCCTTCTCCAATGCATGAAAGTGAAAAGTGAAAGTGAAGTCACTCTGTCGTGTCCGACTCTTCACAATCCCATGGACTGCAGCCTACCGGGCTCCTCCGTCCATGGGATTTTCCAGGCAAGAGTACTGGAGTGGGGTGCCATTGCCTTCTCCGATAGAGACAGTAATAAGATAAAGAGAGTAATAAGAAAAAAAAAAAACCAATAGGGGGCTGATCAAATCAGTCAATCCTGAAGGAAATCAGAACTGAATATTCACTGGAAGGACTGATGCTGAAGCTGAAACTCCAATACTTTGGCCACCTGATGCGAAGAACTGACTCACTAGAAAATACCCTGATGCTGGGAAAGATTGAAGGCAGGAGGAGAAGGGGAAGATAAAGGATGAGATGGTTGGGTGGCATCACCAACTTGATGGACATGAGTTTGAGCAAACTTCGGGAGTTGGTGATGAACAGGGAGGCCTGGCATGCTGCAGCCCATGGGGTTGCAAAGAGTCAGACATGACTGAGCAACTGAACTGAACTGAACTGAATAGGGGGCCAACTCATCTAGGGTCTTGTAGGCTGCAGTAAGGACTTCAGCTTTTATTCTGAGAGAAATGGAGTGGCATTGCAGGACTCTGAGTAAAGGAATGCTCTGCAACCTCCTTTGAGAAAAGACCCACTCTGACTTCAGTGTAGAGAACACTGTAGGAGCAGAGGTAAGCACAAGATGACCAGTTAGGAGGCTGTTCCTGTAAACCTGGTGAGAGATAAGGATGGCTCAGATCAAGGCAGAAGCAGTGGAAGTGAAAAGGTGGGATTCTGGATGTTTTCTCAAGCTAGGATTTCCTGTCTGATTGAAAGTGTAGCGTGTCACAACTAAAGGAATTGATGAGGTTTCCAGGGTTTTTGACTTAACTGGAATTTTCATTTTTATAAAACATTTACTTATTTATATTTATTTATTTGGCTGTGCTGGGTCTTAATTGTAGCACACAGGATCTTTGATCTTCGTTGTGACATGCAGGATGTTTAGTTGTGGAATGTGGGATATAGTGCCCCAATCAGGGATCGAACTCAGACCCCCTGCATTAGGAGTATGAAGTGTTAGCCACTGGACCACCAGGGAAGTCCCTGGAATTTTTAAACTGTCATCAGCTGAGATGGTGAAGGTTGTGGACAGAGAAGTTATTAAAAGACTAGAGATAAAATTGAGAAGGAAATGGCACCCCACTTCAGTACTCTTGCCTGGAAAATCCCATGGACGGAGGAGCCTGGTAGGCTGCAGTCCATGGGGTCGTAAAGAGTCGGACAGGACAGAGCGACTTCACTTTCACTTTTCACTTTCATGCATTAGAGAAGGAAATGGCAACCTATTCCAGTGTTCTGGCCTGGAGAATTCCAGGGACAGAGGAGCTTGGTGGGCTGCTGTCTATGGGGTTGCACAGGGTTGGACACGACTGAAGCGACTTAGCAGCAGCAGCAGCAGAGGTCAAAATGTTTGCTTTTGGACATACTGAATTTGAAGCCATCTGTCAGACATCTAAGAGGTGATGGCAAGTACACAGCTGTGCATACAAGTCCGGTGTTGGAAGTGAGGTCTCTGACGAAGATACACACTGGGAAGTTATTAGCATATAAACATTATTTCAAGCCATGAAGCTGATATCCTTGACACTTGCAGTTTGAGTAGAAGGTGGGGATGAAGACTTGACTGGAGTGGCTTTAGCAAAGAAAGAGACGAGAGAAACTGGAGATAGTGAGTACAGAGAGAGCTTCCAAGAAATTTTGCTGTGGTAACTGTCCAGGGGAAGGGGACAAGAGAATCATTTGAAAGTTTGAGAACTGAAGTCATCTCAACCATCTTAATGAGCCTTAATAACCATCTTATCCTGAGCCTCAGGATAAAGTTCTTACCAGATTCTTACTAAATTTTCCACTCTCATTTTCCATAATGGACAGGCAGGCGTAGGTTCCAAATCCATGCCTCTGCTTATCAGTTCACAGGGCCCGAGATGTGCACTCGCTCCTCAAAACTGGCTAAATCTTAACAAGTTCTTCGTATCAGTTAATAACTTTCCCTAATCACTTTCAGACTTTCCCAGAAACATTTCTGAACCTACCCAGGCACAGTCTGATTCTTATTCCTCTACTTCTATAATATAAATTAGTAACTAAAATGGATGAGAATGGGTGAATTTAATTCAGATGACCACTGTATCTACTCTGCGGGCAAAAATCTCTTAAAAGAAATGGAGCAGCCTTCATAGTCAACAAAAGAGTCCAAAATGCAGTACCTGAGCAATCTCAAAAATGACAGAATGATCTTGGTTCATTTCCAAGGCAGACCATTCAACATCAAAGTAATCCAAGCCTATGCCCCAACCACTAATGCTGAGGAAGCTGAAGTTGAACAGTTCAAGACCTTCTAGAACTAAGACCAAAAAAAGATGTTCTTTTCATCATAGGGAACTGGAATGCAAAAGTAGGAAGTCAGAATAACAGAATACCCAGAATAACAGGCAAGTTTGAGCTTGGAGTACAAAATGAAGCAAGGAAAAGGCTAACAGAGCTCTGTCAAGAGAACACACTGGTCATAGAAAACACCCTTTGCCAACAACCCAAGAGATGACTCTACACGTGGATATTACCAGATGGTCAATACCAAAATCAGATTGATTATATTCTTTGCAACCTAAGATGGAGAAGCTCTATACAGTCAGCAAAAACAAGATACGGAGCTGACTATGGCTCAGATCATGAGCTCCTTATTGCAAAATTCAAGCTTAAATTGAAGGAAGCAGGGAAAAATACTAGACTGCTCAGTATGACCTAAATGAAATCCCTTATGATTATACAGTGGAGGTGATGAATAGATTCAAGGGATTAGATCTGGTAGACAGAGAGCCTGAAGAACTATGGACAGAGGTTCATGACACTGTACAGGAGGCAGCGACCAAAACCATTCTAAAGAAAAAGAAATGCAAGAAGGCATGATGATTGTCCGAGAAGGCCTTACAATAGCTGAGAAAGGAAGAGAAGCAAAAGGCAAAGCAGAAAGGGAAAGATACACCCAACTGAATTCAGAGTTCCAGAGAACAGCAAGGAGAGATAAGAATGCCTTCTTAAGTGAACAATGCAAAGAAATAGAGGAAAACAGTAGAATGGGAAAGACTAGAGATCTCTTCAAGAAAACTGGAGATACCCAGGGAACATTTCATGCAAAGATGGGCACACTAAAGGACAGAAACAGCAAGGACCTAACAGAAGCTGAAGCTATTAAGAAGAGGTGGTAAGAAGACACAGAAGAACTATACAAAAAAGGTCTTAATAACCTAGATAACCATAACAGAGTGGTCACTCACCTAGAACCAGACATCCTAGAATGTGAAGTCAAGTGGGCCTCAGGAAGCATTATTATGAGCAAAGCTAGTGGAGATGATGGAATTCCAGCTGAGCTATTTTAAATCCTAAAAGAAAATGTTGTTAAAATGCCACACTCAATATGCAAGCAAATTTGGAAAACTCAGCAATGGCCACAAGACTGGAAAAGGTCAGTTTTCATTCCAATCCCAAAGAAAGTCAAGGCTAGAATGTTCAAACTACCATACAATTGTACTCATTTTACATGCTAGCAAGGTAAATGGCAATCCACTCCAATAATATTGCCTGGAAAATCCCATGGACAGAGGAGCCTGGTAGGCTACGGTCGGTCAGTCTACGGGTCGCAAAGAGTCGGACACGACTGAGTGACTTCACTTTCACTTTCAAGGTAATGCTCAAAATTCCTTCAAGCTAGGCTTCAACAGTATGTGAACTGAGAACTTCCAGGTGTACAAGCTAGATTCAGAAAAGGCAGAGTAACCAGAGATCAAAATGCCAACATCCACTGGATCATAGAAAAAGCAAGAGAATTCCAGAAAAACATCTGTTTCACTGACTACACAAAAGCCTTTTACTATGTGGATCACACCAAACTATGGAAAATTCTTTAAGAGATGGGAATACCAGACCACCTTACCTGCCTTCTGAAAAGCCTGTATGCAGGTCAAGAAGTAACAGTTAGAACTGGACATGGAACAATGGACCGGTTCAAAACTGGGAAAGGAGTACATCAAGGCTGTATATTGTCACCCTGCTTATTTAACTTATATGCTGAGTACTTCATGCTAAATACCAGGCTGGATGAAGCACAAGGTGGAATCAAAATTGCTGGGAGAAATATCAACAATCTCAGATATGCAGATGATACCACTTTAATGGCAGAAAGAGAAGAGGAACTACAGAGCCTCTTGATGAAAGTGAAAGAGGACAGTGAAAATGGTGGCTTAAAATTCAACATTAAAATAACTAAGATCACATCATCTGGTCCCATCACTTCATGGCAAATAGATGGGGAAATAGCGGCAGATTTTATTCTCTCAGGCTCCAAAATCACTGTGGTTGATGACTACAGTCATGAAATTAAAAGACGCTTGCTCTTTGGAAGAAAAGCTATGACAAACCTGGACAGCGTATTAAAAAGCAGAGACATCACTTTGCTGACAAAGTGTATAGACAAAGCTATGGTTCTTCCAGTAGTCATGTACAGATGTGAAAGTTGAATGATAAAGAAGACTGAGCACTGAAGAACTGATGCTTTTGAATTGTGGTGCTGGAGAAAACTCTTGAGCATCCCTTAGACAGAAAGGAGATCAAACCAGTCAATCCTAAAGGAAATCAACCCTGAATACTTATTGGCAGGACTGATGCTAAAGCTGAAGCTCCAATACTTTGGCCACCTGATGCAAAAAGCTGATTCAATGGAAAAGACCCTGATGCTGGGAAAGACTGAGGGCAGGAGAAAAGGGGAAGATAAAGGATGAGATGGTTAGATGGCATCAGTGACTCAATGGACATGAGTTTGAGTAACCTCAGGGAGAGAGTTAAAGACAGAGGAGCCTAGCATGCTTCGGTCCATGGAGTCGAAAAAGCTGGACAGGACTGAGCAGCTGACTGGACAACAACTTCTAAAATTTTCTGTGCATATCTCTGGTGCCTTCAGAACATAGTTGTTGTTAATGGGTCACTGAAGAAATCAGAGGAAATTAAAACACAGCTGGAGGCAAATGAAAATGAAAACACAATGATCTAAACTCCATGGGATGCAGCAAAAATATTTCTAAGAAGGAAGTTTATAATGATACAAACCTACTTCATGAACCAGGAAAAACCTCAAGTAAACAATCTAACTTTACACCTAAAGGAACTAGAGCAAGAAGAACAAACAAAACCTAAAATTAGTAGAAGAGAAGAAATAATAAAGATAAGAACAGAAATAAATGAAATAAAGAAAAAAAATACTAATGAAACTAAGAGTTATTCTTTGAAAAGATAAAATCAATAAACCTGTAGCCAGACTCATCAAGAAAAAGAGTCTAAATCAATAAAATCAGAAATGAAAAAGAAGTCAAACTGACACCACAGAAATAGAAAGAATCGTAAGTGAAAATGAAAGCTGCTAAGTTGTGTCCGACTCTTTGTGACCCCAAGGACTATACAGTCCATGTAATTCTCCAGGCCAGAATACTGCAGTGGGTAGCCGTTTCCTTCTTCACTGGATCATCCCAACCCAGGGATCAAACCCAGGTCTCCCACATTGCTGGAGGGTTCTTTACCAGCTGAGCCACCAGGGAAGCCCAAGAATACTGGAGTGGGTAGCCTATCCCTTCTTCAGCAGATCTTCCCGACCCAGGAATCAAACTGGGGTCTCATGCATTGCAGGAGGATTTCTTTACCAGCTGACCTACTAAGGATCATAAGAAATTGCTACAAAAAGTTATATGCCGACAAAATGGACAACCTAGAAGAAATGGACAAATTCCTAGAAATGTTCAATCTCCTAAGAGTGAATCAGGAAGAAACAGAAAATATGAATAGACCAGTTACTGAAATTGACTCAGTAATTTAAAAAAAAAAACACCTTCCAACAAGCAAAAGTTCAGAACCAGAATGTTTCTACCAAAGATGAATTCTACCAAACATTTAAAGAAGA
Organism: Ovis canadensis; assembly: GCF_042477335.2. Classification (NCBI taxonomy): domain Eukaryota; kingdom Metazoa; phylum Chordata; class Mammalia; order Artiodactyla; family Bovidae; genus Ovis; species Ovis canadensis. Next base: position 41,880,087 of record NC_091264.1, on the reverse strand, counting down.
TTTAACATCCATCTTTCTCAAACTATTCCCAAAAACTGAAGAGGAAGAAACACCTCTGAACTCACTCAATGAGGCCGGTATCACCCTGATATCAAAACCAGATAAAGATATCATGAAAATATAAAAATTATAGGCCAATATCACTGATGAACAGAGATTCAAAAAAAATCAGCAAATGGAATTCAACAATACATTGCACATGTACACCCTGATCAAGTGGGATTTATCCCAAGGATGCATGGATGGTTCAATGTCCACAAATCAATCAATTCGATACACCACATTAACAAACTGAGGAGGAAAAATCATATGGTCATCTCAGTAGATATAGGAAAAAGCTTGTGACAAATTTAACATTCATTTATGATTAAAACTCTCTGGAAAGTGGGCAGAGAGGGGATACACCTCAACATAATAAAGGCCATATATGGCAATCCCACAGCTAACATCATACTCAACGGTGAGAAGCTGAAACATTTCCTTTAAGATCTCACCACTTTTATTCAACATAATATTGGAAGTCCCAGCTATAGGAAGTCAGACAAGAAAAAGAAATTAAAATTTCAAATTAGAAAGGAAGAAGTAAAACTGTCAGTTTGAAAATGATACACATAGAAAATTCTAAATGAATTTGGTAAGTTTAAAAATTTGCAACTTTACCAATGAATCTGGTAAAATTGCAGGATATAAAATTAATACACAGATATCTGTTGCATTTCTATATACTACCAATGAACTATCAGAAAGAAAAAGTAAGAAAACAGTACCATTTATAATTACATCAAAAAGAATAAAATACCTGGGGACAAATCAAACTAAGGAGGCAAAACACCTGTACTCAGAAATCTGTAGGACACTGATGAGAGAAACTGAAGACAACACAAACAAATGGGAAGGCACCATGCTCAGGGATTGGAAGAATTAAAATTGTTAAAATGATCATGCTACTCAAGGCAATCTGCAGATTCAATGCAATCCCTGTCAAAATACCAATGGCATTTTTCAAAGAACTAGAACAAATAATCTGAACATTTGTGTAGAAACACAAACACACACAAAATGAAAAGTCACAACACTGAGAAAGAACAAGATTAAAAAATGGGCAGAGGACCTGACTAGACATGGAGAACAACACAGAGATTCTTCAAAAATAGAACTACAATACAATAGAGTAATTCTAGTCCTGTGTCTTTATCTGATGGAAATGAAGACATTAATTCAAAAGATATATTTACCCCATGTTCACTGAAGCATTATTTATAATAGCCAAGATATGGAAGCAACCTAAGTGCCCACCGATAGGTGAATGGATAAAGAAGATGGTGTGTGTGTATGTGTGTATGTGTGTCAGTGTGGTGGAATATTACTCAGCCAGGAAAAAGAAAGCAACCTTGCCATTTGTGTCAACATGGTGGACCTAAAGAGTATCATGCTAAGTCAGACAAAGAAGACAAATATTGTATGATTTCACTTATGTATAATCTATAAAACAAATGTAACAAAGCAGAAATAGACACAGATACAGAGAACAAACAGGTAGTTGGGGGAAGGGTAAGGAGAGAAATAGGTATGGATTAAGCAACAGAAACTTCCGGTTACAAAATAACTGAGTCCTAGATATGAAATGTACAGTTGTAGGGAATATAGTCAATAATTATTCATGGTGACAGATGATAACTAGACTTATGATGATCATTTTGAAATATTGATATTTAATCACAGTGTTGTATACCAAGAACTAACATAGTATTGTAGGCTAACTATACTTCAAAAACAAACAAACTCATAGAGAAAGAAATCAGACTTGTGGTGGAGAGAGAGGGAAATGAATGAAGGCAGTCAAGAAATATCAATTTCCAGTTATAAGTAAATACTAGACATGTAATATACAGCATGATAAATACAATTGAAACTGATGAAAGTTGTTAAGAGTAAATTGTCAGAGTTCTCATCACAAGGAAAAAAATACATTTTTTTCTGTTTAAGCTTGTAACTGTATGAGATGATGGATGTTCACTAAATATGGTAATCACTTCATGATGTTTGTAAGTCCAATCATTATGCTATACACCTTAAATTTACGTAGTTGCAGAAGGCAATGGCACCCCACTCCAGTACTCTTGCCTGGAAAATCCTATGGACAGAGGAGCCTTGGTGGGCTGCAGTCCCTGGGGTCGCTAAGAGTCGGACAGGACTGAGCGAATACACCTTAAATTTATGTAGTACTGTGTGTCAATTCTGTCTCAGTAAAACTGGAAGAAAAAATAATGTATCACCGTTGGTGCATCAATTGTAACAAACGTGCCACACTAATGCACAATGTTAATAATAGGGAAAACTGAGGTAGGGGAAGGAATATACTAGCATTCTCTGTACTTTCTGCTCAATTATTCTGTAAACTTAAAACCGCTTTGATAAAAATCTATTTTACGTGTGTGTGTTAATCGCTCAGCCGTGTCCGACTTTTGTAACCCCATGGACTGTAGCCTGCCAGAATCCTCTGTCCATGTAATTCTCCAGGCAAGAATACTGAAGAAATGGAGTGGTTGCCATTTCCTTCTCCAGGAGATCTTCCCCACCCAGCGATCCAACCTGGGTTTCCTGCGTTGCACGCAGATTCTTTACCAGGGAAACCCCTATTTTTTTAATATATACTAAATGGGTAAAAAATAGCTGTTGAATGATTTGCTGAACAAGTAGGGGGTATGATTAGAGCAGAATAAATCCATGGGTTTGCAGAGTCGGAGGACTCAGCACGCGGGCGAAAGCTCTCTTTCTCTCTCTCTCTCACACACACACACACACACACACACACACGTAACAGAGCTTCCCAGGTGGCTCTCTGCCAGTGTGGGAGATGCAAGAGACATGGGTTCGATACCTGGATTGGGAAGATCACCTGGAGTAGGAAATGGCAACCCAGTTCAAGATCGCCTGGAAAATTCCACCGGACAGAGGAGCCTGGAAGGCTACAGTCCATGTAGTCCCAGTCCATGCGGTCCCAAAGAGTCAGACACGACTGAGCGACTACACACACACACACACACACACACACACACACGGAGCGACTACACACACACACAGACGACTGAGCGACCACACACACACACACACACACACACACACACACGTAATAGGAGACAAAGGAGGGGAATGGTACTGCATTCCGCAGAATTAAACCCGTTATGAAGTAAACGGAAACTGTCAATATCAGATATATAAATATACTCATGAAAATTATAGATTATAAAGTTAAATGCCTTAGTCATTAGTTGCCAATATTTTGAGGAATAGGTTATTTGTACCCTATCTTTGTCCAAACGATTTGCATATATTATGCAAATATTATGCAAATAAGTAGAACTACTCACAGACTGCCTATGTTCCGTGATGCATTCCCTGGACTCTTGGATTGGCCTGTCAATCTACCTTATTTGCATGACGTGATTTAATAAATAAAGGCCCCGCCCCCTCATGCTTTCACCTCTCGCGAAGATAAGCGTGAGTTGGAGCTCTTCCCTGGTTACGTCAGCTCCGCCCTCCGGCAGCTAATCCCTTCCGCCCAGTCTTCTACCTCTTCTCCTTCGCGGATAGTACTATAAGCCTAGCATCGTTTCCTTCCACTCTTGGCGTCTCTACGTCTGTCCGTTCCCATCTTTCCACGAACGCACTACGCACGCTCCGCCTCCTCTTTCTCCCCCTAGTCGTCGTGCAAATTCTGCGTCCCAACAGCCTGGCCGACCGGCACCGCATTCCCGCCCCCTCTACACGTCTCAACGGCCGACGCCGGGAGCCTGCCTCTTCAGCCAACCGGCTTCCTAGCGCCTATAAGTCCCTCCTCCTTATGCAAATAACTTATGTCAGCTTCGCACGCTCTGCTTTTTTTTTAAAAAAAGGACAGCCCTGGAAGTAAAGAGGGATAGGGTAGAAAGCGCCCCGCCCTTTATGCAAATAAAGGGGCGTGTCTAGTCGCGGAGGGAGGCGGGAGGGGGGGCGCTCCCGGGGGCGGCGGTTGCCCGGATGGGCCGTTAGTCGGAGCCCAGCCGCGGAGTGAGCGAGGGAGACGGGAGGAGCCGAACCCGGCGCCATCCGCCGCCATCCGCCCCCGCCCCACCGCCATCCCACCCCGGGGAGGCCCCTAGGCCCCGGTCCCGGACCCCCGCGCACCCGGCCAGGTGAGTCTGGGCGAGCCGAATGCTAACGCCCTTTTCCGGCGCGGGAGCGGTGGTGGCAGCGGCGGCGGCGGCGGCGGCGGGCCGGGGGGAGGAGAAGCTGCCATTAGCCGCCGCCATTTTGTCCTCCTGCTGCCGGGCCCTGCCTGCCCCTCCCCCTCCGATACTCCCACCCTGGGACCCGCATCTCTAGCCCATCTCTGAGTCTATAACCTCCCCGTACCCACTCACCTTCTGGCTTCATGGGGAGCCCTCCCCCCGGCTCCTGGGCCGTAACTCCCCACCCGCCTTGCGCTCCTGGACTATCACCCCTATTTATGGGTCCCCTTCCTTAATGCCGCTCTGGGGTGGGCCGCGCCTGACTGTCCTACTCTCCCAAGAGTCTTCTTTCCTCCATAGTGGACCCCTCCCATCACCCAGCGCTAAGGTCCCCCTTTTTTGACTCCCCACTTCGCGTCCAGTCACTCCCACTCTGGAACCCTGCTTTTATCCCGCATCTGTGCTTTCTACGTTCCTCAATATCTTCTCTGCTTTTCATCTCATCTTCCTTATCACCTTTTTATCCTAACTCCTCCTTTCTCCTGAGTCTCCTGACATTGCTCCATTTGGTCTGCATCCTTTTCCTGCCATTCCCGCTTACGTGTATTATTTTCCACCTGCTTTCATAATTCTCTTATTAATTTAGTTTTTTTCATTATTCTATCCCCGTTCCCTTCATAAATTTTCAAAGACTGGCCTTAAACACCTCCAAAGCAACCCCCATCTCCTTTAAGTTCTTGATTTTAGTTATCCCGGTCTTGTCTGGATATCTCACCAACTCCCTATTTCCTTTACACTGTTATCTACAAACAAATGCCTGGTCACTCAGGAACACTAACCGATGTTGGAGAGTATGGTCGGCTTGGGGAGCAAGGAGAATCAGGGAAAGAAATGACTGCTGATGGGGTAGGGGGTAGGAAAATGAAGTTGATTCTAGCCTTGGCCCCATGGTTACTTGGTGTTATTGACGTGGATCCATAATGCTTTGTTTTACCCACGTGTATGTAGGGTAAACCAGAGCCCACCAGTATTCCATCTGGAGACAAACTTTTTTCCAGGAGCTGGGATGGGGGCAAGTGTAGGAAAAGATGGAATATTGAAAATACTTGATTCTGTAGCTTGGGAGTATGTAGTGCCCCAGTTGTTCCCTGAGGAATTCTCTGGCACCAACCCCCAGTCTGGCTGAGCAAGCTCATAAAATCCTTAAACTCCTGCATACCTTCCTGCAAAACCTCCCCGGATGGGAGGGAGACTGCAGGAACTAGAACCCAGGGCAAACTTAGGAAGCTGGTGTCTAATGAGGGAGAGCTAAACCTCTCTTCCTTACATGACGGAGCTGTATGCCTCTCTCTGGTTTGCTCTAGGGCTTGGACTTGCTGTTTTTATTGTAGGTACCTGAAATGATCTTGATGGAGAGAGATTATTACTTGTGGGCATAATGAGGTTGCTACCCTTTATAGACTGGCACAAAGGGGAGAGTGTTTATACTAGGAAGATACTGGATTTTTATTTGGGATTCCTTGGTAAGGGGTGTCTGGGGGAAAGAGGGAATATGGCATATGGGCTTTGTGGGGAACTAAGAAGATATGATGGTTGCTTAAAGGAACTGGGGTGTTTGAATAGGCTGGAGGAAGAGGCATAAGAGGGCCATATATCTGGGCCCCAGTAAGAATAAAAGGGAGCATCTAGGCTTCTATTGGGAGGCCCTTGGTGGAGCAGGGAGTGAAACACTTGGTGTCTGGTCACAGGCTCCGGCACGTTTTGGGGGAGGCGCCTGCAGGACCCAACGTACTCAATGAGCTTCCAGCGCAATGTCCGATCGCTCGGGGCCGACTGCCAAGGGGAAGGATGGAAAGAAGTATTCCTCGCTCAACCTGTTTGATACATATAAGGGCAAGTCCTTAGAGATCCAGAAACCCGCTGGTGAGGGTCCTGCACTGATGTTCCTAATTATTGGAGGATGAGTATGAATGGGTTATGTATTTCAGAGCTCTTTGAAGGGAACACCTGTAATACATATATCAGAAGGTTAGAGGAACACTAGAGACTTTCCAGTTTTATCTTGGATCCCGTAGGGGACGTTGTGCTTTTGGTGAACACAAGCATCCTCCTACAAAGGCGTGTCTGTGGTTTCCTGTCTTTGGACACGTAAGAATTGGAGGCAAAGAAATGTGGACTTGGAGAAGTCGAGGGCCAGCTTGCTCCTTGCAGGCTCAAGATCAACCATCCCACAAAGAATTACTGAGTGTAAAGCCTTTCAGCCTTCCTTGTTGATAGAATTTCAGAGATTGCCTAGGGCAAAGGGAGAGAAGCTTTCTAAGAGAAGAGGTTGGGGATGTCTGTAAACGGGGCCTCGGGTAGGATGCTGTCAGATTTCCCATTAGAGGCATTTTCCATTCTCTCTCCATCTTTTCTCCAGTTGCCCCTCGACATGGCCTACAGAGTCTTGGGAAAGTTGCCATTGCTCGGCGTATGCCACCCCCGGCCAACCTTCCAAGCCTGAAAGCCGAGAACAAAGGCAATGACCCCAATGTCTCACTAGTGCCGAAAGACGGAACAGGATGGGCAAGCAAACAGGAGCAGTCCGACCCCAAGAGGTAGGTGGAAACCTAGGGGATCTAGAGTTAGGAATATTTTAACTTTGAACTTGAGGATGAATTGGGGCTTGGTCTAACGTGGCCAGATGAAAGTCAGAGACAAAGAAGAAAGACCCTCTCCTGCCTATTGCAGGACTCCTGTTAAATGACTAAGGAATGGTACCTTTAGCTTTTTGTCAGGCGAAAGGAAAGCTTGAAGAACAGATGACGGTCTATGCAAGCTTGATGCGCTTGTGGTATTTTGTCTTAAAACTTGTAAAAAGTAGTGAGAAGGCCTGGGTTCGGTTCATGTCCCCCACCAGTTGGAGAAGCAGAGGAGCTGGTACCGTCTCAGACTCTGAATAACCTTCCCATCTTACCATCCCCTCAGTTCCGATGCCTCAACCGCTCAGCAGCCGGAATCGCAGCCACTGCCGGCTTCACAGACGCCTGCCTCCAACCAATCGAAACGACCGCCAGCAGCCCCCGAGGTATCTGAAAAACTGGATGTTTTTTAGGGAGCAGGGGCAAGAATGGCTTGTAGCTCCTCCTCATGTCACCATTATCTCTCTGCTTCCCCAGAACACTCCTTCGGTTCCAAGCGGGGTAAAGTCCTGGGCACAAGCCAGCGTCACCCATGGAGCACATGGAGATGGTGAGTGCAAGGCTGTTTGAGGAGGTCTCTTTGGGCACCATAGTAGGCAGGAGTCCTGCACTATACCTTGAGCAAAGTGTCCTCATACTCTTTGCAAAATTTTAGATCACATTTATTTGGTTTCTTGGGAAACATGTGAGCAAGGTTTGTCGCAGATTTATATGAAAGTGAGAGGTGGGTATCCCCAAACTGATTTTGTTTCTTAAGGAATGAACACTTAATACATAGGGGGTAAGTTTGGAGGCAGAACTGGATCTGGTACCTGTCAGAGCCTTCCACTTTCACAGTGCATCCTCAGTAAAGATACTTTTGTCTCACTCTGGTGCCTCAACCCCAACAGGTGGAAGGGCATCAAGCCTACTGTCACGATTCTCTCGAGAGGAATTTCCGACCCTGCAGGCGGCTGGCGACCAGGACAAGGCTGCCAAGGAAAGGGAGTCTGCCGAACAGTCGTCTGGGCCCGGACCAAGCCTCCGCCCTCAAAGTGAGTGGCCACTATTAGTGAGTGAATGGATTAGGAACCCACCTTTTGACCAGGACATCACCTTATTCCATTTCAGAGCGAAGTGCTGGCTTATTCATTTTTCTCCCCGTTGGTTTCAGCTATGTTCACTCTGTCTTTTCCAAAATACAGATTCTACAACTTGGAGGGACGGAGGTGGGCGTGGCCCTGATGAGCTGGAGGGCCCGGACTCCAAACTTCATCACGGCCATGATCCCCGGGGTGGACTGCAGCCTTCGGGCCCACCCCAGTTCCCTCCCTACCGCGGAATGATGCCGCCCTTCGTAAGTTTGGATATCTTGTTTTGGATTAATTGTGCTGGAAGCTAGAGTTAGGAGTTACAACTTAGTCTTTGGCAGGGACAGCTGGATAGCAGAGGTTTGGGAGGGTGGGAGGATGAGAGGCTTAGGGCTGTGGTAGGCTGTTGGGCTGCTCCTCTAAGCGGCTACTGTTGGGCTCTTGCAGATGTATCCCCCATATCTCCCGTTCCCTCCGCCCTATGGACCCCAGGGGCCTTACAGATACCCCACCCCTGATGGGCCCAGGTGAGTAATCTAGGTCTGGATTTGTGCCTGGGGACAGGGGAAGCCTGCTGAGGAGGAGATGGTTCTCTAGCCAGGAGGCTCGGTCTGCGATTATACAATCCAGCCTTCTTTTATCTTTTTCTCTCCTTTCCCTATTCATACACAGCCGTTTCCCCCGTGTGGCAGGCCCCCGAGGGTCAGGGCCGCCAATGCGTCTTGTAGAGCCTGTGGGTCGGCCTTCCATTCTTAAAGAAGATAATCTCAAAGAGTTTGACCAGTTGGACCAGGAGAATGATGATGGTTGGGCAGGTGAGTGGATGTTAAGGACCAAGTATTTCAGTTTTGTTTTGGGGCTTTGGTTTGGTTTGGGCCGCACTGTACAGCTTGTGGGGTCTTAGTTCCCTGACCAGGGATTGAACGCAGGCACTTGGCAATGAAAGTGTGGATTCCTAAGCACTGGACCGCCAGGGAATTCCCAAGTGTTTCAGTTTTAAAAAGCAAAATCTGATGAGAAAACAATGGATCATTATGGGAATAGACATTGAGAGATAGGGCAGATACCTGGAGGAAAGCCGCATCCTGGTGGAGAAGGAGTCAGAGGAGTGAAATTGACAGTCGTGGTGGATCTGGATGCCAGCGAGAAGAGGGCAGGTGGCCTTGATAGCGCATCCAATCGTGTAGTGATACTCGAGATGGGAGAGCAGAATGCTTGGGTTACCATGCTTCACTTTTCCCCTTAGGGGCCCATGAGGAGGTTGACTACACTGAGAAGCTCAAGTTCAGCGATGAGGAAGACGGGCGAGACTCCGATGAGGAGGGAGCTGAGGGCCAGTGAGTTTAGGGCTCTCTGGGGGGTGGAGGGGCTGTTTGTCTCACGGTAATAGACTCTTAAAGGAGCTGGGTTGCAGCTGATTTTAATTCTACTGTTGGTCTACTCACAGCAAGGAGTCCCAGTCAGCTGCTGGTGAGGAACGGCCCCCTGAAGGAGATGGCAAAAAGGGCAACTCCCCCGGCAGCGAACCGCCCCCTCCCAAGACGGCCTGGGCAGAGACCTCTCGGCCTCCAGAGACAGAGCCGGGGCCTCCTGCCCCAAAGCCTCCCCCACCCCCACCCCACCGAGGCCCCGCCGGGAACTGGGGCCCCCCTGGGGACTACCCAGTGAGTGTCTACAATGAGGGGTTGAGAGGGTCATTTTGGGGAGACTAGTTTCAGCTGACTGATTGAAGCAGCAGTAATAAGAGGAAGCTGGAGGGAGGGCCAAAAATGGGCTGCAGTAAGTGTAGAGCTGTGGAGCATATCTGAAAAGGTTTGGAACATCGTTGGTGTTAGGCGGGTTAGGGTGAAGAGAGAAATTGGAATGCTAGTTAGGAAAAACAAGGACACCTGTGGTCTTCGGGTCTTGAAAAAGAAGAAAAAAAGATGATGATGATGAGTTTGTCCCTACCATGAGAGGCCATCAACCCCAAGGCCTGGTCTTTGTACCCGCAGCTAGAGACAGTTGATTAGTCTGTGAAAGAGATCATAAGAAACATAGTAACTGACACCTCTGGCCCTGCTGGGTTTGCCCACTGACAGGATCGCGGGGGGCCTCCCTGCAAGCCCCCAGCACCCGAAGATGAGGATGAGGCTTGGCGGCAGCGGCGAAAGCAGTCTTCGTCTGAAATCTCCCTGGCTGTGGAGCGGGCTCGGCGCCGGCGAGAGGAGGAGGAGCGGCGCATGCAGGAGGAGCGCAGGGCAGCCTGTGCCGAGAAGCTCAAGCGACTTGATGAGAAGTTTGGGGCACCTGACAAGCGGCTCAAAGCAGAGCCTGCTGCACCACCTGCTCCCCCTCCTGCTCCCGCTCCACCACCTGCAGTCCCCAAAGAACTCCCCACGCCTCCAGCTCCTCCGCCGGCCCCAGTTCCGACACCTGAAAAAGAACCAGAAGAGCCGGCACAGTCCTCTCCTGCCCAGTCCACCCCTACTCCAGGTGTGGCTCCGGCTCCCACCACAGTGGGTGGTGGGGGCAGCACCAGTAGCCCCAGCAGTGGTAGCTTCGAAGCCAGTGCAGGTATGATGGAGATGGTGATGGGTAGACCTTCTGTCTGCTTGGGGTTGAGGGTGCAGGTGGTAAGGATGTGAGTAAAGGAAATAAAAGGCAGTTTCGGTTCATTGGACTGTCACTGGTATGGGTGAAATGGATCTTTTTGCTTCTGTGGACATCTGAGGGGGAAAGGTTTTCTTACCTGAGTTCCTGAATAAGTAGTAACCTAAAACCACTTCTCTATAGGCCTAGAGTGGAGCAAGGGTGAAGGAAGTGTTACTTTTGATGATTTCATGGGAAATTAATGCCACCACCGTTGGCTTTTGAGAGACCTTGAAGTGTTTTCATGGATTTTAAATGGGATGATCTTATTGTTAGAGGGGCTGCTAGAAGTGAGTGCTGAAATTATGGGGTGTTCATGGAATATCTGTTGGTGGACTAGATCGCTCTGATTATTTTTTTTTCAATGCAGTGGAACCTCAAGTACCCTCAAAAGAGGGTCCTGAACCACCAGAAGAGGTTCCTTCCCCTGCCACACCCCCAGCCCCAAAGGTGGAACCCAAGGGTGATGGAGTTGGTCCCACCCGGCAGCCCCCCAGCCAAGGCTTGGGCTATCCCAAATATCAGAAATCATTGCCTCCTCGTTTCCAGCGGCAGCAGCAGGTGAAACTAAATTACTTCTCTTAAGGGCTGCTTCTCTGCTTGGTTTCAGTATTTAGCCTACCCATAAGTTACTTCCTGGGTCCCTCTACCAGTTGTCTCCGTTGAGTCACCCTAGTTTCTGTCTGGTCCTAGTGTCGCATCAGTGTGGGTTTTGTTTTTGCTAGTCCTGCGTTCTGGTTGGTCCTTGATGCATCTCACTCCCTTTTGTCCTTCCCCAGGAGCAGCTTTTGAAGCAGCAACAGCAGCAGCAGTGGCAGCAGCATCAGCAGGGCTCTGCCCAGCCTACCCCAGTGCCCCCGTCACCACCGCAGCCTGTGACCATGGGGGCTGTGCCAGCTCCACAGGCTCCGCCCCCGCCCCCCAAGGCCCTATACCCAGGTGCTCTGGGCCGGCCCCCGCCCATGCCCCCTATGAACTTTGATCCCCGCTGGATGATGATTCCTCCTTATGTGGACCCTCGGCTCCTCCAAGGCCGGCCCCCTCTGGACTTCTACCCTCCTGGTGTACATCCCTCTGGTAAGGCACCATAGACAAGGTGGGGTGTCGGGGACCCCTTAGTCTTGGGAAGTAGGTATCCTCATCTTGCTATGGGGATGAAGGGCAACCAATCAAGAGGTGAGCTTAGCACTCCCGAGATAACTGTGTTGCAGGAGTAAAGTAGGGATGCCCCTACACCAAGATTCCCCTGGGTGGAGGGACTGATAGATTGATCTGCAGGGAAGCTGAGTGGTTCACCATGTTTTAGGAGAGCAGGCACTGTCTCCCAGGAGATGGAGGCACTGACATTGACCGGACTGATGTGGGGGATTGAACTGGGGAGGTGCTTTGGGGGCTGGAGGGCCTGTAACATAAAAACGATACTTTTTCTCATACTGTTTGGTTTTCTCAGGCCTAGTTCCCCGGGAGCGTTCAGACAGTGGGGGCTCAAGTTCAGAGCCATTTGAGCGCCACGCACCCCCCCTCTTACGGGATCGGGGCACCCCACCAGTGGATCCAAAGTTGGCTTGGGTAGGAGATGTCTTCACCACCACACCTGCTGACCCCCGCCCACTTACTTCACCACTGCGCCAGGCTGCTGATGAGGATGAGAAGGGGATGAGGTGAGTGTGAGTAGAGAAACGGAAGGGTTTCTAGCAAACGTATCTAGAAGAATAGGTACTTTGGATTATTAGTGAAGCGATAGGAATAAACATGAAAGGAGTGTTTGGGTCATAATAATAAAGTGTTCTGTTTCCCCACCTAGTTCGTTTTTCTTCTCTTGAGATACTTACTTCCATTTTTTCTGTCTCCCTCTTCAGGAGCGAGACCCCTCCAGTACCTCCTCCACCACCCTATCTGGCCAGTTATCCAGGCTTTCCTGAGAATGGAGCCCCTGGGCCCCCAATCTCTCGCTTTCCTCTGGAGGAGCCAGCTCCCCCAGGGCCCCGTCCACTCCCCTGGCCCCCAGGCAATGAGGAGGCAGCCAAGATGCAAGCTCCACCACCCAAGAAGGAAACCCCCAAGGAGGAGGCTCCACAGCTGACAGGGCCAGAAACTGGTCGAAAACCTTCCCGAGGAATTGGAGGCCAAGGCCCCCCGCCACCTCGCAGAGAGAGCCGCACGGAGACCCGCTGGGGCCCACGCCCAGGCAGCAGTCGTCGTGGGATCCCTCCAGAGGAGTCAGGGGCCCCTCCCCGCCGGGCCGGGCCGATAAAGAAACCCCAACCGCCTGCGAAAGTTGAAGAGCTGCCCCCCAACCCCAAGCCCCTCGAACAGGGGGATGAAACCCCCAAGGCTCCAAAGCCAGACCCATTGAAGACAGTGAAGGGGAAGATAGCTGGCCCCAAGGAGACCCCACCCAGTGGGAATCTTTCCCCTGCCCCAAGGCTTAGGAGGGACTATTCCTATGAAAGAGTGGGTCCTACCTCTTGCCGGGGTCGGGGCCGAGGGGAGTATTTTGCCAGAGGGAGGGGTTTTCGGGGGACCTATGGGGGACGGGGGCGGGGAGCCCGAAGCCGAGAGTTCCGCAGTTACCGAGAGTTTCGAGGAGATGATGGACGTGGAGGTGGGACAGGGGGACCAAACCATCCTCCTCCCCGAGGTCGCACTGCCAGTGAGACACGGAGTGAGGGCTCGGAGTATGAAGAAATCCCCAAGCGGCGCCGGCAGCGGGGCTCAGAGACAGGCAGCGAGACCCACGAGAGTGACCTGGCCCCCTCGGACAAGGAGGCCCCCACTCCCAAGGAAGGAGTACCTACGCAGGTCCCTCTTGTTCCCCCATCATCAGGAGCACCCCCTTCACCAGCCCCAGCCCGCTTTTCTACTGCCCGAGGTGGGCGAGTCTTTACTCCCAGAGGAGTGCCATCCCGTCGGGGTCGAGGGGGTGGGCGGCCCCCTCCCCCCATTTGCCCCGGCTGGAGCCCCCCAACCAAGTCCCTGGCTCCAAAGAAGCCTCCAACAGGTCCTATGCCACCAAGTAAGGAGCCTTTGAAAGAGAAGCTGACCCCGGGGCCTCTGTGCCCTATGGCCCGAGGAGGCAGCAGTGGAGGCAACAATGGAGGCATGGGTGTGGAAGACGGGGAGCGGCCCAGAAGGAGACGACATGGGAGGGCTCAGCAGCAGGACAAACCACCTCGTTTCCGAAGACTGAAACAGGAACGAGAGAACGCTGCCAGGGGAGCTGAGGGCAAGCCCTCCCTAGCTCTTCCAGCCTCTACACCCGGGTCAGAGGAGGCCCTCACGACAGTAGCGGTGCCCCCACCACCTCGCCGGGCAGCGGCCAAGTCTCCTGATCTGTCAAACCAGAACTCGGACCAAGCCAACGAGGAGTGGGAGACAGCCTCTGAGAGCAGCGACTTTGCCAGCGAGCGGCGGGGGGACAAGGAGGCTCCGCCACCAGCACTGCTGACCCCCAAAGCTGTGGGAACTCATGGAGGGAGTGGAGGTGGTGCTGGGCCAGGCATCTCAACCATGTCCCGTGGAGATCTGAGCCAGAGAGCTAAGGATTTGAGCAAGCGGAGCTTTTCGAGTCAGCGACCTGGCATGGAGAGGCAGAACCGGCGCCCAGGCCCAAGCAACAAGTCTGGTGGTGGTGGTGGCAGCAGTGGAGGAGGTGGCGGGGGTCCTGGAGGGAGGGCCGGCCCAGGGCGAGGGGACAAGAGGAGCTGGCCCTCTCCCAAGAACCGAAGGTGGGTACGGGCAGGTGGTTAAGTTTATTCCTTTGAGTTGTTGGGTTGGGGGAGAGGAGAAAACCTGTTAGAGAAGCCGGGTTGGATGCAGTGGAATGGAGGTCAGTACATGGAGTGAGCTGTTAGGGCACCAGGGATCTGTGTTTAGGTGACGTGGCTGGAAAGCAGTGGACAGCATCGGAAACACCCGTATTCCTTGTTTTCCTTTGTGCACCTGTACGAGTAAAATTTCCTTAGAAGTATGGGAAAACAAGGATTCCCTGGCAGTCCCAAGGTTAGGACTCTGCGCCTTCATTGTCCGGGCTTAGCTTTGATCCCTGGTTAGGGAACCAAGATCCCAGGAGTTGGGTGGTGCGGCCAGAAAAAAAGTTCTCCAGAAACACCTGGATTTTAGCACAGAGAACAGGTTGAAGAGAGTTGTAGGGAAAATGGTAACAGTTTTGTAAATACTGGAGCTGATTCTTTGTTCTCTTCAGCCGTCCCCCAGAGGAACGTCCCCCAGGGCTCCCTCTGCCTCCCCCTCCCCCCAGCAGTTCTGCGGTCTTCCGCTTGGACCAAGTTATCCACAGCAACCCTGCTGGCATCCAGCAGGCTCTGGCTCAGCTCAGCAGCCGCCAGGGAAGTGCAGCTGCGCCAGTGGGGCACCCAAGGCCGAAGCCTGGGCCTCCCCAAGCCCCTCAAGGCCCCTCTCCTCGGCCCCCCGCCCGTTATGACCCTCAGAGGGCCAACAATGACGACGTCAGTTCAGGTAAGCTGGAGGGGCTAAGGGTTCCCAGGGTGTTGAAGGAGGAAGTGTGTGGCCCAGGAGTGATGGTGCTGGGTGTCTACTGAGGGTGTAGGACTGGGAGGTGGAGTACAGAGGGCAAAGCTCTGTTTGGTGATAGTCAAGGCAGACGCTGATGAATTTCCCCTTCTCCCCAGACCCCCATTTTGAGGAGCCAGGGCCGATGGTGAGGGGGATGGGCGGGACGTCCCGGGACTCTGCTGGAGTTAATCCCTTCCCCCCTAAACGGCGAGAGCGGCCACCTAGAAAACCGGAGCTGCTGCAGGAGGTAAGGGGCTGGGTTGGAGTATTTCACTGCTCTCACTTTTGAGAGCTCTAACTTGATGTTTTCTCCACTCTTTTTCCTATTTCTGCTATTGTGTTTTCACCCCAAGTTCTCAGTGTTGATCACTGCTTATTTCTCGTATCTCCTGTTTTGCCCCACACGTGTGGTTCTCTGTCCTACTTGCTTGCATTGCCCAGTCTTGTTTCTGGACTCTCATTTTTAGGAATCACTGCCACCTCCTCATAGCTCTGGATTTTTGGGCCCCAAACCCGAGGGCTCAGGCCCTCAGGGGGAGTCCAGAGATGCAGGAACAGAGGCCCTGACCCCTCACATCTGGAATCGTTTACATACTGGTGAGTTCAGCTGAAAAGGAAGGACTGTGTTAGAGGACTTAAGAACAAGGTGGGCCGTAGAACTGTCTTCTCTCACTTCTGTATGTTGGTGCTTTTCCCAGCCACTAGCCGAAAGAGTTACCAGCCTGGCTCCATGGAGCCTTGGATGGAACCCCTGAGTCCTTTTGAGGATGTGGCTGGCACAGAGGTGAGTGAGAGAGGGAGGGAGTGTCTGAGCTGGGATGTTGTTGAGTACCGGCCCTACTTGCCCAACTGTCCTGGGATGAGCGTGGGGCTGTTCCATCACATAGTCGTCTCCTTTCTATAGTTTGTCTATGTGTGTACCTCATTCAGGTATTGGGGTGCTTCCTGCTCTGACTTAACTCCTTCTCCACTCCTCTCAGATGAGTCAGTCTGACAGTGGGGTGGACCTGAGTGGGGATTCTCAGGTGTCATCAGGTCCCTGCAGCCAGCGAAGTTCCCCTGATGGAGGACTCAAGGGGGCAGCAGAGGGGCCCCCCAAGCGACCTGGAGGCCCCTCACCCCTGAATGCTGTTGCTGGTGAGGGTCCACCTGGCTCTGAACCCTCTGAACCTCCTAGGAGACGGCCACCTGCCCCCCATGATGGGGACAGAAAGGTAAATGACCAAGAAAGGATAAGACGAATGTTTCTGGGACTTTGGCCTTGCTTTTGTCTCCCCTTTCCTCTGCCTGTGTGTGCTGATTTGAGCTTCCTTTTCCTCCCCCGACCCCTACTTCACTGTGTTGCCCCACTCAGGAGCTGCCCCGGGAGCAGCCTCTGCCCCCTGGGCCCATTGGCACAGAACGATTGCAGCGTACAGACCGAGGTCCAGAGCCTGGTTCCCTCCGGCCGTCCCATCGACCTGGTCCTCCAGTCCAGTTTGGTACCAGTGATAAGGTCTGTGTGGACTGGATCGGGGTGTCTTGGCTTGGGTGGAGAGAGGGGAAGGACTGGAAGTGGGGGAGGACACGTGTCTGAATCATGGACCATCTCCCCTGCCTCGTGATCACAGGACTCAGACTTGTGCCTGGTGGTGGGAGACAGTTTAAAAGCAGAGAAGGAGCTAACAGCATCAGTTACTGAGGTAAGTGGGAGAGTGAGGTTTTGATGACAGGCTTTGGACACCTGGAGGAGAGTGTCTGGGAGTGACCTGGGCATCCAGGTTGCACAGATGGCCCTCTTGACAAGACTTCTCCTTCCCAGGCCATTCCCATGGCCCGAGACTGGGAGCTGCTCCCCAGTGCTTCTGCCTCAGCTGAGCCACAATCCAAGAACCTGGCTTCTGGGCACTGTGGCCCTGAGACCAGCTCCTCAGGCCAGCGCTTGTACCCGGAGATCTTCTATGGCAGCCCTGGGCCTCCCAGTTCTCAGGTGGGTCCTGCCTCCTATTCAAGGACCCCTCTCTGTTTGCTGTCCCCTAAAATCAAGCCTGTCCCATTTGCAGTTTTTAAAATTTTTCTTCCTGCTTTTGCTGTAGTGGGTGGGGTGGGTGAGTTTTTCTTGACCAGGAAAACTGGAGCTGTTCCGTTCTTGCTTTCCTGCAGGTCTCAGGAGGAGCCATAGACTCTCAGTTACATCCCAACAGTGGAGGCTTCCGTCCTGGGACACCCTCACTGCACCCTTACAGGTAAGACTTATTTCAGAAGGTCATGGAACTGTGTTCAGGGAAAGAGAGAAGGGGAAGACACTTCTAGGGTACCTGGAGGGTGGTGGACTTCCATTTCAGACTAAAGGAGTTGACTGGTTCCTGATACTTCTCCGCCTTGACCCAATTTCCTTCCAGATCACAGCCCCTGTACCTCCCCACGGGCCCAGCCCCACCCTCGGCACTGCTCTCGGGGATAGCTGTCAAGGGCCAGTTTCTGGATTTCTCTGCACTGCAAGCAACAGAGCTGGGGAAGCTGCCGGCTGGAGGGGTTCTCTACCCTCCACCTTCCTTCCTCTACTCTCCAGCCTTCTGCCCTAGCCCTCTGCCAGACCCACCCTTGCTTCAGGTGAGAGGCGGGTGGATGCTGGGCTTAGGGGTAGGAGTAGGGTGCTTGGGGGGAGTTGACATTGTCCTCCCTGTTCCCCAACAGGTGCGACAGGATCTGCCATCCCCCTCAGATTTTTATTCGGCTCCTCTGCAGCCTGGTGGCCAAAGCGGCTTCCTCCCCTCAGGGGCCCCTGCCCAGCAGGTACCTTTTATCTTCCCAGTCCCCTTTGTGCATTTTGCCTTCCAACTCTATAGCGTTTTTTGTTGCTTGTTTGGACTCTTGCTGGTTTTCTGACATTCCTCCCTGCCCCCAACACACACTCCCATGTTCCCATGTTTCTCATTACAGATGCTTCTGCCCATGGTGGACTCACAGCTGCCTGTGGTGAACTTTGGCTCCCTGCCACCGGCGCCGCCTCCTGCCCCACCCCCCCTCTCTCTGTTACCTGTGGGCCCTCCTCTGCAGCCGCCCAGCCTGGCTGTGCGGCCCCCACCTGCTCCTGCTACTCGGGTGCTGCCTTCACCTGCCAGGCCCTTCGGCCCTAGCTTGGGGCGAGCAGAGGTAAGGTACAGGAGCTGAAGTGCTAGGGAACCCTGAGACTCAGGGGTAAGGATTCAGTATCAGGATGAAGACGTGGAGAGGCAGGATGCTCATGAGTCTTTTTTCCTTCAGTTGCACCCAGTAGAACTGAAGCCGTTCCAGGATTATCGAAAACTGAATAGCAACCTTGGGGGACCTGGGTCATCACGGACTCCCCCATCTGGAAGGCAAGAGAAGGGAATGGGGGTGCAGACTGCCCATCCATCCCCAAGGATTTACTTTCTTTGGGGACCATAGATGGGTCTGAAGGTTGCCTCAAATACCTTTCCTCCAGGTCTTTCTCTGGCCTCAATTCCCGTCTCAAGGCCCCACCTTCCACCTATAGCGGAGTCTTCCGCACACAGCGCATCGACCTCTACCAGCAGGTGAAGGAGAAACCCTTGTAGGCACAAGTCCAAGTTGAGGAGTTTCCCCCTAAGTTCCCGCTCTTCCATCCCTGACCTCCCTGTTTGACTTAATTCTTCCACATGTGCCTGCCCCCCAGGCCTCCCCACCAGATGCCCTGCGCTGGATGCCGAAGCCTTGGGAGCGGACAGGGCCACCTTCTCGAGAGGGGCCATCCCGAAGGGCAGAGGAGCCTGGGTCCAGAGGGGACAAGGAGCCTGGATTGCCCCCACCCCGCTGAGGGAGTTCCCTTTGCCCCCCACCCCCCGGGGCTTGTATATAGATTATAAATATATAAGGGGGAAAGGGGTGGGTGGGGAAGGGTTGTGGGGCTGGTGCCTCGCTTCCCCTCCTCTCCCCTCCCCTCGTCCCCTATCCCTGGGGCCGTTTGTTAAAAAAGAATAAAAGGATTAAAAAAAAATTCCCAAATGATTTGGGGGGATGGGTTGGTTGGTTGCAGTCTCTTATGGTATATTCAATGCCAAGTGATCTGTAGAGTGGTTTCAGTTAGGCAGATATTTGTTACTTTACCTTGGTGACCACTTCTAACTACCTCAAAACAAGCGCTTGGTGTTACCTTAGAAATTTCGTGGGCCAGGAATTAGATTTTGTTTTTTTGTGCCAGTGAGGTTGGTTTGTACCTGACGGCTGGGTCAGTCCTATAGAGCTTTGCTTGCATGTATGGGGCCATGGTGGGACATCTGGATGGTAGAAGGCCATTAGATTGTCAACCAGTGTCTTTACATGGCTTCTCTAGCAAGATATTCTGAGTCATCAGGCCTTTCACGTCCCTGAGCCAGCATTCCAGAGGTCTTGGCAGACGCTGCAAAGGTTATGACTTGGCCCTAGGTTTCTGCCAGGTTTTGTTTGTCCAGCACCAAGCTCGCTAAAGGAGGGGCATGACAACTGCTTCTAAAAAGAAATAGTGGACAGCCCATAGCCACATGTCACTTTGGTCCTGTCTGCAAACCAGAAGTGTCTTTATAGTCAGACTGATCAAACAGGAACAGTGGGCTGCTTGAACTGGGTAGACCAGTTCCACCATAATCAAACTTGGCTGAGTTACCCTGGTACCACTGCCTGTTAGTTAAGCCAAGACTTACATAGGTCTGCAGCTACTTGGCAATTAAGTGGTTTTTTACTGTTTTGAGAACCCTATCCTAGTGTGCACCTGAGCAGGTTTCTTTCACCGTTTTTGCATGGAAGTACTCCTTGAAAATGGCCAACTCTAAAACAGGATATTGCTCATCTGTTCATGGTAAAATGTTAAAAGCTGTCTAGTATAGCTTGGTTGCTGGAAATTATAAAACCAACTTCATAGAAGATTAGAGCATTAAGACTATTTAATGAAGACAATTTACAGACAAAGAGCCAGGAAAATCTGACTTTTTATTTCTTAAATACTGTAAAGGAAGAAGGAGGGGAAATGGTCCCCTGATGATGGAGGGCCATCGAGCTAGGGATCGTCAGCAAAGGCCCTGTGGGCATTCGGGAAGCGCTGGGGGCTGTAGTTGGGGTCTTCCTGCAGTCGCTTTTGTATGTCAGCCCGGAGCTAGAGAAAGCAAAGGAGGTTGGAGTGGTGCCATCGCAGACCCTAAGGCCCCAGCAAGCACATGAGCCATCCCTTAGGAGGTACCATTTCCCCCACCAGCCGTACACTGTCCAGGAACCCAGTAATAGCATCACTGAGCCTTCCCAGATGCCTCCAGTAAAACAATGTAAAACCAAGTGGTAGTCCCAGACTCACCAGTTCACCTCTGAAGGGATCCAGGGAAGAGGGACCCTAGCCCAGCCCCTCCCACTAGACCATCCCTATGCTGCTTCAAGGTGGGGGCACCTGCTGCCTGTAGCTCTCCTGAACCTCTGGTGCCTCCAGGTCCCGGCTCAGGCTCTCGGGGCTCGTCAGGGGCCGAGCTCCGGCTGCCTTAGCTGCCCGGCTCACGGCCTCTGAGAGAAGCAGCTGGGGGCCCTCACCCTGCATCGTCTGGGGGACAGGGGGTTGAGAGGGAAAAGAGGATCAAGGTCAGATCCAATGCCACCACCCAGCTCACCCTTTGCATGAGTCAACCACTGAGTCTCCATGCTAGCGGAGAGAACGGAGACAATCCATGTGTAGTTTTGACAGCAGAAACGCCTTCCTAATTTTGTCCGGCTCTGGCCAAAAATGGCATTTGAATGTGCTGGACTTGGTCTCCAAAGAGAGAGAGGATGGGTCAAGCCATCCAGCATTCTCAGCTAGCCCACAAGAGGATGCCTGCCTTAAGAAAGATGGGCCCTAGTCAAACGGGGTTTGGGATTGTGGGGTGATAAGACTGCTGCAAACAGCAATGGAAAGGTCCCAGAAGGGTTTGTCAATTAAACGAGGGGACTAAAAACCAGGAATGTCTCTAGTTTGATTCTAAGCACAACAGGGGAAATCGGATACAGAGGGATCCTCAGGGAAGAGGCAAACCAACCTTGCGTCTCTTGGCAGGCATACCACTGAGGTAGGCATCGCTCAGGGGAGGCTGCGGTTTCACTTTCCGCTGGCTCTGAATGTCCTGCTGGATAATAGGGACCCATTCCTGGGGAGGGAAGGACGATGAGAAAGTAGCAATCACCACAGCCTTCAGCTGCCTTAACCCAGCAACCCCCTCCTGACACTCACTGGGGGGACTGCAGCTGCCCAAGGTTCTGTCTCAGCGGAAGCTCCATCCTGTTCGTCTCGGGAGCCCCCTTCAGGAGCAGGAGGTGGGCCTCGGGACATGGCCTCTTCTGCTGTTGTTCCAGGGGCCGGGGAAGCATTTTCCCGCTGGGAGTCAGACAGTAGGAAGACCCAGGCTTCAGATTTCTCAGCCTCCAGCCCTTCTGCCCAGCCCTCCAATCCACGTTAGCTGGCTCCTCAACCTCTCCCTGGTACCTGAGGCTCAGGGGAAGATCTCTCTGATCCCTGAACTTCCATTGGCTCCTCAGGAAGTGTCTGTGAAAGGGGGCAGAGAAGGAGACCACCACGAAAGGCCCTCTCAGATCTCTCTGGTTCCAAGTCCCCTAAGCCCATAGCCCAAGAGGGCCCTCTTACCTGAGGAGGATCCCCAACCCTGCGAACGTATCTGAGAATGGCATCAGGGCCTACAGGCATGTGTTCCAGTACCACCTGCAGCCTCAGTCCCATCATAGTGGTCAGCCAGCTCACCAAGGACGGATTCACTCCACGAGACATGCGACGCTGTGGGTAAGAGTGCAGACTCGATACAAAACCCTCAGCTGGCTTTTGAACGGCGCCAAAGCATAAAGGGTGGCAGTTTGGAGGAAAAAAAAAAACTGCAGGATACCAAAGAAAACCTGAGGAAAAGCAAAAGGCTAGGGATCTGGGGCTGAGTAATGCTTACAATTCGGCCATTGATGACAGCAGCAAGCTCCATCTGCTGTCCCCCCAAGCAGTGCAGGTTCAGAGCCAAGCATTCAAACAGGCCCTGGTTACACAGCTCCAGCAATCGGGCCCCAAATCCACTGTCTGTGGGCAACAAAGAAGGACAGATTACTGGTACCTGGCAGCCCTGCACATCCAACATGCCCCCTCACCCTGGCTCAGCCAGCCCCTGACCTGTGCAGTGCATCACATGAGCAGCAATGCTATTAAATTGCTCTTGGAGAAATTCCAGGTTTGTTCGGATGATGTCCACACCTGGCTGAACTTGCACCAGAGACTGAGAAAGATGACACACAAAGACCCCCAAATCAGAAACCAGACAGACTGGGAGTCAGGGAAGAAGCAGCTGGAACAACAGCCACCCTGACCACAGTCAGGAAAGGAGCGGCTGGAAAAGGGATACTCACAAAACTCTCCCGCACATACTCTTCAAGCCCCGTGATCAACGCGTGGGTTGCCGTCTGTGGGCAGGTGGAGACAGCACAGGTTAGAACAAACCCCACTCCTCAAGACATGTCCCCCTCCTCCCCTAGCAAGCCCAGAGTTTTGACTGGGGCAGTCACAGCTTTAGGCAAGGCGTAAACGAAGTCAGAAATAAGTAACAAAAGGTGAGATGGAGAACTCTGGGCCCAAGGTCTTCATTTACCCGGATGTTACCAGGTGTGGGCTCCTGGCCACCCAGGTAGTGCTGGTGGAAGAAAGATCGCAGCTGGGGCTGGAGCCGCTGCAGGGGCTGGAAATGCCCGTGGAGCAGCATCACCACATCCACCATGGAAAAGTTCTGGCATAGAAGAGAGAGCAGGGCCCCGAAGAAGCCTAGGGACAGGGACTGAGGTCAGCAGTGGCCTTTACCACCTGGCCTGCCCTCTAGCCCATCAGCCTCATCCCACCATCAACAAAGGCTACCCACTCTCCCCTGGCTGCCCGATCCCTAGAGAAGGCAGGGCACCCTTATCTGCTCACCGAGAGCCCCATCAGCCCCAGGCTCAAAGATGTTGCTGGACCCACTGAGGCGCTGTATGAAAGCAGCGATGCTCTCACTGCTGCCAGCCCGGGCCCCCAGGGAGCCCAGCAGCGAGCTCAGCACACCCTGCACCACTGAGGTGAAGAACTCCAATGGCAGGCTCTCAGGACCCACGCTGCCAGGACTCCCACTGCCACCAGAAGGGGACCCCGGTGGGGGTGCTGTCTGCTGCTCTGGGGCTGGAGGGGGCGGTGGGGGTGGGGGCGGCGGAGGAGGGGGAGCAGCTGTCTGTGTTGCCTGCATGAGAGGGACGGAATAAAGAACAGAGAGTGAAATTAGAATAAGGACATAGAACGGCATTATGCTTAGCTGCTCAGTCAGTCGTGTCGGACTCTGCAACCCCATGGACTGTAGCCTGCCAGGCTCCTCTGTCCAAAGGGATTCTCCAGGCAAGAATACTAGAGTGGATTGCCATGCCCTCCTCCAGGGGATCTTCCCAACCCAGGTCTCCCGCACTGCAGGCAGATTCTTTACCAGCTGAGCCACCAGGGAAGCTCATGAATACTAGAGTGGGTAGCCTATCCCTTCTTCAGGGGAGCTTCCTGACCCAGGAATCGAACCGGCGTCTCCTGCATTGCAGGCAGATTCTTTACCAGCTGAGCTACCAGGGAAGCCCCAAAAACGACACTGGGGAAGCACAAATCCACAGGAGTCTGGAAGGTATGGCGCGCTGTTCCAGTCTTTGTGCCTTATAGCAGAATATACATGGCGGCTTTTCATAAGCTGAGTTGGGTTGAGCAGGTACCCTCTGAACGGGTTAGCTCAGGAAAGCAGTGACACAATTATCATGCTTCTCTCTCCCAGCCCGTTTTCCTCATCTACCAAATGAAGGGTGCTAAGACAATCAATTCCCAAGGTTCCTTCCTAGTGGCAACAAGACACCCAGGACCTGGCTGGGCTCAGAAAGAGGCAGACTGAAGCGGAGAGTCAGCCAGCCACTCACCTGCAAGAAGTCCGTCATGCCCTGGAGAAAGGCGGGTACACCAGGCATCGCCACAGTAATGGTGGGAGAAGCCACACCAGGCCCTCCAGTTCCCGGCCCAGCAGGCCCCAGCAGGTTCCCCAGGAGCTGAGAGAACTGAAGATCAGAGGCGGAGGCTTGAGGAGGCTGAGGCTGGGCGGGCCCCCCTGGGGCAGGGCCAGCTGTGGTAGCCGTGTTGGTGGTGCCAGAACTAGCTGACGCAGTCGCAGGGGCTGGAGATGGAGCCATTCCTGGGGTCCCCTGAGCTAGAGAGCAAAAGAAGACAGCGGAAAGCTCAAGGAAAACAAGACCCCACAGCATCTCCATTCTGGTGGAGAGAACTGGGAAACCGCTTCCATCTGAGGTGAGGAAGGACACGGACTCACCCACAAGGACAGGCTGCATAAGAAGCTGCCCCACGAGGCCGCTCACCATCTGGGCTAAAGAGGCGTTGGTACCCAAACCAGCACCCGGCTGAGGGAAGAAGACAACGGCAGGCTTTCAGACTTGGCCTCTCCATGCCCTGCCACAGGAGTCTCTCCACACTCTTCCCTGATGGGACTACCCCACCCCTAACTCACCAGAGCCCCCGAGACCGGGGGCCCCCCAGGATGGGAAGGCCGAGCCTGTGGAGGCGTGGGCCGGGCAATCACCAGCCGGGTGGGAGCTGTCGGGAAGCCTGGCACCTGCTGTCCTGTGGGCGGCAGAGGGGAGAGACCGAAGACGGCTGAGGGCCCAGTCCGAGCAAGCCAGCAGACGACGCCCACCACCGTGGACTGGGCCCCACCTCCCAGGCTTCCCCTTTCAGGTTGTTACCTGTGGCCGCGGAGGCAACAGCTGCCACCATGGCCTCATGAGTGATCTGGTGGGCGACGGCGTGCATGAACTCAGGGGGCAGGGAGGGCAGCTGGATGAGGGTGGAGCCTGGGGGGTGGGTCTGATGTAACCTTGACCCTGGACCCCCTTCAACCCACCCACTCAGCCCTACCCCTTCTCTACCCAGAGCTCAACCTGCTCTGATGCCCTCACTCTTACCCAGGGTCTGGCCATGACCAGGGGGTCCTAGGGGGCCAGTGGGAGCACTCGGAACTCCACCAGGCTGTGTGCCAGAATCTGGGCAAGGAGACAGAGAAAGTGGCCTGAGACAGGCGGGGCCAAGGTCTAATTGGATCCTCCCAAGATCAGCGTGCTTCAGGCCTCCACTCCCCCGACCAGAAAAATGGCCTTTCACTCCATCTAGATGGGGAGGAGATGCTCCCTTCACCACGCACACAACTCTCTGAGGACAAGCCGTTCTTCCTGCCCCTCCCGACACACACCAACTTAAAGAGCCTGTGCTCTGCTCTGCGCCATCAGCCACCGCCACCAGCCCTGGCCTCTCCTTTCCCACCCTGGCACCCCCACATCTCAGCACCAACCCAAGACCCCTCCTTGCACCGCTCTGCTCTGCCAGCAGCTATTCCCAGCTCACCTTGGATGTTCATGTGCATCATGACCACGGGTTCCACACTCTGATGGGAAATCCGGATGACCCTCGGGTGGCTGGTGGTCGGTGGGGGAGCTGGTCCCGGCGGGGAAGCCCCCTCATTCGAAGACTCCACGGCGGTAGAAGAAGGGGCCAGGGACGAGGCCTGCCCAGCACCAGCGGGAGGTGCCTCCGCACCTGGAGTCGGGGGGAGCCGTGTCCCGTTCCCCGTCATGGTCACAGTGGTCCCCACGTTGATCTGGACGACAGAGACAACGGGGCAGATGTGAGTGAAAACACAAGCGCCTAACCCAGAGCACCCCATGACACGCTTCTAAAGTCTCCTCCATCCTGGGTCACCATGTTTGCCGAGTCTGCTCCCCTCCCAACCTCCTTGGAGCCCAACAGCTACGATGGATCACTTCATCAACAGCCCCCCATCTGTCCGCATCCAGGCTCTCCTGATCCACCTGGATGGGGATGGCCGCCTGCTGGAGCACCATGGGGGTGGTGTAGTGAGACATGGGCCGGACCACGTGCAGATGACGAGGGGGCGCACAGGCCAGATTGCAACGCAGGTCAGACAGTGCCACGAAGGTGTTGCCCAGCAGCCGCAGGCTCTCCCCCACCAAGTTGATCAAGCGCTGATCCTCCTCACGGCCCTCTTGCTGTACTCCCCGGGGCCAAACACAGAAAAGCAGAAAGCATTAGGCTAGGATCCACCTTGTTAAAAAAGTAATGCCTTCTTGAGATTGATTATCACATCCTCTCTGTCTTTTGAAGAAGGAAATGGAAACCCATTTCAGTATTCTTGCCTGGAAGACCCTATGGACAGAGGAGCCTGGCGAGCTACAGGCCACAGGGTCACAAAGAGTTAGACACAACTGAGCAAGTGAGCACTATGTCTTTAGGTACATCCTCTGAAGCTTCTGTATACACCAAATCTTTGCAAGTAAGCTCCAGTTTATACACACAAATAGCTTCCTTTGATAATAAATCCTACAGTGAATCAGTAAGCGATCACCTGCTAATCTCCCTTACATTATAAACTTGCCAAGTAACTAATTTAGGGGATCATGAAAGTGAGAAGACAGTGAACACCATAAAGATGTCAATGAGGAAAAGATCCTGTGTTCCTGTCAAGGAGGAAACAATCACTTCCTTCCTAATCTAAAGAGAAGCTGCTCTGTAGAAGATGACATCTTTTGGGGCACGGGGCAGGGGAAGTGATCTACGCTTCGCCCTGCTCCATCTGGGGGTGCTGGAGGTGAGGGGGTGGGTGGGCTCACATTGTTGTTGTAGTCTGTGGTGGCAGCAGCACCCAAAACCTCATAGTAGCGCTGCAGGAAGGGCTGGAGGCGGCTCTCAAGCCGCTGCAGCTCCTGAAGCACCTCGACGTACTCCGCAGGCGAAGGGTGGCTGTGGGCAAAACCCAAAGCGGCCGTGAGCCGAGGCTTCCCTCAGACTCCTGCCCTTGCCACCCGTGCCCCACTTCTCCCTGGCCTCCCAGAGCCCCAGCCTAACCTCCCACCCCACCCCCTGGAACTAGCAGAGCTTCTGTTCTTTAACCTCACCCAGGGGGGAAGGACAGGAAAAGACAAACTGCTTTCACCCTTCCCACAACACAATCCTGTACCTATAATGGCAAAACACCAACTCTTAAAAACCAGATAGGGCCTCTGGGTACTCAGGGGAGAGATGCTTGCCACCTCCGGGAGCACCATGTGGATTTCCTAACCCAAAGAAGGGCAGCGCCTCTAGCTCAGTGGCCAGTCTCAATCTCATTTACCTACTCCAGAGCCCCCCGCACCGCCCCTCAACACTAACTCTACAAGCACCACCTCTGAACAATGTTTTCTCTCTCGTCAACCTTCTCCTGGTCCTTACACTTCACTTAGAATCCCCAACCCACTCCCACCCCAAAAGGTGCTCTCCCTCTCTCACTTGGGTGCATTTGTCTCTGGGGCAGATGCTGGGCCCGCTGGGGTTGGGCCAGAAGGGGTGAGCTCCGGGCTCTGGGCAGGGGCACGCTCCTCCACTTCTTCCGCCTCCATGGGCTCCCGAGGAGGCACTTCACTTTCAACCGGTTCTGACGTTTGGGAGGTCAAGGCCACCGGCTCTGGGGCCACCGTTGGTGTCTGGGGTGGCGGCTGACTGTGCTGGGCTTGGGCACCCCCTCGGCACTGAAGCGGGAGGAGTCAGGACAACAAAGGCAACGTGAAACTGCAGCAGATTACTCAAGTCAGAGCAGCCTGAGTGGAGAAGGGGCACTAACTAGCCGCCCCGAAGGCAGGGCTCTGCATCTGAATCTGACTCCCTAAAACGTACACAAATTAGACGTGTGACAAACACCTATGATACTTACAAATAAACTATTAACAAAAACTAGGGATTGTGGTTTCCTAGCCTCCAAGAGGAAAGAAGGACAGGACACTGGCTGCAAATACACACTAATGAAGCTAAGCCATCCCAGCATCAAGTATGACAATCAAGGAACAGGAAGGCAAGGAATCCTTCTTTAATTGCAAAGAGAATCAGCAGGGACAGGACAGCCTCAAAAGAAAGATACTTTTTCTGCCCAAAAGAGCACACACTGCAGAAAAGAGATTAGATTAAGAGGGGAGAACCCAGTGGATGTGACCAGTCATCCCTAGGCTGAGACAAAAGGGGTAGGGAGGATAGAGTGAGACAGGCAGTGGCCAGCCTTGCCCACTCACCTCCATCCGGGAGAGTAAGGTCTGTATATCCCTGATCATATGCTGAGCCATCACCAGCCGTACTCGGGGCTCACTCTACAATGAGAGAGAAAATCAGGACAGGTTGGAGACAAAGCCACAAGCTCCATTACCTACTAAACCAGGACCCAGCCCCATCTCTTCAGCCAGACCCATCCCCCACTTTGTGGCCTCCTTCTCCCAGATCCCCTTCCTTGACCCTCCCAGGCCCTGTGATACCTGAATTGGGGCCTGTTCCATGTTGATGTGAACATCCACAGCAGAGCCGTCACTCTGAGGAAAGGGTAAGGGAAGTTGCTCTGGGAGAAGCCAAATACTAAGGCCCCCACGCTTCCAACTGATTCTCTGGTGCCCGACCCCTCTAGATTATCAAAGACAGAGGCTGTTACCAGACCAGAGAGCCCACCAAAGCCCTTCTAAAGATTGACACACCTCTCTTATGAACTCTTGGCTGCTACCACAACCAAAACTGACCCCACAAAAACCCTCCCGTGAGGAACACAAGCTTACGGGAAGATTGAAGGTTCCAACCATGACATAGCTGTTGGCATTCCGGTCATGAACAGAGGCCCCAGGCCCCCGAGTACCAGGCGTGGGTCCCCCACCATGGGTGGCTGAGGTGGACCCTGTTCCAGAAGATGCTCCAGAAGGGAGCTGAGTCTGAGGAGGAGCCCGTTCCACAAGGTGAATAACCTTTCCCCCAACATCTGCAGAAAAAAGATACACACCAAAACATTACATGATCAGGGAAACCCTTGGCCTCAGCTCACTGCTCTGGACAGCAGCCTCAAGCTCTGCTCTGCCTCCCCCACCCCCTTACTGTATTCTTGGAGCTTCTTATCATCCTGCAGAACTCGTCCCTGGTAGATAAGCCGTTGTTTCTCAGACGGGATGCTAACAGAAGCAGCAATATGTTCCTTAAACTCCTTTACGTTCATCTGTAGGGAAGAAGAAACATGACGAGGAATTGGGGGTGGAAGAAAAAGGACAGAAGGGGGACAGCTGACTTGTAAGGGGTAAAAACCATCCCATCCTAAAATTACTACCCACCTGTCTTAATTGTGAGGTAATTATTGAGCAAAGCCCTGAACTAGGGCAACACTTGTCAAAATACATACAATAAACATAACGAACTTCAGGTACAGGCCCAGGAGAAAACTACAGGGCTGAAGACCAGAAACACCAACTGACATTCTCTTCTCTCCCTCTCTGCCTGGCTCCAAAAGGAATGTGTGTGCCTAGAGATACCGGTGACCCCTCCACAAACACAAAATCATACAACACTGTAACCTTAAAGATAAAAGCAATGACAAAGAAGATGTGGTAGAGAATCAGGTTAAGGAAGGCAGACTCAAGCAAGAAGAAAAAGGGGCAAAGTCAGAAAAATATTTTTCCTAACTAGACAACTGACTTGTGAGAAGTATCCAGCTGTTTACAAACACCTAATCACAAAAGCCTACACAGTCTCATTAAATACACGAAACAATGTGTTTAAAACTATGGATCAACCTCCTTACGGTTTTGTCTATTAAGGATCTACCTGCATTATGAGCATTATGGGATCCGACTCCTATCCTTTAAAAACACAGCATAGACCTCATCAGTTTTTAAGACACTCTTCTACTTTAGGTCCTAGTGTTCTGTTTGCCTTCCCAAAGGCAGGAGCCACATCTGTCCCTTTGGGCTGGGGTTCATCTATCATGTTGGCATACAGATTCCTCCTTCTTTCTTTCCCTCTGCATTGAGTTTTATCGAGGTGGAGGAAGGCAAAGAAAATCTACCTCACCCAACAAAAGCCAAAGAGGAAACATCAGAAAATGTTCTGGATACAACATGAACAAAAGAACCAATGAGAGAAAATTTGAAAACCATAATATCAGGCTCTTCTTTCAGTACAAAGAACCTTTAAGAGGAAGAGTTAATGAGTGTCTCCCAGAAGTACTGGGGTCTCACCTGGGCCCCCACAATAAAGGTCCGGGTCTGAGAGTCCAGGGTCTTCACCAGCACCTCCAGGCTGTCAGGATCCTCCATACTGGTACTGGTACTATCACTGGGCTCCATGGCCGACAGCTCTCTAAGGAAAAATGTTAGGAGGAGGCCCGCTGTCGCCTAGAGCAGATTTTTATATACCCGGAAGCCTCCCCTGCCCGAGACTCCGCCCCATACCTAAAGAGTTTCTCCCACACAAGCACACACACTCACACCCGCCCCCATCCCCCTTCTGATTCCGGGGCACAGGGAGAGAAACACAAAGGGTAAGAGATAGACGGCACGGGGAGCTGGAGGGCGGCAGGTGGGAGGGGCTCAACGACGCCAATCACAGTAAGGGAGGGCCAGAAGAGCTAGGAAGACGGGAAGGAAGGAAACACGAGACCGGTGTCATCACCGGTCGCGGTAGGACAAGGGCTCGAGAAGTCGGCAAACCCAGGGGACAACCAGAGAGCGAGGGTCGCGCCAGACTCTGCGGAGAAAGTGGTTTCGCGCACGCGCGCCACGCCACGCCCATCGAACCCGCTTAAGTCACTAGAGACCCGAAATGACGAACACTCACGGGGGGCTAGATCGGCGAGCTGTCTCCCTCTTCCACGTACCCTCGGTGTTCTATCAGAAAGGCACAACCAACACACTCCAAACACATACACACACTCCAAACACACACACACATACACATACACACACACCCTACCACCCAGCTCCGCCCCCGACTTCCCCACGGTACCGTCACTTCCGGTCTCCCCCAACCTGGCACCGACGGCCACTTCCGTTTCCCCGATAGTATTTGGGGATCGCGAGGCGGTACTTCCGGCTCCCCCCAGGTCCCCAAGCTTTACTTTTGTGGGGCTTTTCCAGAAAGTCCGCGGCCCCAAACAGTGAGTTCCTGGGGGCGAGACGGGCCGGGGCCGGCCTAGATGGGAGGGAGCCGAGCACCCCGAAGAGCCGCCGCCACCGCCGTCGCCCGGGGGACCGTACTGCGCCTGCGTGCGTCCTACTACGCATGCGTGCACACTTAGGCACCTCCCCACCACAGCTGGCGCTGTTCAGTTCTCCCCTGCGCGCGCTTAAGCAATAGGGGGGTTGTGGTGGCCGCTATAAATGCCTGATAAAAAACACGAGATGGGACTCTTCGACTGCCTCGAAAGAGGCTTTGAGCCGTTGTGTGGATCTTGGAGTCTGGAGGCTGGGGATTGTGCCTCGCAAATCTATGCTGAAGTCTTGGTCGGCAGAGAATTTGAGGCGGCACTGTCCAGGCCACCTAGAATCCTGTCTTCTCTTACCGTCGTCCTCGTTGAGCCACTCCTTCGGCGTCTCCGGAAGTCACCCTTTCCATAGGCGGTTGGAGGTGGTTCTCGAGCTGATTTACGTGCGGTGGCGTCGTTGGGCCTGACCTCGGTTTTGCCCGGTGGGCGTTTTGTGGCGCCATGTTCTTCCCCGGCGGTTGCGGCCGAGGGCACACGCCATGTTTTGGAGAAACCAAGGATTTAGGACCTTTCAGGACTTTTATCTTAAAAAGGACGACTCCGAGTTTGGGAATTGGAAACATGGGGTCAGACTGGAGTGAAACACAAGACTCTGACCCTGGGGGATTGAGAGGGCCGCCTAAGGGCTTCTACAGGTGGAAGGTCCGGTATAGTTACCGTCCCTCTGCCCTCTTCTCCCCCCGCCCCTCGGGCAAGGGCCTGGGCCCCTCAGTGCTGCCACTCCTCCAGCCAAAGCCGTTGCTGCCGGTGTACCTGCCTCCGGTGCCTGTCCTTTCTGGGATTTGTAGCTTCTACTTAAGTCCCGGTACTGAAAGTTTTAATAAGCATATGTATAGTGAGCCCCTAGTTGGTGCCAGCCGGTTTGCTGAGGGTTTCACATACTGTCACATTTAATAGCCTTTCAACATCTATTACATCCCTTTATATAGGTGCATGTAAGTGGCAGAACTGACAAATCAGGCCTACCAGACTCCCTTGGGTCAAGCACTTCTATTTTACTGCCCCAATAGCTTGCATTTTAGTTTTTTGTTTAAAAATAAAATGAACCCTCAGCTATTCATCACCCAAATTTTATTCCTTTAGCTAAATCGCAAGCCCAGAGCAAGCCTCACCTCTCAGAACAAATCTTTATGGCAGCCTGTGGGTTATAAATAATCCAGGAAGTACCATCTTCTTGGCAGTACCCAATGATTGCCTCTTGACAATTCTTTGCCTACTTCCTATTACTTGAGAACATAATACCCACGAGAGACTAATAAGTGCTTTACAAACATTACTATTAATTATAGGGAATATTTACTTTGGATTTATGTGCAGGCCTTTGCTAAGGGCTTCATATGCCTTAGCTCTTCTAATCCTATGAGATTGATGATTTGCTCATTTTATACATGAGAAAACAGGCAAGATTAATAAGATTGTCCAAAGTAAGGGTTTGGACCCACCCTGCTTGACACCACTGTCTATACTCTAACCACTAGATTCTGTAGCTTCTTGCAGTAATAAACATTAAGTGAATGAACTCGTGTGTCAGCAGACTTTTCTGGACGGTGTGCATAGTTTCTCCAGTGAACAACTTGAGAGAGAAAGCCTCCCATCCACATACTTCAGCACCTGGTACATACCTGTTGTAAAGCACTTACCAGGTGGTATTGCAATGATTTGTTTACACAGCTAGTTCTCCTTAGATTGACTTCTTCAAGGCCAGGGACTATGTCTTACTTTTATGTTCCCAGGGCTTAGCCAGTTCCTGACAAACAACTGGAACTCAAAAACAGTTTTCTCAATGAGTGAGTGACTGGTAGAATCAATCCATCTCTCTTCAGTGCTGCACAGCACAGCAGATATCCCAGCTCAGATAGGGTCTGAAAGATCACCTGGAGGTCTCAGCTGTCTTAACTCCTGGGAGACCCTGGACGTGCCAGTATGTACTGTGGAGTGGTTGCGTTTCGAAGAGGGGGAGGAAGTCCTGAACACTGTAAGTAATCCATGGTTGGGTTGGAAAACAAGATTGAAGTTACTCATTAGCGGGTGAAAGGGTCAAGGGTCGAGGCAAGGGGGCTGGAAGCAGACTATACTGAGCAGCGAGCTGGGGAGAGCAGTTAAGGCACCAGCCACTCCACACAGAGCACCAGCTCCCTCCTGCCTGAAGATGTTCCACCACATTTGGGCAGCTCTTCTCTACCTCTATGGCTTTCTCCTTAACTCCATCTACCAGTGCCCTGAGCACAGCCAACTGACAACTGAAGGAGTGGATGGGAAAGAGGTATGCACTGAGCATGGAAGCTGCTGAGTTGGGGCTGAGGGGGCTCTGATGGACTAGGGTAAGAGGCCCAGCATGACCAGAAAGCCATACTGGAAGGAAGAAAGGGTGTGAGTGTTGTGATGATGAAAGCAATAAGTTAAAAATATATGTAAGTACTATGGCCATCAATGTGGAGACATGTAGAACTGGAGAGTGGGGTTTACTGAAGAGGAGCAAAGAGGAAAAGTCATTTAGTGACTCCTTGTCACGGATCCAGTCTTTAGCTGGAAAAAGGCAGCCAACACCCTCATCCCTAAGTATTGTCATTCTGACTGATGAAGAGGTTGGATTCTGTAGTGAGACCCACCTTCTTCTGTTCCCTTCCTTGTCTCTCCAGTTCCCAGACCCCCACCTGGGCCAGTGGTACTTTATCGCAGGGGCAGCTCCCACCAAGGCGGAGTTGGCGACTTTTGACCCTGTGGACAACATTGTCTTCAACATGGCTGTGGGCTCTGCCCCCATGCAGCTCCAGCTTCGAGCGACCATCCGCACGTGAGTGGTGAGGAGGCAGAGGCACCAGTAGGTGCGGTCTCTGTGTAAAGTGTGAGCACCCGTCCACAAAGAGCTGGGCTCTTTGGCATACCATTATTCTTGGCCCACTTGAGTTCAATAGCTTTGTTAGTTTCCCTCCAGAGAGAGAGGGACCTAACCATCCCTTCATAACTTGAAACCCAAGGGGACCCAGGGTTCCAGAAAGAGTAAGATGGAATAGAGGCTGGCACTGAGTGGTTGAGGTGTCACTGTTTCTCCTCCTTGCCACCACCACTTCTGCAGGAAAAACGGGCTTTGTGTGCCCCGGAAATGGATCTACCACCTGTCTGACGGGAGCACAGATCTCAGAACCGAAGGTTGGTTTTCTCCAGCCCTCACTCTCCTTAGGCCCCCTGGGCAGGCTTGCTTGTCTTCACACTAACCGCCCCCCAACCATGACAGGCCGCCCTGACATGAAGACCAAGCTCTTCTCCAGTGCATGCCCAGGTGGAATCATGCTGAAAGAGACAGGCCAGGGTTACCAGCGCTTCCTCCTCTACAGTGAGTGGGGAGGCCAGGCAAGATCTGGGGAAAAAGAGAGGAGGAGGGATGGGGGTTGGGAGGAGGCAATAGAGTCCCTTTATCTGGGTCCTGTGACATCATCCCAGGAAGGGCTGGCTGCTTCCCTGAGGTCCTCACCAGGGGCTGTGCTGAGAAGCAGGGGCTTTGATGAGCCTGGCCCTCCCTTTCCAGATCGCTCACCCCACCCTCCTGAGAAGTGTGTGGAGGAATTCCAGTCCCTGACCTCCTGCCTGGACTTTAAGGCCTTCTTACTGACCCCCAGGAATCAAGGTGAGGGGGTAAAATCTTACAGAAGATAACTAGGACTTATCAAGTCTTCTGTGAGAGCTGGATGAAAGGGACTCAAGTGATGTCACCAGGGGGCATGGCCGAAGGCTGACATCATCACACTGGCTATGTTGACACTTCCACTTGTGTCATAGACTGATGGTACCAGAGGGAGCCAGGATGGACTCTGGGCTATTGCAGTGGATAAAAGGGGCAGAAGGTCAGACAGGGGCAGAGGGGCAGAGGTCTGCAGGGGGAAAAAGACCTCAGAGACTGTCTGACATGGGGTGTGAGACTGCATTCTGCCTCATCCCGTTGCCATCAGCCTTGCCTGTCTCCCTGGGTCTCCCTCCTGTCCACCCTCCTTTCTCTCTCCTCCCACCAGACGCCTGCGAGCTGTCCAGTAACTGACCTGTGGCTTCACCTATGCCCCCCAGATGGATACAGCTGGAACTTATATGGTGAGGGGAGAAGCTGGAGTCTCCCAACTCTCTTTCAAAAGTAATAAAGATGATTTTCCAATCCTCATCTCATTTGGGGGTTTGTCTCCCAACATCAGTCCCACTGCCCTCATTTCAGTCCTCCCCCTGGACCTTCTCCCACCTCAACCCCCAGTTGGACGGCGTCAGGAAGGACACTGAGCGGTGGTAACTCTTGCTTTGTAGTGGTATATTTAGCATTTGGTGTGACACAGTTATTTATTGTTGAGTGAGCAAACCCAACCCCCTAGTGGGGTCTGCAAACTCCAGTGCTCCCCATGCTGCCTGCAAGCTGCCAGCCCCTATGAGCTGGCCGTCCTGCCAACACTGCCTGCACCCAGCCCCGCTCCCCCTGGCTCCTAGGAATCCTCAGGTCCTCCCTTCAGGCTCCCCATCACCTGTGGGAACCCCATCCAGACTCCCTAATCTACCCACCTAGGAGTGCTCCTCTTCCCCAGATGGTGCAGATCCCAGGATCCAAGGGATCCCCCGAGTCTCTCAACCACCCTCTTACCCCACCCAGAGGTCTGTCTGTCCTGACTGGTTTTCTCCACCCCTGGAGAGTTTTAAAAGGTTGAGAGGACCCTTCAGTCTTTATTCTCACCACCACACTTTTTTTTTTTTTCTTTTAAAAAGTGGAGGTGGAAGAAAAAAACAAAGTGGGAAAAATGTAAAAGCAAAAATTAACAACAGCTGGTGAATTCAAGGGCGAGGCCCCCACTGTCCATAAACACAGACACCCTGAACAGCTCTCCTGTGTGTGGAGGGGGCTCTGTGCCCTCATACTCTGGGGTTTCTGCCCCTTCCCTGAGGTCCCTGTGCTTACAATTTGGATCATACCTCCCACACTATCTTCATCCTTGCTCCCACCCCACTGAGGGTAGGACCCTGGGTCACACCGTACCCCTTGGTCACAGCCCCTTGCCTGGGTCTCCCCTCTGCTCCTCCCCCTCCCTCCCTAACTTCTCCCCCTCCAAGTCAGTGGCCTCTTCATCCCCAATGGGCTCCCGGAGGCTGACGGCCAGCACCAGGGCCTGTAAAAGACCAAAGAGGCAGGCAAAGTGCAGGGGGTGAGCGGTCAGTAGGCTCAGCACGGCATGGAGTCCATGCAGAGCAGCCAGAAAGGACAGCAGCCCATGCAGCCAGAGGCCCAGCGGTCCACGCAGGCCCAGCGCGTCCAAGGCTGCCCGCAAGGGCCTTGAGCAAAGCCCCAGCAGGGCTGAGGCCAGCAGCTCCAGCAGGTGCAGGGTCAGGTTGGTGGAGATCTGCAGACACTCCTCTGGGTCCCCCAGATACTGGTGGGGAGCCCCTGCTCCCCCACCTGTATCCCCCCGCAACCAGCCCAGCAGCTTCTGACGCCGGCCAGGCTTCTCCACCAGGGCTTCAGCCACTGAGGGGTTCAATTCCTCTTCAGGGGACCCTCCATGTTTCCCGGTGCCATCTGAGTCCACAGGATCCTGTCCTAGTTTGGGAATGGTCTCCCCAGCCTCTGGTCTCCCAGACTCTTGGGTGCTGGAAGCAGTCATCTCCCACTTGAGAGAATCCATTCTTTTGTACCCCAGTTGCTCAACTTGGGCCTCCCTGCTTGGTTCTGGAGCAGCCCCAGAGCTCCTCTGTGCACCTGAGTCCTGGGTCTTGGGAGACCCCAGATCTCCCATGGTTTCTGGGGCACTGTCCCAGTCACTCCCTGAATTCTCAGAGGAGCTGTCCATCCGTCTGGGTTCTGGGGTGGGCAGGTCAGGTCTTGTCGACTTCCGGCGGCCCCAGGGGCGAGGGAGCCAGCCACCAAGGCGTCGGAGGAACATGGCTGGGGTGTGCAATGAGCCCTCCAATTCTGGGGCTGCTTCCTGGCACGGCTTAGGTTCTTGGATGGAGGACTGAGGATTTCCTCAGAAACCAGAGTGTGTTTAGGCTCAGAAGAACAGGAATCTGCTTGGAGAGTCCTACTCTGAACTCAGAAGTGGCTCTCCTCTTCCCGGGATGGTCATGCAGCCTGAAGCGGCTTGTTTCCGTTTCAGTTTTAAGGTAAAGAGAGGCACATTCAAATCCATTCACCACCACCCCACTATGCACACACACAAGATTCCAAAAGTCTACGGATCTGACAAAGCCTGGGACACCGTCACAGTGTCCTCCCTGTCTTCCAGGTTTCCTTCCCAGCAGGCAGCACCCCAAGTTTCACTCACCAAGGCCACGCCCCAAGGTGCCCCAGAAACTGGGGAGGCGGTTCTCCATCCAAAAAGGAAGGAAGGAAGGAAGGTGGCCTCGGTTCCTAGATGCTCCCGATCGACCAGGAGAGTCCTAACTGCTGCCCTAAGGCAGCTCAGAAAGAAGTCTCCTGTTAAGTGAGTGGGGGGTGAGGTATCCGGCAAACTCCAGCCAGCAACGTTCCTGCTTTGATTCAGAGGGCTGTGATTCCTATAACGTGGCCCCACTGGCACCCCAGCCCGCAGCTGAGATTCAGTCTTCGCAAGGTCAGGCCGGAGATGTCTTGGGAGATCCCGGGAGCGAGGCAAAGCGCGCGCCTGCCTGGGGAGCCTGGCGTCCAGGCATCCAAGCGATGCAGCCCCTCCCGGGCCCAGCGTCGGGGCCTCGGCCTCGCGAAGCCGCCCGGAGCGCAGAGCCCGGAAGCAGCCGCACCGGGACTAGAGGACAGGCGGAGGCGGAGCCCCAGCTCGCGGGGCGGACCCTGTCGATCGACCGCCCCCCAACCCCCGCCCCCGGCCCGAGCTGCCTGTGCGCGCCATGAGAGCGCACCGGCGGTACCGAGGGGCGTACAGCCGAGGTCACAGGAGCCAAAAGCGTGAATATAAGCCCAGGCTCCATTTTCGTCGCCTAGAAACCCCCGGCCGCTGGTATCCCCTTAAGCTTGCCCGCCCCCTTTAGTTCCCTTGAGTTCTTCCCTGCATCCCGCTCCACTCTTCTAGTTCACGATTTCATGAAAGGCTTTTCCAGAATAGAAAGCTGAGAGGAGGCTTGGGGCTTGAGTAGCCCTTCCTTGCTCCTCCATGCACAGATGTTTACCTCTTGGATTTGACAACAGTGGGCACTTCATATGCCTGGCACCTGGTATGAGGCAGGAGAAGCAGGAGAGGAAGTATGGGGAAGACAAGTGTAGACAAACAGGATGTGCTTCCTGCCCTTAGGAGTTTTCGGGTATCAAAATGAAGAACCTTGGCTTAAAGTGTAGCTTTGGGAGGCCAGAGTTCTGGTTCCAGCTCAGCTAACAGCCTACAAGCTACATCTTTGGTCTTCGTATCACACTGCCCTCTTCCTGCAAGACGCCACCCGTGATCATTTCTGAGCCTTTCCTGACTTCCCCATCACCATGCATTCTTTTTATCACATCGTGTCTCCTACAGGTGCGAGCAGCCTTAAGATTGGGCTTGTCTCATTCCCATTCATAGCACATAGTATACAAACTTGTGAAATCAGTGATTGAATTGGCTAGAGTGGACAGAGGGTGCTTTCTGTGGGAGGTCAAACTTGCATGAAAGTGTTAGTCGCTCAATCATGCCTGACTCTTTGCGACCCCATGAACGTAGCCCACCAGGCTTCTCTGTCCATGGGGTTCTCCAGGCTAGAACACTGGACTGGGTTGCCATTTCCTTCTTGAGGGGATCTTCCAACCCAGGGATCAAGCCTGGGTCTCCTGAATTGCTGGCAGACTCTTTACCATCTGAGCCACCAGGGAAGCTCTGCATAGACTTGCATAGAGATGGGTAATTCCTGGTTCAGGGGTTGAAAATAGGTGGGGCACTAAGGGCAGTGGCTGGGGACTAGAAGTGAACCAGACTGGCAGAGGCAACCCTATCAGGCCACGTAGAGGAGCTGCCTCTTCTGGTTCTGGTAGAATTTCATGTGGTCCTGTCTCATTTGGCTTCCCTGCAACAGCTTCCAGAAGTGAATAAAACACCAAGACGGAGAAAAGCTTGATTTTATTTCTCAACTTTTGGCTTCTTTCTACTGAAGGCAGAGTCCACTAATCAAAACCAGAAGGTGTGGAACCTGGGCAGACATCAGGAAGTAGAAGCCCAAGTGTCTAAGTTCGGGGCCCAAGTTCAGACTTCAGCAACACACCAAGGTCAGAACTTGCCCAAGTCAGAACTCGAGGTTCATGTATGTCCGCAGATCCCGCTCCCAGGCCTTGTCCTTCTCTTCCTGCCTTTTCTCCTCCCTGCGGTTCAGTGTGGTCACCCTAGGGGCTCTCTCCCTCCCAGCCACTGCCCGTATATCCCGAGCTGGGAAATGTGTAACTCGGGGCTGAGGTGCTGGTCTGTAGCCTAACCCCTCCTGGTCCCTCTTGAGGACAGTGGGGATAGGGTTGGCACGGCCCTCACCCCGGGGTCCTAGCCCCATTCCAGGCTCCCAGCCCCCCCTCAGCAGCAGCTTGAAGCCTGGGCTGGAGGTAGAGACCCCAAGTGGTAGGATGGGGGGCCGGAGATCCCGGGACAGCGACAGCAGGTGAGCAGTGGATGTACAGTGGTTAGAGTCTTGAAAGTGGGCATCACAAGTCTCACAGTACTGGGGGGAGGGGGATCGGGACCTGGAGAGAAAAAAAGAGAAAGGTTAAGGGTAACACAAGGGTTTAGGCCTCAGAGGTGGGTGGCAGGGTGGGACAAGGTCCTTCCAGTATCTCTGCCAAGAAACAAATTGTCTTTCCTTCCCAGTTAGCAACAGTGGACCTGAAGGAATGGTTAAGGCCTCACAACGTTCTTGGGTGGGAAATAATAATTACTATAGTTAACATTTGTACAGTGCTTACTATGCTATTAAATACAAGCACTGTTCTAGTATTTTATGTATATTAACCCATTTAATTA
This sequence comes from Ovis canadensis, assembly GCF_042477335.2. NCBI lineage: Eukaryota > Metazoa > Chordata > Mammalia > Artiodactyla > Bovidae > Ovis > Ovis canadensis. The sequence continues at coordinate 41,839,907 of NC_091264.1, read as the reverse complement.
ACCCTAACAACCCTATAAGAAGTATAGTCTAATTTCTTAGATAGGAAAACTGAGCCACATGGACGCTAGGTTGCTTGCCCAAGAAGTACAATCAGGATTTAAACCCAGAGAGTGTGTACAACACAGAAATTTAGCAGATATTTTACAATAACTATAAACAGAATATCACTTTAAAAAATCCTGAATTGCTATATTGTACATATGTAATTTATATACTTGAATTATGCTTCAATAAAACAAAAATAGATTTAAAAGTTTAAACAATATTAAAAGATAAGGCTTCCCTCACCGGTTCTCTGGACTCCTTGTCTCTCCAGGGCTCTCTCTGACCATGCGGGCCACCTCAGGGAAACCTGCTTCTTCAGCCAACTGAGCAGCATCTCTGCCCCCCAGCTCACAGACCCCTACCCAGGCAGCCCCACGGCCCAGGAGATAGCGCACAGCTGCCCCCTGGCCTGCTCGGGCGGCACACATCAGAGGGGTCCACCAGAAAGCATCCCGAGCATTGATATTCCCTCCAGCTCCCCCTGCCTCACGGGGATCCAACAGCCTTTTTAGTTTTGCCAGGTCCCCCTCCTGGGCTGCCCTCAGTATCTGCTGGGTCGTCTTGTCCTTTGTGTCAAGGGATCTCCTTTGTCCATGTCCTCCTGCTGCTCCTGCTGCAGTCTCCCTCATCATTCTTCTTTTCTTCCTCTTCCTGGCAGGCCCAGCCTGAGCTCTCTGGGTTTCAGGGGTGCTGCTCTCATCTTCAATCAAGGCTTCGTAGAAAGCCCGGGCTGCAGCCCCCTCCAGGATGGGCTCCAGCTCTTCAGGCTGTGATTGCAGCTGCCCATCTTTCCACAGATCACTGGGATCAGTGGCTGGGGTAAAGTTAATGAGGGAAGACCCAGACATGGCTTTTGGGAAATCTAGGAAAATGAGACTAGGAAGCCAAGCCCCTGGTGGTCCTGCAGCGACCAGAGCCAGTTCCAGACACCTAATGAGATAAACAAAAAGTATCCTTAGCGTCAAAAATCCCCTCCCAACCCAAAAGTGACCCCACAACCTGGGACCCTGTAGGGTCAGTAACAGACAATGCCCCTCAATAAAGGTAAGAAAGAAGTCTCCGTAAGACAGTTGCCCAGACCGTGCGCTCCGCCCCTACCTCCATCCGCACCAACAATACCAGCCTCTCTGAGACAACTTTATCACAGCGTAAAACATACCATTAAGAAAAACAATCAAACTGGCTCTTTAAATCTTCCTATTTCAGGGTAAGTTCTTCCCAAACAAAAACAAACGCGACACGTCTCCGGAAGCAGGAAGCAGCTTTCAGGAAGAGGTTCCAGTCTGTGTCGCTTTATAGCTTCCGTACTGCAAAATGGCGCTACTCTAAGCAAAGGAGTCGACAAATAATCACAGGGCACAAAGACGCATGCGTGGCCGGGGAAAAAAACAAAACAAAACAAAACACCTGAGGGTGCAGGCGCGCGCTAGCGCCGGGTTTTTCCCGCCCTGGAATGTTTCCATAGCAGAAGCACAACGCACCACGTGCCGGGGCAGCGCGAGGACTGAGAAAGATCCGTCGGTTGGGGTTCTGTTTTTACATAACGCCCCCACAATGCCCTTCGCCTCCTCCCTCAACGTGGCCCCCGCTCCGAGCTCATTTTCTGGACCTGGGAAATCACTCTCAGGGTTAAAAAAGGCTCTGAGGCGGAGAATGCCCAGAAACCCTGAAATGAAATAACGTCACGCAGCCCCTCACCATTACTCTGACCAGGGTTCGAAGGTCGCATTTAGCGCCCACAGCAGCCCCGTTCAAGCCCTAAGAGGAAATGGAGAAGTGCAAGGGGACAAGCAGCAGAATGGCTGGCACCACCTCAGGTTAGCCCACGGGGCCGTCCTGGTTCTCACACCGCTCAGCTCATCCCAGTACACCCTACCCAGGACCCTCAGCATGGAACCCGGCCTCACCTCCCGCCTCCGCTGCGCGAACCCCGGATGAAACATGGACCCCGTCGCGGGTCTCCTTGGCGGGCTGACTCCAAGGAGCAAGGCAATAAGGGCCAGGAGGGCTGGCTGGCTGGGGATGAGGTCAATGCCCCGGGCAGCAAAGTCTCGCCGAGGCCTGAGGCTCGCTGTTTGATGGGAGAAGCAAGAAGCAACCAGCCAGCCTAGTTCCTCTCCCGGCCCACCCCCTCCCCTCCATGGCCCTGCAGTCCCCGGAATCACACGACTATATTTCCCAGGCTACCTGGCCCAGAACGCGGTACTGTTTCCGCTTCCGGTGGCGGCTCGCAGTGCCCTGCTGCGCCCCGCCCCCAGCGTACCCCTCCCCTGGGGCCTCGTGACACCAGGGTCGTGCGCGGGTCATCCTGGGATTTGTAGTTCGCTTTTCCCTAGTTTCGTCAGTTTCTTCTTCCCAAGGACTCCATTTCCCGGCATGCACCGCGGCTCCTAACTCTAAGCACTTGCGCGTTGCCCTCTTCCCCACCCTCCCCAGTTTCCACTCCCCCCACCCCACTTCGCCTGCCGCGGTCGGGTCCGCGGCCTGCGTTGTAGCCGTCGTCGCGGTCTTTGGAAGCAGAAACTCCCCTTCCCCTCCCCGTCCCCCGGTCCCAGTCCCCGTCCAGTCGGTGAGTGTGGTGGTCGTCGCCGCGCCATGTCCCCTGTCCCTGGGCGCGGCACATGGGGTCTCCGCGTCTTGATGTGGGGGTGGGAAAGGAAATGACCCGGTCCGGCACCGAGGGTAGGAGAGGTGGCCCAAAGGGTGGAGGCGGGATGTCGGGACTTCTATGAAACGGACCTGACCACCACCTATAGGCCATGAGAAAAGGAGGGCCCAGCTCTTGCTTGGAAAGGATAAACTTCGGAACCCTTGAGAATGGGGCCAGAGACCTGCGGGGGTAGGGAGCTTGAGCCACGGCCCTACCGGAGTTGACACGGAGGAGAGAGGGGCCTGGCTTTCAGGAGCGTCAGGGATGGAGGTAGGACTAGTGGGGTCAAGACCTGTCGGTTTCTCACAGCTGGTGGACCCCGAAGAATTTCTCTATGTAATCTCAGTGAAAAGGGGCTGGAATGTAAATAAGAGGAGCTAGAGAGACGTGCTCCAGTCTCGGGTTCTTTAAGAAAAGGGTAGCCCCAAATTCTTCCATGGTTTGAGGGCAAAGTGTGGGAGGAGTGAGGATACCAGAGGTTGGGAGGGAGAGCTTAGGCTTATACTCTTCTGTCTCTAGCCGACGTGAAGATGAGCAGCTCAGAGGAGGTGTCCTGGATTTCTTGGTTCTGTGGGCTCCGTGGCAATGAATTCTTCTGTGAGGTGAGTTCTCCTCAACCCTACCATCCACCTCCACATGTAATCTGGCCACATAATCTCCTGCACATAAAGCTTCCACACACTTCTCTTACATACTTTAGTAAAAACTCTTGTCAAGGAGGAGTCTCCTTAGTAGCGCTCTCTAACTTGTGGTGAAGGGTCAAGACTGAGACCCCAAGTCAACCCTGCCACCCTCCAACAGCCTAACGTTGGACTTGTCAACCTGTGTTTTTTTTTTTTTTTTTTTTTTTTTTTTAAACCAGGGAAGTACTGATAGTATGTATTTCTGGTAGCTATTAGGAGAATTAAAACACTTCACGTTAAAATGTTTTATAGCATGGCTGTGTTTTAACATAAGGGAGTGTAACTGACTTCAGAATCCAAGCTGTTCAGCCCCCACCTTCCTCAGAGAGCCAGCTGCCCCTCAGGAGAGGCCAAAACTGATTCCTAGAGCTAGGAACAGGAATCAGGACAGGGATCTTGAAAGGACTGCCTCTGTAAGGAGGGGATTGCTTATGTTTAGGAGAAAAAAGCCAGACCTCTTCTGGGTGGGCAGTATACACGAACTAGGGAGAGAGGTTCAAGTACTTCTGCTGAGTTGGGAGTGTGGAACAAAGGGAATGAAGCAGTTGTGTTGAAGATAAGGCACGAGTTAGAGCACCCTGCCCAGGTCAAAGCTGAGGATTCTGCTTTGGGTTTCCTTTTGACTTCACGTCCTGACAGGTGGATGAAGACTATATCCAGGACAAATTCAATCTCACTGGACTCAATGAACAGGTGCCTCACTATCGACAAGCTTTAGACATGATCTTGGACCTGGAGCCTGGTGAGACACCCTCAGGGTTGTTTTGTGTGTGTGCTGTTTTTTTCCTATTCACACCCTGTTTATCTGCTTCATGAATTTCTAAATTTCCTTTTGGTTCTCTAACCCTTTTAACCCCAAATCCTTTACTTCATTTTGATTCCATACCTCACTCTTGCCTAATTTTGTGACTTCTACACTTGTTCTCATACTCTGATCCTATAACTTAGCACTTATCGAAAATGCTAGTTTCTCCATGGGTGTTATCTTCTTCCTTGCCCCTTCCAGGTTAGAGTTCTATCTTCCGTGTTGACATCTTTGCATTTATTTATTAAAAAAGAGAAGGAAGCAGAGGCTGAGAGGGATGGAAAGAAACCCTTGGGTTGGTGGAAGGGGCAGAGGCCCAGGCTGTGGGTGGGGTGAGGCTCCAAGTTGGGTGCTGGGCTAAAGAGCCAGCAGCTCCCGGGAGTAGGCAGGGCACCTTAAAAAGTTGTAAGACAAGTGGTTGCATTTGGCTGGTGCCATGTTTCAGATGAGGAGCTGGAAGACAACCCCAACCAGAGTGACCTGATTGAGCAAGCAGCCGAAATGCTCTATGGATTGATCCACGCCCGCTATATCCTCACCAACCGTGGCATCGCCCAGATGGTGAGGCCTCTCTACTCCTACTCGGTTCCTTCAGAGGCAACAGGGAAGCAGAGTTTCCTTCAGCAAGAAGTCACTCGTTTCAGCCTTGTCACGGAATCTAGCTGAGAAGAGGGGAAAGAACCCCAGAATCTGGGCCTAGGGGTTAAGACCTGATTGAGGGTTGAGGTGAAGGGAGTGTTTTGGGGGAGGGAGATGTGACCTACAGCAGAAAGTTGTAGACTGCCTCTTCCTCAGGGAATAAGCAGTGAATGTCTGATGATCTTCAGACTGCCTGACTGGATGAAAGGAAGCAGGGGAGTCTGAAGGCCCATCTGAGCCAGAGAAGGGGCCTCTGGACATTAAGAGGCAGAAGGAGTTGGGGACACAGTGATGTGGATTGGGCTGAGGAGCGGGTTGCCTCTTTTCTTCATACCTACCCACCAACTCCTTCAATTTCATTCACATCAGTTGGAAAAGTACCAGCAGGGAGACTTTGGATACTGTCCCCGTGTGTACTGTGAGAACCAGCCAATGCTTCCCATCGGTGAGTGTTGGGAAAGGGAAAGGAGGGCCATGGCAGGCTGGGATGGAGTTGGGGCTCAGCAGGTTGGGGCCTGAGTCCAGGAGGGAGGTTGGGCAGGCTTGGGTAACCTGGCCTGCTGAGTCTGGCTGTCTCCCAGGCCTTTCAGACATCCCAGGTGAGGCCATGGTGAAGCTCTACTGCCCCAAGTGCATGGACGTGTACACACCCAAGTCATCGAGGCACCACCACACGGATGGCGCCTACTTCGGCACCGGTTTCCCTCACATGCTCTTCATGGTGCACCCCGAGTACCGGCCCAAGAGGCCCGCCAACCAGTTTGTGCCCAGGTGGGGAGCAGGGACAGAGTCACCAAGGGTCAAAAGAAGTGCCTTGGATCCCCCAGAAAGAAGGGAGGATGAGGCAGTAGCTAGCCTTGTTGCCATTTTGTGTGCTCAACTTTCGCTAGGAAATTCTCAGAGCCACGGTTGAAGTGTATGATCTTCCTGCAGTATCATTTTTGCTCTGGTGTAGAAAAAGAAAGTTCAGCTTTTATATTAAAACAAGTACTGCCGTGTATATACTCATGTATATATGTACAGACACATATTTGTAGCTTTGAATTTGAGTTTTAATAGATATTTAAAATACATTTCCAAATATTCTTAAAGGGAGAAGTTGGGGAACCGCTGCCTTGAAGTACTGAGCAGGCCCATGAAGAAACTGGGGTAGGGGGGAATGCAGGCCACTGGCAGGCCAGGATGGGGCTCACTGTGCTTCCTCTCTCACCTCTGCCCCAACCCAGGCTTTACGGTTTCAAGATCCATCCAATGGCCTACCAGCTGCAGCTCCAAGCCGCCAGCAACTTCAAGAGCCCAGTGAAGACGATTCGCTGATTCCCCACCCCACCTGTCCCTCGGTCTTTGACACTTTCATTCCTTTGCTGCCACAATTTCAGGAACCCTCTATGGTTTTTAGTTTAAATTAAAGGAGTCATTATTGTGGTGGGAATATGAAATAAAGTGGAAGAAAAGGCCATGGGCTGATTGGCTGGTGTTTGGGGTTGGGGAAGCACGGGTAATGGTATGCTGGGCCCCAGGAGCCCTCCTGGCTCAGCCCACTCTCTTCAAGTGGAAAACCAGCACAGATTTGTACCCAGTAGATTTGGGTGATGTTTTTAGGACTGGGTGTAGGGATGTACGGAGATCACGAGGCAAAGACAGAAATCGGATTTCAAAGACTGGAGAAATATTTGCTCTTTTTGTGTTGCCTGCAGTTGGCTGTTTAGGGGATGTAATCAACATCACTTTGAGTTTTATAAAGAAAGTGGTCCCAAAATAAACTGAACTGTAAGGGGTGGGGAGAAGAGGTTCAAGGTCCAGAATTGCTGTTTTGTGTCTATGTGCCCCCTCCTGGGGAAGCTGAGACATGCTCATCTCAGAAGGATGAAGGTCACTGGGTTCCTGGTTAAAGTTTCTCCCAGAACAATAGGGACTGGCCCTGTTGTGTAGGGAGGATGGCAGATGGTACCAGAGAATGAAACTAATCCATGGACCCTGGAGGGGCAGGAACAGATCTTTGAGGGACACTCAGGACAAAAGTAGACTGCTGGATTGGGGCCCAGATATTGCACCTGTCTGGGCTGCCGCTCCCACATTCAGGAACCAGACCAGGTGGGTGAGGACATGTTTTCCTGCCAAGCTAATTGCTTCCTGCCCCAGGGAGGAGTATAGCTTTGTACCTACAGCAGCTCCTGCCCAGACTACCTGTCAAAACCACCCTGCAGTTCAGGCTCAAGGAGTGTGGTCACGGGGTTTCTAGGCACCCCTCGGGGAATGCCCCTCTCCCCAGAAGTCCATGATGAAGGCCCACATGCTTATAGGTGCACTGGTCATGGTGGGCTTCACGGTGGGAAAGGGTAAGTGGAGCAGGGGCAGGGCAGGAGGGGTGGCTGAGTACAGGGAGAGGGTGGCGGTGGATGAGCGGGATGTTGCAAGGCAGGGAACTTGGAGTGGGCCAACACCACCATCCGTGTCTTCCGCTTCCCCAGCTCCTGTTTCTGAAGTCCGGACCTGCCACCTCTGCCTCTTAGAAAATCCTGCTGTAGGATGCATTTCAGGCTCAGAGAAGTGCACTATCAGCAGCTCATCCCCGTGCATGGTGATCAGCATCAACCATGGTGAGTTGAGTCAGGCAGGGAAGGGGCCACTGGCAGGACAGCCTATGGCATTGTCTCCTCTTGTAAATGAGGGCTGCTTGGGGCCTGAGGTCTAAGGAGATGGAGGTTTCTGGTAGGGGAGGGGTCTGGAGTTCTGGGGAGCCGATTAAGCTAATTTCTTCTGGCCTCTTCTGCAGGAGTCTGGAAAGGAAATTGGGTCTAGGTGAGGGATGGGCAGGTCTGTGAAAGGGGTAACAGTTCTGGTGACTGTGGGAGGCAACAAGGGTTATTAGTTGTCCCTTCTTCTCTAGAGAACAAAGCTCGCTTCTTAATCCGAGGCTGTGGACAACACAATTCCTACCGCTGCCAAGAAAACCTCCCCACCTACATCTCAGAGTACTGGTACTCGGCCCAGTGCTGCCAGTATGACTACTGCAACTCCTGGTACAGTCCCCAGCTCCAGAGTGCCTTGCCTGAGCCCCCTGACAGGTCCCTGGCTCTGCCCCTGTCTCAGTCCCAGATCCTGTGGTTCTACCAAACCCTGAACCTGTCACTGCCCCTGCCCAGCTTCCCTGCTGGGGAGGAGCCTTCTGAAGGCCTGGACCCCCTGGCTGGCCCACCCGTGAATCTGAGTTTGTCCATTGCTGACCTGCGCAGCATATACCTCTTCCTCAACAGTTCTGGACTTTTGACTCTTCCCTGGGCTGGTCCCTGACATCTTTCCCTGCGCAGATAGATTTCTGTCTGGTCTAGCGTCTCACTCCTGGCACCCCAGCATCATGCATTGTCTTCTCAGAACACTCCCACTCTTGGGTCTGTAAGTTCTCAGTCTTCCTTTCTTTTGCCTTTCCTTTGTCCTTCCGGTGTCCGTATGGTTTTGGTCTCGTCTCCTCCCCGAAAAAAGCAGTTGGCAGTGTACCCAGAGCCCTTCGACCACCTAGAATATAATCTCAAATGCGGATTCTGCCTAGGCTGACCTGGGTAAAGGCACAATGGTTTTCTCAACACTGTCCTGTTAACTGAATGTCCCATCACCCCCACCCCACCCCCCATCTTCCTGATCTCTCTCAGTCTGGCTGTTTCCACTCTGCTATACCTAGCTAGTTCAGTCTGTGCCAGACTGAACTTGCATCAGAAAGGGTGAGAGCTGGACTTCGTGCAGGTTTCCTGACTGAGCACTGTGGCGCCCCTCCTTCACTGTCTACCCGCCATGCTCCTGCCTGGTCAGCTGCCTGCTCTCATCTCTTTTCCCAGTCTCTGGCTTCCTCAGCTCCGCTTCACATCCCTGAGCCATGACACCCACTTGCACAGATTCCCAGGGAGAGGAGGGGGTCTGTCCCTTGTTCTGCACTCCCTAGTCCTCCTCCACAATAAACAAACTGCCCAGAGTCCTTGTCATGTTTTTGATGGGGGCAGGGTCAGGTGTGGGCAGGTGTAGACAAGTTAAAGGTAACTGGGCGTGGGGTTCAAACAGCATTGCAGAGCCCTGCCCACTACACTTGGCCTTGTGGCTTCCTCAATGGCCTGCCTCAAACAGCCCACATCCATCCCACCCTCTGCTCGGCTGGAGATCAAAGTATGAAGATTATGAATCTTGCCAGCCTTAAACATACCCTCCAAAATCTAGGAAGTTCACAGGTGATGTCAGGTTTTTCCACAAGAGGAAGGAAAAAACCACCACGAAAACACAAGAGCAAACACAACAGGTCTGCGTCTCAGAGTCCCCTGGAGCTGAGGCACCTGCGTTCTTTCCAGGGTCCTGGCAGCCAGGACCGGCTGTGTGGGAAGTCTTAAGTGAAAGAGGTGAGGGAGTACAGAGTACGCAGGTAGGCCCGCAGAGGCAGGCCCTTTGATTTTAATTTGAAGAACTGCAAGCATGCAGAAAGCAATAATGAATTTTCATAACTCAAGCCTTCCCCATGCATTCAGTACATACTGGACATACCGCTCTGAGCCAGGCCTGGTATTAAGAAGCACCAGGACATGCAGGTGAGTACAGCCAGGTATCCACCCCTCTGAATCTGGTGACCCAGTACCAGAATTATGAAACGTTCTGAAAAGTAGTGCACCCCTGTGGCTGGGAGGCCCAACCCCAGCTCCTCTGTCACCTGGGTAAATCGGTCTCGGCCTCACTATGGTCACCTCTAAAGTAGAGATAGTGTGTCAGGATTGAGAGAATGTGTATCAGTGTGTGCACACAAATAGAAGTTACGGGCTCAAAAGAAGTTATAGGCTCAAAAACAGATATGCCTTAGAGACAAAGCACACTGGTTTTGCCCTATTTAGTTTTAAACCATTTTGGCCATAGAGATGTTTGCACACTTTTAGATGGGTTTTTGTGAACTTACACGCCTGTGTTATACCACTCGCCAAGTTAGCATAAAGGCCTTTATCAGCACCTAAAGCTGCCTTCGGGCCCCCTCTTAGAACCTCCCCTGTCCCAACCCTCAGGAGTAGCTACTGTCCTGAATTTCATCGTGTTCTTGGTAAAAGTGACATCACACAGGATATACTCTTACCTATACAACATTTTGCACTTGGATTTCTGTGGCCCCTGTGACTGCCTATGTGCTGGTGGGAGAAACCAATGTTTGTTTCTAGATCAGGAAGCAGTTGGAGGTAAAGAGGTACAAGCCACTATGTTCCTCTTTTGCCTGCATCTTTTCCCCCATGACCTCTGACTTCAGTATAAGTCAAAGGCCCAGGTCTGTACAGCTCTAGCAAGTCAAACTGGAAGGCAGCCTTAGAGGCTGAGAAGCCCAAGGCCCGAAATTGAGGTGAGTTACCGTGATCCTTGAAAAAGGAAATTAGCCTGGGATTAGAGAGGACACTAGGCCTTAGCATCTCTCCACAGAACTCCTTCCCTACCCTCTCCTTCCTGGGACTGGTTCTTTCACAGCTCCACTCCCACCAGCATACCCCCATGGACCTCCTGGCCAGTCTCCACCCAGCTCTGGGTCTGACAGCATTTCTGAGGACATCCACTACCCTTCCAGTTTTAGCCACAGGAGGGCTTCCAGTTCCTCTTGAGTCAGACACAGCAGGGCAAAGCAGGAGCCGAGCTCCGCAGGTCGGGGAGCCCTTTACCTGCTCCCATAATGGAATAGTCAGGTAGTACTACACCCCTCAACCTCCATATCCACCAGAAGAGAGAGGCAAACCAACAGTTTGTACATCTATTTATTTGGGAGCAACAGCTGGGGACTTGGGGTGAGAGAACTGTCGTGGGAAAAGAAATGAAGCAGGGCAAAGGGGTATCCTTGAGGTGGGAGCAGACAGGAGGAACAATGTCAGAGGACTTGAAGGAAAACTGCAGAGAATTCTGCAGAGGGAGAGTGGGAAGGGGCAGAGTGGAAATTGAGGGGTGTTGAGCGGCATCAATCAAGAGGCCGATGGGGCTGGGGTCTAGTACCTGCCGCTGAGGGTGGCAGGGAGGGCTGCTCGGGGGAGGGTGGACAGTGTGCCGACTGTCCCCAGGTGGAAATCAGGAGGGCAGCTGGAAATTGGCAGGATTGTACTCCTGAGGTCTCTACAGAAGTTCTAAGGAACATATAGGATTCTCTTCTGAGGGTTATTGCAGAAATTCTGGAAGCAGCATCGAGAGAATATCCAGAAGCCAAACACTGGAGAGGCGCGGGTGTATGAGCAGTCACTCATCTGTTCCTTGCTGCGGCAGTCACTCACCATGGTCTCAAAACCACTGTCTGGGGACAGACAGCAGCAATCAGTGACATGGAAGTCCCAGGCAAAGCCCTGAGCCCTCCCATCCCCTCATGCCACAGAGACTGACCATCACTGACGCCCTACCCCAGCCTGGACCCCAGAAAGGCAGATCCCTGAAATTGGACAGGGTCAGGGAATGCCAGGGAGTCACCAGCCATGAGCTCTGGGGAAGTTTCCCATGGAAGGTTGGTGGGAAAGAGCCATTCCAAACAGTGACAGGGACTTCCCTGGTGGTCCAGTGGCCAGGACTCTGAGATCTTAATGCAGGGGCCCCAGGTTTGATCCCTGGTCAGGGAACTAGATCCTGCATGCTGCAACCGAAAGATCCCACTAAGCAACTAAGATCCAATGAAGCAACTAGGATCCCATGAAGCAACTAAGACCTGGTGCATCTTTAAATAAATGTGTGTTTTTTTTTTTTAATTCCTCTGGGAAGGTAAAGAGGAGGACAGCAAAAGACCAAACTCTGGTGAACATGAGCTGTTAAGGCTCCAGAAGAAAAAGGCAAGACTCAGTGAAGGAGGCTGAGAAGACACAATGGAAGATGTAGCAGAAGAATGGTGCTGGCAGGAACTACCGCTGACAGACGGGGAGAAGGCAGCCCGAGGAAAGGCCAGTGGATCTGGTGAACTCCAGGCCTGCGAGGCTGGGTGTTATGAGGGTGAGCCAAGAAGGGAAGAGGAATGGAAGTAGCGATGTGGAGTAGCTCTAAAGGAAAGGAGAGAGAGAGAGGGAGTGATAGAACAGTATCTTAGAGTTGTGGGAACCAGTTGGGGTGCCGCTTAGAAGGCTGGTAGAGACTCAGTTCAGGAATGGACTGGACCCAAGATGAAAGGAAGAGGCAGCTTACTGTTCTTTATGATCAGAGTCATGCAACTGCTGCCCTTTGGGACAAGGCAGGTGTCAGATCCCAGAAGGCATCCCAACTCCTTGGTCTCAAAGAGGCATCGATAGCAGCTTAGGTATTTGTTGAAATATTTCTGTTTAATGGGTTCTTGATCATATATCTCAGACTGACCTGGAACACAGAGAAACACTGACCCCAAACCCACCTAATTCCCAGACTGATCGACCCCATTGTTCCCTCCTACCTCCCTATTCAGAAAACCATAAAATGACTAATTCTTGAAAACCATCAGGCTTAATCTAACATCAGAAGCTTTAGTTCTCATAAAAAAATTTCTACTCTCTACTCTCATACCTCCTGAAATGAGGAACTCATTCATTTAACATGCATTTGAGGGGCTAACATGCTTAGCACTCTACAAACCTCTAAATTTAAAGGTTAGGCCAAGGCAGTTCATTCCAACTTTTGGCAGCCCTGTTAAGACAGTGCTTCCTCTGTGACTTGGTTTCACTGTCCCTCACCCAACCCCCAGATTCTCTTTTGAATATGCTTTCTTAATCTGTAATGTTCAGAGTGTGAAAACCTCAGAGTGTATCATCACAGGACAGGAAGAATTTCTCCTTTCTGTAGCCAAGAGACTTCAGCCCAGGGCCACATTGTTTGTTTGGTTGTCCTTTCACTGAACAGACTCATGAAACGTTGTCCACCAAAGCCCTCCCCAACTACACCATATTCATTTCCCTCCTCCTCTGGTCCTGGGCGCAGATCACATGTTACTGAGCCCCCAAAACCTGCTTTCAGACTCAGCAGAGCACTTGGTATGAGGCAGATGCTGAGCAAACACTTTGGATCTGGTTTCTGTGTAGATGGTGCTTTGCAGCCAAGTGGAGTTATCAGGCTGAACTTAGCCTTGTTCTATGCTGTGTATCCTGAGGCTGTCATCTGGCACGTTCCCCCAACCCTCCCCATCCTGTATTGCCCTCAGATTCAAAGAGATTCCCCTTAGTATCTCCATTCAGGTTATTGCTGTTGAGTGAGACAGCCTTGGGGTAGTCACCAGAAATCTCCCTCAGAGCGAATATCAGTTTGTTATCAGTCCCCGAGCATTATCCCACCAAGCCCACCCATCCCATTTTCCTCCTGCCTGGTTTTACCTGAATATTCTTGGTACATGTATGCAGATACTTGGTATCAGGGTTTCTGTATCCGGCAGGTTAGGAAACCCTTCTGACCCCATTGAACCACTTACCAAACACCAAGCTCATCGTGACCAGCACTACTAAGAGGACTATGTACAGGGTTTGATTCTGGCTACCTGCATGGCCTTCCATAACATACATGACTGCCCACCAGCCTCCACTTTGGCTTTATATTGGCCAAAGAGAAGTGGGCAAAGAGGAAGGGGGGAGGCAACATCCTTTTGGAGTGGAAATCAATCCTAGACTCTACAGCCAAGGGACAGAGTGTCCTCACCCACGGCCCTAACATCCTGGTTTGGAAACAAGGATGGGGAGAATCAGGGAAGGAGAGGGGAACCTTCTTTCATATTAATTCAACAGACATTCGTTAGATCACTGCATCAGGTATTGGGGATACAATACTGCACCAAGTCCCTACCCTCACAGAGCACAATCTAGAGTGGGAGACAAGTCAACAATGAGGGGGGAAGGGGAAGAGTGTTTCTGGGGGAACTTGGGCAGTAAACCACTGACAAAGAGATTTCAGCAGAAGAGTGCAAGATCAGATTTCTGTTTGTAAAAGATTTCTGAGGCAGGGAAACCAGTTAGGAAGCTATTCCTGAGTCCAGTCACAAGATGGCGGCCTGGTCTAGCAGAAGAGAGGGAAGCCGACAAGTGAATGACTCTGAGCAGCATTTAGAAGGAAGACCAGACAGATTTGGACTTAGACTGAATGTGAGGTGAGGAAGGGGAATAGGCTTGCAAAAGGGGATGACTGTGATACCATTTTTCACGATGGGGAAGACGTGTCAGAAATCCAAAAGCGAGGACACCTGAGTCGTGAGTGACCCTACTCAGTCCAGTAGGGGTTCCAGAAAACCAGAGCCTTTCCATACACCGCCCCCTCGCCCCGCACCCTCTGCTTTTCCGGTCCCGCCTCAGCTCAACCGCAGGTCAGTGGGTCTGATCTCCGGTGCCCACCGGCTCTGGAGCTGTGAGCTCGCTCTCCGTGCCTGGCTGCACCTCAGAGCTTTTGGGAAGACGCGAGGGCGGCCCCCAGCCCAAGCTCAGCTCTTGGCCAGGCGGCTGGAGAGAAACCTGAGAAGGTGGCGCCTTCGTAGGGACCCAGGCATCCTGCCCTGAGGGTGTGTGTGTGTGTGTACTTAGTCGCTCAGGGGTGTGTGTGTGAGTACTTAGTCGCTCAGTCGTGTCCGACTCCCAGGCTCCTCTGTCTATGGGGATTCTCCAAGCAAGAATATTTAAGTGGGTTGCCATGCCCTCCTCCAGGGGATCTTCCCAACCCAGGGATCGAACCCAGGTCTTCGCGCACTGCAGACGAATTCTTTACCGCCTGAGCCACCAGGGAAACCTGCCCTGGTGGATCACCTAAAGTACTATGCGGCTTCCCCAGAAGGTGGCACTTTGGTGCCAACATCCGTCCCACACCCGGATGCTGCTCCAGGTGCCCCATACGCTTCCTCCCTTCCTCCGCCGGGGGGTCTCCTGGGCCCACCTCGCCTGCTCCGTCGGAATCTGGCCAGATCAGTCTCTGTGAGAGACTCAGGTTTTTAGCTTTAAGGGTCGGATGGGCTACGGAAAGTCCTAGGCTTCCAGGAACACTCCACCTTCACCAGCTTCTGGTCTGAAGGTTTGGGGCCGGGCCCAGCCCGAGGATTCCCTGCTGTGGTGCCAGATTATTCAAGAATCATCTGGTCTTGGGGTGCTGATGAGGAAGCTAGGACGAAAGGATGGAGACACACCAAGAAAAGCAGGCGCGAAAGAAAAAAATACGAGAAAAACACACACCACTGCCTTCACCTGAAGAGCCTTGGCATGATAAAAATAGTATTATTTTAGGGAAAAGTTAGAGTAATGGCGAACTGGGGCGGAGCACTGGGCACCGATATAAATGTTGAATGAGTGACAAAAAGAATCAGACAGCGGGGGCTGTTTTCGAAGCAAAAAAGGCAAAGGGGAGGCAGAAGGAAATTGTACAGCACCCTTTGACTCCCTCTCTTAAATAAAAGCGCAACGAGAAGGCATTAGGGGGGCTGAGGTTGGACTCCCTGAAGGGGTCGCCCTGAGAGGTCCAGGAAGACTTGTGGTGAAGTTAAGCGACCGTGGGCGCAGAGGGTCTGGACAGGGCCTTCTTCAGGGGGCGTGGCCTTAGGCGCACAGATCCTGCTCTGGGTTCGTTTTGCTCCTCCCCGTCCACGAGACTGGGCGCGGCTCCTGCGCGCGCAGAGCCTCCAGAGTTCGTTGTCACGGTGACCGGCCCTTCGGAGGCTTTCCCCGGGTGAAGAGGCGGGGCGTTGCGATAGTCGCCCTGGTGACCGCAGCAGCTGAAGAAATCCACGCTGAGGGCCCCTCCCCCGGGACAAGCGGTATCTGAGGGTAAGCAACCGAATTACCAAACAAAGCAGATCGGGCCTTAGGACAGAATGCTGCAATTAGAGGACAATAAATCGGGGTGAACAAGGGGAGGAGCTGTAGATGATTGGGCCCGGCGAAAGCCAGGTTCTGTTAGGGAGTGGCCGCGACACCGCGGTCTAGAAAGGAACTAGTAAGGGCATCTTTGATCCGGATAGAAATGAAGGGAAAAAATGAATGACTGGGTTCCTGAGGGGGCTGGAAAGGCTTGCTAATTGGACGGATGGATGGAGACCTGGCTATCCCCGACCCCTGGACTCCCCACTCTCTGGAGCCTTACACCCTCGGGGCCCTCATTCGTGACAATGCAGGAAACACATGCCCCTCCCCGGGACACCGAGCAAACCATCAACCCAAATGCGTAACTGAGCTGGAGTCCAGCCCCTCACACTGGGAGCTGCTAGAGTGGAGTCTGGGCCAATGAGACAGGGTAAGATAAAGGATTCAGCCTAGGGGCCATCCCTTCTTCCCGTCTTTCCTGTCCATTTGCTAGCTCTCCTTTTTCCCAGCCACCATCCCCTCTCCCAGTTTGCTCAGCAACTCTGGGATGCCTGGGTGTCCAGGCCTCGATTAGTGCCCGCTACAGCAAGAGCCAGAGCCTCAGCAGGAGTGGTGTCTGCATCTCAGCTGGTCTTCTCCTGAAAGACTGCTAGAACCCTGATAAATAGGGTGAAGAGTGGACGGGGAGCTGGTCCCGCCCTGGGGTGGGGGGTGCAGGTGGTTCTGAAAACACAGCTGCTGTAAGCCTTGTCAGATAGGAAGTCATCTAAGAGGGTAGACTGAGACTTTTTGGGTGGCGTGGTCAGGAATTCAAATATTGAACCTCACCTCTCCCCACTCCAGGTATCCAAGGGCCCCTTATGGCCCACCCGCTGTTATCTATAGAAAGTGCAGGAAGAAGGGGGAGAGGCAGTGGTGGTAGAGGCTGGTCAACAGAATCCCTAATGGCCACGGCAGCAGGGAGGAAGGAGTACTTTGTCTCTAGGGTGTGAGATGTGGGCCTCCCTATTTGCATTTAAGGAGGTTCCCTTGGCTGAACAAAGATTCAGCTTCCAGGGGACTAATGTGACCTAATAGATCTGGAAGGCCAGGTTCAGAATCCTGCAGCTGGTCCCACAGCTTCACATTCCACCCTGTTTGCTCCCTAGGACAGGACAGAGGGGAGGGGTGCCAGTATCAGCTCTCCAGTATTGACTAAAGGTGGAGCGTTGTGGAGCTGCAGTCAGTCTCTTCTAACCCTAGACAGCAGACATCGTGTCACCTGACAAGTCTCAGATCACTCCTTCCAGTGGAGGCTAAGTGTGTTTCCCTTGAAGGAGCCGCTGAGCTGGTTGAGGCAGACAGCCTCTGCCCCTGGGATTGCAGGGGAGCTTTGTGCATTGAGGTTGGAGGAGACACTGAAGTTAGACTGTATCCTGAACCTCACAATATAGTTGCTCACCTTAAGTATCTTGTTCAAAATGGTGAGCCCAGGGTGGTAAACCTAGGGGTATTTCATCTGGAAAAGAGGTTTCCAAGGGAAGAAGGTGGCCAGGCAACAAAGTGATGGGTGCGAGAGCGACTCATTCTGTTCCAACGTCCAAGGAATGGAAATAAAATGGAAGAAATGGCAACCCCCTCCAGTATTCTTGCCTGGAGAACCCCATGGACAGAGGAGCCTGGTGGGCTACAGTCCATGGGGTGGCAAAGAGTCAGACATGATTGAGCGACTAACACTACAGGGAACCAATAGTGTTTCCTGGTTCAAACCAAGAATATTCTAACAGCTGTCCAATAAGGCAAAGTATGGCTCTGGGAAGATCTGAGTTCTTGGCACCTTGTCCTCAGTCCCTGGCAGGGCCTGTGTTTGTTGAATTGCAAAGAGGTTGTGAGGAGAGAGACTTAAGGTGAGCAACTATATGGTGAGGAGGCTGTGCAGGGGTTGCTGCATCCAACATGGGGAACAAGCCATTCCTTACTCCCCATGGAAAGAGCAAGAACTAAGCAAGAAAAACTGGAGGTTCTGATGCTGGAACCATGCAGGCTGGACCTAGAAATCGGTAGAATTGCTGCGTAAGTGTAAGTCAGGTGCTAGGAAGTACTTTGTAAACAACAGAGCTCATGAACTATGAGCACTGGAGGCAACCGTGGTCTCCTGGGGTGGTTGTATGTAGGAAGACCTAGGCAGGCACCAGGGACGCTGCACAGTGGTGATGGTACTAGGCATGCCAGGGAAAGGTGAGAGTGGGAGACCCACTGGACAAAGACAACTCAGGTTGGGGGCTGATTGCCTGGGGCAACAGCAGAGATGGTAAAGGTTAAATTGGCTGCCTGAAGTGGGGTCTCTCAAAGCCCAGTCATTTGGAGCTTCAACTCTTCTCCACTCCCAACCCTGGCTTCCTGGATAGCTGGGAAGTCACAAAATTAGCCAGCCGGTAGAAAAAATACTTTTATTAATTATTAGGAATAATTCATTCATTTAATGCAGGGTGTGTGTTGGGAAGGTTAGGTACTGCCAGATGGATGAGGGGAAACGTGCAAGAGGAACGGTGAGAAGTAGGGGTGGTCCCCCTGCTTGCCAGAAACTATAAACAGCAAAATAAACACAGAGAATCACAAACAGGGTCCTTCCTCATGTCTCCGTCCATCCGTTCTTCCAGAATAAGTCCCAGTGTGGTCCCTAGAGGTGCCACGGCATCTGGAAGTTCTGGGCTGGGAGTGGGGTGCAGTGTGTGGCTTCGAAGTTATTCAGATGCTTCTGAGCCTGAGGGGAGAAGGTGGGACAGGTGGGGTACAGAGCACGGACACCTTCTGAACCAACTACCCACATTAAAGAAGCTGCTCCTTCCATTGCTTACAGGGTACCCCTGTCCCCAAGCCCCACCTGTGCCCCTGGCCATTCAGGCACCCTCTTCCTGCTTCCCACGCCTTAGCTCACCAGAAACAAAGCCAGCTGCCGTCTTCCGTCTGCACTCATGTCCTCCCCTGCAGAGAGAAGGTGCTCAAACATGGGCTACCCATCTGGGTATTCACCCCCTTCCTGGGCTCTTCCCAACCTCTTCTGCCCCAGCACTCCTTACCCACGCTCCAGGGGAATTCAGGCCCATGTTCTGCCTGGTAGGAGCGGAGGACAGACAGGCACCAGTCCTCCTCCACCTCCCACCGGCTGTAAATCGAGGCTGGTCATAGAGAGAGACATGTGCCCATCAGCATCCTGGTCTTTCCAGACCCCCAACCAAAGCCCTCAGCAGATCCCCTTTCACCTTCCTCCAGCTGTGAGGAGGCCTCCAGCCACTGCCTCACCACTCGAAGACCCTCTTCTGCCATCACCCGGGGATACCTATGGAGGAGCACCGGGACAGGAGGTCAGGACCCAGTCCTCTTCACTCCTCATCCCCGAACCGCCCCCCTCCCTGCACTGGCGTCAGTACAGACATGTATGTGTGCGCGCACACACCCTGGTTCTCACCGATGCTGCAGGAGTTTCAGCAGGAGGTCATTGCCTCGGTTAGACATGATGTCCTCAGGAACCCTGGGGGTAGAAGAATGACACTGGAGGGACTGGAGGGTGGGGAGGAAGGGTCTGGATACTTGGGTTTCTGGCGGGCATTCTTTGGGGTAGGGAACAGCTTCCTGGCTGTCTCTGGGATCCAGGAGGGCAGAAGTTCCCAGGCACTCACGTGGTGGTGATGATCTCATCCCTGGTTCTGCGGATCAGCAGCACAGGGCCCTGGTACCTTCAGAGGACAGCACAGTGGGGAGGGAGACCTCAGAGCAGGGACAGGTGAAACTGACTGCCTCACCCCAGCACTGCCTATATTTTTTTTCAGGCTTTGCTAGGAGATCCGTGCTGTGCCAGGCATGAACCTACTAGCTGCCAGATCATGAGAAGGTCCAGGGTCCCAGGGAAGCTGGGAGGGGTTGGGGGTGGTGGGAGGGTCCCTCCGGGGACACGGGGCAGTGGCTTATGCTTGCACTTTGGTCCCAGCAGCATCTCTACAGGGGATGAGGTGGGGGGGGGGGGCGGTGTCGGTGCTAGACACTGGCCAGCCCTCACCTGCACAGCTGCTCTGCATTGTTTAGATTGAGATGCTGCCTCACAGTCCTGGTCACCAGGCCCCCTAACGTGAGATAAACGTGAGAAGACAGCAGACACGAAGCCCCTGCCCAACACAGAGGTCCCCACTGTCCGTGGAGAGAAAAAATGGAGGTTCCCAGACAGGGGAGTCCCCCTGCTTCTCAACAATGCGGTGGCCTACTCCCCACCCACACAGAGGGGAACCATCTCCAGTGAGAACGTCTCCCAGGTCCAGCCCACCTCTTCCCTCAAGGGCAGGCCTGGGAGCTGCACTCACTCCAGCTGTCTGGCATGACTTTCAAGGCCAAGGGCACGAGGTCATCAAAGGAGGCATCCAGGATCACGGCACTAATGTCTGGGTAGGACATGGCGGCCCACGTAGCTGGTACCAGGAAAGGAAAGAAAGGGTGAGGACCAAGGGGCTCCTGCCCACCCCCACCCCTACCCTCATCCCCCTGACCCTACAGGCCCACCTCATCCTCCCTACTAAGCCCCAGGTCTCGCCTTAACCCCTCACTTCACTTGGCCAGGGCACTGTCCAAATAGAACAACCAAGCGCACTGAAGACAATACCAGAGGCAACATTTACTCCTTGATCTCCCCACCCCAGGACCCAGGTTCTGCTTTTAATCATCGGGCACAAGGGTGGAAGGAAATGTGAAGTGTACTCAAATATGATAGCTTCTTCCAGACCCACTCAAGAGAGCCCATCTATTCTCTCCTCCACCCTACTCCCCGGGGGACACAGAGATGGCCTGAGGGCGCCTACAGTAGCAGGATAGGAAGGAGGTGGGTACCAGTGAAGCCGCCGATGGACCAGGCATAGAGGATGATATCCTGGGGCTGAAAGCCCAGGCGGTGGATGGCAAACTGGACCACCACATCCATGGCGTTGGCCTCATTCTGTGGGAACGGCACCCCCTGCAGGAAGAAGGGCAAAGGGTCAGCACAAAAGACACCCTGCCCACCACCCCCACCCTCCCAGCATGGACCCTTCCTGCAGCTACACTGCAATAGACAGCGAAGATGGAACTGCAGCTCTGAACAGACAATTCAGAGAGCTATCATCTTACTTAATGGAATAGACTCCTGTCAGTGGCATTAAAATTAAAGAAAGAATAGGGCCAAGAGAGGGGCTGTTCTCTCTAGAAACCAGTCATTTACAACAAGATCCACTATCTCTCCTCCTACTAAACCCCCAGTGTAAGAGGAGGAGGCTTGCAGCTCCCTGCCCTTGGCACCCAGGTCACAGGTGAGTGGGAGGTCCTACAGAAATATAGACCCCTTTCCCTGACTCCAGTGACTGACCACAGGGAGACAGACTATAATTCAGGAAAAAGAAGAGATTTCAGAGAAGGTCTCACCGTGCTTCCAGCAAAGCCTGGATGATTCCAGCCCAGGACTGAATATCCAGCTGTAACACAGAGGGAGGAAGGGCTGGGACCTCATGGCCTATGACCTCTGGCCACTCTCTGCTCCTAGCTCTGGGGGAAGGAGCAGAAGGACACTGGAACTCTTAACACCCAACTCAGAGGCAAATAACTCCAAGCCTTCTCAGAATGGAAAGATGACAAAAAGGTTCTGATGCAGCAGAAGGGACAGAGATGTGACTATTGAGGTGTGGGAACAGAACCAAGAGCATAATAGGGTAAGGGACACAGCCCAAGGCGGGGATGTAAGGTTAGCAAAGCAAATGGGTAGTAGGCTTTTCCCGAAAGGCAAGGGTCTCAAATCTCACTCAGAGAAGGTGGTTAGGCCCTGGGAGGTCCTATCCATGTGGGGAGGTGGGGACATTCCATCCCAAGGGGTGGAGGAAAGAGGGCTGAGCTATTGGGCCTACCTTCCAGAGGTGTGGAGACGCAGCCCACCTCATAGAAGCCTGCGTTTCCCTCACAGCAGATCACCTAGAAAGGGAGCAGGAAGAAGCCCAGTTGGGACTGAAAAATCCCCCTACTGGCAGGAAGGGCAGCCTCTGGGGGCCCTGCATGTGGTAAGCACTAAGAGGCAACTATCACGATGATGTCTTTTTGGTCCCTGCATGTCAACTCCTTCATCCATTTCCCCCTTACAGGGATTTCCTACACCAAGAGGTTGGTAGGGAGGAGGTGGGAGCTGGGATGATCCCCACTGGGCTTCCTTAGGGCTGCAGCAGACCCCAGCACTTCCACTGCCCTCCCCACGCTCTACCTTTGGGCTCCCTGTGCCCACTCACCAGCTTCTGTCCCTGGGGCTCAGCTGTCCCTCGTCGGTCCACAAACATGGTGTCAATTTCATTGCCATCGCAGGCCAGCAGCTTTGCCCGGCGCCCATGACACTGAGCGGAGGGGATGCATTGGCCAAGTTGGAAGGGCAGGAGACCACATTCAAGGGTGAAGGGAGAAGGGCTGTGGGGGTGGGTGGTTGATGGGTAAGGGGGGCCTTACCTCTTCCACCAGTCGGGCCTGGCCCTGCAGCAGCACAGGCATGAGGGCCTTCTGGAGCAGGTACACAGAGCCTGGATACAGCATCCGGCGCCCCAGGGTGTGTG
This sequence comes from Ovis canadensis, assembly GCF_042477335.2. Classification (NCBI taxonomy): domain Eukaryota; kingdom Metazoa; phylum Chordata; class Mammalia; order Artiodactyla; family Bovidae; genus Ovis; species Ovis canadensis. The sequence goes on along the minus strand of NC_091264.1, from coordinate 41,817,743 downwards.
CTACCAGGTAGCTGTGGGGAACATGGGGTTAATGAACCTCAAACACAGGGGAGTCCAGGGACCATCCCAGCCCTAGCACTCATACACTGTGGTCTGCTTCACCTCTGACCCTCACAGTTTCGTTTTTCCTTTTCTAGGATTTATTGAACCAATATATGTACCAATTTTTCAAACATCTTTTGTTTGGTTTTTGGCTGTGCCGTGTGATTTGTGGGATCTTCCTTCCCCAACCAGAGATTGAACCCATGTCCTCGACAGAGAAAGTGTGGAGTCCTAACCACTGGACTGGCAGAGAACTCCCTTCTCTAACTATTTTTACTGCAACCTTTTAAGGATACTTTATATCGAGGTCTAGGACACACATATGCATATAGTGATCTTGAAAGTTTTATGAGATAATATTTTGTATATACAACAAGTAAAAGCAAAGTAATTAACAATTATGATTCTGTTAATGTATTTATTAAAAGTCCCCAAATAAATAATACTTTTTATTACTATATGCCTGGTTATCTGCCATGTAGTAGGTACTAAGAGCCTAGCACAGGGTACTCTGGGCTTAATAAATATTTCTTGAACAAATGCACTAATTTAGACACATCAGATGTGGCAGGTGCCGCTCCTTAAAAAGATAGTTAACCATGTCCAGTCAATCCCAAAGGAGGATCTGTCCCCAGAAAACACTACAAACCTGTCCAGCATCCCCCCCTCAACATCTCAAACTTGGCTCATCCCTCTGATCAATCAGCACACAGTCCAAAACCCACCACCAAGTCCACCCCCTTCCTTGGTATCTTCCAACCTGCCTCCTAGCCCCCAGCGATAGAAAACTCCCACAGTGGCCCGGCCACTGGAAGATCTAGGTGGTCACTGCGGTTACTTGGGCTTTACCTCGTGCTCTCAGGCATCCAGGCAAGGAGGAAGCCCTTCGGAGTATGTTAAATCTCACCAACTCTATGAGGCAGGCTGTTCACAGATGCAGAGGCTGGAACTGCCTCACAGTGGAAAAACCAAGGAGCAGCGGGGCCAGGCTAGGGCCACAGCCACCGAAAGACCCTGCGGCAGCCAAGGCCGTGCGTCCCCTCCCCACCCACAGCCTCATCCTTCCCCCTCAGTCTTGCTGAAAGAGCTGTCATGTCAGACACAACTGTGTTAATATCCCAGCTCTTCAGGCACCACCTGGGGGGCTGTGGCGCTCTCTGAACCTCTTGTTTTTCACACACACACACACACAATGCGATAGCCACGGCACCAGGCCTAATAAATGACAGTCATCCTCCAGTGGAGCACCCTGTCCTGGAGCCGCAGCCCATGTTCCCTCCACTCAGCTCGCCTCTCCTCCCTGCCTTCCTACCTGGTGATCTGGCAAGGCAGCTTCTTAACTCGGTTGAGGAAGGTGTCGGCCGTCCCCCGGTGCAGGGGCTCTGGGCGGAGCAGGGCCACACCCCAGCGGGAAGGGCCCCCCCGGGACTCCTTCCTGAGGAATGGAAAGATGCAGGGGAGCATGGGGTGAGGAGCAGCAAGCTAGACGTCTGAGGTCCGTAGGATGGTGGGGTCTAGGAATGAGGAGATGGTGCTGGAAGGTAGGCACTGGACCCCAGGAGGGGCTGGAGGTGGGGGACACGTCAGAGCAGGGAGGCAGCGAAAGAACTGGGGCCTCACCGGCTGCTGGGTTCTTCCCAGTGGAAGTCAACTGGCCAGCTCCTGAAGTCAAAGTTGTAGTTGGCAAGCTGTCTCTGTGGTGGGCAGAGAGATATGGGGGATGATAAGGGGAGCTGGAGTGGGGAGGCCCACCTACCCTCCCTGGACACTCCCACCACCCAGAGGACTGGCCCCCAAACATCATGGAGGGACATGCAGAGGTCAGCACCCTCTGGTTGGTAGATGGAAAGTTCTGCCAGGACCAGCAAAATCAGGAAAGACAGGATGCCCTATTAAGGTATCAAGACTGGCCTGTCTGCCCTCCTCCAGAAGAGGAGCCAAAGACACTTCACTTTTCTAAAATCTAAGGCTGACTCACCCCCAGCAGGGGTGGCTGGAGGGGCTGGTGCTTCTGAGGGAGAAGGCAGGGGGCCTGCTGGCTGGTCATTGCTCCCTTCCCCACCTGGGTCCTTCACACGATGCTGACTTGAGGGATAGAAACATCTGTCCCAAGACTGGGTGAAAGGGAAGGAGGGAAGTCGTACATACAGGAGACCCTCTGCACCCGGGCCACCATCTGAACCAAGCTCTCTCTTACTGTTCCATCTTCCTGGCCACTCCCTTCCCTCAGCTCCTGCAGCCACGGGTCACCCAGACCCCCTGTGCCTCCATTCCCTCCACCGATCAGTCCACGTGCTTTTTGAGGGCAGCGGGAGCTGCGCTGTATTCCTTCCACTCTGCTGTATTCCCTCCCCCGCCCCTAGAGCTCCCAGCACTCTATTTTGAGAATAGTTTTTTTATTTTCTGTCACAGACCAGTTTTTTTTTTTTTTTGACATTTTCAAAAATAACTGGACTGAGAGAGAGCAATAGAAACATTCTACAAAAATGTAAATGGTGAAACAAAACAAAATGCAGGGAAGCAAATTTTAGGCGAGCTCTATTCAGGCCTGGACCCAAACACAGGCTTAGTCACTTCCTTGCTCGGTGCCTCTGCCTGGGTCTTGTAACCTCTCTTTGCCTCTGTTTCCTCAGACATATAAAGAAGGGTAATAATGCCACCTCACGCTGTGGTTATGAGGATTAGAAAGGGTGTATGCAAAATGCATGGTGGAGCATCCTTACAAATCTCCATAAGTGGTGGTGTGGAACAACCAGTAATCTGACAATGGTGGTCAGAGCTGTTTGATCCAGAGACCTCTTTGTAACAGGAAAGAGCTTTATAGGGCCCTGAAGCCCCTTCTCAAAGATAATCACATGCTGGCACTGGCTGGGCTGGCACAACTCCAAGGACACTCTGCCCTAGCCTTTCTCCCTCCCAGCACCATGGTGTGCTCTTGAGCACAAGGATGGACACATCTGTCTGTCTTGTCCCATCCCTGAACAAAACTAGTACAGTGTTCAGCGCACACAAAAAATAAACAAACATTTGGGAGAACAAGCTGTTGTGATAGAGAGGAAAGCCCCTTCTAGGAAATGCTGTGGAATGTTTCCACGTCTAGACAATTCTGCAGATGGAGGGTAGAGGATTGCACTAGTGGAATATTCCATCAGAAGTGAAGAGGGAAATTTCCTTGGGCGGACAGTGTACTTGTGGAGAGGAGAGGGGGTCCAGCCATGTGCAAGCAAATACCCAGCGTGGCGGGTGGGGAAACACATCTGCTTGCTTGAGCGATGCTGGCCAGTGACTGGGCAGACAGCAGAGCCTCTCACCTTGTTTTCTGCGGAGTGGTTCCTATGTGTTGCCTCTAAAATGGTGATGAACTGCCGGTACTGGGGGTTGGTCCAGCGGCCAATGCCTGGTGGAGAGAGGATAGGAAACCATATTAGGAAAACTGGGAAGCAAGATGGGAGGGTTTCAGGAAGAGAATCAGAGATGGGCAAAGAGAAATGAGAAGAACAGAGGGCCCTGGATCTGGGGAAACAGGTGACCTGAGCCAACTCCCTTCCTCCATATTTCAGCCACTGGCATTCTTCCCCTCCCTAGCTTCTCCCAGTTGGTTTCTTCCTAGACTATGGACCTTCCACCCTTCAGGAAGTTCATTCTTCCCAGTCTCAAAACACTTGTCACTTGCCCTCAGGCTTTACCCTTGCTAACACTGGGCTTTTCTCCTTGTCCCTCTACTTCTCCAGTGCTACCTTTCTGTCCCTTTCCTGCAAATTCTAACTCCATGCATCTGGCTTCACAGTTCTTATCCCATAATTACTTCTTCACTACATCCAAGTCCCCTTCCTCTGTCTTCATTCTCTTTTAACTGTGCCTCTCAGCACTCTTCCTGTCTGTCCAAATTCCTTTCTCCTGTTTCCCGGGTCCATCTTTGCTTCCTTTCAATTCCTCCCCTGCCTCCCTACCCCTTCCCTCCCTGAATCGAATGCCATTCTCAACACTGAGCTCTTTTTTCTCTTTGCTCAGCCCCTCATTGATCTTATCTGCTCTCCCTTCGCTGCTGGGGAGTCTCAACTGACTTCTCTGCCTCTCCTGACCCGACAGGTGTCAGGCATGGGACAGATGGGGGGAGACAGCAGGAAACCAGACACACGCAGGTCCTGGTGCTCAGAGAGGTGGCATTTTGGTTGGGAGTGGGGTGGGGCTGGAGAGAGACAATAAATGAGAAAACAAGAAAAATAAAGAGAGGGATAAAGGCTATAAAGAAAATAAAAGCAGAAGGAACTAGAATGCTATGTATCATCAAGGGGAGTGCCCCCAAACAATACTGAGAATGCAAAGAGCTGAAGAATGATTTGGAGGGAATGATGTCATTTGTGCTAAAAATGTAAACTGCACCCCTCCAAATGCTATCTAGTGTTTATACTTGTCATTTTGCACAGATTCTGAGATGCAGATTATTTTTGAAAACGCTGCAATTGATATGCATTTACAATTCATAGCAGTTTAGATGTGATGAAATGAGGTCAGTATTTTGTAAAAGTATACAAATACAAACCAGGAGAAAGAAAAACCCACACCAGATGACAATGGTTACTTCTGGGGCTGGGGAAGATTCCAGTAGGAAAGCCAACTCTGTAATGCTTTAGCACTGGGTTGGCCGAAAAATTCGTTCAGGCTTGTCCACTCTTACAGAAAAACCTGAATGAACTTTTTGGCCAATACTGTATTTTATGGACAAAAGGTATTTGAAGCAATAAGCACAAAATACAAGCATTTTAGTTCTGATTTTGTTTTTTGGACTTCTCTGTAGTTAATTTCTCCCCCCAGTGGAAAAATAAAATAAAATTGAAAATTAAGACAAAACTGAGGAATGGGAGCAACTTTTAGATAGGCAGGGCGGGCCTCTCTGGGGAGGAAGCTCAGCCCTGTGGAAATCAGGAGGCAGAACAGGTAGAAGGTCCTCACCCCAGACTGGACCAAAAGGCAGCTGCCCAGCTCTTGATCGCACCACTCCCTTCTTAGGCATCCCCCTCACCCGCTTTTCATCATGTGTAGCTGCCCAGAGGGCAATGGTTTGGCTTATCTCTTTTCATTTTTTAAATTGTGAGATAATAACCTATTTACATAAAGCATACATTCAGTTTAAAGTACAAACATTCCTGGGCTGATCACTGGGGTCAAGAAAGAGAACAAAGCCGCCTCCCACCAGGGGTCCTCCCCAGCCTGTTCTCTCCCCATTCCCAGGTAATCACTCTCCCTAATTTTGACTTTTAAGACAGTCATGCCTGTGTTTCTCTTCCGTGTTGTGCCACTTATTTATGCATCCCTTGGAACTTCATGTAAATGGAAACATAGTGCATAAATTATCTGGTGGTCCCCGTTGCATCTGTGAGATTCATCTGCGTAGCTGAGTGTAACCAGTTCGTCCAGTGCCTTGCTCTCTGGTGTTCTGGGTTAGGACTTGACCTTCTAACATATTTATCCATCCTGCTATGTGGGGTCATGGAGTCCAGTGTAGGATTATTATAAACATACATAGATATGTATGGAACTGTCGGAGGGTATGTGCAGCTTTTCTAGATAATAGCAAACCTTTTTGCTAAGTATTTGTTCATACTTATGACTCAAGCCCTTTAAGGAAAAGATCATGTCTTGACCACTGATTACTTCCCCTCAGGGCCTAGCACCAAATGGTATTTGCAGAAGGTATTTAATGAATATTTACCCAGTGATGGACAGATCCAAACCAGGCTCCCTCTCCACCTACCTCGGAGGCAGGCCACTCCCGCCAGCAGTAGAAGCAGTGTCCCAGCATAGTGAGAAAATGGCACCACTTTGGACAAACTCAAGTAACCTGGGAGGGGAGAAGGATTATGTGAAAAGCTTTTCCACTGGCCCCCAGCCCCTCTGCCAAGTTCAGTCCCAACCTCCCCACCACACCCTCTTTGGGGGACAGCAGGCCCTCAGAGGGAGAAGATGCCTGATGGAAGAGGGAAGCCAAGCCATCCTCATCCCAGGTCCCCTTTCCTCATTGGGGAATCGGCTGAGCTGCCAACGATCTGCCCATTTCCTGTCCCATCACCTTTGAAGTCACACTGACCTTTCCTGTACAAGTAGAAGAAGGCGAAGGGAGAGGAGTAGTAAGAGATGGACCAGAAGACTGAAGCCTGCAGCAGAGAGACAGGGACAAGCAATCAATACACACACACACAGGTCTGCCATTACCGGGTCTAGGCTCTGAGCAAAGTGAATAACCTGAGGGATATCACATCAAGTACCTATTCTGTGCATGACCCCACGCACACAGAAGGTGCTCAATTATTTGCTGAAAGGTAGTGTGTCAGAGCGTTAACAGAGGCTGGGAAAAACTTGGCACGGCTTCTATTGTCTTCCTCTCATCATCTCTGGACATAATTTCATCACACGTAAAGACCAGTCTCTTTCCACTCAAGGTAATCAAGCCTTTTCAATCAGCCCTGCTCAGGACAGTCCCTGGCCCGGTCCCTAAGAGATGCACAAATGTCACCAAAGGAACCTTGCCAGAGAGAACAGCTGTCTCTGCAGCCAAAGAGGTTAGTTGCCAGGGAGGACAGGTCACTGGGGACTGCAGGACTCAGCACCTGCGGATGGTCCCGAAAGTAAACACAGTTTCCGCAACGGTTCACGCTGCCCCAGAGAAAGCCGTGCATAGGCCAAAGGGGAGTACCAAGTATGCACGCTGGAGAGCTGTCTGGGTGTATGTGTGTTGGAGATGCCTGCTGCAGAGCCCAGAGCATCCCCCACCCCTAGGGGTACTGCCTTCTCCCAGGATGGGAAGGAGAAGGTTCAAGAGGGCAATTGGATCTGAAAAGATGCGGTAGTCCCAGATGCCAGGGCAGACATACCAGTGCCAGGATGCTGTCAGCATGTTTCTCGAGGGCACGGGGCTGATAGTACGTATCCTGCCAAAACAGATGGCCGAATTAAGGACCCTGCTCCTTGACAAGGCCTCCACCATCCCTTTTGGAAGGCCTGATGTGTGTTCTCCAACACTCTAGTCCTAGCTCCCAAAATCATCTCTCCTGGGACGTCTTTGCTTCCCCTCTTCCCCACCCTGACTCATAACCTGATCTCTCACTCCAGATCCTGAGAACAAACACAGGGGCCTGGACTTGGAAGCAAAAGTGAAAGCAGCTTTGGCCGACTTTTGCTCCTTTTCCACAACCAAGTTTCAAATGGGTGGTGGGCGGATGGGGATCGGGGTTAGGGAAGAAACGACACCATGACAACTTTAAGAGGAAAAGAAAAGCATCGGAAGCGCAGATTCATTAAGGAAGAGAATGTGGCTGGGGGTGGGCAGTTTGTAGAGTACAATGGACATAATTTGAGACTACCGATAAAAAGGAGGAGCGCATTTAGGGGCACTGCCTACCACCTCACCGGCTTTCTTGAACACAATGATCCTGAGGTCTCTAAGGTAGACTAGAGGTGGGGTGGGGGAGACCGGATATATTAAATGTTGCAGAAGTCATTTTGAAATTCAAGGCCAGGGGAGATAAACGGAACCGGGTGAGGCACGGGGTACGAGGAAATTGAGAGTTTGAAGGCAAAATCATCCAGCTCCGGAATCCGAGCGGGTTCTCTTCCAGGATTTAGGAGTCAATTGGGAATGGCATGAACCACGAAGAGCAGGGTGAGGGGTCGCGAAAGGAAAAAGCTAGGAGTGGCAGTCGGAATGAGAAAGCACTGGCAAACAGCAGTAAAGCAGGCGGTCAGTCCACAGGCGCGACTTTAACCCAGGAAGCACAAAGAGCACAGACTTTGCGGAAAACTGGCTTGACAAGCATTCTCTCCCGACTTCCAATAATGGGTGCTTCTGGGGAGCAAAGGCCGCAAAGGGGTTTGGGCCGTACTATTTTTTTAACCAGGGGAGAATTGACTCACCCAGGAGCTGGAGTGAGGGTTAGTGACTGAAGTTGGAGTCCCAGGGACGCTGGACGGGGCCCTTTCAGAGTCCCTTTCCCGGTAGATTTTGTAGAGCCGGGGGCCTAGGACGCAGCTCAGCAGCTTCGCCATGGCCCCGGCCCGGGCCGCTGCTCTTCCAGCAGCAGGTCCCCCTGTCAGCCCCGCCCTCCCAGGGCCGCTAAGGTGTTGCGTGCCCTTGACGTCAGCACGTACCGGCTCCGCCTCGCGCCCAGTTGAGACAGTTTCAGCGCTTCTTGAGTAGGGTTTCCTGCATTCGGAGCTACGGGTGCAGCAGTGGTCAGAAATTAGCTGCAGGCGTTTGGATTGTGGAGAGTTAGAACTATCATGAGACATGGTTAAGTCACTTTTTTCTGCCCCTTAATATTGGCAGACTCTCGAGCGACAGTGGGAAAAAGGGGTAAGATTAGCGTTTGAAAAGAGCAACAAAAATATCTAGGAATACATCTAAGAAAAGAAATGCAAGATGTTAGGAACAAATTACAAAATTTACTGAAAGAGGTAAGCGAAGGCTTGAATAAATAGCTACGCCATGGTTATGAATAGGAAGATTCAGTATCGTTAAGATGTGTGAAACACTGGTTAAAAACAAAAGGATGAATTATCGCACTTAAGCGTGAACAATTCTCAGAACCATAATTACATACAATATGACACCATAGTATGAAGTTAAAAAACACATAAAATTCAATGATCAATTATGTGAAAGATAAAGAGCAAATGTATAACACTGTTACACAGCGTAGAGGATCGTTGGCTGAAAGGGTAATATTCTATTTCTCAAAAGGTATGCTGTTTTTTTTTCTTTGTACCTTACACCTACATAATATATAAACCCTTTAGCTTTTCATTGTAGTAAACACATATACAGAAAGGTGCACTAATTAAATATATCTGTGAGTCTGATTCATAGATAAATTCATTTGTCATGTAAGTGATGTCATACCCTACTTGTCTTTCTGACTTACTTCTTCTGGGCTTCCCAGGTGGCGCTAGTGGTAAAGAATCCGCCTGCCAATTCAGGAGACTTAAGCAACATGGATGGGGAAGATACCCTCAAGGAGGGAGTGGCAACCCACTCCAGTATTTTTCCCTGGAGAATCCTATGGACAGAGGAGCCTAGTGGATGACAGTCCATAGGGTCACAAAGAGTTGGACACGACTGAAGTGACTTAGCATGATGCATGCTTATTTCATTTAGTGTGATAATCTCTAGATCCTTCCATGGGTAACCACTATTTTAATTTAACTCCAGACGTTACTTTTGCCTGTTTTTGGACTTTATACAGGTGCTCCCCAAGTGCTTCAGTGGTAAGGAATCCCCTGGCAATGAAGGAGATGCAGGTTTGATCCCTGGGTCAGGTCATGTTGGACTCTTTTCGACTCCATGGACTGTAGCCCGCCAGGCTTCTCCATTCATGGGATTTTCCAGGCAAGAATACTGGAGTGGATTGCCATTTCCTTTTCCAGGGGATCTTCCCCACCCAGGAATTGAACCTGGGTCTCTCACATTGCAGGCAGACTCTTTACCATCTGAGCCACCAGGGAAGCCCCGGGTCAGGGAGATCCTCTGGAGAAGGAAATGGCACCCCACTCCAGTAATCTTGCCTGGGAAATCCCATGGACAGAGGAGCCTGGTGGGCTACAGTCCATGGGGTCGCTGCTGCTGCTGCTGCTGCTAAGTCGCTTCAGTCGTGTCCAACTCCGCGTGACCCCATAGATGGCAGCCCACCAGGCTCCCCCGTCCCTGGGATTCTCCAGGCAAGAACACTGGAGTGGGTTGCCATTTCCTTCTCCAATGCATGAAAGTGAAAAGTGAAAGTGAAGTCACTGAGTCGTGTCCGACTCTTAGCAACCCCATGGGCTGCAGCCTACCAGGCTTCTCCATCCATGGGATTTTCCAGGGAAGAGTACTGGAGTGAGGTGCCATTGCCTTCTCCCCCATGGGGTCGCAAAAGAGTCCAATATCACTTAGTGACTAAGCAACAACAACGAACTTTATATACATGGAATCATACAGCACATGCCCTTTGTTTCGGACTTTACTCCCATGTTTGTGAGATTCAACTTTGTTGCATGTCATTGTGACTTGTTCATTCTTGTTGCTATCGTTATGTGAATATACCACAGTTTATTTAGCCATTGTACAGTTGTATGTTAGATGTAGTATTTGGCGTGTATGAAATAGTTCATCAAAAACAATTTCAAAAATAGCCTTTAAAAATAAATAACACATTAAGACACTATGAGAGAAATATGAAGAGCTACCTTAAGAGAATCCTCTCTGGGGCAAAGGGATAGATCAGTGATTTCTCTAGGCCCCTGCTATTCTTCTCCTTGAGTAACAACTTGATATATTCATCAGGGGCTCAGAAGCAGTCTGGAATGTTCCAGGCAGCCACAAAGGAAGTCATTCTCAGTCATTTAGGGAATTCTGACTGAGTATGCTGACTTGGGCTGGATTCCCTAGAAACCAACATGAAGACTCAGCTTCTTCCCTCATGGCTAGTCTCTTGAATTGGAGGAGAGAACATGGAATGTACTTTCAGACTGATGGGAGGTTGACAGCCATGACCTCTTCTGCATAGGCTTCTTCTCTCTCTCTCTTCTTTAATTTTTTAGTATTTCTTTGTTTTTATAATTTTAAAATTTATTTATTTATTTATTTTTGGTTGTGCTGGGTCTTTGTTGCTGCATGAGAGCTTTCTCTAATTGTGGTGAGAGGGGGCTACTCTCTAATTGCAGTACACAGGCTTCTCTTGTTTCGGGGCATGTGCTCCAGAAGACAGGCTCAGTAGCTGTGCCCATGGCCTGTTAGCCCACTGCATGTGGGACCTTCCCAGAAAGTGAAAGTGTTACTCACTCAGTCGTGTCCAACTCTTTGTGACCTCATGGACTGTAGCCTGCCAGGCTCCTCCGTCCACAGGATTTTCTTAACAAGGATACTGGAGTGGGTTGCCATTTCCTTCTCCAGGGGATCTTCCTGACCCAGGGGCTGAACCTGGGTCTCCTACATTGCAGGCAGGCTACCAACTAAGCCACCAGACCAGAGGTCAAACCCATGTCCCCTGAATTGGCAGGCAGATTCTTAACCACTAGACCACCAGGGAAGTCCTTTTAAAATTTATTTTAATTAATTAATTTATTTGGCTGCACTGGGTCTTAGTTGCAGGATCTTTTTTTTTAATGAGTAGTTGTGGCATGCAGGATCTTTCGTTGCGGCAGGTGGGATCTAGTTCCTTGACCAGGGATAGAACCCTGGGCCCCCTGCATTGGGAGTGTGGAGTCTCAGCCACTGGACCACCAGGCAAGTCCCTGCACAGGCTTCTTAGCACGGAGAGTCTTTGATCTGAGTTCTTCAGCCAATGTGGAGTCTGAAGGGTAAGGAGATTATGCTTGGAGTGGCCTGAACTGGTCCTTTCTTGGCATGGAAAGGTGGTTGCTACTTTTTCCCCAGTGGATATTCAGCTGGGCTTTATCTCCCCGGCATTCCCATCCCCCTCAGAGGCCCATGTCACTCCAGCCTAGGGAATATAGGCTTCTATCTGGGCTTTGTTTCCTCCCTGGGCATCGCAGGTCCCAGGCAAGAGAGCTTGGTAAGCTCTCCCCGTGGCTGTCCTATTCCTCCTCCTTCTGTTCCTCTGTGGGCTTCCCCAGGCGGAAGCAGGTAAGGAGCAGGGGTAGGGCGTAGGGGGATTCTTCACTTCTCCACAGGGTCGGGAGGGACTGCTGCTGTTTCTCCTTAGGGGTCTGGGAAGGTGTTTGGCTCAAGAAGATAGATCTACCCCAGTTGACCTCCCCCTGCCTCTAATATTAGGAAAGATTCAGAGTCAATGAGTGTCCAGATCAGGCACCTTTAGAAAATAAGAGCGGACAAGTAAATGCTCATCCAGAAGAGGAAAAGCGAAAGGAAGGGATACAGGCACGTGTCGGCTATTCCAGCCTTTGCCCTCCTGCCCTCAGATCCCCGCATTCGCTGGAGGAGAGGTGGGGAAAGCCTTACCCTCTTCTCTCCGTCTCACTTTTTTGTAGCTGTCACTTGAGAAAGAAGCTCACAGTCAGGCCCAGTGCTGGGGGAGCCCAGAAGGGAGGAAGCCCGGGATGGGAGGTGGAGGTGTGGGGTCGCTGACCTGATGGAGGTCTCTGGTCTCACACCGCCCCCTCCCCACAGACAGCATCCAGGCCATCTATGTGGTCTTGAGGGAGGCACCGGAGCTGCCATGTCCTTCACCACCTGCCCTGCATGGGAACGAATTCCTGTCCTGGTTCCGCAGCCAGGCAGCAGGCTCCTCCACTGCTTTAGTGGCCCACATCCAAGTGGCCAGGCCCTCCCCAGACCCTGGGAAGCCCAGAAGGGAATCCAGGCTCAAACTGCTGGGAAACTACTCTTTGTGGCTGGAAGGGCCCAAGGGCATGAGACGTCGGGCGGTACTGGTGTGCTGTGCTGGGTCAGCGCTACAGGTACCAGAACTGGAGGGTGTATGATGTCTCCGTGCTCAGAGGTGAGAGGGGAGCCTGCAGACCAGGGGCCGCTGGGAGCCAGGGAAGTCCAGACAAAGAACTGAGCAGTCCCTCTCTCCCTCCAAGATCCCAGTTCTCTGCGAGGGCTGCAGATGGATCTTCCTGCTCTGTCCTCCTGTGTCCTGTGACCCCTGCCAGGAGCCTGGATGCTGTGACCTGGCAGGAGGGGAAGGGTCCTGTGAAGGGGGATGTGCAGTCCTTCTGGGGTGATGGGGCTACCCTGTTCTTAGTGTGTCCTGGGGAGGGGCTTCCTGAGCCCAGGGCACATAAAACCAGGAATCATAAACCAGGAATCACCTGCTGCCTTGTGCCTCAGGACAAAGGGATCAGCTTTAGCCTGGCAGGTGAACTGAGTGACAATAAGGGAAGGAATTTTTGCCTCCAACACACCCCCTACTTCTAGCTAGGGAATCTGTTATTGGCTGTTATTTTCCTCCACTGCCTGTAGGAGGAGGGCTTTTTTTTCTTTTCTCGATTGAATCCATAACAAAAAAGGGGGTTGGTTAAGCCAGCTTTCTCATCGGATAGACCATAAGCCAACAGGGAGAAGAAGAATTCTGGTGAATAATCTATGATTTTTGTGGAATATCCCTTAGCAGAAAGGAAAAAGTAAGAATTACTGCTGGGGCAGTTGTTTGTTGAAGAAAGGATATATGCACTGATGTTATAATGGCCCATTGATGGTGGAGGCAGAAGGAGAAAAAATATATAATTGTTTTACAATAAGAAGTCCATTATACAGAGAAAGAATGTTATTGGATGTAGAATAACCCATTCACAAGGCAGGAGGGAGGAGCAAACGGCCATTATTTTGGTAAGCAAAAAGCAGTGATGGGGTTTTCTTTCCCTCTACGTCCTCAGCACCTAATCTGGGGTCTGGCATGTGGTGGGCACTCAGCAAATGCCTGTGGAGTAGATGAATGGAAGATGAATAAACAGAAGGCACTTTCTTATTTTCTTAAAAGGGTGAATTACTGTGTAGGGCATGAGGAAAAAAATCACAGTTATGGTTGATGGTCCAACCCGAAGTTAGCCATCCATGTGTAGCCTGTGGGGGCATCACCATTCAATATCAATTTTGGTTCATGAGGTCAGGGTGAGAGGCTAAGTGGGGTAGTGGATAGTGGGGGCAAGGAAATCTTCTTTTGGAAAAACCCACCAAACTATGGGGGGAAAGCCTCTCTTTGGGGCACAAGGGACAGACTCCCCTCCCAGCCTCCCTCCTAATCCCTCTTGTCCTGCCCTTAACTGCAACCTCCACGGATGTCTCCCCTGCCCTCTATGCCCCTTCTGCAAACTGGGATGTGGCCTGGATCCTGAAGCTGTTGCTCACAGTGGGCCAGGGATTCACCATTGTGGTCCTTGGCGTCATGCTCTGGAGGCAGAGGGCCCAGGGGGCTCAACACAGAAGTGAGTCCCTCCTTCCCAGAGGGGTGGACTCATATCTTGTCTCTCTACCCTTCTTCTCTAGGAGAGAAGGTGGGGTAAGGAAGAGAGCTCTGAGTCACCTGGTGACTTCTCTGCTGCTCTTCATATGGCTTTTTCTCTCCAGATGCCTCATTTCCTCAGTTCAAACCTGAGATCCAGGCCTATGAGAACATCCATTTGGCCCATCTCAGGTGAGGAGCTACTAGGGGGCAGAGGCTTAAATCCCGGAGGAGACTGAAGTTGGGGTGGGGATGGGATGCTGGAGGTGGAGGAAGGAAGTATCCTTAATCCGTCTTTCTGCTTTGCAAAACCTGCCCCTGAAACCAGGTGATCTCGAGGACATCAACTAGGAAGTGTGACCTGCTGACTCCCTGGCTATCTGACACCTGGAGGATTCCTGAAAACCTTGGCAAGGGGGGAGGGGCTGGGAGTGCTATTTCACAGTCCGGTTGGTCTCCAGCCAAGCTGTGTGTGTCTGTGACAGTGTGTGTATATGAGTGTGTGTGTGTGTGTGTGTGTGTGTTAAGGGGCTGGGGGCTGAAGGAAAGAAGAAGCATTATTCCACGATGTCACCTATGAAAGGGTGTGGTTTCCTGTCTCGCTGTAGCCAGTGGAGGGATGGCCCTGAGCCTGCAGTACCATAGAGTTCAGGGGAGCCTGGGGTAACTGGCAGGGGCTGGGGAGAGGTGAGGATGGGAAGAAAGGAGACAGGAATCCAGAGACTTGAGCAGTGGTAAGAATCAGTTGTGGGGGTACCAAAGGACAAACGGTAGAAACTGAAGAAGAGGAAAGGAAAGAGGCTCAAGTCACAGGAAAAGGGAAGAGATGGAGAGAGAGAGAGAGAGAGGAAAATTCGAAGTATGAAGAAGGAGGATTGAAGGACAGAAGAAAGGAAAGAAGACTCACCTCTAAATTAAGCCAGATCCTCACTGCCATCTCATCCTCACAAAGAAGAAATTGAGAGAGAACCAGCACCTCTAATCAGACGCCAGACTTCCTCAGATGGAAGGGGAGGGGACGGAGTCAGGACGGGTGGGGGGTGCCCTTGCCCAACCACCACCCCTCGGTTCCCTCCTTATCGTAGGCGCTCCCCCTCCTTATCCTGTGGCATCCGGAGCAGGGCACAGCTTATCACCCTGATGGCCTGGGGGCCCCACGAGTCACACACAAGCTATCTCCCTGGGCAGAGGGAGTGTCCACAGCAGTGGGTGGGTGAATTCCCTGGTGGAGTGTGTAACTGGGCCCTGCGTGTTGGGTGATGAGTGAACAAGTCTGGGCTTGAAGAATGGGAGAGGGTGCTGGTGCTCCTAGTCTCAGGCAGCATGGAGCTGGCCTCCCAGCCACACCCTCACCACTCCATGAGGGCCCCTTTGTGATCTGCTCAAGCTTGGGCTTCACTGGAGAAAAGCGTTCTTGGAGGTGTCACCTAAAAACCTTTACGCTGCAGTGGCTTAAGTAAGCTACTGGCAAGAAGGAGGATGCCAACGACAGATGGAGGATGAAGTGAAAGTCGTGGTTCAGGTGCCAGCACCCCAGCCCAACCCGCTCAGCAGCTCTAGCTTGCTGTTAGAGATAGCACGCGTGCCTGCACAGGTACACACACACAGACACACACATAGAGCAGCGTTACTGAACTTCCAGATAGCACTTTTATTACATTTACTCTTCATAGTTCCCCAAGCCTTCCTTCCTGATCTACCAAATTAATCTTTCCTAGGAGGACTCTCTTCCTCATCACACTTGATGCTCCTTCCATCCCCTTGCCTGGGACCCACAGCTCCTTCAAACACCTGCCTTGCCAGAGAGCTGGGGATTACAGAATGCATCAGAAACAAGCATCTAGAAAAGACCAAGGATTTAGGGCATATCTTCTTTATGAGGCTGGGCTCTGGGAACGTTCCTCTGGGCAGCCAGGGGCTGGAGCAATGCCTGGAGGAATCAGGTTTGGGGAGGGGCCTGTGAAGGTGTTGGCTCCACGGAGCTGAGATCTCTGTACACGGTCAGGTTCTTGGGCAAATCTCCAAAGATCTCTGTGCCGGTGTTGCCGGGGCCGCAGTGACAATGGAGAAGTCTTGAACTGGAGGCTGGTGGCCTCCCCAGGTGAAGCTGGCCAGGAGGACAAGCAGGGTGATGAGGAGGAGGCTGGGGAGCTGACACGGTGTGGTAGCCGAGTTGCACAGGTCCTGCTCGCAGCAGTGGTGTCGAAGAGTATAGGAGCGGGACCAGTAGGTTGTGTGGCCCTTCAGGGAGCACTCGGCCCTTGGGAGGCAGCCCTTCCGCTCGATGACCTCACTCTGTTCTATGGGACAGAGGTGGTTAGGGGAGGGGGGAGCTGAGGCCGGGCAGGAAGGAGGCAAGGGCCATGGGGTCCCACGAAACGCAGGATTGGATGGCAGTGGGGAAGACCTAGGGAACATCCATCAGACCAGAGTCCTCCTACCTGAGGTACCAATACTGATGCCACAAACTTCATCCTCCTGACACTTGGTGGGAACAGGGTAGCAGGGTTTGGCAAAGTTGCAGGTGTAACAGCGGAGCTGTGTCTGGGCCAGGGAGGCGGCAAGACCTGTGGAGTCCATGGAGATCCGTCAGGGAGGAGAAGCAAACAGGGCAGGTGAGAGGCCCAGCCCAGATTCGGGAATGGGCTGCACAGACAGAGGTGATACACAAAGTGGGGAAAGGGGAGCGGTGAAACGGAGGGAGAAGCAGACTGAAGTAGAAAAAGAGACAGAGCAGGGAGTGGAGATCATGCACGAAAAGGAAAAGGCAGAGAGGCACGAGGGATACAGGGAGCATGCGAGAAACACACAGACATGAACAGAAGCCAAGGGAACCAGAGCTGGACACAGAGAATGGCACAAAAAGCCGGGCTGGAGCCAGGAGGGGGTGCCAGTGAAGAAGTCAAACAGATGGTGCCGAGTCGGATGAGAAAATAGGAATTAACATTGACCAAGGTGCCCAGCAAAGAAGCAAGAGGTGAGATAAGGGTCAGAGGAGACAGAGGCTTGTCAAAGATGCCACAAGGAAGAGACAGTTATTCTCAAATGCCTTTGAAAGGAAATCTTTCTTATTCCACTTCATCAGGCTGGCCTGAGACAGTTCCCAGTAGCTCTTTTTTTCTTTTCAAACCTGCTACAGCTCTCTCCTCGGCATAGGTCAGCACCCTCTCCCTCACCCCCCTACCCCTAGCTCTCAGGCTCCTCCACAAACCCCTGCCACCACCACCGCCCTACCCTGCTCCCTGTCCCCAAGGATTCTCCAGCTCACCCTTACCCAGCGCCCCACCAAGGAACAGGATGCAGAGGAAGATGCTGGAGGTACCCATGTCTGGACCCGGGACACAGGAGTCTGGGAGAATGTGATCTGCACCCTGAGATCCTAGAGCTGGAGCATCTGAGTGAGACAGGGAGGGACCAGTAAACAAACACACCTAGAGAGTGAATCTGAGGGTGAGGCGGAACAGGGACCAGACTCAACAGCCTGAAACAGGAGAGTTCCTGGCCCCGAAGCTCTCACACCCTCCCTGCCTCCTACCGGAGCCTGCTCTTGCCCTGAGGGTCTTCTCTATTCTTGCAGCTTACTCTTGGCTTGTCTGTCGCTCTTGAATGGTGTCTGTCAGCGTCTGTCACTTTCCCTCCTCCTCCTCCTCTCCCTCCCTCTCCTTGTCGAAAGCTGCTCTTTGCTCTTTCATCTCCTTGTTTTTGTTTGTCTGTCTTCCCCTTCTGTGCATTTAAGTCTCTCAAGGTCACTCTCCTAAACAGCCCTGGCTCAGATCTGTTTTGCGAGTGGTGTTTGAGTGTGCACTCAGCAAGCCCCCACCCACCCACCCACCTGCACACGCAGCTACGGACCCCACCTAGCTGCCCATCCCTTTGATCCCCCAAGCTTCAACATCTGTACCCCATAATTATCTTTCCCAGCTTTACTACATTAGAGGAAATAATTAATTATGGGTGAGGCCAGAGGGACTGATGTATTTCCACTGGTGCAGGGGTAGGGTTCAGAAAGACTAGGAAGGAAGGCAGGGATAAGATTTGGGTCGGGGGTAGAGTCTGGAAGACTGGGGCTTAAGGGACTGGGGAGAAGAGTCAGCACCTGGGGAATCAGGGCAGACTGTACCAGGAGTAAGAGGCAGACAGGGTGGGGAGTGAGACAGAGGAGACACAGGTATCCACTGATTAGCAGTTTTCAAAAACATTTTTTAATCTCAGGACCTCTTTACACTCAAAAATTACTGAAGACCCCAAAGAATTTTTTTATGTAAGTTATATCAATATTTGCTATATGAGAAATTAAAGCAGAACATTTTAACAGATTCATTAAAAAATATAAAGCAATAAACTTGTTGTTATTTAGTCCCTAAGTCGTGTCCGACACTTTGTGACCCCATGAATTGCCAGGCTCCTCTGTCCATGGAATTTTCCAGATGAGAATACTGGAGTGGGTTGCCATTTCCTCCTCCAGGGGATCTTCCCCACCCAGGGATGGAATGTGCATCTCCTGTTTTGGCAGGGGATTCTTTACCACTGAGCCACCAGGGAAGACCCACACAGTGGTCAGAAACTGTTGCATGTTAACAAAACACATTTTTGTGAAAAATAATGTCTTTCCCAACAGTATAGTGAGAAGAGTGGCATTTCTTTACCCTTTGGGGAATCTATTTAATATGGGGCTTCCCTCGTGGCTCAGAGGTTAAAGCGTCTGCCTGCAATGCAGGAGACCTAAGTTCGATCCCTGGGTGGGGAAGATCCCCTGGAAAAGGAAATGGCACCCTACTCCAGTACTCTTGCCTGGAGAATCCCATGGAAGGAGGAGCCTGGTGGGCTGCAGTCCACCGGGTCACAAAGAGTCGGACACAACTGAGCGACTTCACTTTCACCTTAACAGAAGAAATAGATGGATGGGTTTTCACATCTGCTTCTGCATTCAGCCTGTTGGGATTTTGATTGAATATATGATGAAAATCTGACAGATATGTAGCTGGAAAAGGAAGACTGTCCAGGACTCTCTGAAAGGGTCTTAAGAACCCTGGGAGTTCTGGGGCCACCGTTTTAGACATGTTTCTGAGATGGAAGAGTTAGGGGACATCAGAGGATGCTGAGTGCTCTTTCTCTCCTGGGGAGTCCTTCCCCAGGGGGCCCTCCCTATCCCCACTGGGGCCCCAGTGCCTTCCAGGGGAGACAGACTCTTTCCTCCCTTTTTATTGCCCTATAAAGCCCAAGGCAACAGGGATAAAAGGCCGGCAGAGGGAAGACCAGGGAGGGGGGTGGGCAGGAGGGAGAGGCGCTACAGACACAGGCAGATGCAATGAACCCCCTATTTGCTGGGATCCTGCTCGGCACCTTGCTGGGGGCTGCCTTGGGTAAGGAGGCACCCGGGGCGCCTGTCACAGAGGCCCATCGCCCTGTGCCAGCCACCCCCGAGCGTCTGGTCCAGCACCTCTTCTCTCCCACCAGGAAACCGCATGCGGTGCTATGACTGCGGTGGAGGCCCCAGCGGCTCCTGCAAAGAAACGGTGACCACTTGCGGAGAGGGCGAGCGCTGCGGCTTCCTGGAGCGCAAACCCCAACCAGACCTGGCACAGACCAAACTGTCTGGAAACCGTGAGTCCTCAGTGTGTCCCCCTTCCTCCCAGCCCCTCCCTGCCTCCAGCTCCTACTACTTCAGTCCTTCTGGCTTCCAGAACCTTCCAGGCTCAGTTGAGCTCTGGGCAGATGGTGCCGCCGTCAGAATGAAGCAGCCTGGAGCCCCTTCTGGCTCCTGGCACTGAGCCCCTGGAAGCCTGCTGTCTGCGTGGCCTCACCTCCCTCCTCTCTACCCTCCAGAAAGAGACTCATAGGCCCATGTACTCACAAATGGTTGAAAAAGCTCTCTACCTTGAGGGTAGGGACCAAAATATTCAACCAAACTTCTACTCTCAGGCATCAACTAAGGTCCAGGGAGGTATATGTGTATGTATAGTCTAATTTCTTTAATTTCAAAATAATTTTAGATTGACAGAAAAGTTACTTTTATTAAAAAACAGTACAGGTTAGCGCTGTGTATCCTTACCCAACTTCCGGTAATGTTAATGTCTTAGACAAGCATAGGGTGCGTGTAGTCAGTGTCTTAGTCGCTCATATGGACTGCAGCCCACCAGGCTCCTCTGTCCATGG
This sequence comes from Ovis canadensis, assembly GCF_042477335.2. NCBI lineage: Eukaryota > Metazoa > Chordata > Mammalia > Artiodactyla > Bovidae > Ovis > Ovis canadensis. Next base: position 41,797,647 of record NC_091264.1, on the reverse strand, counting down.
GCTTTTCCAGGCCAGAATACTGGAGTGGGTTGCCATTTCCATCTCTAGGAGATCTTCCCGACCCACGGATCGAATCTTCGTCTTCTGCATCTCCTGAGTTGGCAGACAGATTCTTTACCACTGAGCCGATTGGGAAGCCCATGTAACTGCAGTACAATTAGCAAAATCAGAAAATAACACTGGTTCAGTAGGACTAATCTACAGATCTTGCTTGATATAGCCTGTTGTCCCTTTCATGTCTTTTTTTCTGATCCAGGATCCACCGCCTTTTGCTCTCCTACCTTAGTTGTCATCTCTCTGTGACAGTGTGCTGAGTCTTCCTTTGATTCTATGATATTGACACTTTTTTCCTTTTCTTTGTATTTCTTGATCTTGATACTTTTACTTGATCTCTGATACTGGATACTGATGCGTTATTTTAAAGAATGTCCTGCCATTTGAATTAACCTGATATTTTCTTGTGATTAGACTGAGGTCCTGAGTTTTGGGAAAGAAGTGATGTTGGTCCCTTTCAGTGGATGCTGTTAGGGCTTCACGATGTCAGCATGTTAACTGTGATCACTTGGTTTCAGGGAGGTGTTTTTCGAGGGGGGCGGAGGATCCCTTTGGGCTCCTTGAAATCATATCTGCTCTGCCCCAGAAGGCAAGTCCTCAAGCCAGGAGTTCAACACCCCAGTCTCATCTTCTATTTCAGCCTCAGTGACCCTGATTCATCACCATCCAGCCTGCGTGGCAGCCCATCATTGCAATCAAGTGGAGACAGAAGTGGTGGGAGACGTGACTTATACGACCCACAGGGACTGCTGCGTTGGTGACCTGTGCAACGGTGCTGTGGCGAGCACTGCAGCCCCCATGAGCATCGTGGCTGCAGCAGTCACCATGCTGGCCTGGCTCTTGCCGGGACTCTGAAGAGGGTAATGGGAGCAGGGGAGGAGAAGGCAGCAAGGAAATGAAGGAGATCTGTGAGCCATTAAAATCTATCGACCACTCCAGAGCTGACTGGAAAATTCCATCTTTTGTTGATAGGAGGGCTGAAGGGGTAATACAGGGGCATCCAGGCTCTAGTTTAGGGGTTATCAAGGATCAGTGGACTTAGCTACAATGGTACACTTCTTAACCAACTAAACCCCAAAGGACAATGGAGAATCTGCCCTAAAGTGACTCCTACCTGTTGCCAGGGAGAGTCTTTCTTAGCAACAAGGATCACTGAGGGGAGCAGGCTCTGGGCTGGCCACCAGGAATCAGTGAGTCTGGTTGTCTGGGCTTGTTCCCCTTCCCCCCACTGGCAACCTGACTGCCAATATGACTATTTGGAATCGAGAAAGGAAATGTAAACACTGTGGCAGGACAGAGCCTTGGTGCCCCACCTACTAGGCCAGGTGAGGCCTCTGACTCTAACCTGAGGGACTGAGGCCTGGAAGGAGGGGCTCAGGTCCCATCCCCGTGCAACTCTCCTACCCCTCTGGAGCCCGCAAGCCAGGCTTGCACCTCCTTCTTGGCAGTACAACACAGGTGTGGCCTAAATATAGGATAAAGATTGTTTCTCCAAATACTGGGCTACCCCCAGACACTGGAAGAAAGGACAGGTCTGAAAAACCAGTTTCTCCCTTTGCCCCAACCCTGGCCTCCCAGAGCAACTCCCTGACGGGCCGTTTGGTGAGGGTGGGGGCTGAGAGTGTTATTTGCTGGGAGGGGGCTGCTGACAATAGATCTTCTGACAATAAACACACAATAGGTCGGCTCTACACATTTATTACTCGGAATGGAAAGGGGTGGGCATGGGGATGAGGTATGTATGGGAGCCAGGATTTGAAGTGTCAGTGAGGTTATTGGGTGCTTCCTGGCAGCCTTCATTGGGGACAGGACAGAACTCCATTTCAGGCCCAGATTCCAATTGCTCTTCACACAGGGCATAGGAAAGCGCAGGAAGCAAAGTGGGGAGCTCTCCCTGGAAGCAATGGAGGATCTGGAGTGGTGTCGAGGGAAATGGGAAGGGTCTCTCTGGGAAAGCAGAGTGGAGGGCGTGAGTGGAAAGATGGATGGAGAAACCGCTGTCTAGTTAAAGCAATGTGAAGCATCTGCAGAGATGCTTTTCTGAGCAAAGGGAAGCAGGGGGTATGGAGACACAAGAAGAGAGGCTCAGGCGAAGGCAGATGGAAAGAGGGACAGCTGTGGAGCCAGTCTCAGTGCAATAGCCAGAGGCCAAGACCAGCCAACGAGGTGAGGAAGACAAGGGTCAGGGCCGGCGTGGGCCGAGGGGCTGGGCTATTGCAGTTGTCCTGGCTGCAGCAGGTGGTGTTATAGGTCAGGCCCCCCTTCTGGTTGGTTTGGTTGACCCCTGGCTTACAGGGCTCTCCTGGCGTGCCACAGTCGAGTCGGGAGAAAACCCACATCTTCCCTGGGGTTAGGAGGGAGCAAAGAGGTTAGTAAAGACAGGCACTCGGCATGCCTAGGTCCATCTCCCCCCCCCAGCCCCTGCCATGCACCCCATTCGGGTTTCCATCCTTCCCAACTCTGCCCCTGGCCCTGCCCTTCTGTATTTCTTCTCAGTCTAACCTTTCTCGTGCACTTTCTTACCCTGCCACCTCACCCCAATCCCGGGCCTATCACTTGCTGCCCATAGAGCTTTGGACCAGTTCCTGTCTCTTTCAGAGGCTGTTTCCTCAATATAATAATAGCATCCACATCATAGGATGTCATGAACATAAATTCAAACAACCCATGTGAAGATACAGGATGGTGCCTGGGAAACAGTAATCCTTGGCCAAATATTATCATTGCTGTAGTTCTCTGTTCCACCTCAGCCCCAGCCATAGAGTCCCCCACTGGCCCCCCCTCCCCACTGACAAAGGGGATGGTACCAATGTATGCGTGGGTTGTCAGGCATTGATGTCCTGGTTCCAGGCGGCAGGACTTCCGGTCCACACAGCCCAGCACTGGGAGCTTGTAGCAGGAGTGACATCGAATATCAGCTGGGAAGACACAAGTGACAGAATATATGACTCACCAAGGGATGAGCCAAGCTGGTGGGTGGGGTTGGAGAGGAGTCAGTCAAGTTGGGGTTCTGACCTGTTTGGTCTGCTAGAGACAGAACAGGTAAGGGATGCAAAAAAAATGTAGAAGTGGGTGAGGGTGGAGTTGGTCTGTGAATGGCCCACACCCTAAACATCTTTCTTCACTCCAACCCATCTAGAGATGAGTCAAGAGGGGCAGTTACCAACAATGGGGCTGGGGGCGGATGGAATGTGAGACTACCACTGGGAAGGAATGTGTAGATGTCTAGGGAGGAGATGAAGGAATTCAGAAGGTTACAGATGAAGAGATGAAATAGGAAGAAATATTCAAAGTAAAAAATCAATTGTGGAGGTTACACACTTGCAGGAATGGCTTGGAGCTTAAGGGGGGCAAGAAAGCCACCTGGGGGGGCCAGTTAAACAAAGCATTCTTTACCTCCTGGGGCTGCCAAGGGTGTGGGAAGAGGAAGCAGACCCCAAATAAATCCTCCCACCCTGGTAGGTCTCCAACAGAAAGGAGTAGTATCTAAGAGGCAGATCATCAGAATAGATCTGAGCACTTTACCAAAACTGAGAGGATGAGTGCAGAAGGTGGCACTCCCAAGGTTCCTGCCACATCTGATTCAAGGTTTGAGAAAAGGAAGAGTTCAGGCCATGGGTGGAGGTGCCTGGTGATCACCTCTCAGTGAAACCCACCTCATCCTGGGGGTGAGCAACCTTGACATTCTCTCCCTAGAAGGCTGGGCAATCTCCCTGGCTCCCTGGAATCCTTCACAGAGCTTGTGTCCCTGGAAGTATGCACCCCAGGGGGGAGCCGGGCAGGGAGGGGACCTAGGAAAGACCACTGCTTGAGGGACAGAGCACAAAGTCCCTGATGGAGTAGATGGGAGGATGGGTAGCAAAAGAAGCCCCAGCTGGATGCTTAGGTTTCTGGGAGGACACCCTGGCTGAGTGGAGAAAGGAGAAAGCAGGTAAACTGGATCCTGGAATGGGGTTGGAAGGGGAGCTGGATATGAGAGTTTATGAGAATTGGGGAACCGGGAACCTGTAACCCTGGGCAGTTAGAAGAGTGGGTTTTGGAGGTGGGGAAGAGGCTGAAGGATGGAGATGGGGGAGAACAGAGCAAGGACCCTGTCACAGGGGCACAGGAGAGCCAAGCCAGTTGGGTCTGAGGGCGCTTGGGATCCATGGGTACAAAGGACAGTGGCTGGGGCAGGGTTTAAAAATCCTGACCAGGTGAACCACATCCTGAGGGGCCCCAGGGGCTCACCTGAGACCCAGCAGAGCAGAGCAGACAAGGAGAGCAGGAGAAGGGCCCTCATGGTGGGGGTCCTGAGAACGGCAGCAGCCGACAGAGCAGGACTTCAGGGATCTGGCTTTCGCTCTGGGACTTCAGTGGCCTTTTTGGAGTTTATAATCACAACAGTCCCTCCCTCCCTGGCCTCTGGTGGCCCCTCCTTCCCCATTTAGGGAAGGGCTAAGCAGGACCCAGTGGAGGAGTGGGATGGGGATGGGAAGAGACAGGTATGGGGAGGGCAGGTGCAGCAGTGACTAACTCCATTTTGCTTCTTGGTTTCTGTCTAAGACACACCCTCTTGGTCCCCAGGAGTAACATCTCTGTCTGCCTAATCCTCTGGAGAAGTATCACTAAAGGCCCCTGTGATGTTATAGTGGCTGGGGTGGTAGGAGCATCTCCTGGTTCCTGGGAAATGGACAATGGGGTGCAGCCCCAGCTGACTACCAAATTTTGGTCCCTGGGGGGCACTGGTAGGGGCATGTAGGCAGGAATTAAGCATCAAATTCATCTCACTTCAGCCCCCACTTTGTTTTCCCAAGCCCTGCTCAGCCACGGGATGAAGGAGTAGGGTTTGTGATGTCACCATGAGTTTGTGTGACATCATAGCAGCAGAGGCAAGGGCTGGAGCTGCCTGTTAAGGAGGGGCTGCCTCAGAACCCCTGAAGCTTCTCAGGACCTTGCCTTGGCTCCACTTGGGTTTGGCCTGGCCTTGGTTCCTCTGATGCAGTGAAGGCCGAGGGTGTGGGGCTGTGCATCTGCTAGAGCCAAAACCTGCTCAGCTGGGTGCGGCTCCTTGGGCCAGGAGGGACAGAATGGGCACAGAGAGGTGAGGCAGCAGCTAAAATAGGAATAGGAATAGTCACAATGGCAAGCACATAGTGCTCCTATGACTCAGCCATTGTTCTAGGTGTTTTCTATGTATTATTTGATTTAGTTCTCCAAATACTCTGTGAGGTAGGTGCCTTTATGCCCATTTTACAGATGAGCAAACAGGCTCACAGAAGTGACTTGTGCACATCTCACAGCTAGTAGATAGTGAAATCAAGATTTGAATTCAGGCAGCCAGAATCCAGAAATCGTGGTGCTCCCTGCAACTGCTACGCTGCAAGAGTTGACGACTGCGCAAGTGCTTGTGTAAAGGACCCCAGCATGAATTTTAAGTGAGCACTGGTTAAGGGCTGTGAACTTGCCTCTGAGGATTCCCAGAGGGATCTGGGCAGCTGGTGGCCCCTCCCCTACCGCTTATCAGTGCCCCCAGACCCGCGGTCTCCTCCTCCACCCCCCTTTGATTTCCCTCCGGTCTCCTCCGCTGATTCACTTGCCCTCCTCTTCCCACCACATCCCAGCCATGACCGTGGTTCTGCAGCTGCCGCTGCCGCTGCCGCTGCTGTCGCTGCTGCTGCTGTCGAGGGCCCAGGGGGACCCAGGGGGTAAGCCATCCCAGTAAAGTTGCAATGGCGGGAGGAAAGACTGAGCCGGGAGGAAGGGGCGACAGGAGGGTGAGATGTATATGGGAAGATCCAGGATGACAAGACAGCACGGGAGAGCCATTAGACTAAGTGGGAGGGTCGTGTTGCCCTATGGTCTTGCCTTAACCATCGCCTCTGGCCTCCCATAGCTTCACTGAACGGCCATCCCGGAGACCGCGTGAATCTCTCCTGCATAGGGGTCTCGCAACCCACCCGCTGGGTCTGGGCACCTAGATTCCCGGCCTGCAAAGGCCTGTCCAAAGGACGCCGCCCGATCCTGTGGGCCTCACCAAGCGGGACCCCCACCGTGTCTCCCGCCCAGCCCTTTGCTGGCCGCATAAATGCCCTGGACCTTGGTATCCGGCGACTGGAGCTGCTCTTGAGCGCGGGGGACTCTGGCACCTTTATCTGCAAGGGTCGCCAAGAGGAGGAGAGCCGTACGGAGCTTCATGTGCTGGGAGACCGGGCCTACTGCAAAGCTCTGGGTAGGTCTATGCCTTCATGAGCAGGGGACCTAACTCTGACACACGCCCCCGGCAGGGAGAGAGGCCTCGGCTGGGGGTTCCTGAGAGGGGCGGCGGTGTGGCTAGCGCTCTGTCCCCGCACCCTGACCTCGGCATCAACCACTCCCACCCCGCTTCCAACCATCCCCCAGGGTCGTCGTATTCCCACATTCTGATCCCGCTGCTGGGCGCTGGGCTGGCGCTGGGCCTCGGAGTATTGGGCTGGGCCTGCTGGCGGCGCAGGTAAGCACAAGGGGCGGAGCCTGATTGAAAGGGTCTCGACCCGAGAAGGGAGGGGCAGGCCCAGAACTTTCAAAGACCAAAGCTAGATCAGGTGTGGTTTGGAGATGAATGGGAGAGGTTAGAACTGGGGGGCGAGGCCAAGGGCTGGTGGGTGGAGCCCTAGCTAAGGAGGCGAAGCTGGAGGCGGAGCAGGCTCCACGCGTGGGTTGATGTGTCTGTGGGGGTGGAACCTACGTTGTTTTCCTGGTCAGAGCCTGAAACTGGCTGGGTCGTTGTTGGCACGTGGGGGACGGGGGTGGGTCAGAACGAAGCAAAACAAGGTTAGTGCTTCTCAAAGACTCTTACCCATCCCTTTCAGGCGCTCGCCCCCTCATCCGCCTCGACCAACCCCCAGATTTGGTGAGACTAACTCCCCCGCAATTTTCCTTCTCCGCACATTCCCCACCTAGTGCTTGAGTCTGAGCCCTTGCTGGGAGCAGACAAGTTGGTCACCTTCTCTCAATCCTTCAGCTCTGTCCCCCCCACATAGTTCCACTCGTGAAAGCAGAGCCCCAGAGGCCAGAAGAGGAGGAAGAGCCCAAGATGCCAGGGGACCTGGATCAGGAGCCGGTAAGGGCTTGGGACAGGATGGGGGCTGGCCAGGATCCTTGAGTCTAGTGGACAGAGAAAGACAGAGGCCTGATACCCAAGGGAGTCAGACTTCTGAGACCCTGCTGCCTTCCTCCCCACCTTTCAGAGCCTGCTCTACGCAGACCTGGATCATATGGCCCTCAGAAGGTCCAGCCGACTGTCCCCAGTGGTCCCTGCTGATGCCTCCACCATCTATGCTGTTGTAGTTTGAAGGGAAGCCTTTACAGCAAACCTCACAAGCTGAGGGCTCCCAGATCTCCATTACACCCTTCCCCTTCTTGGCCCTTCACCTGGCAAAGGAAGGCACCATGGGATAGAAATGAGCACTAGACTAGGAGTTGAGCGACCTACGTTCCAGGCTATCTCTGCTGCTGATCTTGGTCCTTCCTTACCCCTGTCTCTCACACCCGTTTCCCCACCTTAAGACACCAGCAACTCCTAGATCATTTTCCTGTCTCTTCACTTCTCTTCACAGTCAAGCTCTTTGAACCAAGGGCCTACACCTGTCTCTTCCATTTTTTCCTTCACTCCTACTACTCACCTGGCCTCCATGAGATTGCCAGTGATGTATTAATAGCCACACCCTCTAGATGTTTTGTTGGCATTCATCTGGCTTGACCTTTGATTGCTCTCTTATTTAAGCTCTGTTTTTCTTTAATGTTGGTGTCTTTCTCCTGGACTCCGTTGTCTTCCTCCCTATTCCCACAGTATTCCCCACAATTCCAGGTTTGTCTTTTTAATATCTGCTTTTCTCCCTCTTCTAGGATGCTGTCATCCACAGCGAGTCCTCAGCCTTTACTTTAACTCTGCAGACAACACCCAGAATTCCTTCCAGTTCCCATCTCTGATAGGAGATTTCCAAACTGTCCCTCAGACATCCCTGCCTGGCTGACCCTAGGCATTTTGCACACAGCGGGTCCAAAAGCCAACGCACTGTCATCTCCCAAGCCACTTATTTAATCCTCCCTCCCATGCATCTTCTCTTGATCAACCCTGTTGCCCAAGCCAGAAACTGGGAGTCATGTAACCTCCTTCCTCTCACTCCCATATGATAAACCAAGTCCTGTCTTTCTATTTTAATGTCGTTGTCAAATCCACACCCTTTTCATGTCCAGCACGGCCACCTGAGTGTACTCTCTTCAGTTTCTCCCTGGATTTCCCATAGTCTCATCTCATTTTCCTGCCCTTGCTCTCCTCGCTGAAACCAGAGTCTTCCTGAATGCTAACCTCCTGACCACCTACATTTCAGCAGTATTTCAGTTCTGGCCCTTAGCCTTGGTTTCAAGGTGCTACAGTACTTTACTTATTCTCCAGGCTTATCTCTGTCATTTGATGCCTAGAACATGACAGCCTTTGAGAAATTTTCCCCAGCCCACAAATATGCCCGTGCCCAGTGCAGTTCCTTCTTCCTGGGTTACCCTTTGTCTCCTTCTCACCATGCGCCTGGCTAATTCTTATTTATCCTCAGGACTCAGTCTCTTGGCCCACTCCTGCATATACTTTGATGCTCTCTGGGGCCCCTTATTTCTGTCTTGGCAATAGCCTCCTGTGAATTGTTCCATTACAACCTGTATTTCAATTTATAAGAAATTTTCATGTACTGTGAGTTCCCTGATATCAGGAGACTGACCCTTTTTTTCTCATTGCTAAACCTCGGTAAATGAGTGAAAATGAATGTCCCTGGAAATGTCATTTCCTCCTATCAGCTCAGCGATGGGCTGTTGATCTCCAAGTCTCTGAATCATCTGACATTTAGATAAATTCAGTGAGTGACTCACTCATATTTTCTCTTCTCTGCCCTGTACATGCTCTCCACAAGAGAAATTCTTTCCTCTCCATCTTGTACCCAAGCCCCCACAACAGGGCTGGACAATGAGCCAATGTGTGCAGAGTGAGGGTTTGATGAATGAAGGAGATCTCCCCAGCACTAATCCCAGCCTGGGGTTTCAGCCCTGCCCTTGTCCTTCTGCTCTAGTAAGATACCAGTCGCAGTCCAGTCTAAAAGGTCAGTTCTATTTTATTAGTTCTTGAGGAGACGACTCACCCAGTGGCCTCTGTCCTTTCTCTCACTCTGCCCTCCTCTATATGGGGCCTCCTCCCCACTACTGCCTAATCACCATCCTCTATCTAACCTTCCTTCCCCTTCTACTCCTATGCCATTCTACCCCTGGTCAGCCAGGACCCCCAGGCTGGGTTCTCAGTTGTGAGGGCGTGTGCTGAGCACCAGGCAGAGGGAACTGAGCCCAGCACCAGCCTTCTCCAGTTCTGAACAGGACACAGGTACGAGGGTGACGTCAGAGAGCTTCTGCAGTGCCTGCAGGGAGGACAGCATGTAGGGAGAAGGGAGTGAGTCCCCAGGACCTACAGGCGGGGCTCCCTTTCAGCCAGCTCAGAGTGGCCCCACTAGGGCTTCTAGAAAAGGCACCCCTTCTTCCTCCCACAAGGAAGGCCTGAGCCCCATTTCTCTGGTTGGGGGTAGTGGTGGAGCTCCTGCCTTCTCTCACCTCTTGGCTGTTGGGCAGGTCCCCGCCTCCGCGGTGCAGGAGGAAAGGGGGCAGGCCGGGCTGCCCAGGACGCAGAAAGAGACAGTCAGCTGCTGCATCATCCGGGAGGGTCAGGGAGGCATAGGGGTGATCAGTCAACACTGCCATTGCCTTGGGGGAGAAGAGAGAGGAAACAGGAAAGGCTCAGCCTCTCCACAACTGAGTCTTGCTGCCTTACTACCTACCGCTAAGGGCGGGGGACAGAGTCACATTATTGGGGAAATAACAGCAATCACATGTCAGTTTCTGTGTGTCAGATACTGAGTGCTTTAATTAACTTTGCTAATTTCTACCTCGGACTCACAGGCAGTTCTTCCCACCTGCTATCCACTTCTCAGCTACTCCAGACCCCACCCATCGATCCTATCCATCCTTCAAGACACAGATTAGGTGCCCTTCAATGGCACCCCACTCCAGTACTCTTGCCTGGGAAATCCCATGGGCGGAGGAGCCTGGTAGGCTGCAGTCCATGGGGTCGATAAGAGTCAGACATGACTGAGTGACTTCACTTTCACTTTTCACTTTCATGCATTGGAGAAGGAAATGGCAACCCACTCCAGTGTTCTTGCCTGGAGAATCCCAGGGACAGGGGAGCCTGGTGGGCTGCCTTCTATGGGGTCGCACAGAGTCTGACACGACTGAAGCGACTTAGCAGCAGAAGCAGCAGCAGCAGCAGAGAATTTCGTGAAACCCCGGAAGACGATGTTAATTGTCCCTGTTCCTCGGTGTTCCAGCTGCCTGTCCTGCTTATAGTAACTTGTTTGCTCACATAGATGGACAGCACAGTGAGGGTAGGGGTTGGAGCTAATTCTCAGAGCGGCCCTGCTCCCCGCCTCCTGGGCCTAGAGCCACGCCCACTGTCGTTGGCTGGCCCCCAACTTGCCCCACCCAGCCCCGCCCCCTCTCACCCTGACAGCTTTTTGGGCAGCCTCGCTGGAACCCGCCACCACGGTGCGGGGTCCCCCCATACCGCAGAGGCCACGCAGGTGGGAGGAGCTTGTGACAGGCACCGTGGAGACGGCAAAGTCCTAGAGGGAACAAGGGAAAGTATTCAGTGACAGGGATAGCCTAAACACAGGCTACTCTCAGCCACTTCCTCCTCAGCCCCCTAGTCCCTCCCCTCTCCTCCCCGCCCGGGTCCCTCCGACCCCATCCACCCCCGACTCTCCCCACTCCCATCCCCGCTCCTAACCCGGAACGTGTCCGCCACGATCTCAGCTCCTCGGTGATTGGTCCACTTGGAGAGGCCTACGAAAAACTCCCGGCCTGAGCCCAGGGAGGTGGTCGAGGTAGGAGGCGCGAGTGAGTTGGAAACAAGGCTCAACGTGGCCCATTCTCCCAAAGTCAGCCTCCCTGTCTCAAGCCCCAGGGTACAGGCACCCCAGCCTCACCGGTGAAGAGAACATCAGTGCCATCCAGCGTCGCGTTCTCGTCCCCCATCTCCACAATTCGGAGCCCCAGGTCCTGGAGGGCTTTGCGGACTCCATCGACCTTAGGGCAGGAGAAGAGGGAGTGAAACATATTTCCACCCCCATTCTTCCCTAAAGCCCGGGATGTCCATATCCTTCTTTCCCTCTACTCGAACCCGTGCCTAGGCGCTCACCTCCGGCCTGCGGGCGGGGCTCCAGGGCCGCGTGATTAGAGCTGTATCCCCTTGGATCACGGCGGTGTCACCGAGCAGCGGTCCCAGCGGCAGCGACTCTTCAGGAGGCAGTTCTACTAGTTGCAGCCCCAATCGCTGCCTCAGCTTACCCCCCAGCACACCATGCTCCCTCTGAGCTTTGGCTAGGTCCAGAGCCGGGAGGCCAGCTGCTGCACCCTCCCCCGACGCCAGGCTCTCCGGGACCCCCCGGATCAGGGCATGGGAGCAGCGGCCCAGCCCCTCCCCTGGCGTCCCCATCCCATCCACACAGACGCCCCCTCCGGCTGCGCTGATTTCTTAGTTTTCTCTTTCTACTTCACCTGTCTGGGAGAAGAAACAGAAAAGGGGGAGGCAGAGAGAGAGACATGCAGAGAAGGGCGTAGGGGGATGGTTAAGAGCGCCTGGGTCTTCCGTCTGCCTTCTCTGGCTGCCCCTCCCACTCCGCCCCACCCCCTCCAGACCTTCCTCTCCTGCAGACCTCACTCCACCCCGCACCCTCGCAGATCTGCTGCTTTAGGGGGGAGTCCGAGGAACAAGATTGGGACCCCTAATTTCCAAAACACCTGTTGCCCCTGCTTGGGGGTTTTTGAGAGGTCCCCGCCAGGCGCCCCTCTTGGCAGCCGCTAGGATGCGCTCACTCCCCAAAAATGCAGCGGCCCCGCCCCCTTAACCCTCAGCTGCTCGCTGCCTTAGGGACCCGAAGGGCGGCGAGGAACCCACAGGGGTGATGGGACAGGACGAGACAGCTGGGGAGAGAGTTAGAGCCTGGGGGATGAAAGCCTTGGATGTCCGAACGAGAAAGGGAGAGAGGTTCAAGGAGAAGGGAATAGAGCCTAAGGAGTTAAACATCTCTCTCCACCCCAGTCAGTCACTCCGTCCCTAGCGCGACCCAGTGTAAACCAGACTCAGTCCCGGAGGACTGGGAGAGGTCTAAAACAAAATCCGAGGGGCGGGGAAATTGGGGGGCGTGGTTCTGGGGAGCAGGCGCCACTCGGGGCGCCAGGACATGGTCCCCCAGTCTCCTGACCCATCTTCCCCAAAGTCCACCTCGACTCAGCTCCGCACCCAAATGTCGACCCTCCGCACTGTCCCGGAGCAAGCACGGGTCCAGCATTCCGGAACTCCGGTCTGCACACGGTCCAAGGGACACCTCCCACCCCAGACTCACCTCCAGCGGCCACCGCTGCTCTTGCCGCTCAGTGATTTTGGCTGGAGCCCCACCCACCCTGAGGACAGAGTTGGTGAAGAAGAGAGTAGTAGCCTTCAAGCGTCGGGGACCGGAGCTTTGGCTTTGAGGGGTCCCCGGGTAGACGAGCTCAAGTACTACGGTGGGTCGGGGGCACGACGGTCTGGCGGCTCCAGGGCATTGTCTAAGCGGGACGGGGCGGGGCTCCTCGAGGTCACGCCCATTCCGCCCTGCTATGCCGCTCCCACTCCACCCCGACTGCGCGCCCCCCTTCTCGGAATTCCGCCCCGCCCCAAGATCGCTGCCCAGACCCACCCAGATCAGGCCAGCCCCAGCGGCTGGGCTGCAAATGCGGCATGGAGCCCCAGATAGCACTATCGTGGACCTACACATAAAAATGGCAGCCCATCACAAGCACCCCTTTTCTAAATTCCTGGTTTCTGCCAGGAGTTCAAGGTCATTGACCTACCCTTCTTTCCTTGTTATTCACACTCCAAGCCCCCGTTTGTATAAAAACACTTGATTGTCATTCTATATTTTATTACTGAAATACAACCCACCCCACAATAAAAATCTCTCGCAGATCCCCCATCCTTGCTTCTCATTGCCCCCAGCAAGCCCTACACAGGTGCTCCAGGATGCTATGCTCACTGGCCATTTTGGAGTGTGTCCGTTGGGTAGTATGTGGAAACCACCCAGGGCCTTTGTGGAGAAAATGGAGGGGGGTGCCGGGGGGCCCTAGGAAGGGCCTTATTTGAGGGCCTTGGCCACTTGCTCGTAGGCCAGCTCGATTTCCTCATCATCTGGACAGGTGGAAGCAAACTCTTCCCTAGCATAGGCATTGCGCAGGTATCGATGCACTCCACGAAACACATCCGGAATGGAGAATCCCCGGTACTTCTTACATACCACCTAGGGGTGCGGGAAGGAGGACCAATAGGTTAGCCTCAGGAAACCAAGCTGCCATGCCCTTGGTCCTTCCCTTATCCCAAAGCCTACATGATAAAATCCAGGCATTTAAGCAAGTCTGCTACCTGGTTTCTTTTCTTATGACTCATCAGTTCAGTTCAGTTCAGTCACTCAGTGCGACTCTTTGCCGCAGCACGCCAGGCCTCCCTGTCCATCACCAACTCCCGGAGTTTACCCAAACTCATGGCTATTGAGTTGGTGATGGCATCCAACCACCTTTTCTTGTGTCAGTCCCCTTCTTCTCCTGCCTTCAATCTTTCCCAGCATCAGGATCTTTTCAAATAAGTCAGCTCTTTTCATCAGGTGGCCTAAGTATTGGAGTTTCAGCTTCAACATCAGTCCTTATGACTCATCTCCCAAATAATCACCTGCAGTCATCTTAACTCTTGTCTGGTAAGGCCTTCACCCTTTCTCTCCACTTACTGAAATCCTGGCATTTATAACCAGGGCCTTTTCAGACCACCCCAGTCCATGGTGCTTGTTTTCTTGTCCTGATTTTGAGATATAATTCACAAACCATAAAGTTCTCTTAAATTTCCACAACAATTGCTGTCTACTTGTCATTTAGCTTTTAATCATGTATTACTAACTTTCATGTGAAAGTTATTTTCTCAGCTAGATTTCAAATCCTTTGCAGGCAGGGACTTACCTGAAGCATGCCAAGATCAAAGGTCCCTCATGCTACAACTAAGACTCTGTGCAGCCAAATAAATAAATAAATACAGAGATTCTCAATACACAGTTCTGCAGCAGACTGACACCAAGCCCACGTTTCACAAACTAAACCATAGCTTTGAGCTGTGACAAAAACAAGGGAACCAGCAGTTTTCATCTTCCACAAGAGGAAATGGAGACTGAAACAACAGACTTAAAACTTTGATTTTAGGAAAAGCCTGGTCTGTCTGATCTGGGGATGTGGCAACGATAGAGACAGGAAGAGCATTCTTGAAAGCAGTACTGGGATGTGTTACTCTCAGTCTGTTTGCACCCACAGCTTGCATCGTGAAATGTAATTAATTCTCCCAAGCAGTGGTCTTGCCAGCAAAGATAGCAGAGAAGGAATAGGGTGGTGTCTGCCATTGGAAACTACTCTCCGAAAGAAACCACCTTTGGAGTGGTTGTCATGGGAAACCGGCATGGGAGCCCCTTAAAGAGTCATCCCACCTCCCACTTACTCCTCCTACAATCACTACTCACCTGTACTATGTGGAGCTTGGGCAACAGGTTGCAGTCAGCCAGAGTGAGCTCATTGCCATCCAGAAATTTCCTCTGAGAGATGCCCTCATCCTCAGCACTGGTCTCATCTACTTCATCTGGGAGAGGGGATGTCAGGTAATTGTCTAATACTTTCAGGGCTTTCAGGAGCCCCTTCTCCAGGTCTGTGCAAGAGAAGGGAGTTGGTAAGAACATCAGAAGATCGACATAGTCCAAGAAAGCCCATGGCGGGGGTGAGGAAAGTCCAAAACAATAATAGCTAACAATAATGTGTTTCATTTTCTCTGTGCTCTTCTATGCAATTTACATACAAAAACTCATTTAATTCTCACATCAACTGGGGAAGTAGGTATTGTTATCCTCTTTTATAGATCTGAAAATAGATTTCCAGAGAAGTGAAATGGAAGGCTCACAGCTACTAGAATTTGTACTCAGGTCATCTGGATCTAGAGTTGCTATTATTTTTTAATTTAAGTAAGGTTTGCAATATCTGCTCCATCTCTCTGATATCTGAATGTCCAGGTGTCTCTAATCCCTAGATCTTTTCCATTCCTCCTAGGACCCAGGCCTCTGACCCACAAGACTCACTGTCATTGAGTGCTGGGTTTGAATTCTTAATGTAGGCAGAGAATTTGGCAAATATGTCCAGCCCAGCTGTGTTGGATTCAGGGTTCAGAGCTGCCAGCTTGGGGTACCTAAAAGCCAATGGGAGAAACTGGATAAGATATCTTTCCGAGGAGGAGCCTCAGCTCCCCTGCCTTAGCCCCACCACCATCTCTGTTTTCCATTTCTTCAACCCCTTTCCCAGAGTCTCCCAGCTCCCCTACTTCCCACTCCAAGTTCCCCTCTACCTGGGAGGGCACAGCACTGCCTCCAGAAATTCCTCAATCTTGTTGGTATCTGTGTGCACTTCGGTGCCATACAGCAGGAAAGGGAGCTGCCCTCCTGGGCACAGCTTCTGTACCGTCTCAGTCCGCCTGGAGGAGACCAGGCATAAGGACTGGTAAAGGGCTTTAGGGAGACCCAGAAAGGGGAGATGGAGGTAGGTGGGAGAGGGGCTTCAGATGAGGGGATGGGGGGGATGGTTCAGGATGGAAGGACTCAGGTGAATGAGTGTGCACCTGTGCACATAAGAGGTGTTTAGAGGAACAGAAGTGGGCCTACCTCTTGGTGTCAACAGTGGTGACATTGAAAGTGACTCCCTTGAGCCAGAGAACCATGAAGAGTCTCTGGGAGAAGGGGCAGTTTCCGATCTTGGCCCCATCACTGCCAGCCTGGAAAGGAAGCCCCAGCCCAAGGTTAGGCCTGGTGTACCCCACTCATCCTGAGGCCATTCTCTGCATCTCTTACTCCCAGACTTGACTGCTTTCTGCCTAGTCATGACATATACTCAGTGTCTCACTGGAAAAGCTCCCCACATAACTGGGCTCTGCACTCTCTGGTCTGGGTCAAACCTAAGACAGATCATTACAAATATCTTCTGCAAAGGTAAGCTTCTGGTTTCCCAGAGAATTGAGGACAATGGGAGGAAGGCCCAGGGAATGGATTTTGGAGAATTTGGAGGATCTAGACCCTAGAGAGGGAAGACAAATGGGGGTGGGCGTAGTTACTTTTCTCCGTGCTATTCTACATGCCATAACTCATTTAATTCTCACACTGACCCATGAAATAGAGCCTAGAAAGGGGCTTTGTTGAAGCCAGTGGTGTGGGCTAGAGGCCTGGATTCCTGAAGGAAGTACAGCCTGAACACAGGAGAGGTGGGGCGGGGGTTTGGAAGCAGGAGTTCTGGTTCTCTATACACTACCCAAGCAGTTGGGTGGGGAGTCAAAGGACTCAGAGCCTCACCCTCAAGGTGTGGAGGGCTTTGTAGAGGGGGCTGCTCTCTAATCCCTGACCTCATCCACCAACAGACACCTCCCCCTAGGCTGAGGGTGATTCATCTCACTGTGTCTTGGGTCTCAGCAGCTTCCTTCCTGGCAAGCAGTGGGGGCAGGGACCTGTGAGGCTGAGGCCTGGGCAGACAATGCCACCTCCCTCTTCCCTGGGTACTGCCGGGGTGGGGTTGGGGTGAGGGGTGGGGGGGGGGTGGCGGGGGTAGTGGGGGGTCTCTCAGAGCAAGTCTCCTAGCTCTAGATAACCTTTCTCATGTAGGACCCAGGGCTGGAATCTCTGCAGCGCAGCCCCACCCAGGAGTAAAAATAGCCCCTGAGGCAAGAGTGAGAGTGAGGTGGGGACCACACCTAAGGGGCCCGCCTGAGAAGCCCCGGCATAAAGGAGAGGGAGAAACAGGCTGGGACACACAAAGGCTGGAGGAACAAAAGAGGGGAAGTGGAGGGAAAGGAGGCAGGAAAGTGAAGGGTGGGGAGGCTGCGAGGGGAGATACAGACGGAGGGGGAGGTCGCTAAAGGGAGGGAGGAGTACAGAGAAGGGGTCTGGAGAGGCGAGAGAATGCAAGCCTAGTGCGGAAGGGAGCGCAGCTGAAGCGGCGGCCTGAGGTTTCGATATGCAAATACCTTGGGACCACCTCTCCTCATCAACACCCACGGAGAGGACAGAATTGGGACGGCTCTTTTTCTTTCGTTTCTATAACCCTAAAACTCTAAACGCCCTAGTCCAGCTCTCCTCCTCCTGATCTCTCTTTCCATCTACCCTCGTGGTAGCCACTGCTCAACTCTCATCTCCGCGCCACCGCCCTTTCTCTCGCTTCTCCAAGCCCCCAGGGACACTGGTTCTCGACCCCATCACCACTCTGAGCTAGCTTCTGGAACTCCACTCCCACTCTCCTGTCCCCTTCCACCCCACCAATTCTTCCCAGTCCACTTGGTCCCACTCCCAGACCTCCCTACCACACCCTCTTCCTTGAAACCTCCCCCGCCACACACACCCACACACACATCCCTCCAAGTCTCCCCCACCATGCACCTCACCCTCTGATCTTTTTGTAGGGCCCTTATCCTGAATTTTCCCTCGGTCCCACCCAAACCTTGTTAGGTTTCCGGCTTGTTTCCCTCGGTCCCACCCAAACCTTATTAGGTTTCGGGCTGGCCCCTTCTCTCTCTGTCCCCTATCAGCTGTTCCCTCTCCCCCACCCCGTCAATCTTCTAAACTCCTGGGAACGCTCCCTTTTCTCTATCTTCTTGTCCTTTAGGCTGCTGGAAACTTGCACTTTCACAAACTTTTCAGGGTTGAGCCTAGATTTCTCTAGCCCGGCACATTATCTTCGCCTCCCAACCCTCCTGCCACCTCCCTCCCCGCCCCTCCCCCGCCCCCCGCCACACACACTAAAGACTGCACGTGGGGCTGGGGATGGGAATCAAAGAGGGAAGGGAGTGGGGAGTGGAGGCTGGAGCTGGGGAAAAGTGTGAGTTGCCTTCCAGGAACTTGGGGGGGGGGGGGCCGAGGAGGGAGAAGGTGTTCTTACCTTCAC
Organism: Ovis canadensis; assembly: GCF_042477335.2. Classification (NCBI taxonomy): domain Eukaryota; kingdom Metazoa; phylum Chordata; class Mammalia; order Artiodactyla; family Bovidae; genus Ovis; species Ovis canadensis. The sequence goes on along the minus strand of NC_091264.1, from coordinate 41,779,509 downwards.
GAACAATTCGACCTGAGGTTGTTCTTCAGCCATGGTTGCGACGGGGACCAGGAAGCGGTTGTCGCTGGGGGAACTGGGAGGGGCCGGGCAGGGAAGGCGGTCTCACAGAAGAGACTCTCTCCCCCAGACCTAGGGCTGGCCCTTCAGCGCCACACGAGCCTGATCAGACCCGCTCACACCAGACGTGGCCTCTCCACCAGTCCGGCGTACTCCACACCCAGCGGCTCTAGCTCTACCCGCTCCCGGACTTGATCTGGGAGCTGACTCACGGACAGCCCCGCCCTGAACCTGGGGAGGGGACGGGCGGGGGGCGGGACTCGAAGACCTAGGGAGTGGGCCCGGAGGGGTGAGCCTCGGGTCTCCCTGATGATGGGGGAGGGGGTTTGAGGCGAATCTCGGGAAAATCGCTTGTGTCCCTGCCAGTCTCCTTGATCACAGGACTTTTTCCTGCCTCAGTTTCCCTGCTTGCTTAATCAGAGGACACTCCCACTACACCTTCACCCAAGAAATCTGACACTGACTGCATGAGCACTTCCCCGAGGGCCCAGAAAGGGAATTATAGAAGAGAAAAGTGGTCCTTTATTCCTTTCTCCAAGTTTCTTCCGGACTTCAGTTCCCAATTCTGAGTTGCTAGGACTGTGGTCCACAAGAGGGACTTGGAAGTGGAAGCTAGGTTTGGAGGAAGAGAGTGGTGAAAAGTAGGGCAGGGTTTGGGAGGGGATGTCACAGGCCCTGTGCTGGGGAAACAGGAAGCTGAGCCCAGGGGCCTCATCACTGGGAGAGGTCCTCTCCCATTCAGTAGCCTGTTCAGCTTTAATGCTTCCACTTCTGCCTCCCATCTGGAGCCCCTTCCTGTCCCTTTTGCCCTTTTCTCCGTGACAGGTTGCCTTGGAGATGAGGAGGAAAGCAAGGGGTTACTGTAGCCCTAGAGTAGAGCAGCACTGATCCTACTGGGCTGGTGGTAGCTGGTCCTATTGTGGGAGGAAAAGGTGAAAATCAGACAAGATAGTGTGAGCAGAGTCCTTAGGGACACAAATAAAGAAGTAGAGAGGACAGAGGAAGAATAGTTCTCTCCCTCCCTCCCCAATAACCTTGATTTTGGAGGTTCTATCAAACTCTTTATGATCTGCTGAAAAATAGCCCCGAAATATGTTCTCCAAACAGGACATATGTCAGCCTTTACATTTGAATCTCTGTCCTATTCAGCCATCTCTTTCTTCCTCATTACCCTCTGTCTAACAAGACACCTAGAGTTTCAGAAAATCATGGTGGCATGCAAGGATATAGGAGCAAAGCAGGGCTTGAAACTTAAAGAACAGGAGAGAGTTGGGGAGGGAGCGGGTGGAGTGCAGAGAGGTGCTGGAACCAGCAGTTAGTGGTTTCCTCTCATGCTTCCTCTTCTGTGGGTTTTTCTCTTCCCTGGAGGAAGGCCTTTCTCTGTCCTCCTCACAGAGGGGATATATTTGGTGTTTGTTCTCTTTTGGGCTTCCCTTGTGGCTCAGCTGGTAAAGAATCTGCCTGCAATGTGGGAGACCTGAGTTCAATTCCTGGGTTGGGAAGATCCCCTGGTGAAGGGAAAGGCTACCCACTCCAGTATTCTGACCTAGAGAATTCCATGGACTGTACAGTCCATGGGGTTGCAAAGAGTTCACACAACTGAGTGACTTTCACTTTCCTTCAACAGAAGAATGTAGAATGATTCAACAAATATCTGTTCGTTGAGGGGAATCTCCTCCAAGGTGACCCTTGAAACCTGCACACATGACCCCTTTCATCTGAAGAAGGTCAAAGCAGCACTACTTGCCCGGGTCCTTTTCTGCTCCAATTGGTCCATGTCCACCAGAGAATCTGCCTCACAAAAATCTCCCCTCTGGGAAAAGCCTCAGGCAAACTGGGTGAGTCCTGAGCTCAAACAGGTTTGGCAGCTTCTCCCCTGCCTCTCTTTTCTCTCCTACAGTTTTTATAGCTAGAACTGCCTTGATCATCAATATTGACTTTGGCTAGCTGGCATGGCTGCCCGCAAAGTATTTTTCCTTAACTTCTCAGGTGACGGGTAATGTTGCCCTCTCCTGGTACCATCCATCAGTGTCTCATGGGTTTGAAGTCAGGGGCTACACCCCCCAAATCCTGCCTCAGAGAAGTTTCTCTCCCATCTCAATCTCCTTGCCCCTGCTTTTCTCCTTTTTCCGTCTCTCCCCTTTATTTCTCCAGGCTTCTCTTTCCACTTCCTCCCCTTCCTCAGCTTGGTGAACCAGTCCCTAATCTCTTCCCACCCCAGATTGGAAGGTGTGTCCCTCCCCCGATACTGCTTAGAGCTGTCACCTGGCCTCCTCCAGGTTTCCATAGCTCCGTTGCTCAACAATTTGCCAGGGGTAACCATTAACCTAGTCTTTAACTCACTCCTCCACCTTTCTTACTAGAGGAGATTTTCCATTTATTAGTTAGCAGAGGCAGTTTACCCCACCATCTTTCCTAAGTGCTTGGATGGGAATCTCTGCATCTCAAAGTACCCAGAACAACAACAACAAAAAAAACCCCAAAGTACCCAGAACAACGTGGGGGTGAAGACGTATTTCAAGAGACTTTTAAAAAATATATATGTATTTGGCTGCATCTCAATGAACACAGGTTTGGGTGGACTCCAGAAGTTGGTATGGACAGGGAGGCCTGGTGTGCTGTGGTTCATGGGTTCACAAAGAGTCGGACACAACTGAGCGACTGAACTGAACTGAACTGTCTTAGTTGTAGCACACAGGATCCTTAGTTGCAGCCTGTGAACTCTTAGCTATGGCATGTGGGATCCAGTTCCCTGACCAGGGATCCAACCTGGACCCCCTGTATTGGCAGCATTGAATCTTAGCCACTGGACCACCAGGAAGTCCCTTAAAATTATATGATTGCTTATTTTGGTCTATCTTCTTGTTTCTCCTCCCCTCATATACACACTCAAAAATTTGGCTCATGGAGTAGGAACTTATGTCCCCTGCTTTGATTCCACCACTTGGTCCACAATGAGTGAATAATACTCTTCTGTTCTTAGGAGTGTGTGTGTGGGTAGGGGCATGTGCTTGTAGGAGTGTAGGTGTTTTTATTAGGTCTACTTCTCTCTGCCAGTATTCTTGCCTGGAATATCCCATGGACGGAGGGGTCGGAAAGAGTCGGACACGACTGAACAACTTCACTTTCTTTCTTTCTTTTCTTTTTCTCTCTGCCAGAATTTGGTGAAATTCGAATACTTCCAACTTCTCGTGGGGCGCCGAAATTATTAATTAGGCCTTGTGGTGCCCCTATGGCAGCAATCATACTCTGTACCCAGGAAACAGGCAGAGGTGGGCTAAGATAGGAGCCACGCTTCTTATTTCAGCTTATTTATTTAAAACACTCACGAAGCTCTTAATGTGTTTGCCAGGCACTGGTCTAAGCTCTTTATAAATATTAACTTAGACTTGTTGGCATAGGTTGAATTAATGTTGCTTATCTCCATTCTCCAGGAAAAAATTTTAAAAAGTGCACTTCTGTTCCTTTAAGGTCGGTCCCTCTGCAGATTCCCCAAAGTCCCTAGACCCGTAGCGGGGGATGGGGTGGGGGGTGGGGCTCGGGCTCCTGCTCTGCTAAGAACGTTTCTCACAGGCTCTCAATCAAAGCCCAGAAAGCCCGAGGGCCAGAGGCCCGGGTGCTAGGCAACGGCGGAGGGCGGGAAGTTTGAACCTTCTGGCAACGCCCCGTATGCGAATAGGCCAATCATCATCCAGTCTTCTCTGTGATCCTTTTTTCCTTTTCACTCTGTTGGATCTCTAGGTAGGATCCGGGTTTCTTCGACCAATAGCGGCTAAGGGGGTGGGGCGTGTGCGCGCGCACCCCACCTTCGTGTTGGCGCACCAGTCCCGCTGGTCCGCGGCTGTTAGCGACGGGGTGTCGCGCACGTCGCGACCCAGGTGACTGAAAAGGCGGGAAAACACCGCGAGTTTCCCGCAATCAGGTCGGGGAGCCTAGATCGTGAGACTGTGATCTTGGGGGCTTGGTTGGCAGGAGGGGAGAGAGGAGGCGTGTAAAACGCCCTTCAAAGGACCCTCAAGACCGTCTCCAAAACACAACCTCCGCGTGACAGGAATGAGGGTGGGGCGAGTGGTGTTTTCCACAGTCTGTACTTCAGTGAAATACCGGAAAACTGGCCCCTCCAAATGTCCTACATCTGTAACCACAGTTCTCGAAGGCCCACGCAGCTTTGCCCTCAGCCCTCTCCCAGTAGTTCTCAGTGGATTTGCTTCTGCGCGCCCCGCTACCCCCGCCTCCTAGCAAGTGAGCTCTCGCTCCAGAACTGTCTTCATTCTTTGCATCCATAGAGCCTCCAAAGCCATGGCTTCGGTAGCAGCGACCCCAGCCAGGACGCCGAACGGACCAGGACCCGGGGAGGCCTCGGCCAGCTTCCCCACGGTGGCTTCAGTGCCGGGCCCCCAGGAGCCCGAGGAGGAGGGAGAGGAGGAGCCTGCTGAGGTCTTGTAGGGGTAGAGGCGCTGTTGGAGGAGCAGGAGCTCGACAGAGCCGGAAATTGATTGGAACACCTGATTGTTAGAATATAAAGGGTCTGGGAAGACCTGGGCTAGTCACTTCCCTCCGCTGAGTGTCGATTTCACATTTACTGAATGGGGATGATGATACCTATCTCTGAGAGTCGATAAAATAATTAAAATTAAATAAGACATGGCCCAACCCTGTACTTATAAGTGGTTCAAATATTAGTTTTCTTTCCTCCCTGCCGACAGATTCATCTGTGTGTCCTGTGGAATTCAGGATACCTGGGCATTGCCTACTATGATACTAGTGACTCCACCATCCACTTTATGCCAGATGCCCCAGATCACGAGAGCCTCAAGCTGCTTCAAAGAGGTAAGGACAGAACTAGGAATTCCCCTATGCTGGCACTGGAAATGTATTTCATTCATATGGCCTTACCTGACTCAATCTATTTTATTAGTTGACTCCTAGAGGCTCCCTTTATTGTTTTCAGGAATTCATCTCATTATTCACAAACGTATCAGGTGCTGAAGATATAGTCCTGAGCAAATCAGTCATGTCTGTCCTTTAGGGGTTTACCGTCCGGTGATAATCTCATGGGCACCCCTCTTCCCTCCCATTACCCATCAGTCTTATTGCTCTTTCTTTTTCTAATTTCATATGTGACTCCTACTTCTCCCAAAGTGGGGGGCCCTCCCTGCTTTTGGAGGAAATAAGTTTTTGAGGGGTGAAGGGAGATAACAAAGGGAGGGTTACAGGTTCCCTTTTAGTCAAGAGATGAAGATCCTCGAACTCATTTGCTCTCCATTCTCCTTCCAAGTTCTGGATGAAATCGATCCCCGGTCTGTTGTTACAAGTGCCAAACAGGATGAGAATATGACTCGGTTTCTGGGGAAGCTTGGTAAGGACTGAAAAAGGGAAAAGAGGAAAAATGGGGAAGGACAAAATTATGGAATGTTCCAGAGATTAAAGGGTCTTGTGCTGCGGAGCTACAGCCAGGAGATCAGAATTGGGTGAGAGGGAAGATGGGAAAGAGGCAAAAGGACTATGATGTACAGACTGATGGCCCTTTCTTTGTTTCCTTTACAGCCTCCCAAGAGCACAGGGAGCCTAAGAGACCCGAAATCATATTTTTGCCAAGTGTGGATTTTGGTATCTCCTCCTTTTTGCTTTACCCACACCCCCATCCCAGTTATGTGACCCTTTCTCCTAATTCCAGTTTCATCATCAGAGGTCTCCTCTCAGCCCTGTCTCATTCTAAATCTGTATGTTCTTCAGGCCCCATGACCAGTCTCCTCACAATCTCTCCTAATCCCTACCTTTAATAACCTGTGGTTTAGGCTTGTTTAGGGATGAGGGCCCTCCCTGAAAGAGGATGTGGTAGTATTTTTTGGTCAGTTTTGATTGTTGGCATTTTCCCCTTTAAGCCAAAGCCATTTGCCTCTTAGTTTAAAAAAAAAAGCAAAGGCACTACCTCAGTTACCTTACTGATCTAGAAGGCACTTCCCTTATCTTCCCAGGTTTGTGAAAAGGACAGGGAATGTTCTATCCTAAATTCGTCTATTATGATTTTTCGACCCAAAATCCTCAATTCCAGATAGATATCTTACTCGCCTGAGCCATTTATCTTTCTCAGCTTATGTTCCCAGCCAAACGTCTTTATATTATATGTAGACTAAAGAGAGAGTCTAAAATTTGGTTCTTGTTTCAGCTTTTCACTAATTGCCTGTGTGAATTTGGCAAGCCACATCATCTCTCTGTTTTCTCATTCTTAAAATAAGATGAAGATTGGGGCTACAAGATCTTTCCCTCCCATTCCCCCCTCAAAATAGGCCTGGAGATAAGCAAACAGCGCCTCCTTTCTGGAAACTACTCCTTCATCCCAGACTCCATGACCACCACCGAGAAAATCCTCTTCCTGTCCTCCATCATCCCCTTTGACTGCCTCCTCATGGTGAGATGGGTCTTGTGAGAAAAGGGCTGGGATGTAGCAGATTAGAAAAAGGCACAAGCATCTGGACACTAGCCCAGTCCTGGAAAATAATAGTTCTTCCTGGTGTTGTCCAGTCACCAAGACACTGGGATTTAGCCCAGCTCCACTACCGATCTCCTCCTAGGTTCGAGCACTTGGAGGACTGCTCAAGTTCCTGGGTCGAAGAAGAATCGGGGTTGAACTAGAAGAATATAACGTCAGCGTCCCCATCCTAGGCTTCAAGAAATTTGTGTTGTAGGTGACTTACCCTAACCTCAACCAAAGCAAGGTGGGATTGGGAAGCCTGGGAAAGTAAGGCAGGTTGGAGAGTGGTGGCAGTGACCCATTTGGTAAAGTGCTCCAGGACACACAGGGTTCCTGAGAGGGTGTGGAGCTCTGGGGAGAAAACTGAGACAGTCTTCTTGAAGGAGGGCTAAGCAGGTGGGACTTAGGAATGAACTCAGACCTCTCATACCCCAGCCACCTTCCTTTCTTCTTGTTTTCTGTTCTCAGAACCAATCTGGTGAGCATAGATCAAGACACTTACAGGTAAGGAGATGGAGGCAGGCTGTCATCTTTGGGGAGGGAGAAGGATTAAGCTTAATGCTGTAATAATCCTAATGGGGCTTCAGTTTATTTAATCCTGGGGCTATTAAGATTTCTCTCCCTGAAGGAAAGAGAAGTGGGGGGTGAGAGGAGAGAAGAAGAAAAACACAAAGTTGTTACCCTCCTTATCTAAATGGAGAAACTGAGGCAGAGAGCAGTGAGGGACAAACCTTACATCAAGACTTGATCTCAAAAAAAAAAAAAAAAAAAAGACTTGATCTCAGGAGAGATTCCCAATCCCCATTCCACTTTCTCAATCACCTTTAAAAATCCAAATGACCCTAATTTCTCCCTGATAGTGTTCTGCAGATATTTAAGAGTGAGTCTCACCCCTCGGTGTACAAAGTGGCCAGCGGACTCAAGGAGGGGCTCAGCCTCTTTGGTAGGTGTACCTGTCCCTCATCCCACACTGCACAGGCCTTCCAGAAAAGCAGCTGCCTCCAGAGATGGATCCCAGCCCTTCTCTTCCCACTTTACCCCACTTCCAGCTGTCACTTCTGCTCTAGTCCAGCTTTATTATCTTCTTTGTACCCTTCTTGAGCTTGGGCATCTCCCCGAAGCCTTGTCCAGTATAGTTGTCCCATGTCATTTGCATAGCATTCCCTACTTTACCAACTCCGTCTTTATTCCTTGGGTTTGTATGAATGTTTGTACTAGTGATGTACCTGTCTAGGGACTTTGGGAAACCCTATGTATAGAGGAAAGTTATGTAGTTGCAAACTCTTGTGTTTGTTTTCCATAGAGTCTTATCTCTTATAGTTGTCTCAGGCTTTAGGCTGTGTTGGGGACATCACCAAGTATCCACGTGGTTTCACTGTGCATCTCAGTGGGTTGGGTCTAATGTTTACGTATATGTGTTGGGCTTTTTGTGAGTCTAACTGTGCCTACTCTGAATATTTTTCTGGCTGAGTGTTCCTGTGAGTGCTCATTCCCTCCCCCAGGCCCATGTAAGGTAATCCCGGCTCAGACTTGTGGCCAGACGCTGGCTTTGGCTGCTTTTGTGTCCTGTATCTGGGGACTAACCCCCAAGCCAGCCAGCCCAGCACCCAAACCTCTGACCCTGATGCCTCAGCTTAGACACATCCATACATTCCTTTCTCTGCCCCTGCTTGTAACAGGCTCACTCCCTACCCCAACAGGAATCCTCAATAGATGCCGCTGTAAGTGGGGAGAGAAGCTGCTCAGGTGAGCAAGAGTCACACATGTGCATGCCACCTATAGCCTCAAACACACCACCCGTAACAGTAATGAAAACAGCTGCCCTTTCCCAAATGCTGTCTAAATGCCTTTAGTCCTTACAATGACCCCATGTGGTGTGTTACTCTCATTTTACATTGTCAGCACAGATACATACAAACCCATTGATGACACATGGACTTTCTCACGTACTCGCAGCAGAAACACAATCACAAGACAGCAGTGTACACATGGTAATATCTTTAATGATTAAGAACACACTTCAGATGTGAGCTGTTCTCTGATGACTTTCAAATTAGTATCTCTAGTTCTGAGCTCCACATGTGGAACACTCTTTTGCCTATCATTGCCACCTGCAGTTTCCACAGGAAGCTCAAACACAGAGCATCCAAACCTGTGCCCACTGGCCCTGTTCTTACTTTCTGCATTCCCTTTTCTGCTTAGTGGAGTTGCTGGCAATATAGCTTTTCAAGCTCTGAACCTTGGATTGATGCTTCTCGATCACCCCCTATATTCAGTTATTCACTAAGACCTATTGATTCTATCCTGAAATGTCTCTCCCAGCCATCCCCTTCTCCCTCTTCCCTCTGTTCTAATTCTGGCTATCTTCTTTAACCTGGAGCATTGCATTCACCTTCAAATTGGTGTCTCTACCTCTAAACTCTTCCCCAAACTATTCTTCATTCTAAAATAATTGCCATTCCAAAACAGAGATCTGAACATGTCACTCCCCTATTTTTTAAACCTTAGTAAAAACAAAAGACAAATCTTAGGAGGCTCCCTCATTACCTACAGGATGAAGAGTACAATGCTCAGGGTCCCTCAATTTTAATTTCAAGGCTTATCTCTTCAAGTGTATGGTTATTTGTTGTTGTTGTTGTTGTTTGGCCACAAGACTTGGGATCTTAGTTCCCAGACCATGGATGAACCTGGGCCCTCACAGTGAAAATGTGGAGTCTTAACCACTGGACCACCAGAGAATTCCCCCTCCAGTCTACATTTATGCTGTTCCCTTTAGAAAGTCTTTCCCCTATTCTCCACTGATCAGAATCTTACATCCTCTTCAAGGTGCAACCCAACTATCACCTTTTTGGTGACGCTTTCACAGGCATCTCTGAGTGTGTTGGCATGCATCTTGCTGTGTGGTCACATAGTGCTTATTTATGTTTTTTAATTGCACTATCACATCAGGTTGGAATTAGCACTTAGTGAATCTACTTGCCCTCTATGCAAGTGAGTGAATGCTATGCCATGGCACATTCCTGTTACCTCAGCACATAACCCTCTATGAAATAGAATGCAAGCACACTGGTTACATCATCTCTAAAAAGTTAGGAAACCTTTGCTAGCCTGCAGGTACACAATCCTTTTCCCATGCCACCTGCCCTGCAATATCTTGGAGGTTAATTTAGGATTATCTATGAAGTCATCGCCAGATAATTGGTGAGGTAATTTAATTACCCCTACATTCTCTAGTTCTTCAGGTACAGATCTCTAATCTCAATGAAGGATGAAAGGAAAGGAATTCTCAGGAGAAGAGAACTGAATCAAAAGTGAGGGAGAGTGCAGATTCCCTAGATAGGACCCCCATAGGGCATAGAATCACAACCTGATGATCAGCTAAGGGCCCAGCTGATCTAAAGCCAGACAAGGAACCTGGAAGGTGACTATCACAGTATGCTCTGAAGAGTGATGTCCAAGCAGTCTGGAGATCTAATTTTGAAATCCAGCTGTCCTTACTAGGGCCATGACTTTGGACAATTTGCTTATCTTCTAAGGACCTCATCTCAACTGACTTGAGCCTGACTTGACCAAGACCTCCAGGCACTTGAAGTACATAAGTCGGAGACACTCAGGTGTTTTATAAGGAAGCCTGTCTGGTGATCCCATGGGGGGAAGGTATTCAGACTGGCCTACACTGCCTCAGGCACCTCTGCTCCCCTGTGCCCAGGAACCAGAGGTGCCTGAAACTCACCCTTGAATCCAAATGAGTCCTCCATTTCATTCTAACCTAGGGTGTTCTAACAAAGGATAAGTGGCCATAGACTCAGTGTGAGATACACATCCTTAGGCCCCAGTGTCTTCACAGGTTGGCTCTTATACAAAATGGTATACCTAATGGCTTGCTCTAATGCAGGAAGGAATCCGTGGCCTCCCAGGTCATGATAGCGTCTCACTACTCTTCATGGCCATAGATAGAGATACCCTCCCTGAATTAGAGAAACACAGATGAGACATTTATTTCTGTATAATAATTTAATTTGTCAGGAAATACCTCAGCCACATAAAAGGCAGTAATAATAATATAAACCTCTGTGTTTCCACTAGCCAGTTTAAAAATAAGACAATGTTGTGAAGCTCTTTAAGTACCTCTAGCCAATACTTTCTTCCCTGCAGGCATGACCTTGAGGACTTATGAATTGAGGACTTATCATTCTACATGGAACAGTTACATACTTTCATAGGAAGGACATGAAAAGACGAATGTCTGTGCTATTTCACAGCTAAATACAGATATGCAAACTCTTTCTGACTCACTCCTACTCAGCTGCAGAGAGAGCTAGAGTGTTGGAATTCAAATGCCTCAACACGCTGTTCTCCCTCTAAAAATATTGAAAAGCTCCATCACATATCCACAGGGAACGACACATGGTCATATCCATCACAACTGAGATACACAGTCACGATCATGCTCACATCCAGAGATTTTCAGTAGGTGTGAATAAACACACCTGCATAGATAGGACACTGTACTTACAATGTGTACCAATACACATTGCCACCATCCCCCAGGGCCCTCCAAGGGCACATTTTCCCAAGTTGAGATCAAGACACTGGTAAGAACAGCTGTAGTTCCTGGTCTCCCCACTCCAACCCTTACTTTCAGGCTGTGGTTCACACGTCCAACCCAGGACCTGGGGGAACTGAATTCCCGTCTGGATGTCATTCAGTTTTTCCTGTTACCCCAGAATCTGGACATGGCTCAGATGCTGCACCGATTGCTGGGTCACATCAAGAACGTGCCTGTGAGCCCGGGTTGAGGGACCAGGAGGTGGGGAAGGAGGCCGAGGAGTGGTGGGCATCTTGAGGGCCATTAGAGTGGGAGAAGGAAACCAGCAACTGTCTCCTTGTCCGACTGTAGCTGATTCTTAAACGCATGAAGTTGTCCCACACCAAGGTCAGTGACTGGCAGGTTCTTTACAAGGTAAGACCTCCCTTCTTGAACCTAGAAATCCAGGTTAAGCCCCCAGTATGTGTCCCAAACCCTCTTTACTCTTGTCCCCATGTCCAACTTTATCCCAGCACCTTAAAAAAAAAAACAACTTTGTAGCGTGGAAATTGTCAAAAAAATTTTCAAGAGAATGATATAATGAACCCTCATGTAGCTTTAACACTTTGACTTATGCAACTCTTGTTTCACATCTCTCTTCTCTTACTTTCCTTTTCTTGGATTATTTTGAAGCAATTTCCAGCCATCACGTCACTTCACCCATAAATATTTCAATATGATTTCTAAAAGGAAATTATTTTTTTAAGAGAACAATACCACTGTCTTACCTAAAAATGAATATTTTATTATTGTCAATTATCTCATTTAGATTTCTATTCATCTCTTAAATGTAATGGTTTTTAAAATTATTTATTTGTTTGTGGCTGTGCTGGGTCTTCTTTGCTGTACAGGCTTTTCTCTAGCTGCGGTGAGTGGGGGCTACTCTCCGGTTGTGGTGCGCAGGCTTCTCACTGCAGAGGCTTCTCCTGTTGGGGAGCGCGGGCTCTAGGATGTGCAGGCGTCAGTAGTTGCGGTTCCCAGGCTCTAGTGCGTGCATGCATGCTCAGTTGTGTGCAACTCTTGCACCCTCATGGACTGTAGCCCACCAAGGTTCCTCTGCCTGTGGGATTCTCCAGGCAAGAATACTGGAATGGGTTGCCATTTCTTCCTCCAGGGGATCTTCCCGACTCAGGGATCAAACCCACATCTCCCACATCTCCTGCAGTGCAGGTGGATTCTTTACCACTCTGCCACCTGGGAAGCCTCTCCCAGGTTTTAGAGCACAGACTCAATAGTTGTGCACTGGCACAGGCTCAGTGACTTGGGCTTAGTTGCTCCAAGGCATGTGAGATCTTCCTAGACGAGGGATCAAACCTGTGTCTACTGCCTTGGCAGGAGGATTCTTTACCACGAAGCCACCAGGGAAGCCCCATGTAAGTCTTATTCTGTGAACTTCCTTAGTAATTTTAGTTAGTTCCACAATTTGATCAGGCTTTTTTGTGGGTAGCCATTGTTTTTGCTACTTGTTTGTTTCCATCATGGCTAGATTATAAGCCCTTTGATTTATATACTCTATATGTCCTTTGACACAGAGTAAGGGTCAGTAAATGTCCTTTGGATTGGGTTTGTGCACTCAATCTAATCCCTGGTTAGAGAAGCCACCCCAGGTCACTGACCTTCACGCTGGGAATTAACTCTCAGTGACTCTCACCCGTCCGGTCTTCATGCTCTCTCACCCAAATGCTGGCATTGCCCCTACTGCCTATTTACTTCTTCTCTGCCTTTCATATCCCTATTTCTCTTTCTCTTTCCTCTGTACAAACTTCTCTCTTGGGACATTGTACAAATCTCTATCAAAGCACCTACCACTTTACTTTTAAATCTTCTGGGTTTATTTCTGTCTTCCTCACTAGACTAAGAGCCCTTGCGGGACAAGGGACCCTCCTGTCTTTGTTGTCTTCAGAGTCTCAGTGCTTAGTGTGATGCCTGGTGAAGAGATTTGCAGATGCTATTTTCTCTTGGTTTCTTTTTTGCCTTTGAGAGCTCCTCCGTCTCTGTTATTATGTTTTTCCCTATTGGTCTTTGTTCTTCTCCATCCAGCCCTGTCCCCTCACCTCAGCCCAGGCTGGGTGCGGGCCACCCTCCTCTGTCCATTTCTCCTACAGACAGTGTACAGTGCCCTTGGCCTGAGGGACGCCTGCCGCTCCCTGCCCCAGTCCATTCAGCTCTTCCAGGACATTGCCCAAGAGTTCTCAGATGACCTGCACCACATTGCCAGCCTCATTGGGAAAGTGGTGAGTGGAACGAAAGAGGCAGATCTCCTAGGAAACTAGGGGAGAGAGATGGATCTAAATAATGGAGAGCAACGGGTGGGAGCTCTGGGGAATATGGTGTGGAAAACGAGGATGCATGGGAGACACTGAGGGCAGCTGGATGGCCAGAAGATGGGATGGCAGACATCAGGGGTGTGCCTTGAGGCCTAGAGGATCAGGGTTAAAGCCAGGACTGAAGGGCGAGTTGGGGCCCGGGTAGAGGTGAGGAGTAGGATGAGATTGTGCTGGATGGAAAGAACCTGGATTTCTCGTCTCCTCAGGTGGACTTCGAGGGCAGCCTTGCTGAAAATCGCTTCACAGTCCTCCCCAACATAGATCCTGAAATTGATGAGAGTGAGTGTTAGGTGTACGGATGGGTCCCTGAGCTCTGAAACATGAACCTGCCCTGCGATGGGGTACTGTCCTCCGCAGGTGACCCCTGCAAGTGGGGATGATTATCGCAACCAGGGTGGGAGCCTTACTTTTGATATCCACGTGCCTTCCACGCTCTTAGAAAAACGAAGACTGATGGGACTTCCCAGTTTCCTCACTGAGGTGGCTCGGAAGGAGCTGGAGAATCTGGATTCCCGGATTCCTTCATGCAGTGTCATCTACATTCCTCTGGTGAGGGCAGGAGGCGGGGGCGGTGCACTCCCCGAGGGCCTTAGGGAGACATGAGGCTTAGGAAGGACACATTGGTAGATAAGAAAACTCCTGGAGAAATCAGAAGAATGTGAACACTCTTTGGTGCTTAGGCCCCTGAGGGAAGCATTTGGGGGACTCTGGCTACTTCTAAAGAAAGTGCCCAGAGCATCACTCCTTGCTTTATATCTTCTTTACTCTCCCCAGATCGGCTTCCTTCTTTCTATTCCCCGCCTGCCTTCCATGGTGGAGACCAGTGACTTTGAGATTGAAGGTCTGGACTTCATGGTGAGTCCCTTGACCTCTGTAGGGGGCGATAAGGAAAGGCAGTCAGCAGCTGAGGGAGGGCCTTTCCCCATCATCTCTGCCCAGTGTGGGATCCCTCTTTCACTGTTATCTTTACCAGCTCTGAGACAAAGGAGAAAGAAATCAAGGCCAGGGCTAGGGTGGGGTGAGAGAGGATGAGGATGGAGAGATGCAAAGCCCATAGCTTTGAACCCTTGTACCCAGTTCCTCTCAGAGGAGAAGCTGCACTATCGAAGTGCTCGAACCAAGGAGCTGGATGCACTGCTGGGGGACCTGCACTGTGACATCCGGGGTGAGAAGCGAGTGGCTGGAGCTGACCGGGCAGCGTGGAGGTGATTCCGATAGGCTCCTTTCCTTCCTGCTATTCCCCCCCTCTCTCTAACTCTGCCTTTTCTGAGTGTCTCTGGGATTTCAGATGGTTTCTAGGTTCGTCTGCTGACTTCTTTGTCTCTCCTTTGCTCTCCCCTGGAGCTGACACCAGCTCCTTCCCTCTCCTGCCCCCAGACCAGGAGACCCTGCTGATGCACCAGCTGCAATGCCAGGTGCTGGCGCGGGCAGCCGTCTTGACCCGGGTGTTGGACCTTGCCTCCCGCCTGGACGTCCTGTTGGCTCTTGCCAGTGCCGCCCGAGACTACGGCTACTCAAGGCCCCGTTACTCCCCACAGCTCCTCGGGGTACGAATCCAGAATGGCAGGTGAGGACAGAAATGGGTGGAGGAATAGATACGGGGGGCCCAAAAGCCCCGTGTTCTGGATCCACAGGCCACATGCAAGGTAACTTTGCACCGGCTGTAGGCATCCGCTGATGGAACTCTGTGCCCGAACCTTCGTGCCCAACTCTGCAGAGTGTGGGAGGGACATAGGGAGGGTCAAAGTCATCACCGGACCCAACTCCTCAGGGAAGAGCATCTACCTCAAACAGGTAGACCAGCCCCCGCGCTGCCTCCTCCATCATCCCCACCCCCCGCCTCCCAGGCACCCCAGGCCCCCACCGCTCTTCCCCACTGTGCTCTGACCCCACGTGCCGTGAACAGACTCACGCCCGCTGTCCCTCTCCCTGCCATGTTCTCATTTACCTGAGGGAGGGCCATGTGCCAGTGACCATCCTCTGACCTGAGTCCTCCTCTCCCACCTCCGAGGAGGTCCACGCTGTTCGCAGCATGCCTCTGCCCACTCCCTGCCACTTTTCACTGACTCTAAAGTGAGCTGAAGGGGCTGTTAAACTGTGTCCTTCTAGATCTATCGTTCTCTCCTGAGATTAGCCTCACCTTCACCTCAGCCCACACCACCAGGCGCTGTACCTGTCTCCTCCCTTATTCAGGTAGGCTTGATCACATTTATGGCCCTGGTGGGCAGCTTTGTGCCGGCAGAGGAAGCTGAAATCGGGGCAGTAGACGCCATCTTCACCCGAATTCACAGCTGTGAATCCATCTCCCTTGGCCTTTCCACCTTCATGATCGACCTCAACCAGGTCAAGAGGAGGCAGGGGTGGGGGAGGGGATAATGGGGAAGAAACCCTAGCCCTGAAAAACAGTCAGAACTGGAAAAAATTTCCTTCTGCTGCCTGTTCTTTATGCTAGGGGCAGGGAGCACCCACTTCAGAAACCAGGATAATCAATGCCATGGACCTTTGCTAGTCCCTGGCTTTGTGTGAGGCACTGTTGTCAGTGAAAGGATGAACAAAACTTGCGTCTCGCCATTAAAGAACTTGCAGTTCAGTAGGGTGGACACGTATTCAAGCATCTTTATTCTCAGGCACACTGGTCAGTGCCAGGCCTCAAATGTTTATGAAACTCTCCCTTATCCACCGGGTGCCCAGCAGGTGGCGAAAGCGGTGAACAATGCCACCGAGCGCTCACTGGTCCTAGTGGATGAATTCGGAAAGGGAACCAACACGGTAAGGGCAAAAGCTAATGAGAAACTAAGGAGAGGAAGATGAAGGAGGGTGAAGGAGCAGGAGGGTAGGGCTGGGCTTCTGGAAAAGAATAGGGGTGTATGGGCATGAGGAGGGAAGGCCCGGCAGGAGGAGGAGGCGCCCGGGGCACCTGTGGCTCCACACCTTACCCCTGCACTCCGCAGGTGGATGGGCTTGCGCTGCTAGCTGCCGTGATCCGACACTGGCTGGCACTTGGACCCACGTGTCCCCATGTCTTTGTGGCCACCAACTTTCTGAGCCTTGTTCACCTGCAGCTGCTGCCGCAGGGGCCGCTTGTGCAGTATTTGGTGAGGACACCTACCCAGCTCCCCAGGGGCCCCAAGGCTGAGCATTTCCCAGAGCTGGGAACTGGCTCCTGCATTGGAACAGGGACCATGTCCCTTTCTGTTTCTTACTCTCAACAGCGACTGACCAAGAGTATTGGGGCAGGAAGCAGAATGACTGATGAACCCTGTCCCCTTTTATTCTCTTTGAAGACCATGGAGACCTGTGAGGATGGGGACGACCTTGTCTTCTTCTATCAAGTTTGCGAAGGTGTTGCCCGTGCCAGCCACGCCTCCCACACAGCTACCCAGGCAGGGCTTCCTGAGAAACTCATTGCTCGTGGCAAGCAGGTGAGGCCCGAAGAGCAACCACCTTCATCAGGGCTCCCATCCACTGTCCCTGCTTCTCTCAGGGGTCCGGATTTCTGGGCCCATGGAATTTCTGACCCATACTTTCTCTTCTCTTACCCAATATCCACCCCCACCCCTACCCCTTCCTCCTTGGTCCCAGGTTTCAGACTTGATCCGGAGTGGAAAGCCCATCAAACCTGTCCAGGAGCTGCTAAAGGAGAAGCAAATGGAAAAGTGAGTGCAGGCCCAAGGTGCTTGTTCTCAGGGTCCATGTTCTGCAGCTCCTCTGCCCCTTCCAGGGACTCAGACAGCCTCTTTGCCCTTTGATGATTCACAGTTTCTTTCGGAAACTCCTAAATTCTCAAGGTCTTGGATTTCCTGTGCTGCATCCTCTCCCCTTTGCTCAGGGACTCTGTTATCCATCCTTCCCCAAACCTCACTCTTTTCTCTCCCTTCAGTTGCCAGACATTAGTAGATAAGTTTCTGAAACTGGATTTGGAAGATCCCAGCCTGGACCTGGACATTTTCATGAGTCAGGAGGTGCTGCCTGCTGCCACCACCATCCTCTGAGAGTCCTTCCTGGGCCCTCCTCCAGGTCCCAAACCCCCGAAGGCTGCCAGGCCTCCTTGTTTCCTTACCTCCCTCAGAACCAGAGTTCTCTGTTTCCCTGGAAGTTCTGTTACATGTTAGTAATAAAGCTTATTTTGGAGAAAGTTGTTGTTTCCTTAGACCAGCCAAAACAAAGCAAAGCGAGCAGGAAAGAGATGAAACAGGAAGCAGCAGTCTGCAGAGGAACTTGCCTTGCCTCATTGTAAATACAGTATTACTGCTGGAGGGAGGCCTCAGGCTCTACCAGGGGGACTTTAGGAGAACCAGCCACTGCATCAGGCCCTGCAAAAACAGATGAGAAAGAAGACAGAAGCCCAAGATGTTCTTTTCCTTCAAAGTAGGAACACCCTGGCCTCAGACAGACCCAGCTGGAAGGGCTCTAAGAGGCTGAAAGGCTAGGCAGGACCAGTTCAAAGCTGGGGGAAAGGGAGGGCCCAGCCCTGCACCAGTGGGCGTGGCTCCACCCTTCCCACCTCAGAGCCATGGGGAGCCGGGGTCCCAGTGGGTGGCCCCTGGTGCAAGCCCCCTACACGGTTCTGTTGCTGCCACTGGAGACAAGCCGCCAAGACCCAGGGGCCCGGAGCTTCTTCCTCTGGGTGAGTATCAGTCCCACAAGAAATCCTGGGGAAGCCCATCTCCCCTACAGTCCCCATCAATTTTGAGGACTCACAGCTCCAGCCCCCTGCTTTCACTCGCCCTGCAGGTTCTCAGTGGCCAGTCTGGACTCACAGTCAGTGACCAGACAGTGAAGCCAAGCATGGCCCATCGCCCTGCTGTAGAGTGAGTCAGCCTTTGCTCCTTGCCTTTTCAGCTGCAGAGGATGCAGGCACTGGAGCGGGAGCAGGATGCCCTTTGGCAGGGGCTGGAGCTGCTGGAGCATAGCCAGGCCTGGTATGAGGGCCGTCTGAGGGAGGCTCAGCAACAGCAGCTGCACGTGGGGGCCCTTGGTGAGGTATGGGGCTGACCCAAGGGATGGGGGGGCAGGGGTTGCAGGGATGGGCGGACACAGCCTGACACCATCCTGGAAAGGCAAGTGTTAATGGACAGGGATCCAGAATGGAAAGCAGCATTGTAATGACAGGATGCCCCCAAGTGTTAGGTCGGTGTTCATAATTGGGCCTAGAGAAGGCTGGTCTGCATTCTATTCAGAGGGACACAATTTGGATCACTCCATGGAGCTGGGGGAGTGGCCTGGATTGTTCCAATGAGCTGGGATGGGCAGGGAGGATCCATAAAGAATAGAGAAAGTGGGGACCATGCCATTTGAGGGGCTGAAGAACTGGACTGTTACAGAGATGAAGCAGGGAGTACTGGAATTGCCCACCTGCCTGGCAGGAAACTGGGCTGAGGGGTCTGGAGGAGAGGAATGGCCTGTGGAGGCAGGAGAAGAGTGGCAGATGGAACTCAAGTTGTCACCATGTTGTCTGCCTCCAATTCCTCTAGAATTTTCTAACGGATTTACACTCAGAGCCTGGTGGCCCCCAGTTAGCCCAGATTCAGAGAGTGAACATCTGCTTGCAGAATCTGCTTCAGGGGAAGGTGAGTTTATTGTTTTCAGTTTAGACTTTTGGGAAATGGGGATGAAGAGGGGACTTGGGGTCAGCACTGGTCTAACAAAAGAGCATTTCCCCCTAGTTCTTCCCACATCCCCCAAACAAAGCTAGTTCCTGCACCACCCAGGACTGGAAGGGAAGGCCAAGGAAACAGGACACATGGCGGCAACAGGTGGGTGGTGGTGGGGGTGGGGCAGGAGCCCTGGCGGCTGGCCGCGGGAGTGAGGAACACAGACATCCAGACTGTCTCTCTCCTCTTCGCCAGGAGATGTCAAGGCAGCAGAAAGGAGGCATTCAGCAAACAGGGGAGACGGCTCAGCCAGGCTGCCCCCATGGACGGAGGGGCCCTACCCGTGTCTAAAGGCTCCTTTGGTCCCCTCAGTCATGCCAACGAGTCTGAGAGAACCCCTAGCCTCCTTATTCCAACTCAACAACTAAATGGCTCTGGGTGGGAGGTCAACTGAAATCCAAATATACTGGTGTAAAGTTTTTTCTCTGCTCCTGAAAACTTCCATTTTATCTTTTTTGGTATTTCATGCTCTCACTCTTCCCTATGCATGCATGCTCAGTTGCTTCAGGCATGTCTGACCCTTTGCGAGCCCACCAGGCTCCTCTGTTCATGGGAATCTCCAGGCAAGAATACCTGAGTGGGTTGCCATGCCCTCCTCTAGGGAATCTTGCTGACTCAGGATCGAACCCATGCTTCTTAGGTCTCCTGCATTGGTTCTTTACCCACCTGGGAAGCCCCGCCCGTGCCCCCCCCCCGCCCCCCCGGCGTTACTATGTACATAAGTGATCTTTCTCTGAAGTCTCTCTGGGGAGAAGACATGTTTATTGGCATTGTCCTTCAATTTTAAATACAAAAATAAAATAGAAGCCTCTCCAGAATTTCAAAACTAAAATAGCATCTCCAGAATGTCAATAAAGGCAATTCTATAAATAACACTTCGGGTAGGAGGTGGGGAACCCTCCTCCCCACTTCCAGTCTTAGTCACTGCCCCACATATCTTCCCCTCCACCTGAGCTTGGGAGAGAGCATGAATAAGTAGTGGAATAAAGATGCTGCAGAGAAAGAGAAAGCAACTTTCTCCAAAAATGAGTCTTTTTTTTTACCCCCCACAAGGGTTAGGGAAAGTGCATTGTGGGAAAGCCATTGCCCTCTATCCCAGTCTTGGGGAAAAAAGGCAAGTGGATGAGAAGGAAAACCTCTTATCCCACCTGGAGAGGCAGAGGCCCCTCCTATCTTCTCGACAGTGGGCAGGATGGTGACAGTGCTGGAGACCCTTCCCTCCAGGGGCTGCTGCGTCACCAGGGGCCCAGGCCGAGCAGAAGCAGCATCACCCCAAATGTGATCCACCAGGGGTGGCCCGCCAGCTCTCCCCCAGCTTCTCCCTGAGTCACCAAGGTGGAAAAATGGAAGGCAGGGCGGGAGGTGTTGAGGACGGGGTCAGTCGAGTAGGCGGGAGCAGGGAGCTCGTCCTGGGGAGAATTAGAGACTGTCAGGGTGGTTGCCCCCAGATTAATCCCGCACCACCCTCCCCTTACCCTGCCTATCCTGCAGTGGAAAGTGGGGGCACTCACCTGCGGGGCAGGGGCCCGCACCAGGAGCCGGAGGAAGGCATGGGTCAGGGGCATCGTGCTGGGTTCTCCATTCTTTGCAGTCACCGTCACCATCACCACGGAGTCAGAGGCGGCTGTGTCTGGTACCTCCAGCCACAGGCGCCCCGAGGCGGACTCGTTCTGTTCCAGGTGAACCCTGGGGAGTGGATGCCACCATCTGGCTTCAGCCACAGGCTCTGAATAGCTGGGAGCCAAGGGGAGGTGGGGAGGGGAGCGAGGAATTTGAGCTCCCATCCCAAAGGGCCAGAGGAGCACCTACCAGATCCCATGCCTGGGCACAGAAAGATAGGACCAGAAGGGAGAAGGAGGTTTCAGGGGCTTCACCTGGAGAGGTTGGAGGTGAGGGCGAAATTGGGTTTGGCAGATGTCCTAAGATGGAGATCCTGAGGGCCCGAAAAGCTGGCGATGCGGAGGCTGAGCGGGGCTGTGGTGCCTGGAGCCAGGAAACCCGGGGGACCGCTGAGCTGCGAAGGAAGGCTGGTCAGGGGAGGAGCAGGCCCCGTTCCCTCCAGCCCCAGCTGCACCTTCCGTGGCCTCTCACCTCCAGCAGGACCGGAACTACAGCACAGGGCTGGGGGGCCGCCCGGTGCAGGCCCCGCCCCACTCCGTCCTGGCCAACCAGCTCCAGGGAGAAGGGTCCCGAGGTGGACAGAAGGGTGGGCGGTAGCGAGGCAGCGAGGAGACCTCGCTCTGGGGGTCCCCTGGGCTCCAGAGGCACCTGGCCCAGTTCAGCACCCTGTGGGACCCCTCGGAGGACCACGTGGGAGAAGTGAGGCAGAGGGCCTCCAGGGTTTCCTCTGGAGCCCAGCCCTGTCACCTCTACCAGTAGCTGGGTCTGGAGACCTGGACAGGAGAGGGGAGGGGAGAACAGAGATGGGCGTGAGACTTGGAGACAGGGAGAAAAACATGAACAGCTTTGAATAGTAGTTAGCTTTGGGCCATGTGGATGGGGAAAAGGGGTTACCTCTAGGGGGTACTGATGGGCAGGGCCAGCAGCAAGTTCTGGGATGCTGGAAATGTTCCACAGCTTGAGCTGAGTGATGATTATTAATATATAAAATCCACCCAGCCTGTACACTTCAAGTTTAGTGCACCTTATTCAATGTTGTAACTCAATAAAAAGTTATATATATACACACAAGATAGGGGTGGGGCTAGATGTACCTGCAACTGGTTGAGTCAGGGGGTAGAGGCCAGGGTGGGGTCCATCCTCCATGGGGATCCCAAAGTGGAAGAGGAAGTCCAGGGAGGTCTGGGCTGAAGGAGGGCGAAGGCAGTCAGAGACCTTCCTGTGATGAATGTGACTGATACTGCTCTCCAGTCTCCCCGTCCCTTTCCCAGGAATATCATCTTCCTTACCTTGCACTCTCACCCGAGGGGTACCCTTGGCTGTGACTTGGATCTCCCAGGTTCCTGACTGTGGAGGGTCATTCATGCTCACCATCCAGAACTGCCCAAATCGGCGAGTGTGACCTAGAGGCCCCTCACCTTCCTCCTGGCTCTGGGAGACACCTGGGTGTGGGGGGTGAGAGATTGGCACAGGAGAATTCCTTTCGCTTCGTACATTACCCCTCCTCCTTCAGTCTCTATTCTTCCCACTGCCTTGAGACACACACAGGGAAGTACCTGCAGGGTTTCTGATCCAGAAACTGCTGACCTCCCCATGGATCCGGACCGTGACATTCTGGAGCAGTCCATCCACTCTGAACACAAGTGGCCTCTCAGCCACCACAACACGGGGCTCCAGGGGAAGGGTAACCTTGAGGGGGCAGGACCGAAAAATGGGGGAGAAGATAAGACGTGGGATGAGGTGGGAACAAAGGCAGGAGAGAGAAAGGTAGAGACAGAAAGAAATGAAGGAACACGTGGAGAAGGGATCCCAGTGAGAGAGGAAGGAGCAGGGGTGGAGCTATGGTTAATGACAAAGTTGGAAGCAAGGGATTAAGGATGAGGCAACCACCTTCTGCCCCCCATAAGAGATGGCAGGACTTCCTAGAGGAGCCGTGAGGACAGAATACTGGAGGTCAAGCCTCGGGGTGGGGCTGGTGTTACTAATATGGAAGGAGCAGGATAGAAGGGGTTAGCAATGGATCTCATAGGGAGAGAAACTTCCTTCCCACCCTTCTGCCTGGAATGGCAAATCAGCAGAGAACCATTCCTTACAAGAAAGAGAAATGCAGTGTCGCGCATCCCCTCAGTTCTCATCTGAGCCTCCACATGTACCCACCAGGTCAGCTATACTGTCCCCAACAATGGCCGCCACATCCCGAATATACTGGTCTTCGGTGAAAATCACTTCTCCTCCTGAGGCCAGAGCCACTGCCTCGTATGGCTCAAAACGCAGAGGGGACAAGACCTCACGCCGGGCCCGGCCCTGAGCCCTAGATGGGTCCTCAGTTACCAGGAACGTAACCTGTGTCCAGAAGAGAGGCCAGGACTTGAGGTTTCTACTTGCTATGTACCATTGTAACCAAGGATCTCCCGTGCTCAAGCTCTCTACAGAGCTGACCATTGGTGATAAATTCTGTCTACCCTCTGGATGCTACAGCATTAAGGGCAGGGCCTCCCACTCTAGTATTGTTAAAGGGGTTTGGAAATGTTACCCTCATGATGCACTTCTCTCCTCTCCAAGCCAAGGCTGGTTCAACCACCCTAGTGTGAGTGTCATCCTTGTAATGAGAGTTGTCCTGGGGTTTCCCACATCCCTGGGTACCTAACACTGAGTCTCCCACCAGTTATGCTCACCCTGCAACGCCGTTCCTGCGTCAGAGACTCCACCCGGTTGGTGAGAAAGGCGTCCTTAGGGGAGGCATCAGTGAAGACAAAAATGTCTGAGAGTGGAGGTGTGTGCAGCAGAGCCAGCTGGCAGGGAGAGGAAAAACTGGTGGTAAAAAATGGCAGCCTTCAATGAAAAATAAATAAATGTTTTAAAAATGGTGGCAGTAGGGGAATGGGCAGAGCAAGGGAAGGCAGAGTAGAAGGCAGTATGGCCCTGAAATCTGGAATGAAATGAATGAGACTAGGTTCTGAAGAGGGGATGGAGGGTGGGGTCCCAGGGAAGCTCTAGCTCCCTTGATGGTGGGGCCTGGAGATGGGGGAGGGGGAGGGAGAGGGTGGGGAGAGCAGACCTCCAGGGCTGACAGGCACATCTCTGGCTCATCGCCACCTCCCAAGGCATGCATCTCATTGAGCTGTTGCCAGAAGTTGTCAGGGTCACTTGTTGTAAAGACAGGGCCAAACCCTGGGGAACGAGATTGAGAGACTGAGGAGAAGGCTCCTCTCTTGCCTGCCCAGGGCCATCTCCCCAGTCAAGAGGCCCTGCAGTGTTCCTCGGGTGGACACGTATTGAGATAACAATATTCTTTATGTTTAAACTGACAGGATAGGACAAGGCAGGGCTTAGGTACGTCTGGTGGGAAAGTGGACCCCATTTCCTCACAAAATGGTGGCACTTCCTGTGGTCTTGAGTGGGCCTTTTTTGGGGATATGTTTAAATATAAAAACAACTGGTGAAGCAACATGGATGGACCTGGAGAGTATCATACTAAGTGAAATAAATCAAATATCATTATGATATTCCACTTGTATGTGGAACCTTAAAAAATGATACAAATGAACTTATTTACAAAACAGAAATAGATTCAAGGACATAAAAAACATATTTATGATTACCAAAGGGAAAGGGAGAGATAAATTAGGAGTTTGGGATTAACAGATACACACAACTATATATAAAATAGATAACCAACAAGGACCTACTGTATAGTGCAGGGAACTAGATTCAATATCTTGTAATAACTTATAGTGGGAAGGAATCCAAAAATGACATATATAACTAAATCACTTTGCTGTATATCTGAAACACTGTAAATCAACTATACTTATCAATTACAAAAACCCCAAAAAACCTGGGTCCTCAGTTTCCTCACAGAAAAGCCAGAGAAATAATAGTGCTTACCTCAGAGAGGCTTATTGAGACGATTGAGTTGATTTTCTCAATTTCAGAACAGTGTTTTGACACATAATAAGTGCTAAATTCTTAAATACTCATTTATTCATACCCTTATCAAATATGTGATAAGCTCCTGTTGAGTGTCAGTCACCATGAGATTTATATAGATGGATCAGACTCAAACCCGCTCCTTAGGGAAGTTTCAATCCAAATTTTATTTGATGATCGTTTCAACCTTGGGAGATAGTCAGGATAAATACTGACCCATTTTTGGATGATGAAGTTGAGGAAAGAGAGGTTAAACAGGCTAAGGACACACAGTAAGATTGGTCAACCCAGGTCAGGTAATCTGACTTCTAAGTCAGTGGAGGAAGGAATATGATTTAAGTAGCTGTCTCAGATATTTGACAGAGGCCTGGACACACCAAGTTCCCCATCTTCATCCCAATCTCTGTCACAGGAAATGGAGAGAATTGAAAATGACTTATTGGGATGGACACTTAACAACTAGAGGCTGCCTGCCTAAGCACCCGTCATGATTAAACTCCTGCGGCAAGTGCCGTCATATTGGAAACAGTGGAAGAAGTGGCTGGCAGTTCCCTAAATGCATAGAGGTACCAATGAAGGACAAGGATCCTAGGAAGTGCCTCCATTCTATTACGGAAGTGAAGCCATGAGGCCCACTTCCCTACCAGTGACATTACCTCTTGCCCTGGACTTGCCTCCACTCTCCTGGCCAGACCATAGTTACCTGGATCATGGAACGGCACCAGGACATAGTGAGTGGGCTCCATGGGGGTGCCCCGTCGCTGCTCCACAATGTGACGGGCCTGGATCTTGGCAGCACTGATCTCCTCACCCATACTGCCTGTGGTATCCAGGACGAAGCTCAGGCTGGAGGCTGGGGTGATGTCCAGCAGCCTGAGAAGCAGGCCAGAGATACGGTGCACGGTCTGCACACTTGTCCCCAGCCCCTGTTTCTCAGCTCCAGAGCACCTACCTATTAAGGAGCCCAGCTCCAGGAGGCCACTCACCTGGAGAAACCCCTGTCTCCCAGG
The DNA here is from genome assembly GCF_042477335.2 of Ovis canadensis. Taxonomy (NCBI): domain Eukaryota; kingdom Metazoa; phylum Chordata; class Mammalia; order Artiodactyla; family Bovidae; genus Ovis; species Ovis canadensis. The sequence continues at coordinate 41,753,848 of NC_091264.1, read as the reverse complement.
CGGCTTCGTAGGAGGTTGAAGGCCTGGATGGAGGCCAGAAGGGCCAGTTTTGCAGCCTGGGGGTGCAGCATGTGGTGGGGGGAGAAGCCTGGGGATGTGCTATCCTTGTTGATGCCTCCCCGTGGCGGCTGGGAGCTGCTCTGGTCAAAGTGGCCCCCGTGGCTACATTTTCCTGGGTTGGGGAAACAGATCTGTAGGGTGAAGATAAAAAAACCCACTGCTTTCTAATAAAGTGAAGCCCTTTCTGACTTGGCCTCAGCCTCTCACTCCTCAGGAAAGGATCAGCCGAAAATTAGGACATTTTGCAGAGGGCAAATCTGGAGTAAATCTGGAATGGTCGGTCACCACAGCACGTGGTAGATCCCCTGATCCCTCAAGTCGGTCCCCAGAAGCTCCCTCAGGCGTTGATGTCTTATCAGCTCTGTAAGAGACTGTCCCCCCTGAACTCCAACAATCATGGCCACCTCAGTGGGCCTTCAGTCAGCCGCCCACCCCCTTCCCAGCATCCTTTCCTTCCAAGAAATGATACCACAGGATTTTAGGACAAGGGCCTACAGGACTGAGGTCCTTAGGGAGAGGGTCAGGGGAGAGGAAAGGACTTCTCCTCTTACTCTTGGGGGTCTTCCCATCTGGTACCTGGAGGTTTGGAGGGATGAGTTCCAAAGTAGCCAGAGGTGAGGAGTGTGAAGCCCAGCAAGTTCCCAGGGCAGCTCAACTCCTCACAGTCAGAGCAGGTAGGATCGCCCACTGGAAAGAGAGGACAGGGGTCCAGCACCCATGATTCTGCTGCCCCTGATGTTTATCCCAGTTCACCCAAACTTCTTCAGCTTTTCCTCCCACCTGGAACAAGGTGAAAGCCCACAGGTACCCTTTATGGGTACTTTTCTAGGCTTTCTGAACTAAACCCTGGAGTTCATGGCTGGCAATGAGACTCGATATTTGAGACTGAGAGTGTGCTAGAAAATCATGGGGACCAATCCTAGGCGGAGTGTACCCTCCATGAGCTGTGGACAAGAAGTGTACTTGTAATAAACAGAAGGCAGCTTCTGGGTCACAGTTCAGTTAGAAGGGGGTACTGAGAGGGAGAGTCCCCTGCCATCCAGTGCGGGGAGGAAACCTCATGAACGAGAACTCCCTGCAGTCTGCAGAGTGGTCCTGGCTCTGGCCTCCCCTACGTGATCTTGGGGAAGCCAGCTAATTGACTGGCCTTTGGTTGAACTGAGGGACCTCACAGGTTGTCTCAGATTTGAAGCCATGTCGCCTCCTAGTTGACCTCAGGATGTGACCCAGTGGCTGGATGGGCTGAGAGGAGGTGGCTCTGTGGGCTTCCCCCTTACCAGCAGGGGTATGGCCCTACCTTGTGCCAGGCTCCGGAGCTCCTGCCTCGGCCAGAGGAGGTGAGGGTGTGGCTGCTGCTTCCCCAGTTCCACCCAGTTGCTGTGACTGTAGAAATCCTGGTCCCAGGAGAAGGACGGGGAAGAAGCACTAGCTGACTGCTCTTGCGGTCTCCAGCCTTAACTGCCCTCCTTCCAGTTCCCCAGCCTGAACGCCTCCTCCCGCCTGGCTGCTCCTCCAGGTACCCCACGTCCCCTCCAGTGCTCTCTCCCTTGCCCGGAATGGAGCTCTGGTGAAGTGGGAGCCTCCCACTGTTTCTTCCCATCTCTCAGAGCCCAACATAAGGCCCTTCAGTGGCCTGCACGGCCCACGTCTGGACCTCAGCACCCTCCTCTAGCTTGCTTCACTCCAGCCACAAAGGTGTCCCGGCTGTTCCCACAGGAAGCTGCCAATTTGGACTGGTGGGGACTAGGGAATAGCCCCAGGGCCTTGGCAAGCTGGGCCCCAGCCCCTTCTAGAGGAGGGGGAGGCATGACTAAGAAAGCACCACCCGGGAGTCCAGAAGACTGGAAGCGAAGACTCCTCTGACCACAATCCCCAACTCTATTCTCACCTGCAGGGCGTGAAGCGCAGCTCCCAGGCGCTGGCGAGCCAGGGTATAGTCAAGGGCTTTGGCTGCTGCCACAGTCTCCCGTAGAGCCTCCACCAGGCGTGTGCGGCCCTGGCCCAGCCGCTCGGCATCAAAGTGCAGGTCAGGGTCATTCTTGGAAGCTGGCAGGAAGTCTTGGGCGGCATTGGCACGAGACACCTCTCCTAAGGCTGCTCGGAACCGGCGAGAAGGAGACCCAGGTCCAAAGTAGGCGGCAAAGAGGTCGTCGGCAAGGAGGGTGCGGCCCTGGGAGAATGGGAGGGGCAGGGGTTCCAGAGGAGCCCCTTGGTTGGGACCATTGCCCATGCTGGCTCAGCTCTAGGGCTCAAGGCTGGATGTGAAAGGAGCTGAGGGTGCTGGGCCCTACCAGGGAAGGGCAGTCCTGGATGTCCGTATGGAGGGGGACTCCTGATTGTAAGACTAGGACCCCTGGGCACTGTTGCTGCCTAGAGGACAGGAGGGAATGTGTGTGTGGGTCCCTTCTCTTGGCAAGCAGGACCCTTAAGTAGCAGAGGTCCCCGGAATGGGGGAATCTGGCCGGGATGTGACTGGACCCAGGGACGCTCACCAGGAAGTCCTCAAGGCGAAGGGGGGGCCGACCTGGGGGCGGCTGCTCTAGGAAGAGGTGCAGGGTGACGTTGAGCGCCGCCTCCTCCGTCAGGTCCTGGTGGGTGATGGAGCCGGGGGCAGCCAGGAGGCTCCAGATGTTGGGGAAGAAGGCGGATGCAGGAGGCAGCAGGAGCTGCAGCAGCAGCAGCACTGAGGGGCCCAGGTGGGATATGGGCACGTCCGCGAGGATCATGGGCCCCAGGTGGGATAGGGGCACGTCCGCGGGGATCATGGCTAAGACATGGACCTGAGGGACAGAAGGCACTCGAGAGGAAAGGAAGCAGCAGAAACTTAGGGCAGGACTGGCTTTGTCTGTCTCCATGGGCACCTGCTTTGGCCCTTTATCTCCTCCAGCTGGCTTCCCCGCCCTCCCCCTTCAATCATTCAGCAAACCTGAGGGCCTATCAGACCAATAGGAACTTACACCTGCTGGGGCGGGGTCTGAGGCTCCTCCCCCAGAACGCCCCTCCCCTCCCCGAGGCGGACGTCCCCCCAGGCATTGGAAGTCCCCCCTCTAGGCCTCTCCCCTACCTGGTTGCTGGGTCTCCGGGCAGGACCGCTGGGCCGGGCGTCATAGGGCACTTAGGTCAGAGTTATAATTAACCTAAAGCCTGACTCAGTAGAGGGGGAGGGAGGCTCCGGCAGGGTGGGGGCAGGACAGGCAGCCCCTAGCCCCTCTTCTCACGCCTGCCCAGGGCCACAAGCAGCAGCCAGCACCAGGGCGGGCCACCCTTGGCCGCAGTGCGGAGGTGAATGAAGAGGCGGGAGGAGGAGGGAGCGAGTGCCGTGACTCAGGCCTGGCTCAGGGCCAGGGCCAGACAGACACACCTCTACCCACCAGGACCCAGTGCCTCATGTCCAGCCTGCTGCCCTCCTGTTGTTCACACTGGCACCTGAGGATCCAGGAACCCAGCCCCTTAGCACCCCCTCCCCAGCCCCACCACACACACAGTCCAGGTTTTGTGGCAAAATATTTTATTGCTGCCATCCCCATGGTGGACCACTGGGGGTTATGAGGGTTGGAGTTTTGTGTTTCACAGCATCTTCTGAAATAGGGCAATGGCCTCATCAACCTTCCTGAGCTCTGCTTCTGTCTGCTGGAGCTGAGGACAGAAGACGGGGTGGTGGGTGAGGAGGCCCAGGCCCAGGAGAGGAGAACCCCAAACACCCACAAGAGCAGACGGATTAGAGTTGGAAAGATGGGTGAGGACCATGGGCAGGGAGTAGCTGGGGGCCTGTGTGTTTGGCTGGCCTGTCTGCCCGCTGATTCTCACCAGCCTCCCAGCAGCAGCCTCCTCTCTGACTAGAATCCTCATTCACTTCTAGCAGCACCTTGTTCTCTTCCATCATCGCTGGTCTCCTGGGTCCTGCCTTTTCCCAGAGTGTTCAGTTCCCAAGGACAAAGGGGCCTCAGCGCTCATATGCGCCACCCAGTGGTCCAGCCCCAGGCCCTGACCCAGAGGTAGAGCACAGTGGTTAGGAACACAGGCTCCAAGGCAGGCCCTTAGCCTTTGCTTGGAAAATGGTGTCGGTAATACTGCCCTGCCGTAAGACGGCTTCTGGGTAGACAGGAGTGAGAGAACCCTGCTCAGCCATCCGGGTTCTTAGCCTCCACGCTTGTTTCTCTGTTCCCCTGGTTTACCCCATGGTTCCTCGCTGGAAGGGCCCCTAGGTGATCTGCTGAATTCCCTGACTACACTGGCTCCATCCTGAGCCCAGGTCCTGGCATGTGGACGCCACATTCTGGGCACTGGGTGGTGCGTGAGGGGTCTCTGGCTGGCTGGCTGGTCTGCCTCCAACTTCAAACTGCTGTGAGACCCAGGGCTGTGCCCCTGCCCTGGCTGGCCTTCACGTGTAAAAGGAGGGATGCCATGGGCCCACCTGCTCTCCTGCCTGGGCCGGGCAGAGCAGCTGCAGGAGGGGGTTTGATGATGGAGGGAGCAAGAGGTGGGAAGTGGGGAAGGAAATGCCCCACATGCCACACACCTTGGCTTCATCTGCCTCCTGAACTTTGAGGGGCACCTTGACAGTGTAGCCTGAGGCGGCGCGGCGCTCCCGCAGACGCTGGGCCTGCCGCTGCGCCTCATCACGCTTGGCCTGCAGTTTGCCCAGCTCCCGGGCTGGGTCTACTAGCCCCTGCAGCTGCAGGTGGACGGAGCAGCGGTCAGAGGCCAGGGCCACAGCGCAGCCCTGGGGTGCAGAAGCCCCCAGCGCCAGGACGGCCACGATCCCCGCACTGGCCAGCGTCTGCACGTAGCCCGACACCGCCGATGCCAGGGCACCTGTGGCCTCGTCAGCCACTTCCAGGAAACCTGCCGGGGGAAGGGAGACAGGTGAGGAGACGGAGACGAGGCAGTCATGCTAGACACTGGTCCCGGGGTGGGAGGGAACAGGGGAACGTGTGGGCCCAAGGCTCACAGTCGGGCCTGATCCGGGTGAGGTTGTAGTCGGCACGCAGGGAGCGCACGGCTCGAGTGATGCTCAGGGTCAGCTCGAAGGCAGCTTCTGCCTCAGGGTCCTTCCAGGAGCACTGAGGGGAGGAGAAGGGGGTAAGGAAGCTGGGGCAGCTCTGAGGAGCTCCCCAGAGCCCCGTATCCAGGCCATACCCCATACCTCCGAGGGCTCTGGGTAGGCGGTGACGCATAGGCTAGGGGGAGCTTGTGGTGTCCGCCGGGGCAGCCGCTGGAACAGCTCCTCGGTCACGAAGGGCATGAAGGGTGAGAGTAGCCGCAGGCCCACGTCCAGGCAGGTGTAGAGGGTCTGGCGGGCGCATTCGGCTGCCACTAGGTCTACCCCATTCAGCACAGGCTTCAGGCACTCCTGGGGACAGAGGGGCACAGGGTTCAGGGCTGGAGAAGGCCAAGGACCAGGAAGTGGGGCAGGCAGCTCCTCCTCACCAGGTAGACATCGCAGAGCTCGTAGAGCCAGAAGCTGTATTGGGCGGTGGTGACAGCCGGGAAGTCGTAGGCCTGGAAACCTTGGCTGCTGAGCCTCACAGCTTCGGTCAGCCGGCTGCGGATCCAGCGGTCCACCAGGCTCTCGTGGCCTCCAGGCTTGCGGGGGGGGGAGGAGCCTGTCAGCCAGGGGGCACCATGTGCCCAGGAGGAGGGGCCACAACCCCATGGGAATGGGAACCATGGGGAATCTGCATTCCAGGAGGAGATGGGTCCAAAGCAACCACCACGTGCCCAGAGTGGTGGCCCAGGCCAGAAAGGGCCGGCTGCGCCACTGTGCGGGAGGACTGCAGTGCCTGAGGCTTCCCCTGTGTCCTGCTCCCCCAGCTACACGCAGGCTCCTTAGGGCAGGGGCCAGGCTTGATGTTGGGATGGCAAGGGTGTGACCCACGTGGGTGCTGCCCACCGCACGGCCCACCAGGCTCTCACCTCGGACGTGGGCGAGGGCACGAAACCCTTCCCAAGGCCACGGAGGGCAAACTTGGTGGCGTTCCAGAGCTTGTTGCAGAAATGGCGGTACCCCAATATCCGGTTCACATCCAGGTTGATGTCACGGCCTAGGCGGAGGTGAAGCGTGAGTCTACACTGCTCTCCCTCCCAGCCCTGGGCCCTGGGCAGCGGAAAGTGGGGTGCCTCCGGGGAGGAAGAAGGATGCAGCTAAGACTGCCGCAGGGAGCCATACCCTGGGACGTGTAGGCGCACAGTCCAAACCGGAGCGCATCGGTGCCACACTCAGGGATCCCCGTCGGGAAATCTGCCTTCTGTGGGGGAAGGAAGAGTCAACGGAGAGGGAGGAATCAACAGAGGAGGAGTCAAGGAGGGGAGTGTCCTAAGCCAGTCTCACCCGCCTTCTGCCCACATGCCAGCCACCGGCCCACCCCTGTATCTGCCCCCTGTACCTGCCCCTCTTTTGCCTTCTCCACCTCGCTGGGATCCAGGTTGCTGTTCAGTAACTGGTCGTGGAGGCCCTGAAGGTGACGTGGGAGCAGTCAGGGGCCCGTGACCACTGCCCCACAGCCCTTCCCGGCCTGACCCAGCACCCAGCCCCACCTGCAGGGAGACCCCATGGATAACGTCCAGGGGGTCAATGACGTTGCCTAGAGACTTGCTCATCTTCCGGCCGTGGGCGTCCCGCACAATGGCATGGAGGTAGACCTGCGAGGTCAGGGCAGGGAAGGCCTGTGAGGACATCTCCCCACTTAGACCCCAATGCCTCTCCCCTCACCCCTACATCTGGTCTGCTCCTCTCTGAACCTCGGGCCCCTCAGCGGCCCCGCCAGCCCCTTCTCGTGAATCAGAAGTGCTCCCTCTTCTAGGAAGCAAGGTACAGAATTGCTTAGCAGCGCGCAGGCTGGTTTGCAGCCCCACCAGCCTCCTTGGCTGAGCCCACCCACAGCTGTCCAGGTGAGGGAGGGGACTGTGGGGGTAGCGGCAGTCTCCATACCTCTTTGAAGGGCAGCTTGCCAGTGAGCTTGAGGCCGAGCATGACCATCCTGGCCACCCAGAAGAAGAGGATGTCATGGCCTGTCTCCAGCAGCGTCCCCGGGTAGAACACATTCAGATCTTCTGACTGGGGTCAGAGCAGGGCATGAGTGATGGGGAGCCACGCACCCACACCCAAGATTCCCACCCAGCCCTGGGCTGGCCCCAGGAATGTACCTGGTTGGGCCAGCCTAGGATGGAGAAGGGGAAGAGGCCAGAGGAGAACCAGGTGTCCAGTACATCTTCATCTGAGGGGGGCCAGAGGTCAGAAGTCAGAGGGGTAGAGGTGAGGATCAGCCCCCCACTGCCCCCCACCGCACGGCCCTGCCTTGCCTTGCTGGAGACTGATCTTGTCAGGGGACACGCCGAACTCCTTGGCTGCCTTCTCCCGGGCCTCAGCCTCAGTGCGCCCGCTCACCCAGTACCGCCCATCAGGGTCCTGCCATGCCCAGGTGGAATGAGTACCCAAGAGGGCACCTCTGCCTGTCCCCCCACCAAGACCCAATGCACTGAAAGCCCTCCCCAACCCCAGATGTGCCAGTCTCCAGCCCCGGCCTGGTTCTCACCTCCCCTGGGGGCACGGCAGGGTCGTTGACAGTGATGAAGTAGGCTGGGATGCGATGGCCCCACCACAGCTGCCGGGAGATACACCAGTCCCTGAAAGTGGCAGAGGGAGGAGAGGGCATGAAGGAGGGGCGGGCGGGGCGCCAGGGTGTGCCCGGCTCGGTCCCTCGCCTGGTTGCCCTCTCTACATCAAGGGGCTTGACGCACCGGATGTTGTCCATCCAGGCATGCCACGTCCGCTGATGGGCCTCCGGCAGGATACGGAGGTCACCCCGTGTCACGGCAGCGCTGGCAGCCTGAGCCATCTCCCCACAGCGCACGTACCACTGCGGCCGCAGCAGAGGCTCCACCACGTCCTTGGAGCGGCTGCAGGTACACGTGGGTGAGGAGGCTGAGTGGGGAGCACCCCGAGGCGCCCACCCCCTGCCCTGGCCTCTGCCCTCACTTGCAAAGTGGCACCACCATGGGGTTGTCCTCAATGCCGCGGAACAGCCCCTGCTCCTTGAGCGCTGCCAGCACTGCCTTCCTGGCCTCAAACCTGGGCAGGCCCTGTGGGGGAGACAGGCTCCGTCATGGCTGTGCCAGGAGCCCCGCTGTCTCCTGACATGGCTACCTCGCTGAGGCTGTCTCACCAGGAAAGGTGGGGGCACATTGACGAGGGCCCCGCGGGCGTCCATGATGCTGACGGCCTCCAGCCCGTGCCGCTGCCCAACCTCATAGTCATTCTGGTCATGGGCAGGGGTGATCTTCACCGCGCCTGGGGTGTACATAGGGGTGCAGGGTCAAGTAGGACTCAGTGCAGTCTCTGCTCACGTGCACCCCACCTTTTGCTAATGGATGTACTCTCAGACCACCCCATCCCCGACACAGTCCCCTGAGAACCGGCCCAAGTCCTGCAAGTTCAGGTGCACCTCATGGTTCCTTCCTGTCCCCACAGGACAGCCCAACGCTTACCTGTGCCAAACTCCATGTCCACAAAGTCATCAAAGACGATGGGGAGGCTCCGAGACACAAATGGGTGGATCACGCTCTTGCCCTTCAGGTGCTGGGGACAGAGGGAGACGCCAGAAACGCACAGTGGGCTGGGCCCGACTCCCTCCTACGCAGGGTCCTGATTTCTTGACACCCAAACTCCATCCACAGGGCCAGAAAGCAGCCAGAGCCATGTGTTTCGAATCCAATTTTCTCAGTGCCCATCCCACCCCTACACATAGTGTAGAAGCCCTCCTAGCCCAGCATTCTTCCCCCCAGCTGCGGGCAGCACCCCCACCACACCTGGTATCTGGGGTCTTTGGGGTGCACAGCTACAGCCACATCTCCCAGCATCGTCTCGATCCGAGTGGTTGCCACTACCACCTCGTCGTCGCTGTCTGGGGTGACAGGAGGCTTTGTGGTCTCAGCAGTGCGCCCTTCCTGCCCCTCCCCCAACCCAGCCCAGGATCCTGGTGCCCCTGGCTCCTACCTGAGCCTTGGACCTTGTAAGCAAAGGAGACGAGGACCCCAAACTCCACCTTCTCTTTGTAGCCAGGCACGGAGAGCAGGGTACGACCTGTCAGCTCCTTCTTATCCACCTATGAGACAGAGCTTAAGAAAAGAGGCCCAAGGGCTGGGGCTGGGGGTGTGTGGTGGAGATGTGGAGAGCTGGGGGGAGGGAAGGGGCACACCTCAATGTCAGAGATGGCAGAGTTGAGGGTGCAGGACCAGTTGACAAGGCGTGTGCTGCGGTAAATGACTCCCTCCTCGTGGAGCCGTACAAAGGCCTCTGTCACGGCTGCTGACAGTTTCTGGTGGGAACAGGGGAAGCCAGAGATGGGCCTGGGTGCTGAGGCAGCAGAGGCCAGCGGGACCTGGCAGCACAGAGCCCCCTGCCAGCACACAGGCCCCTTTAAGGGCTGGAGGGGAGAAGTGCTTTTCTTGAGCAGGGAGAGGGGACCTGGGAATACACAGATAGGAAATGGCATGGTGATGCTGATATGGCAGGGAAGTCACTCAGTTAGGAACAGGGGCTAGTGCAGAGTCTCAGGGGTACAAGCTCAGGCAAGGGGGAGGCCCCTCAGGTGCCACCTGAAGGAGTTTGAGCTCCTATAGGGAGCGACAGGGAACACAAAGGGCTGTGACATGGGTCAGAAAGTGGCATTTGCAGCTGAGCCCTAGTGGTTTCCTACGAGTGGACCACTTCCTGGGGGAGGGCCCCCAGCGTGTGCTCTCTTCTGTGGGGAGCTTCCCCCTCCCACCCCAACCCCGAGACCCCTCCTACTCCTACTCACAGGATCCATGGTGAAACAGGCTCGATTCCAGTCCAAGGAGCTGCCAAGCTTCTTCAGCTGGTGGTAAATCCGGTCACCTTTCCTGGGAGTGGACAAACAGACCAGGATCAGCAATGGGGTCTAGGCTGGCGGGTGACATCAGGTAGCTAAGCGGGCAGAAGGTGGGGGTCACTCATTGCTCTAAGATGGACCTGGGCCCTGGGCCCCCATGACCCTCAGCCTCTGTGAGCCGGTCTGACCCTGCAGCCAGGGTCGCGGGGCTGTGATGCCAGCAGGGACTTGGCACTTACTCCTCCTTCCACTTCCAGACCTCCTGCAGGAAAGCCTCTCGCCCCAGCTGGTGCCGACTCAGCCCTTGCTCGCGCCAGAGTTTCTTCTCCACTACCACCTGGGTGGCAATGCCCGCGTGGTCACAGCCAGGATTCCACAGGGTGGTCTCTCCACGCATGCGGTGCCTGCAGGGAGTATGGAGAAGCAGAGGTGAGCGGGTGGGTGGAGCTGCCCCAAGGGAAGCAGGAACTCCAGACAGGTGGTCGATGGACTTCGTAGGAAAGGAAGGGGCGGTGGATCAGAACTCTCCCCTTGCTAAAATCATCAGGGAGAGATGCGTGAGGACAGCCCAGGCAATTTGGCAAAACAACTAAGAGGAGGCTCCTGCCCAACTAGATAGCAAAACATATCAGAGAGCTATGATCATTAAAACAAGTTTTCACAGGAACCAGGAACAAAGTTACCGATTAAGGAAGCAAAACAGTGACTGGAAACAGATCTAAGCATATTTAGTATTTGTTAAGGGTGGCATTTCATGTCAGTGGAGAAAGGACAAACTGTTCAATAAATTTGTTGGAGACTGTAGCTAATTTGATTGGAAAATTGCACTACTTCCCCATAGTCACAAAAATAATTTTATTTTAAAGTCTAAATTTGATTGTCTTTTTAAAAAACCCTTCAACTTAAGAAAACAAAACTATGAGAAAAAGCATTAGAAAATGGTATTTCCAAAAATAAAAAAAAGAAGAAAATAATAGGTGATCATGTTTATAACTTTGAGGCAAGAGAGGCTTTCTTTAACAAGATAGTGAAGATTAAATCAAAGAACATTGGTAAACTTAATTAGGTTCACTGTATTTATACATTGTTTTCAATGACTCATCTAACTACATTATATTCACTATTGTATTGATCTGTTTACCCCCACTAGGTTTAGAGTTCCTTGGGGACAGGACTGTAGCAACTCTTTTCTCATACAGACCATAGATATTTCTTATATGCTGTAATGGACATGGACACTTTCTGACATTTTCAAGATATTGTTGTTTAGTTGCTAAGTCATGTCTAATTCTTTGTGACCCCATGGACTATAGCCCACCAGGCTCCTCTGTCCATGGGATTTCCCAGGCAAAAATACTGGAGTGGTTTGCCATTTCCTTCTCCGGGGATCTTCCTGACCCAGGGATCGAACCTGTGTCTCTTGCATTGCCAGGTGGATTCATTATCACTGAGGTACCTAGGAATCCCATGGGTACATGAATACGTAAGTAAATAGGAAAGGTCTTGAAAGACACACATCAAAATGATAATAGCGGCTAATTCTTAGGAGGGAGTGAATCTGGAGGACGGTGGTCAAGGAAACTTGAAGCTTTAAATTTCTTACAAGAAAATATTCACATTATTTCTTTCTAAATTCAAAACAATGTTATTTTTAGTGGCATGAGAAGAGAGTTTGCAAGTGGAAGTGTTGGTTACTTGACCAGAGGAGGATGCTAAGTCATCAGATGGGAATGACCTAGAAGCAAATGTAGCACCACCAGGGGGCAGAGGTGAGAGCCCCAGTCAGCAAAGAGAAGGGAGCCAAGGAGCAGGAGCCAGAAGGCAGAGAGAAGCCTGGAGGAGAGGACAGGAGCTCACCAGCGGGTCAGGGAGTCCTGGATCGCGTTGGTGAGCGCATGGCCCAGGTGCAGGGAGCCTGTCACGTTGGGGGGTGGGATGCACATCATGAAGATGCCCCGGGGGTTTGGTGCTGACACGCTGGAACGCTGACGGGGAGGAAGATGGGTGCTTGCTAAGGCCACATGTCATCTCTTCCATGACCTGGCCCCTTCCTGGGCCATGGATCCTTCAGCCCTGTCCCTCCCCACCCCCATCCCCTCCAGGCCTGGGCGGCAGTGTCCACTCACCCCATACTCAGGCCTGAAGAAGCCCTGCTGCTCCCACCAAGGGTACCAGGCAGCCTCCACGTACTGAGGGCTGTAGGAGTCAGGCATGGTGCCACTGACATCTGAGGGAGAAGGGCAGGGTCAGAACCGAGGCTGGGTGCAGCTGGGAAAGGGACAAGGGGCCGGCAGAGAAGGACATGGGCCTCACTAAGCAAAGTAGTGGGAGCAAGGACAGAGGAAACAGGATACAAAGAAAAAAGGAGGGTGGAGTGAAGAGTGGGGAGGGGTCTCCCTTCCCCCTCCTTTCTTTTAGTACCTTTCTTTTCCCCAGGTGGGGTCGGGAGATCGTAGGTAATGACCCCAGGATCTCGTTTCTCCCTCTTCTCTGGTTTTGGTTTCTTCTGCTTGGGAGGGAAAGGATATAGGCCTAGATACCAGCCATTCACCATGGCACCAGCCCTCCATCCTGCTCCACCCTCAGCCTCTCACCTCCCCAGGGGGTGGCTGCTGCTGTTGGACCTTCTGCTTCTGCTGGAATTTCTCTAGTTTCTCCCGTTTCTTTGCCTCTTTCTTGAGTTGAGCAGCTGTCTTTGGGGGTGCAGGGACCTCAGAGCCTGTAAAGAGGCACAGAAATTCAGACCTGTCCCCGCAGGTCTGTGAACAGCGCTGTTCACAGGGCTACCATGTGTCAGATGGTGTATTTAACTCCCCAAAGGCTCCCCCATGTTGACCTCCCACCTACCATCCCCCAGCTCCTGTCCCATTGATTCTGCTATTCCTAAGAGAGAAAAGAAAATGAGCAAGGGCCCAGAGGAACCCGCTCCCCACCCACTCTCCATCCTTCCTCACCTGGCTGTTGGGAGAGAGACCTGGCCCCTGAATACAGAACCACCTCTCCCAGTACGGCCCGGAATTCTGGCTGCTGAACGCATGTGATAAACCAGCGAGTCACATTACCCCAGATCCGGCGGGCAGCGGGGTCCAGGACCTGGGGTGGGGGAAAGAAATGAATTATCCTTAGTCACCCTGTAGTGAGGTCCGAGGGAACCTGTCCTCATTCTTCCCCAGGTCCCAGTGACTCACATAACGGAAAGGCAGCAGCAAGGCTGTGACAGCTGCCAGGTCAGCCAGAGTCGGGGCCTCCCCGGCCAGGTAGGTGTGCAGTCGAAGCCACTCTTCCAAGGGGCTCAGGGCTCTGCCCAGGGCCGCCAGTGCAGCCTAGTGGGAAGGCAACGGGGTATGAGATAACACTTGGCCCACCTCAGTCCCCAGCCCTATGCAATCCATTTGGGCCTCCTTCCATCCCCACAGATCACCAGTTTCTTCTTCACTGAAAAGATCATAATAAAAAATCTTCCCACTCATTCAATAAATGCCTACCAAAAACTTTTTTGGGGGGCTGGGTCACAGGGCATGTGGGATTCCTTGACCAAGGATCCAACCATGCCCCCTGTAGGGGAAGCACAGAGTATGTTAATCACTGGACTGCCAGGGAAGTCCCCCTACTGAACACTTATTATATGTCAGCTGCAATATACTAAGCACAAGAAGCTAAAGATTACATGAGGTAACAAGGTAACTGCTTCAGCAAATATGTATTAAGTACCTCCTGCATGCCAGGCACTTGTCTAATGAACAAGGAGGCAGTTTGAACAGATGGAGTCCATGACCTGTTGGAGTTTACATTCTAGTGGGGGGGGGGTGGCGACAATAAATGTGCAAATATATAATGCATTACCCTATTGTTCTCCTTAAAAGCCCTGGGGAAAAAAAAAAAAAAGGAGGCTGAAGGGGAGAGAGAATCCCAGAGGGGGAGCCCTCTATTTCGATAGGGTAGTCAGGATATGAGGGGGTAAGTCAGGATCTAAGTCATACATTCATTTCACTCATTCATTCGTTCAAAAACTATTAAGTATCCACCATATGCTCAATAATCTGCAAGGAGGTGGTGTTATTAGGCCTGTAAGGCACAGCTCCATTCAGGAAGAATTTACATTGATAATCTGGTGTGATTCTCTCTCCTTTCCCCTGCTTTCCTTCTTCATTTCTTTTCTCCTTTGTCTTCTTCCAGCAACTGTCTTCTCTGACTGCCTTTCCTCACCTCTTCTTCACCCCGTCTTTTCCTACAATTCATAGTAACCTCTAACTAACCTCCTCAGTTTCAGATTCACCAAACTCAGAGACTTTTAAAGCACCCGGCACTAGATTATGTGCTCTGCACACATCTTTTAACCTTCTCAACGTGTTCTCAATTTTCATTTTCATATACATAAGAAGACCAAGGCTCAGAGAGTTTAACCTGCCCAAAGTTACCATACCAGGTGGCAACCCGGGATATGATCAGTCTTTTTCAACGTCTGATACGCTATCTTCCTGGCTCACCATCCATTCCGAGTTTTGCTTTCTTCTTCTAAATTTCCCCCTCCCACTTCGCGCTTCTTCTCACCTGGGGGTCTTGGGCCGAGCTTCGGAGTCCCAAGGCCGGCAGCGTAGCCCCACAGGCAGCTGGTATTAGCTCGGTGTCAGCGTAACTGACCCACTGTTGGACCAGGACGGCTGCCCGACTACCCCCGGGACCCCCCAGACCTGCTGGCCACAGCAGCTGGGACACAGCCGTGGCCCCCCACACCCAGAGCCCACCGGGACCCTGTTCCAGGGCAGGCAGACGGGGTGGAGGAAAAGCAGTCCGGCTGGCGGGGGGCGGCTGGAGACTGACGCGGGGGTGGGCTCCTCCCCATCCCGGACCCTCCCCAGCTTCCCCGTAGCGAGCAGCTATGAGGGCTCGGAGGCTGGGGAAGGCATCGGGGTGAGGAGAGACGTACAGAATGGACATGGTTACACGGGAGGTCCGAACGCGGTGGAAAAACCCTAAGGAGAAAGAGAGACAGGGTAAGACCGAGGCATTTAGGACTAAGTATGACTGGGCCTCAAGACCTGAGGACCCAGCTCTCGGAGTGGCAGTGACAGTGGGGAACTAACTTCCGGTGACCGCGGGCCCTCGGGGAGTGTAGGAAGCTCGGAGGAGCCCCTTGGCGGCCGTGGGACGCGGGTTCGGGCTGCATGTACGTACTGGAGGGAGGTGGTCACACTGAGCCGGGCATCCACCTCATAGCCGGGCGCCGGCCGAAGCTGGACTGGCCTGGCGGCTGCGGCTGAGGAATCCGGCGGGCAGGGACGGCGGGCGGTTCTCTGGGCGACCCAACTCCCTGCGACAGCCGCCCGGGCCGTCGGCGCCCACGTGTCCCCCCCTTTGTGACTGAGAGCGTTTCCGGGCCCGCGGGTCCTGGCGCGGGCGACTGTGCCCCGCCTGCGTGTGCGGGCGCGGTCCTGCTGGACCCTGGGCTGGGGGCCGTCACGCCGCCCGCTGCAGATCGCGCTCCTGAGGAATGGAGCGAGGCGCGGGTACGGGGGTGGCGGGAGGAGGACGCCCCCGGGAACCGCGACCCCGTCAGGCGCCGCGGCGGACACCCCGCGCGGGTCCTCGGCCGGGAGGGAGGGCGGCGCCGAGCGGGCCGCCGGGGAAGCGGCTGGGAGAGCGCTATCTGCTGCGGACGGAGCCGGAACCGGGGTCCATTCGACCAAAGGCCCCGGTGTGCAGGTTCCCCCCATCCTAACCTCCCAGGCCTCATTTCCTCCTTTGTGGGAAGAGGGAGTCATGCTGGAGGGCCTCTAAGGCTCCTTCATGCTGAGAACTCTTATCTGTAGCTGGAACTCTAATTTGCTAACGGCGTGTGTTCAATGCCAGCAACTCTCCACAGCAAAAATTGTCACTTGTTTGCATTTATCTACAATAGATATGGGGGAAAAGTGTACTGATTTGGGAGGCTTAAGGAAACAGTCCAGCAGCATCAAACGCACTTTTGGTCTCTCATTAACTTTCATATTAATGGAAGGACAGCAAGCACTGTAGATACACTATAAGGCTTTGTTGGGTAGGCGAATGTTCAGAAGACACGGCGTAGTCCAGTTGGGGTAATGCTATGGTTTATACCAGGAGAGTAGTAGCGGATAATGCTGGGGTAATTGAGAGTAACAGGGCTTGGACGAATTAAGCGCGCCTTTCCCACCCACTCTCCAGCCCTCTTCCCAAAGCGCACACAGAACCAGAACTCGAATTTGCTTCATAAATTTTATTCCCGATGCGGGACAGATTCCTTCCCTCCCCACAATAAATCACGTGCCACCCTGGAGAGATCTGATAGATTCTCCCACCACCTCCAGGGAAAAAGTGAGAAAGGCAGGTGCTGCAGACAGGGAAGGCTTCTCAGTTCCTCAGCCTACTCAACAGAGGACAGCCGCTCCCCATTATTAGCCCTCTCATCCACATTCTTTAAAAAAAAAAAGCAGCTTTTGCTATCAAAAAACAAAGAACACCTCAAGAAGTATGGGAGGGAGGCCTCCGGGACTGGGAAATGATGTTAAGGGTCACCGATGGAAGGAGGGGAAGGGAGGAGGAACTATCACTGCTTCTGCTGCAGGGCCTCCTTCCTTGCTGCATCTTGTAGCAACTGTGTGTCGACTTCATCTGCTGGCAACTGCACATAGCGAACCACTGAGCCCCGGATGAAGCAGTTCTTCACTGATAACTAGACAAAGATAGGCAAATATGAAAACACCCTTAAAAAATGCCCTCTATCCAGCCAGGGACCCCCTGCTTTCTTTGAGAGGTGTTCCTCTTCTCTACTATCCACAACTCACCATGTGAGGGTATTTCTCAGGGTCTGTGACACTGATGTCAGTTAGTTTGATGTTGAGATACTAAGAAAAGATGAACACCATCATTAAAACTAGAGTCAAGATGAAAGTACCCAGCTCTCAAGCTCTCCCATTTCCTTCCCCAAGACCCCATTTAGGGCCCTTATAATCTCACCTGATCCACAGAATGGAGGGTTCCACAGATGCTGTTATGGGCAGAGAGAGGGTAAAACCAAATTAATTTATACCAAAGTCAACACAGAGGTGACTTCAGAGCAGGGGATAAGAACATGGTTGGGGGAAGTAAAGGACTTGAAGAAACCAGAAAAGGTACAACCAGACAGGGGCATGACTAAGCTCTGGAGTAGAAAGAAAGTGCTTCCAGAGCAGTGTGTTATTTTAGACCTCACATCTCTTCTCCCCTAAACCAACTCACTCTTGTAGCTGCCATCAAACAACTGTGCCAGACCTGTGTTCTCCATAGTATTTGTAATCTTTACAGCCATTTCATTGGGTAGCTATTATGAAACATCCAGGGTCCCAGAAACATTTTGTAATTTGGCCAAGTTTAGAACAAGGACTTTGATCCAGGTCTGTATGACCCCTCAAATCATCAGTTCTTTTCAAATACTACTGCTTTGGAACCAGAGCCCCATATGTAATGTATATAAATTAACAAACTAGCAGTGTTCTTGATGATGTAGGCACAAGGGATGTCCTCTCCCTGAATCCATGAGCCGCCTGCAATGTTAAAGAGGAATGCTATCTAAATACCAGTGCTTCAAGCCAGACTCTCTCCCAATCCTTTAATTTCTGCCAATGGTTTCAACACTCTCACAACCTCAACCCCTGTAAATCAAGGACCTTTCATGTCCTACAAATCCCCACTGTTTGCTGATGTCTAACATTTCTGCAGTTTCTATAATTCTCTTTGACAAACCAAGGTCTAATGACTTTACAGCTCAATCCACGCTAGCCTCCAGCCTGGCTGCCTTCATCCTAACCATCCTGCATGTCACCACCAGATTCTAAGTTCCTTAGAACCTGTTTCTGAAACACTAATATGTGCTCAAAGATTCCAAGAATCTATGACAAAAGAGGAAACATAAGCTAGTGTAGTATGTGTATAGTGTGGTAAAGGTTGTCAAGAGTTTTCTTTGTAAGAATAACTGCTCTTTAATTGCCTGTTTGTATTTAAAAAATCCTTAATCTTGCCAAAATTCAAGTTGTTGGTTCTCTGTTGGGCCCTAGTTTTTGTAAAATTCTAAGTATTTGAAATCCAGTGTCAGACCAACTGCCTCAGTGGTGATTTCACCATATTCCTGGATGCTAAAAAACAAATCAAAACAAAAAACCTTTGATGGTGCCCTATCACCTACTGCAGCTGTGAAATAACTTTCAGGAAATGCATAAAATGGTAACTTTTCTTCAATCCCTTTAGAATGAGATACTTGGCACAAAAGTGGTCTGACACCCAGCATGAGAGAAAGAGCACTTCTCCCAACTCAATGGATTACCTTTGAATCTTTAAGTCCTTGCTTTAGGGTCTGAGGCTATAACAACAGTTATTCTTGCCATTTGGAAAACCCAGGAAGAAAAAAAGAGGAAAATAAAAAACAAGTCATCTTACAGAAGTGATGAAAGTAGTTGTGGTTTCCACACTTGTCTCTCTATATGGACCCAATTTATATGCAATCAATATCACAGGCATTGTGGGTACCATAGATCAGAAATCTCTGACCTAAAAGGCAAATAAATCCCTTGCTTCACCATTCCGCCATGTCAATGTTTCCCCACTAAGAAATTATCTCACATAGAAATGTAGAAGAAACTGCTAGGGAGAGAATACCTTGACTCAAACTTTCTAAAGGACAGTCAGGTATTATGTTTTGATATTTAAAATGTACATTTCATTCAAAGGATTCTTTATTTTCTTCTAATGAAATAAGATGTATACGCTTAAGGATGTTCAGGACAAAATCACTTGCAAAAACGAAGAACTGGGAACAGCCTAAGTGTCCAGCAGCAAGGTTTTGCTTAAATCAGTTCTAGCCAGCTTAGAAAAATGCCATTCAGACATTAACAATGTTAAACATCAACTTTATTGACATGGAAAATACCCACAACATACTGTTAAGTGAAAAGGCAAGTTTCACAACTGCAAAGAGACTACGACCGTGTTTTTAATTTAAAAAGGGGTGAAGTGAAAGTTTCTCAGTTATGTCTGACTCTCTGCAACCCCATGGACCATAAAGTCCGTGGAATTCTCCAGGCCAGAATACCGGAGTGGGTAGCCTTTCCCTTCTCCAGGGGATCTTCCCAACCCAGGGATCAAACCCAGGTTTCCTGGATTGCAGGTGGATTCTTTACCAGCTGAGCGACAAGGGAAGCCCAAAAATACTAGAGTGGGTAGCCTATCCCTGCTCCAGTGGATCTTCCTGACCCAGGAATTGAACCAGGGTCTCCTGGATTCCAGGTGGATTCTTTACCAATTGAACTATCAGGGAAGCCCATTAGAAACGTATGGCGGGGGAGCAGATAATGGAATTTAAGTTCTGGTTTTGTCTTTTACTAGTTGTGTAGACCTAACCAAGTTTCTTAATCTATCCAACCTTCAGTTGCCTCATGTGTAAAACAGCAACAATAGTGTATGTCATGTAGAGATGTTCTGAAAATAAAATGAGTTAAACAATTTATTCAGGCCTGTGTTAGACATTAGGTACACAGTGGTAAACGTAAACATGGTCTTGGCCCTGTAGGAAAGACGGTTCCTAAACAGTTAATACATTTCTATGAAATCACAATTTGAGAAGCACCCACTAGCAAGGAAAAAGACTTTGTAACAGAAGAGTGTACTTGGCTAGAACCAGGAAAGTCCAGGGATATAGTGTGAAATAACTTTCACAAGTCCTGAGAGATAATTAGAAGCTAATGATACAAGGGGACAGGGGATGTAAAAGCAGTACAGACAGAAGGAGCTCACTGGTCTCCTGTGTATCTTTTATATTTTCTTCAACAAAAGGGAGATTATGCCACATATACAGTACTGCAATAGCTTTTCCCTATTGGTATCTCATTTCTATGTGACAGCTATATTATATGGAAATACCACAATCGAACCCATTCCCTATTTATGGCTATTTTCCCCCCAACTTGTGACTATTACACACACACACAAATCTACCAACATCCTTCTACATACATCGTTACTTGTGGAACTGATACTTTGATTTCTAGAAGTCGGGTCTGCCCTGTCTTCTCTCTGGTTCTTACTACTTATACATTTCTTTATATTGTTTTCCAATACATGATACAACTCCCCAGCTAATCTGCAAGTTTAAGGCACAAGTCATTTCTTCCTTTTGTATCTCTCCCACCTTGCCTAGTGCTCAAATACTCGTCAAATTACACAGGTTCCAGGGCACTTGGCACATCCACCCCCTACAAACTTGTGGGAACAAGTACCTACCTCAGGTCATTCTTGAGTTCCACGACCACATCCTTGCCGACAAGGGACTTGAAAAAGGAATAGAAGAGCTATTGGGCGAGAGGGGGAAAATCATCATATGGGAGGGGACATAGTAAAGAGGTGTGAATCCCTGCCAGTATTACCAAACATTGGTACTGGGATCCCGCCACATCTCTGGCAGTTCTCTAAACTTCACAGGAAGGAATACTTCACAGGAACACAGAGGAAGGAATACTCGAATGAACAGCTGCAGCCCTGACGATGATGCACACTACGAGCCCCTGACAGAAAGCCCCAGAGTCATCTGCCCTGCACACGTCGGGTCTGCCTCAATGGACTCTCTCTCCTGGGGTCCTGCCCACGCCTCCTAGAGAATTGTAGCAAGTATTCCACCCGCTCCTTCTCGGAGCCTGGTCTCCGTCAGGGAAATGCTCCTTGAGGTCTACTGTCCCTGCTGACTCTCTCATAGGGGGTAAAAAAATTCCATTTGCTTCCAAGTCTCTTCTCAAAGAACTTGAGGCGCAGGAACCAATAACGGAGGGAAAAATCTAGGGCCCAACGCCAGCCCAGAGGAACAAAGCCTCCAAAGGGACGCCCACCCCGCCCCCAACCGTCCCAACCGCCCGCGCTCCCCAAGGGCGCCCCCTTGTGACGTCACGGTACCTACCATGGTGCTTGCTCTCCGCCGGACCGGGAAGGCGCGGGCCGGGGGCTGTGGGCCGGAGGCCTGGCGGGAATTGGATCGCGAGCCCGCGCGTGGGGCGGGGTAGGGTCGCGCAGGCGCAGCGGGGTGGCACAGCGGAGAGCTCCGAGTGATGGAGGACAGAGAACGGCTGGCTTGCGGCTCAGGGGGAGCCGGCCGGGGAAAACTGAGGAGAAAGCCAAAGCCGGGAGAGGGGCGGGGCTTCCCGCCTTTCGACTTCCTCCCGGAGGGGCGAGCTCCCACCGCGCAGGCGCAGGCCCCAACTGCGCCCGTTGGGTTGAAAAGGCTGGCTCACCGCCTTTCAGGTTTTTGTTCCTTTCTACCACAATAAATTCGCTTCCAGCCCGATTTGCTCTTACCTTAAAGACACTTCCTATTGCAGACTGACTGCCGGGGAGCTTGTGAAAATCCATGATGATTTGTACACTTTTCTCTGCATGCTACACTTGGGTAACAACAACAAAAAAATTGGGAAGTCCCCGAGATCAAGAGCCTGCAGGCCAGCAAATTTTGATTTTATCAAAGGTTCCCAATAAACACATTACTCAGTCCACATTTCTTTCATACTTTGCCTATAGCTGTCCTGAAAAGGACTGAGTAAAACAGAACACACTGGATCGGGGATAAAAATACCCATTCTAATGTTTCACTTCCAAATATTTCCCTCTCAAACACAAAGGGACACAAATGCAGTAAATGCAGTTACACATACTTACAGCATGTTCCCCCAGGCTGTATAAGTATGAGAAATTGTGACACAATAGGTGAAGGTATTTTTTAAGGAATAAGCTCATCATAAGTTTTTCATTTCTCTTCTTGCATAAAAGTACACATTTGTTAGGAGGTTTTTTAAGAAATATATTTCAGCAAGTAAAGGACTGTAATATTGAGTGCCTAAGGGCTGGATCTCCTAGGCCCCACCTATGAGTGATATCAGGACCTCAAGCAGAAGTTCCGGTCCTTGCCCCAACTCCCCAGCTCAACCTTAAACACCTAAGTCAGTCAATCGCTTAAAAGCACTCTCTAAATTAGCAGCTACTCTAACTGGGCTAAAGGTTAAAGGTGCCTGATAATCAAAAGTTTTTTTCCTTCAATCAGCTCATGAAAATTCAAATATTTTGCCCTTACCAGCTTAATCATTCACAATTAGCTCACAAACAGACCACACCTGGTAGCTCCATACTCTCCCTTTCCCTACTTTATAAGATACACTCATAGTCTAAAAATACCACAAGTAATTTGCTTTAGGAACAAATTTACTGAGGGACAAATAACCATCCACACAGGAAAAAGGAAGTTGGGAAGGCTGGAAATAAATAACAGACATTCAAATTCTTCAGATGGTTCCGAGAGGTGCCTAGTTTTCCTAAGAGTCTCATTCCAGAGTCAGAAATTTGTTGGAATGTGTCAGAAAATTATTGGAGTGTGAAAAGGTGGTATATGAGACTCCTCCATCAGAATCCAAAAGGGATGATCACTTATATTCAGGTCCAGTCAATTCAGGAATCATAACCATGTTTGAAGATGAGGGCAACAAAATTCATCTTAGAGGCACCCTAGAACCGTCCAGCTCCACATAAGATTAATCTACTTCTTCAATTGTGGGGCCTGTTGCAGCCCTTCCAGGTGTATACCCTGTTCCACAGGAAGGCCCAGTGCATCCTCCCTGGTAGAGTTTTGTGATGATTGGGTTACACACTTGCTCCAATTCCTTTCTCTTATGATCAAACTCATCTTTCTCAGCCAGTTGATTGGCCTCCAGCCACGAAAGGACCTCATTGCATTTACTCAGTATTTTCTTTTTATCAGACTCACTAATCTTGCCCTGTAGGCCTTCATCACTCACAGCACTCTTCATGTTAAAAGCATAGGATTCTAAGGCATTTTTTGCAGCAATTTTCTCTCTCTGGACCTCATCCTCAGCTTTGTATTTTTCAGCATCCAGAACCATGCGCTCAATCTCCTCCTTGCTCAGCCGGCCCTTGTCATTGGTAATGGTGATCTTGTTGGCCTTGCCTGTGCTCTTGTCCATAGCTGTTACATTGAGAATACCATTGGCATCGATGTCAAAGGTCACCTCAATCTGGGGCACTCCCCTGGGTGCAGGAGGGATTCCAGTCAGATCAAAGCGCCCCAGCAGGTTGTTGTCCCGAGTCATGGCCCTCTCGCCCTCATACACCTGGATCAGCACGCCCGGCTGATTGTCTGAGTAGGTGGTGAAAATCTGTGTCTGCTTCGTGGGGATGGTGGAGTTGCGCTTGATTAGTACAGTCATGACTCCCCCTGCAGTCTCCAACCCTAAAGACAGGGGAGCCACGTCCAACAAAAGCAGGTCCTGTACCTTTTCAGACTTATCCCCCATCAAAATGGCTGCCTGAACTGCAGCCCCATAGGCAACTGCCTCATCGGGGTTGATGCTCTTGTTGAGATCACGACCATTAAAGTAGTCCTGCAACAGCCTCTGAACCTTAGGGATTCGAGTAGAGCCTCCTACTAAGACAATGTCATGGATTTTAGCTTTATCCATCTTGGCATCCCGAAGAGCCTTCTCCACAGGCTCCAGGGTGCCCCTAAACAGGTCTGCACACAACTCTTCAAACCGGGCTCTGGTGATGGATGTGTAGAAGTCAATGCCTTCATAAAGTGAGTCAATTTCCAAGTTTGCCTGGGTGCTGGATGACAGGGTCCTCTTGGCCCTTTCGCAGGCAGTGCGCAACCGCCTCACAGCCCGCTTGTTCTGGCTGATGTCCTTCTTATGTTTCCTCTTGAACTCTTCCACAAAGTGGCTCACAAGCCTGTTGTCAAAATCCTCCCCACCCAAGTGGGTGTCCCCAGCTGTGGCCTTAACCTCAAAAATCCCATCATCTATGGTCAGGACGGACACATCAAATGTGCCTCCACCCAGATCAAAGATCAAGACATGTCGTTCTCCCTGGCCTGCTTTATCTAAGCCATAGGCAATGGCAGCAGCAGTGGGTTCATTGATAATTCTTAGCACATTGAGACCTGCGATAACACCTGCATCCTTGGTGGCCTGGCGTTGAGAGTCATTGAAGTAGGCTGGCACAGTGATCACAGCATTGGTGACAGTGTAGCCCAAAAAAGCCTCAGCAGTCTCCTTCATCTTAGTCAGTACCATAGAAGAGATTTCCTCAGGATAAAAAGCTTTCTTTTCCCCTTTGTAGGACACCATTACCTTGGGCTTGCCTCCTTCATTGATTACTTGGAAAGGCCAAAGTTTCATATCTGATTGCACGACAGGATCATTAAACTTTCTGCCGATCAGACGTTTGGCATCAAAGACAGTGTTCTGGGGATTCATGGCTACCTGGTTCTTGGCCGCATCGCCGATGAGCCGCTCTGTATCAGTGAAGGCCACATAGCTGGGGGTAGTGCGGTTGCCCTGGTCGTTGGCAATGATCTCCACCTTGCCGTGCTGGAACACCCCCACACAGGAGTAGGTGGTGCCCAGGTCGATGCCGATGGCCGTTCCCTTAGCCGCAGCCATGGTTTTCCTAGGCCTGTGGGTAAAGAATGAGATAGAAATTTTTCAGTAACAAAAATTTTTTTATTTTAATTTTTAATTTTCTTTCCATTTTAATTTATTTTTAACTGTGGTAAAACACAACATAAAATTTACCCTCTTAACCAATTTTTGGCATACAGTTCAGAAGTAAGTCCACTCACATTTTTGGTCAACAAATCTCCAGAATTTTTTATCTTGCAATACAAATTTTATACCCATTAAACAAGTCCCCATTTCCCCTCTCCTCCCAACCCTTGGACCACCACTAGTCTACATTTTTTTTTTTTGCCTACTTTTTGTCTCTCAGAATTTAACTCTAAGTACCTCACATGAGTGAAATTATACACTATTTTCCTTTTTGTGACTGACTTACTTACCATATCTTTTTTTTTACTTACCATATCTTAAAAGTTCATCTATTTTACAGCATATGTCATAATTTTTTGCATCTTTACAGCTGAATAACTTTTTCTGTATGTATATACCACATTTGTTTATTCATTCTTTCTGTGGTACTTAAGTGGTTTCCATTTTATGGCTATTATGAATAATCCTGCCATATAATCCCTGTACAAACATCTCTTCCAAACAAGGCTTTTGGACAAGATAGAAAAACTCCTAGCTAACAGGAATGAAGAGCGAGGGCAGTGGCATATTGATTTTAATTTCTCACAGGGCCTGACTCCACTGTCCAGTGTCTGTGATTTAGTTTATTCTAATATGGTACAAGTCTCCTGCTGAACTCATTATTTGAAGTTCTAGTCTCCTCAAGAGACATCACTCGCCACAGGTGGGTTTAGCAACCCTGCCGGTCGTCTTTTACCCTCTATTAGGGATTGTTTCAGAGAAAGCAATGGCACCCCACTCCAGTGCTCTTGCCTGGAGAATCCCAGGGACGGCGGAGCCTGGCGGGCTGCCGTCTATGGGGTCGCAGAGAGTTGGACACGACTGAAGCGACTTAGCAGCAGCAGCGATTGTTGAGATTTCGGCCAGTCTGAAGAATGCCGCTAAGTACCCAATCAAGCCCTCATGAGTTTTCTCAGGTAAGGTGGTGCTCTCTTAAGACTTTCTCTAATCTTCTCAAAAACAGAACTCCTGTTATCTGGAGACAATAACCTACCAGCTCCTTCACTTTTTTTTTTTTTTGGTAGCTCTAAGCAATTCCAGCCACGTTTGCGGCCCTTAAAGGATGCCCCTTCCCTATATTTAAACAAACTAAAGAAGTTTCCAATACCGCCTCAAACCAGGACCTACTAGTCTTGCCTATTCCCAGCCCATTCCAGTCACAGCACTTGTGACTCACCTAGTGTCCCGCCGCCTTCGATCCAGTTTGATATGGTTCGGATGGGGAGCCCCTATAACTTGGGGCTCCTTCAATAGCCAAACTGCTCAGGCGGTATCCCCCCACCCCCCACCCGCCCAGCCCTACGACTTTGAGCTGGGTCCAGACGTATCATCCTAATTCTCTACTAGCCCGTGAGGTCAGAGGCAGCACCTCCATTGTAACGCGACTACAGCAGGGCGGCGTCAACACCACCGCCCCAAGTCCCGACCCACCAGCCCCTCCCACCTCTTCCCCTCCCATTACCCTTTTCTGAGACAGTGCCAGCCAGCAAGTCCCAGAAGAGTCTGGAGAGTTCTGGGAGGAGTGGCATCCAGGGCGCTGATTGGTTCCAGAAAGCCAGGGGGCAGGACTTGAGGCGAAACCCCTGGAATATTCCCGACCTGGCAGCCCCACTGAGCTCGGTCATTGGCTGAGGAGGGAAAAGGCGGGGCTTGATGAAGAATTATAAACACAGAGCCGCCTGAAGAGAAAACAGCAGCCTGGAGAAAGCTGATAAAACTTGCGGCTTAGTCCGTGAGAACAGCTTCCGCAGACCCGCTATCTCCAAGGACCACCCCCAGCGGCACCAGCGCGTTCAGTTTTCGGTTTCCGAAAAGCCCGAGCTTCACGTCGCGGATCCTCTCGACCGTTTTCAGGTTTGGAGCTCATCTCGGAGCCGAAAAAGCGGACACCGGCATGGCGAAAAACACGGCTATCGGCATCGACCTGGGCACCACCTACTCCTGCGTGGGGGTGTTCCAGCACGGCAAGGTGGAGATCATCGCCAACGACCAGGGCAACCGCACCACCCCCAGCTACGTGGCCTTCACCGATACCGAGCGGCTCATCGGCGATGCAGCCAAGAACCAGGTGGCGCTGAACCCGCAGAACACCGTGTTCGACGCGAAGCGGCTGATCGGCCGCAAGTTCGGCGACCCGGTGGTGCAGTCGGACATGAAGCACTGGCCTTTCCGCGTGATCAACGACGGAGACAAGCCTAAAGTGCAGGTGAGCTACAAGGGGGAGACCAAGGCGTTCTACCCAGAGGAGATCTCGTCGATGGTGCTGACCAAGATGAAAGAGATCGCCGAGGCGTACCTGGGCCACCCGGTGACCAACGCTGTGATCACCGTGCCGGCCTACTTCAACGACTCGCAGCGGCAGGCCACCAAGGACGCGGGGGTGATCGCGGGGCTGAACGTGCTGAGGATCATCAACGAGCCCACGGCCGCCGCCATCGCCTACGGCCTGGACCGGACGGGCAAGGGGGAGCGCAACGTGCTCATCTTTGACCTGGGCGGGGGCACGTTCGACGTGTCCATCCTGACGATCGACGACGGCATCTTCGAGGTGAAGGCCACGGCCGGGGACACGCACCTGGGCGGGGAGGACTTCGACAACAGGCTGGTGAACCACTTCGTGGAGGAGTTCAAGAGGAAGCACAAGAAGGACATCAGCCAGAACAAGCGGGCCGTGAGGCGGCTGCGCACGGCGTGCGAGCGGGCCAAGAGGACCTTGTCGTCCAGCACCCAGGCCAGCCTGGAGATCGACTCCCTGTTCGAGGGCATCGACTTCTACACGTCCATCACCAGGGCGCGGTTCGAGGAGCTGTGCTCCGACCTGTTCCGGAGCACCCTGGAGCCGGTGGAGAAGGCTCTACGCGACGCCAAGCTGGACAAGGCCCAGATCCACGACCTGGTCCTGGTGGGGGGCTCCACCCGCATCCCCAAGGTGCAGAAGCTGCTGCAGGACTTCTTCAACGGGCGCGACCTCAACAAGAGCATCAACCCGGACGAGGCGGTGGCATACGGGGCGGCGGTGCAGGCGGCCATCCTGATGGGGGACAAGTCGGAGAACGTGCAGGACCTGCTGCTGCTGGACGTGGCTCCCCTGTCGCTGGGACTGGAGACGGCCGGAGGCGTGATGACCGCCCTGATCAAGCGCAACTCCACCATCCCCACGAAGCAGACGCAGATCTTCACCACCTACTCGGACAACCAGCCGGGCGTGCTGATCCAGGTGTACGAGGGCGAGAGGGCCATGACTCGGGACAACAACCTGCTGGGGCGCTTCGAGCTGAGCGGCATCCCGCCGGCCCCGCGGGGGGTGCCCCAGATCGAGGTGACCTTCGACATCGACGCCAATGGCATCCTGAACGTCACGGCCACGGACAAGAGCACGGGCAAGGCCAACAAGATCACCATCACCAACGACAAGGGCCGGCTGAGCAAGGAGGAGATCGAGCGCATGGTGCAGGAGGCAGAGAAGTACAAGGCAGAGGACGAGGTCCAGCGCGAGAGGGTGTCTGCCAAGAACGCGCTGGAGTCGTACGCCTTCAACATGAAGAGCGCCGTGGAGGATGAGGGGCTGAAGGGCAAGATCAGCGAGACGGACAAGAAGAAGGTGCTGGACAAGTGCCAGGAGGTGATTTCCTGGCTGGACGCCAACACCTTGGCGGAGAAGGACGAGTTTGAGCACAAGAGGAAGGAGCTGGAGCAGGTGTGTAACCCCATCATCAGCAGACTGTACCAGGGGGCGGGCGGCCCCGGGGCTGGCGGCTTTGGGGCTCAGGCCCCTAAAGGGGGCTCTGGGTCTGGCCCCACCATTGAGGAGGTGGATTAGGAATCCTTCCCTGGATTGCTGTTTGTTATGGTGACTGTTGGGATCCAAGGCTTTGCATTGCCTTATATATCTGCCTTTCATCAGCCATCAGCTATGCAAGCTGTTTGGGATGTTGAACTGTCCCTTTGGTGATGTTAGGAACTCTTTTCCAGAGTCTTAAGTATAGAGCTAATGTATACTGCCATCTTTTGTCAATTTTTCTTTTTGTAGTACTCATGCCAAACTCAAGCTATTTTTTCCCCCCGTTTCTCACTGTTTACTTCCAAGTAAATAAAAGTCACATAATTTGAGTGTTTGCTTCTGTGTTTTTATTTGAAGTTGGAAGGATCTGCAGAGGTTGTCTGTTTTACAGTGTCCAGAAATGAACTGGAATTGGCCTCTTAGATAAGGTCAGGGATCCAGAAAAGAATATAGCATTATGACACATTTCTTTTAGGCAAATAGTATCCTTGGGAAACATAAAACTGCTCATTTGAATGGCTGTGTTTGTGAATCCAGAAAAGGTTAAGGGCTACTGGCATGGCAGCCTCAAGGTTGGGGGGGGGCGGTCCATACTTTACCGGTGACCTCAGAAAGAGCCTGTGAGTGGGAGTATTCCTGGAGAAGCAGGCAAATGAGGCAGTTATATTGGAAGGTCATGGCAGCTGCTGGTTGTAAGTACGGGTGATACCTTAGAGCCTTGTTACTTAATCTGGATTCAGCATAAAAGAGAAGGTGAGTCCTAAATTGGCACTGAGGAAATGTGAATTCTAGTACCGGCTTGCCTAATGATGCATGATTGCGTTAGCCACTGTGATCCTCAAGTCTCAGTTTAAAATGGAGGGCTTTGGCCTGATGCTTCAGTTTAATTTCGTGAAAGAATGCTGAGATAAAAATGCTGCGTTTCCAGTACTGGTTACCTACATTTTAAGTATCCCAGTGAGTACCTTAGAGAGGTGTCACTGTTTAATCCCCCAGCAGGAGGACGGACCCCCAGTATTTCAGTGCTCTTACCTACCAGGTACTGTACCAGGGGCCTTTTAAATGTTTATTAATTTCCATTCCACCATACTGACTGAGTATAGGCAGTGTTTGGCTTCCACAGCTGGACATATGTGGAGACTTAAAAGTCACTGGCTTGACTAAAATTTATTTCAAGGTTAAAAAATGGGTTCAGGGAAGATGTTGAACCTGGATTCCAACTGAGGTTTTATTATTTTTTGCTCTGCTGTCCACAGGGCTTTGTGCATGTCTGGTTCTGGGTCTACCCTAGGTTTCACAATCAGTAATCTTTCTGCTTTGACTCTGTATAATCCTAAACAACTATGTCAGATAATACGGTTAATGCTAGAGGTGTAATACTGGTTAATTTAGACAAGTGATTGAAAAAACCTGCAGCACTGTACCAGGAAGCCTTAACCACAGGCTTCCTTCCCCTGGAGATGCTTCTTGCTATAACTGCTGCTAGCATTCTGGGAAGAGTCCCCTCCACAGCCTGTTTGTGGGAAAAGGCCTGGCACAATCCTCACGACTTGGGGAGTGAGCCCCTTTAAAAGTCAATTGTATCTGGGGATTACAGAGATTCTGGAACCAGGTGGAAGTGGTGATTGCACATACTGGGCTAGGTACCACTAAATTGTACACTTTAAAATGGTTTATGTTATATGAATTCACCAAAAGTAGTAAAAAAGAATTGTGTCAACATTCTGGAAAAGCACTTTGTGAGTGTGTGTATCTCAAGGCCCACCAAATCTTTCACTAAATACTTGCATTAGAAGAAACTCTAATGGGAATAACATGTAGAGGTAGACCTGTCCCTGTAAGTTTGGAAATGGAAATCTAAGAGATGCTTAGACCTGCAGGCCAGCATATAAACACAGGTTTAATCCTCAGGGTAGGTGAACTGTAGCACGGTGGACTGTAGCCACAATGTGAGTCAACCTTCATGGGGATATTTGGTTGCAACAAGACCTCCTCTACCCCCACAGAACTGCAGTACCATCTGTGACTGTCATCTGCAGATAATACAATAATTCTTCAAGCAGTCACTTTTAGGGGGAGGTGGCAAGGGATGGGGAGGGTGGGTGGTGATTGGGAAAGACCTAAACAAACACCTTTGATAAGAGAGATTAGTGAAATCTCCAGAAATTAACTTGGAGAAAATGAGTTCCTATGGACTTCCCTGGTGGCTCAGACGGTTAAGCGTCTGTCTACAATGCAAGAGACCTGGGTTCGATCCCTGGGTCAGGAAGATCCCCTGGAGAAGGAGATGGCAATCCATTCCAGTACTATTGCCTGGAGAATCCCATGGACAGAGGAGCCTGGTCGGCTACAGTTCATGGGGTCGCAAAGAGTCGGACACGACTGAGCGACTTCACTTTCACTATGGCTAAATCAGTTAAGATTATCAGGGTGTTTTATTAGGAAGTCAATATACGGTGTTACTGCACAGTCCCTTGCACAGACTTTTGAAAATAATCACCTTCAACATGAAGCTGAGGGACAAAGAGAATGCAAAGTCATTCCTGGAGAAGGTGTTTGCAGTAGCAGCAGGAACTCGGGGGGAGGAGGTGCATCAAGGAAAAATAATGGTCTATCAAACAGCATTTTTAAAATCTAACACCTTCCCTACTTCCAATCTCACCTACTTCCCTATGCCAGCCCTCAAAAATTAGATGGTTATGGTAATGTGACTAATTTTAAATCCAAGCTATTACGTTAACACATAGTTACTCCTGGTGTTTAACTGGATTCTGTCATTAAAAATGAAAAGGATACCAAAGCAATAACATAATTGTGAGAGACGTGCACAGAAGCATGGGCTTTCAGTTAAATGGTTTTCAGGTGAAAAGTCAACACTGGCGATTTCTGAGGGCGAGCCTCAAGGTAGGAATAAGAAAGGGCAACTGTCGTCATTCTTTATTCCAACTGATCACCTTAAATCCATCCCCGAGGGTCACCCGCAAAGTTTCCAGTGCAGTTCAGTGGGATATAGCAACCCCATCAGTCCTCTCCTAACTCTAGCTCACGTAGAGACGTTAAGGGGTCAGGTATCGCAGCGAATTCGGGATGCCGAGCCAACCTGCCCCACCCCACGGGCGCCAGTACCGCCCAGCAGGGAGTCGGAGGAAAGGGCACGGCGGGGTAGGAGGGAGGGCACACAAGAAATACAGGGTAAGGGGGCGGAGGAGTCCGGAAGATCAGAATCACCCCCAGAGGATCTTCCACCTTTTTACCCCTCCAGACGTCCCCATGAGAACCAGGGACTAGATTCGGGAGATGGGGCGGCGGCAGACAAGACAGCCAGCTCCCAGCTGTAGCCAATCCCTGCCCAGGGCTGCGGCGAACCCGCCTCGGGCGGTGGGGACCTTCTCGCTTCTGGCCACCCTAATCCATCCAACTTGTGTCAGTTACAAACCTGTCCAGTGTTTTCACCCAGCAAATTAGCGAGTTTGAGGGAAACTCTAAAGGTTTCTCCTTTACTGACTCCTTTAATCCCATTTTGAAAAAGACAACCGAAAAACGCCGGCCCCGGCCAGGCAACTCCGCGGCCAGCCCCGCCGTCAGGCCCCGCCCCGCTCTATCGGGGTCTTACTCGCTCTGGCTCCTTGCCCCCGTTTCGGGCTGCGTCAGGAACTTTCTGGAGCTCTCTGGGCTCAGAGGCGGGGACTGGCTCGTAGGAACACTCTTCAACAAACAAACTGCCCCACCCGTCTCCCTCCCCCGCCCGTCGCCCCCTGCCCCGCCGCCACCCTAGGACATCAAGCTTAGTCATGGCTCTACATTTAGTTTCCAGAATTCTTGCCAGCCTAGCCATAGTAACGGGACTCCCCCTCCCTCTGTTAACAACCGACCAGTCTGTGTTAACGGGAAGGGGAGACGGTCCTGGGAGAAGCTGGAAGGGCTGGGAAGGTGGAAGTGTGGGTGTTGCAGGGGAAGCGGCGGAGCTGGGGTGGGTAGATACGCGTGAGTCAGAAGCAACAGCTTGGAGCTGAGTCTCCGCAAGTCACACACCCCGATGGCGCACGTAGAGCCCTGACATTCACTCTTTACTGTCTTCCATGGTCGTTTCTATTCTTTTATAGAGCGTGGAACACGATAGGGTTTATGTGCCAGCATTGAGAGGAGTCCAAAGTAAGAATTATGCCGACATGTTGGTTCAATCACTGATTCCGTTAATTACCTGTCTAGCCAAGACACGAAACCTCTGAACCTTTGTGCTCATCTTTGTAAACAGAAAGGTTTGGCTGAAGGACACTGCCTAAAAATCTTAAGATAGTTTTTATGGTAAACCGAAAGTATTACTATCATAGTCCTGGTAGTAATCCCCAACCTTGTAAGCTCCTCAGTAAGAAATTATTGAGAGATGAGACTCGAGAGAGTGTTACTCCAATAAAAGAATGAAGGGCACAAACTTTTGAGTACTAACTACTCTGTCACAGGCACTGAACTAGTCTTTTAAATATTGTCTTTGTAATCCTTGATGGTATCATACTATGAAATATATATTAATTCTAATTTATACAGACTTGTGTAATTTAGTTCATTTACAAGTACTTCATTGTTAAGAAAGAAAAACAGCTTCAACAAGGAGATAGAGTCCAGATACAAACCCAGGTCTTCCCTTTCCCAGTTTTTTTCCCCATGCTGCTGGAAATTAGCAGAGTTCCCAGGGCTTCCCTGGTGGATCAGATGGTAAAGAATCTGCCCACAGTGCAAGAGACCTGGGTTCTATCCCTGAGTAGAAACGATCCCCAGGAGAAGGGAATGGTGACCCACTCCAGCGTTCTTGTGTGGAAAATCCCATGGACAGAGGAGCCTGGCCGGGTACAGTCCCCAGGGTCACAAAGGAGTCGGACATGACTGGGTGACTAACACTGTCACGCCTTTGCCCTTTGAAGGTTACAGATGCCTGGCTCGGGCTCGTCTGGTGGCTCATTCGTAAAGAATCCGCCTGCCAATGCAGGAGACACAGGTTCTATTCCTGGTCCAGGAAGATTCCCACATGTCCTCGTGCCAAGGAGCAGTTAAGCCTACGTGCCACAACTATTGAGCACGTACAGCCCATTCTCTGAAACAAGAGCAGCCACCACAATGAGAAGCCTGCTCACCCCCAACTCAACTAGAGAGTAGCCTCTGCTCACCACAACTAGAGAAAAGCCTCTGTAGCAGCAGAGCTCTAGCACAGCCAAAAATAAAATGAAAAAATGCCTGGCTCTAGGTGTCACACTGTTCTCTTTTGCTTCTGTCTGAAAAACCTAGTATTATACTGTCTTTTAAAAACAAATAGACTTGAGAAAAGCAATACCAGATGAAAAACTGTAGGGAAAAGGAGAGAGAACAAAAAAAACGATCCTGCAACTTCAGGGTGAGGACGGCTCCCTCCGCCCCACCCACTTCCTGCCCTTGGCAGTTAGCATTCTAGGCAATCTCTCTCCCATCCTCAACCCTTAAATTTTACCCTGTCACCCAGTCAGGCTTGGGCAACCTTAACCTTGATTCTTCCAAACACTAAATCCAATTAAAAAAAACTAATTTCAAAATGCATCAAATAAAGTTGTGAAAAATCTCTTGGGAGTCTTAAAATCTCCTTGCTGCTGCTGCTGCTACTGTCACTTCAGTCGTGTCCGACTCTGTGCGACCCCATAGATGGAAGCCCACCAGGCTCCCCCGTCCCCGGGATTCTCCAGGCAAGAACACTGGAGTGGGTTGACATTTCCTTCTCCAATGCATGAAAGTGAAAAGTGAAAGTGAAGATGCTCAGTCCTGTCCAACTCTTAGCGACCCCATGGACTGCAGCCTACCAGGCTCCTCCGTCCATGGGATTTTCCAGGCAAGAGTAATGGAGTGGGGTGCCATTGCTTTCTAGAGTTACACTATTACAATCATTGATCATATATCGAACTATACATTTGATCAACTGCTTCAAGTCTAGTCATCATTTCCGTTGAAGGCTCAGTCATATACTTGGTAATACAAGAAATAATAATCTTGTGAAACAAGCAAAATACAAATGGTATAGTTAATAACATTAGTGGAATTAAAAGTAAATATTTTAGCCATGAGCCTCCACACCAGTTTTTTTTTTTAAAGATTGTCAAGACTAGGGAATGGGTCGCTTAGAGCAGAAATCTGATTTTTCATGTAGTTCAATTGTGTTACATTAAAGGATTTATCAGGTACAAAAATACAGCATTCAGTTTGAATTATGGCACACATATCTCCCTGAGATACTGTAAGGTGTCAAGGGTCTTGCAGTTGTGTAGCACTGCCTTTCTCATCATAGAGATCTCAGAATTCAATAGGCTAACAGCCCGGTTACTATCATTTAAAGCTTATGAAAGTTGTCAAGGCTTAGATATGGTCAATTACATCCTCCAACCCCATTGAAGGCACGCGCGCACACACACACACACACACACACACACAGGCTGCTAAATGGTCATACACCAAATCTCCTTAGACACCAATTAAACCTGTACCTGAGTTCCTGCCTTGGGAAGCGTCCAGTGTGAAAGGAAGACAAAATTCAAGAGACTCTCCTGGTAAGAAATGGAAAAGAAATACGGATATTTAGGTTTCCAGGTCATCCACAGAGAGAGACAATGCAAAGCGTAGGTCAATACAGTGTGTAGCTGACTGCTTGATTCATGAAAAACAGCATTTTCGAGTGGCTCCCCCACGCCTCCACCCTAGCAAAGGCAAGATTTGAGGCCCTATCACCTGTCTCCCTATCCAACAGTGGAGACAATGATGCCCTTTGCTTCAAGCCAATAGAGGAAGAGAACTGCAAATTTTGGAGAGCGAATCCAGAATTCCTGCTGGTAGCAGCTGATGGGGGAGAAGGCAATGGCAACCCACTCCAGTGTTCTTGCCTGGAGAATCCCAGGGACGGGGGAGCCTGATGGGCTGCCGTCTCTGGGGTCACAGAGTCTGACATGACTGAAGCGACTTAGCAGCAAGCAGCAGCAGCTGATGCTGAGGAAGAGAGGGGAGAGGGGATGAGGTTAAGGACTTCTCTGGAGGTGAATACTTCTCTGGAAGTGCATAAAGAGATGGAAAATTCCTGAAGTTTAACCAGTTTGACTAGATTAAGGAGGTGATTCATTGGAGAGCCACACCTGAAGGTAAAAAAAGTCGTCACCTACCTGCACAGTGAAAGATACAGATTTGTTAAAGCAATATGTTTATATCTGATTAACCTGAACAAATTATATAATAAACTGAATACCCTCTGATTTCAGAAAGAGGTGTTTTGATGGATGGCTGTGTGTGCACGTGCTCGCGCATGTTTGTGTGTGTGTGTGTGTGTAAACGTCAGTTAAGCAAAAGTGTTCAAAGCGAGATTTCTTCCCTTTATCAGAAGTTGCCTCCTCAGGTACTTCTCTGGTGGTCCAGAAGGGCTAAGACTGTGGAGGAGAATGCAGGCGGCCTGGGTTCGATCTCTGGTCAAGAAAATAGATCCCACATGCTACAACTAAGATCGACCATTCTGCAACTAAGGCTTAGCTATTAATTTTAAAACAACAACAAAACCCCACAACTGCCTCCTCCCACTTGTGCTGTCATGTTTTCTATGCTCAAGACATGTGGATACAGTAATGAGTCTATTTCGTGGGTTGTGAATCCCCTCTACTATGGCTTTAATGTCCCTCACATTTAGGTGCCTACAGTTTAGGTGCCTAATGAGGAATATTGCATTGCCCATAAAGGAAGAAGAAAAAGCCAAAATAAATTACCAAGTGTGACTGTATTTAAAACAGGAAGGAGGGTAACAACAGAAAGCTGAAATCTAGGATAAAAAGTTAAATGGAGGAATTAAGTACACAGCAAACAACCTGAACTTTTAGAGGAGATAAAACTTAGGTCCCGCCAACCTCTCTCACCTTCCAGCATCATTACAGTTTGCTTAAAACGGGACACCCGCCAACCAACTATATAGCATGCTCCTCAAACAGGACTGAACGTTCCCCCACCCCCACCCTCGCAGGCTCACCACCACTCCACATTTACTTAAAAGTGGTGGACAGCCTAGGAGCCGCCAATGACAAGGCAAAAGACCGAATTCGGGACTCAGGTTAATCCAGGGACCACTGATCATCTGAGGCTAAACCAGGAATTTAAAACGTACAGAGGAGGGGAGGGGGGCGTCCGCACCCGGGGCTGGGAAAGATGAGGAATCCGGAGAAGCGCAAAAGACAGCTAAATATCTATGGAAAATATTTTCCTTCTCAAGCCCAGTCCAGCCCGAGGCGAAAGGGAGCGGCTCTGGGCGGGGACAGGGGAGCTGTGGCTCCAGCCCTGCCCTTCCCACGCTCCCCGACCGAGCAGGTCCCTTCTAAGGCGTTGGGAACCTTCTACGATCTAAAAACCATATACCTAATCGCTTTTCTTCTGAAAAATAAAATTTCCCCACCCATCTGAATAGGGCTGAAGAGGAGCCAAAACTAAACAGCCTCAATTCTCTCCTTTTCCTTCCCATTTTAGAAATAAAATGGAAAAAGCGCCGCGGATGACCAAGGCATTTCTCGGACAGCCCAGCCGCTCGGCGAACCAGCCCAAACGTGGCTGCTTCCATCAGCGTTAGCCTCCGATCACTCTCCTTGATCGACAGATAGCCAACCCTCTTCGAGAAACTCGGGAACTTTATGTATTTTGGCTGTCCCGGCAGTCGTGTAGCCTTTAATTCTACTTTAAACCACCAAACTAATTTGAGCCCCAAGAGCCTCTCACCGCCCTACAATTAATTACAAGCCCAGGGCAGATCTTTCCAGTCAACTCCAAACTACTTGGCTGGCTGGTCACCAGGAAACCGGAGACTGAGTGGGTGGACCTTCCCAGCCCCTCTCCCCCTCGCCTTAGGACTCCAGTTTCCTCCAGCGAATCCTAGAAGAGTCTGGAGAGTTCTGGGAGGAGTGGCATCCAGGGCGCTGATTGGTCCCAGAAAGCCAGGGGGCAGGACTTGAGGCGAAACCCCTGGAATATTCCCGACCTGGCAGCCCCACTGAGCTCGGTCATTGGCTGAGGAGGGAAAAGGCGGGGCTTGATGAAGAATTATAAACACAGAGCCGCCTGAAGAGAAAACAGCAGCCTGGAGAAAGCTGATAAAACTTGCGGCTTAGTCCGTGAGAACAGCTTCCGCAGACCCGCTGTCTCCAAGGACCACCCCGAGCGGCACCAGCGCGTTCAGTTTTCGGTTTCTGAAAAGCCCGAGCTTCTCGTCGCGGATCCTCTCGACCGTTTTCAGGTTTGAAACTCATCTCGGAGCCGAAAAAGCGGGCACCGGCATGGCGAAAAACACGGCTATCGGCATCGACCTGGGCACCACCTACTCCTGCGTGGGGGTGTTCCAGCACGGCAAGGTGGAGATCATCGCCAACGACCAGGGCAACCGCACCACCCCCAGCTACGTGGCCTTCACCGATACCGAGCGGCTCATCGGCGATGCAGCCAAGAACCAGGTGGCGCTGAACCCGCAGAACACCGTGTTCGACGCGAAGCGGCTGATCGGCCGCAAGTTCGGCGACCCGGTGGTGCAGTCGGACATGAAGCACTGGCCTTTCCGCGTGATCAACGACGGAGACAAGCCTAAAGTGCAGGTGAGCTACAAGGGGGAGACCAAGGCGTTCTACCCAGAGGAGATCTCGTCGATGGTGCTGACCAAGATGAAAGAGATCGCCGAGGCGTACCTGGGCCACCCGGTGACCAACGCGGTGATCACCGTGCCGGCCTACTTCAACGACTCGCAGCGGCAGGCCACCAAGGACGCGGGGGTGATCGCGGGGCTGAACGTGCTGAGGATCATCAACGAGCCCACGGCCGCCGCCATCGCCTACGGCCTGGACCGGACGGGCAAGGGGGAGCGCAACGTGCTCATCTTTGACCTGGGCGGGGGCACGTTCGACGTGTCCATCCTGACGATCGACGACGGCATCTTCGAGGTGAAGGCCACGGCCGGGGACACGCACCTGGGCGGGGAGGACTTCGACAACAGGCTGGTGAACCACTTCGTGGAGGAGTTCAAGAGGAAGCACAAGAAGGACATCAGCCAGAACAAGCGGGCCGTGAGGCGGCTGCGCACGGCGTGCGAGCGGGCCAAGAGGACCTTGTCGTCCAGCACCCAGGCCAGCCTGGAGATCGACTCCCTGTTCGAGGGCATCGACTTCTACACGTCCATCACCAGGGCGCGGTTCGAGGAGCTGTGCTCCGACCTGTTCCGGAGCACCCTGGAGCCGGTGGAGAAGGCTCTACGCGACGCCAAGCTGGACAAGGCCCAGATCCACGACCTGGTCCTGGTGGGGGGCTCCACCCGCATCCCCAAGGTGCAGAAGCTGCTGCAGGACTTCTTCAACGGGCGCGACCTCAACAAGAGCATCAACCCGGACGAGGCGGTGGCATACGGGGCGGCGGTGCAGGCGGCCATCCTGATGGGGGACAAGTCGGAGAACGTGCAGGACCTGCTGCTGCTGGACGTGGCTCCCCTGTCGCTGGGACTGGAGACGGCCGGAGGCGTGATGACCGCCCTGATCAAGCGCAACTCCACCATCCCCACGAAGCAGACGCAGATCTTCACCACCTACTCGGACAACCAGCCGGGCGTGCTGATCCAGGTGTACGAGGGCGAGAGGGCCATGACTCGGGACAACAACCTGCTGGGGCGCTTCGAGCTGAGCGGCATCCCGCCGGCCCCGCGGGGGGTGCCCCAGATCGAGGTGACCTTCGACATCGACGCCAATGGCATCCTGAACGTCACGGCCACGGACAAGAGCACGGGCAAGGCCAACAAGATCACCATCACCAACGACAAGGGCCGGCTGAGCAAGGAGGAGATCGAGCGCATGGTGCAGGAGGCAGAGAAGTACAAGGCAGAGGACGAGGTCCAGCGCGAGAGGGTGTCTGCCAAGAACGCGCTGGAGTCGTACGCCTTCAACATGAAGAGCGCCGTGGAGGATGAGGGGCTGAAGGGCAAGATCAGCGAGGCGGACAAGAAGAAGGTGCTGGACAAGTGCCAGGAGGTGATTTCCTGGCTGGACGCCAACACCTTGGCGGAGAAGGACGAGTTTGAGCACAAGAGGAAGGAGCTGGAGCAGGTGTGTAACCCCATCATCAGCAGACTGTACCAGGGGGCGGGCGGCCCCGGGGCTGGCGGCTTTGGGGCTCAGGCCCCTAAAGGGGGCTCTGGGTCTGGCCCCACCATTGAGGAAGTGGATTAGGGGCCTTACTTTTTGTCTGTAGTAGACCCATGGACTTTGGTCTTGCCCTATATTTTAGTCCTGTGCTGTGTCAGTTTGTTTTATGATTAGGTTGTAACCTTTTAACTAGCTTCTTTTTGTTATTTCTGTACGTTATAATGAGTGTGTTCACGAGAATGTTTGCATTTCATGTAAGTTGATACTTTAAGGATGGCTTTCCTTGGTTGTCTTTGTTTCAAGTGAGTCAACACTGCCACCCTGTGTCCTGTTTTTTGCTTTGTAAACACACCAAAAGTCATAGAATTAAAAATTTGTATACTTAAGGAATAAAAAAAAAGATAAATACAGATTGTTGGTTTTTATTTGGGGAGGGATTAGTGCTTATCTGAATGTCTGAATTCCATAGACCATGAAAGGGCAGTACTTCCGGAGTCATATATGTTAGGAGCCATGGTTATAGCTATAGTTTTTGGTGAGTTTATTGGAGGTGGTAAATTATGTCCATAACAGAAAACAAATTCCAGGTGCCCCTTTTGATTTTGGTGGGGTTTGTTTTAGGGAAAAGTAGGGATGGGATTTGCAGAGGGTTTGGGGGCGGAGAAATTAGTGTGGGTTTAAAGGCAGTGTTGAGAGAGGTTTATGGTTCCTTCCTCTCTTGTACTTATTCTGTGCAGAGCTGTTCATATTTAACCTGTGAGTCTTCCAGTCTTGTTTAAGGTATAAATAAATTTAGGGGTGGACAAAAGAGTAAAAATGAGGTGCAGTTTAATACTCCCTTTTATAAATCCCACCGGGGTGATGTAGTGTGTATAAATCCCTCCTGGGTGATGAAGTGTATATAAATCCCACCTGGGTGATCTAGTGTAAGTTACTTAGCCTCTTAGTTTTGGTTGTCTCCTTTTAAAATAAAGCATTTGTCTGAATTGCCTCACTTCCAACGTTCTAGATCATCACAAGCTGAAATGTGCTGTAGGCAAGCATTGGCTTCAGCTGTGGTCTTTCAAGCTGGAGTTTTCCAAGTGAGGGTTTTAGGTAAGTGAGAAACCGAGTTTGGGGGCAAGGCAAAAAAGAGGGGTGGGCCAGGCACTGTACCTGGATCTTTGAATCACCCCAGTTAGCCTCAGTAATTCTCATCACACCATTCTCTACCCTAGGTATTCTGAAGCTTTTTTCAGAGGTTAGCATGTTGAGGTGGTCACTTAAGATATACAGGGCAAAACTAGGGGGAAACAAGTGATTTTGGGTCCAGGGTGTTTTCCCACTCTGCCTGAACACTGGGGTTGGTGGTGTATGGTTCCTGTTTGGCTTCAAGTGGTGATTTTACTCCAGTTTTAGGTAAGAGTCTGCCTTCAATGCAGGAGATCTGGGTTTGATCCCTGGGTCTTGAAGATCCCCTGGAGAAAGGAATGACAACCCATTTTAGTATTCTTGCCTGGAGAATTCACTGGACTGAGAAGCCTGGCGGGCTACAGTCCATGGAGTCACAAAATCAGACAGGACTGAGTGACTAACACTTTTTCACTGACAGTAGCCTTTTTGTACTTTTCACGGACAATCTGTAAACAATAGCAACTTAATAGCACATTTAATTATGAAAAAAAGGGAATAAAAGCTGTGCAGAGTAGAGCTGGGGAAATGGGTGTTCCTCCCACACAAGCCCTTCCCTAGGGGCGGCTTCTTACTGGAGCAGTTAAAAGTTCTTTAACACTTTGTTGTGTTAGTCACATCCAGACTCTCCTGCAGCCGTGTGGACTGTAGCTCAACGGGCTCCTCTGTCCATTAGATTTTCCAGGCAAGAATACTGGAGTGGGTTGCCATTTCCTTCTCCAGGGGATCTTTTCCAACCTGGATATCCAACCTGCATCT
Source organism: Ovis canadensis (assembly GCF_042477335.2). Classification (NCBI taxonomy): domain Eukaryota; kingdom Metazoa; phylum Chordata; class Mammalia; order Artiodactyla; family Bovidae; genus Ovis; species Ovis canadensis. Next base: position 41,712,456 of record NC_091264.1, on the reverse strand, counting down.
CCTGCATTGGTGGGTGGGTTCTTTACCACTGAGCCATCTGCAAAGCAACACTTTCTTTAGCCTGATTAGAATCCCAGCCTCTCTTCTTTCAAAAACTGAGCCTGCGAACACCAACTCCAGAATCACGCAACTTAAAGTTTCATGTGTATTTTTCAATAAATCATTCTCCTCTGGGAAACCAAAACATTTTAGGAATGACAAAGTATGGGAAGCCTTGTTAAGGAAAAGATTATAAAGGTAAAAGTATAGTTCTGCTTCCTTGGCCAATTCTCAGAGGCTGGTCTTAATAACGAGAAATGTGAACTATAATATGCTGTATGCTCTGACCATAACTTCATAATATGTGCAGTTTAACTGCTGCAGCAGCAGAAATTGGGGGCTTGCTTAAGTTTTTAAAAACTTAACCTGCCAGATAATAGAATAAATCTTTAAACCCCCATCTTATTTATTTTTGGCTGCTCAGAGGGGCATGCAGGATCTTAGTTCCCTGACCAGGGATTAAACCCTCACCCCATGCAGTGGAAACATGGAGTCTTAACCACTGGACTGCCAGGGAAGTCCCTCAAATCTTTTAACTTCAAATCTTTGGAGTTAGGGTTTGCCAGTGTAGTGATATATTGAGATTATTTGGGAAGCTAAAGAAATACTGATACGCACCCCCCACCTTGGCTGCCCCCACAAGAGTCAGAGACTTGGGAAGTAGGCCAAGGCACTGTATAGAATTAAAGCCACCACAATGTGTCAGCCAAAGTTGAGAAAAACCACTGTACCAGAGGCTATTCCTGATTATTTTTTAGAGGTATGGGGACCAGAGAGGGAGGAGAGGAAGATGTCAGTGCTTCCAGGAGCAGCAGCTTGTGGCAAGGGATTTTCTGCTGTGAATCAAAGCTGGAAAGGCCTTAGTGTTGATTCACTGGCAGCAGTAGTAATGCTAAACTTTAGGGAAATTGCCACCAACAGCTTAATGGGCCAAAAAAGAATTCCTGAAGCTGGGTCAATTAATTTCATGAGTCATCACTAGGGAAATGGTTCATTAGAAAGCAACATCAGGGCATCATTTCCTGGCCCTCCAGCAGTTAGGACTCAGTGCTTTCACTGCCAGGGCCTGGGTTTGATACCCGGTGGAAGTAAAATCCCAGAAGCGTGAGGCTTGGCCAAAGTAATTAACACAGAACTTACACAAAAAAAGACATGAGCCTTGCCCATGGAGAATTGTGGATGATTGCGGTGGAACCTTCATTATGGCTGTTACTTGCGATAAAGTCTTCCAGGCCATGAAGGACTTCCGCAGTGACCCTGTTGGAATTCGGCACCAATTGAGAGGCAGTGTCAATGCTGTTAAAGAGCAAAACCCCTCAGACTGGAGGTAGCTTCTCGGTGTGTGGGTGGGAGTGGGGCGGCTGCTTTCCACCATCCACGGGTCTGGTGTGGCTGCAGAGCAAGGAAGATTTCTGGAACTCTATTACCAGTGAAGCTCTGACAGGTCTGTGCCAGCTGCCCACAGTGGCCCATTGGCGATGGTGGGCTTAGCAATGATTGGGGGGCGGGGGGTGGGCATCCTGTTGGCCCTCATCCAGTGTGTTGGCATCCTCCACACTACACTATCCAGCAGTTCCGAAGTACACTCCCCTTATTGGAGAAGCCCAACCAGCTGCCCCCAAAGGAAGGTATCGAGGCCCCAGGCTACCCCAGCTATCAGCAATGTCACTAAGGAAGTGCCTCCATGGGCGGTCCTCCTCGGTTCCCTCTGGAATGATCCACCTGGAAGCAAGAGCTGGCTCCCAGTTGGCCCATGGGACCCGCCAGAGAGGGCCCTTAACTGGTTCCCATATCCCAGGTTGGGGGTGGGGGACCCCAGCTGCCCCGACAGATTGGTCCCTTCTCTCTCAGCACAACCCAGCCCTAGCTCGTGTGTAACACACTCACCCCAGTCCCTTTGCATGGCGCTCTGATGAGTATTTAAAGCTCGTTTTGAAATGCCTGTGTGTGTACTCCTTGAGCCACCCATAGGTGGAGCCACTTCCTAGGACAAGGAGCAGAGCCCTCTCTGGGGACATAGGAGCTGAAGGATTTGGAGTCGCACAGAGAGGTCTCTAATAATGGTTTGTGGGATGAAAAAAAAAAGACATGAAGAAAGGGAAGTGGGGAGTAACTGTTCACAAGTACAGAGTTTCAGTTGTGCAAGAGGGAAAAATTGTGGACGAAGCCACCCCCTACCCTACAACGGGCACCCCTTGTAGAATAAGGTTGGGGAAACACAGGATACCAGTCCCAGATAGCTGAGGAATTACTTTTACAAGCCCAGACTTTTGCATCTTTCCATACACAGAAAAATAGTAAATTCATTGACTTGAGATGTCTGATTTTCTTTCAGTTCAATTCAGTTGCTCAGTCGTGTTCGACTCTTTGTGACCCCATGAATCGCAGCACACCAGGCGTCCCTGTCCATCACCATCTCCTGGAGTTCACTCAGACTCATGTCCATCGAGGCAGTGATGCCATTCAGCCATCTCATCCTCTGTCATCCCCTTCTCCTCCTGCCCCCAATCCCTCCCAGCATCAGTCTTTTCCATTGAGTCAACTCTTCGCATGATTTTCTTTAATTAATGGTTAATTTTTTAAAGTTCTGACTACACGGTCTTTGTTGCAAAAACCCTATATAGCCTGGCTTCTCCATTTCCTCTTCGGAGCTGAGAGGCTGCAACCTGGGCTAAAGTCTTCAGTTGTGTGTGTGTGTGTGTTTTAACATTTAATTGGAAGATAATTGCTTTACAATGTTGTGTTGGTTTCTGCCGTACAACGTGAGCCGTAAGTATACATATATCCCCTTCTTCTTGAACCTCTCTCCCACCCCCATACTCTCATCCCACCCTTCCAGGTCCTCACGGAGCACCAGGTTGAGCTCCCTGGGTTACAGGGCAACTTCCCACTAGCTGTCTATTTCACACATGACAGCGTACATATTTCAAGGTCTTCAGTTTTGCCTGCTGAATAAAACAGAATTCTCAACTTTCAGGTTGTGCTGCCCCACCCACCCAGCCAGCACCCCCCTCCCCCGCAGTAGACAAAATTATACCTTAATAAAGCTGTTTATTAAAAAAGGACAAGAAATAATGTGCCTGACAGGTCTGTCGGCTGGAAGAGGGGAGTTGCGGATTCAGATTTCGCTGGCTAGACACAGCGGGATGACAGTCCCTTGGAGTGACCCCAATGCCTTGCTGGGACACGTGAGAACTAAAGACAAGCCTCCGGGTTACACAAGCTGAGCCTAGACCTCCTGGGAGGCCATCCAGGAAGTGTGCGCCCACCGAACAGCGCTGGGGACTTTCTGCGGCCTGGCCAGTCAGGTCACCTGTTTTTGTATTTAAAAATTCACGAAACGTCTCCGAATATTTGCCCAGAAGAATGTGAAACATTCGCTAGTGGCCTCTCTTTCACATTACTTTAGTCTTGTGTGGACGAGTGATGAGGAACATTCTGCTGGTCGAGACAGGCATCTCAGAAGACAGCCATGCCCATCAGGCCCCGAAGCCGCGCGCCGTGAATAAATAGCCCTGGCCCCGCCCATGCAGTTCTTTTTGTGCGGCGAACACGCGCAGGGTGAGGATGGTCCTCCGGCGGTTCGCCAGTCGTCTGCTGTGGAACCTTACCCAAACCAGGGGGAGGCTGCAGCCTGCGCCATCTTTGCACAGCTACCGGCTTGCAGGTACCTCGGGAACCCGTTGAGTGGGAGAACCGCAGTCTCGGGCTGAGCGGGATGAATTATTAATACAGACTAGAGTTTCTGATGTGTCTGTGACGCCACTGCTTGGAACTGACCCAGCCCAGGGCATGGGGGACTCGTGTGGAGTCGCCCTGGTCTCTGCTGACTAATTGCTTTCTTTCCAGGCTCCTGATTCTCGAAGGAGGGTCCGAGGCACCACGAGGGTGAGTGGATTGTGCGAGCTGGAGTGGCTGGCGGTTTCACTGGGGGAGGATGGGGTTGATGATGACTCCAGGTGATTCTGAGTGTCTCGCTGACGCCATCACCGCAGCGCGCTGACCACCTCTACCCCCGTCCCCCCAACCCGGGCTGGGATCTTTGGTATTTGGGCGCGGGGAGAAGTTCAAGAACTGTTGTTGATCTCGTATTCGTGTGTCTCATTTCTCCATTAGGAGTTAAAACGTCCACCGTTGTGTTATTCTTAAAAGAAGGGTAAGTGTTAGCTATGCTGTTATCTGTTTCTTCACAGATGATCTTTTTTTTTTAACTCTTCGAACTTTTTTTCTCAGCCTTGCTAAACCTGCTTTCTCCACCCCTTTTCCTAGTATAAGTTACCCTACATACGGTGCTTTCTTGATGGAGGTATTTTCTGCAGTTCTAAATTTGTTATCTCCTTTTCTCTCCTGAACTTTCCATCGCTAAACTTTTAATTTGATATGTTGGAGAAGGAAATGGCAACCCACTCCAGTATTGCCTGGAGAATCCCATGGAGGAAGGAGCCTGGTAGGCTACAGTCCACGGGGTTGCACGGACACCACTGAGCTACTTCACTTTCACTTTATGTTGGGGCTATCATCTCTGAATATTCTAGATTCTAATGCTGTCCTTGATCCAGATATCCCTAAATTAGGAATGATGATTTCTCAGACTAGAGTCTCTGATACTGGTCTTGATGTCAAAATTGATTTCTGACTCATTTAGGGAACTGGATACTTGGCTATTTGAGAAGGGCTGGTGGGAAGGCTGTAACTCTGCTTGTTTTTCTCATTGGTTGTCCTGCTTTCATCCTTTTTTCTAGCTTGAAAGCTTTGGAAGCCCAGCCAGGGCATTACCCCTTCACAGAGATTCCAGGCTAGCCTGGTGACTGAAGGCCTAAGGTTTAGAATTCTCTTGGAGAAGCACTTTTGGGGTGGCTGGGATGTCCAGGTGATGGTTCCTGCCACTTCAGCAACAGGCTGTGACAAGAAGTGGAGAGCAACAAACATGCCTTCTACCTGGGTACTGTGGTAAGTCTCTTTCTTGTTTTTCTCCCAGCTCCAGAGTGGTGGTGATGAACTGGTTGGACTAGAGTCTCTGAGCGCTTCTCTGAGGATCTTTGAAACCACCTGATCCACTCATGCTTCTTTCTTTCTTGTGTGGCAATTTTCTTTAAAAAGTAAAATTGGTATATAGTTACATTAGTTTCACATACATGCTGTAATAATTGGATATCTATATATACTAGAAAGTGATTACTGCCGCAAGTCCTTTTTGGCTAATCACAGTTCTCTCTGTTAGTTACCAGTCTGTCCCTGTATCTATAACAGATTGATGCTCTAATGCCAGCTACTTGCATGTTTTTAATATGTATTTCTTCTTTGAAGTTTTAGGATTTTGCTGATGCAGAGGATGTCCTACCTGGTGTTGGTCAGATCCTTGGAACTTCACGTGTTTCCTGCATGAACCTGTGTGAGCAGCTGTCAAACTCTGGTGGAGAGGGGGTGGGCTGCTTAGAAATTTGGGGACCAAAGTCAATTAGGTGACCTTTATTAGAAAGATTGCAATAAAATGTTTTAAAGCAAATAAAAATAGGTGGGTCTGAGTAAAAATGAGGGTACAGAAAGGTTTAGGGATGTGAAAGTGAATGAGCATCAGTTGACATCTAGCTATACCTGTTTCCAGCTACATTACAAAAAACTAAAATTAGGTTTGTCGTATATTGACACCAATGTTGAGGATTTCTAGATGGAGTACCATAATATTTTTAATCTTTGAGGTTTTAATTATACTGTTAACACAATCATCCAGTTTTCTTTTTGATGAATTGGTGAAAACATAGTTTGTCTGGATATATTTCTAGAAGAATAATAATCCTGGTGGTTGTCAGGAGCTGGGAATGAGGAAGTGAAGAAGTATTTAATGGGTATTTCACTTTTACAAGGTGAAAGGGTTCATGGGGGTGGATGGTGGTGATAATTGCTCAATGTTATGAACAGTTATTACCACTCACTGAACTGTATGCCTAAAAGTGGTAAAGATTTGGGGAGGGATAAATTGGAAGGTTGAAATTGATACATACACACCGCTAAGTATAAAATAGATAACTAATAAAGACTTGTATAGCACAGGAAACTCAGTCCTCGGTAATAGTCTATAAATAGAGAAGAGGATCACAAAGTGTATGTATAACTGATTCAGTTTACTGTACACTTGAAACTAACACATTGTAAATCAACTATACCCCAATAAAATTTTTTTTTAATGGTAAACATGCTAATTTTATGTGTATTTCACCACAATTTTAAAAATTGGAGAAAAAGTACCCTTTGCTCCTTTTTGTCAGTGTCATAAAGATGATTCCTCACTAGCATGTACAGAGTATGCTGCGCTAAAGCTGTGTTGTACATTTGTTTGGTAGGGGGTATTTGAGTTTCTTTCAAGCTATAAACCAGTCTGATTCCCTGTTTGTACCCCTTTGAAGTTTTGCAAAATACTTCTCCAAAAGTAGAATTTCAGAGTCAAAGGATGTGGGCTTTTAAAAGTAATAGTGTATGTTCCATAAAGTTGTCTCACTTTATTTTTGAATGTTATTAGTTTACTTAGTTGGCTGTGCCAGGTCTTAGTTGAAGCATCCAGGGTCTTTAGTTGTGGCATGTGGGATCTAGTTCCCTGACCACAGGGATTGAACCTGTGTCCCCAGCATTAAGAGTGTGGAGTCTCAGCCACTGGACCACCAGGGGAGCCTCATCCCAGTTTATACTCCAAATGACAGTCTCCTTCAGACTGCCTGTTTGTCTACATCTACCATCACTGTTCAGCTGGAGTGTACCAGCTTCTGTCTCTAATAAGTCATGTTTTAAAAATTACACATCTTTTACATTCATTTTTCTGTGGAACATTTACAGTTCGGTCACCATTCAGCAAAGATTTTTTTCCAACTTCTATTTTTCCTTAGTCAATTTTGCCAGTTTGTTTTCCTCCTTGAAATTGCCTTGTTAGGTATAGGGCAAGGTCACCTGCTCCCGCTGTTATTCTCTGACCTTGGGTTCTTTAATCTTCAGTTCAGTCGCTCAGTCATGTCTGAGTGTGACCCCATGACCTGCAGCACGTCAGGCCTCCCTGTCCATCACCAGCTCTGGGAGTCTACCCAAACCCATGTCCATTGAGTTGGTGATGCCATCCAACCATCTCATCCTCTGTCGTCCCCTTCTGCCCTCAACCTTTCCCAACATCAGGGTCTTTTCAAATGAGTCAGCTCTTTGCATCAGGTGGCCAAAGTATTGGAGTTTCAGCTTCAACATCAGTCCTTCCAGTGAACATCCAGGACTGATCTTTAGGATGGACTGATTTGATCTCTTTGCAGTCCAAGGGACTCTCGAGTCTTCTCCAACACCACAATTCAAAAGCATCAAGTCTTTGGCGCTCAGCTTTCTTTATAGTCCAACTCTCACATCCATACATGACTACTGGAAAAACCATAGCCTTGACTAGATGGACCTTTTTTTTTGCAAAATAATGTTTGCTTTTTTTTTTTTTTTTTTGTTTTTTTTTTTGTTTGCTTTTTAATATGCTATCTAGGTTGGTCATAATTTTCCTTCCAAGGAGTAAGTGTCTTTCAATTTCATTAAGTCAGCCACTGTTTCCCCATCTATTTGCCATGAAGTGATGGGACCTGATGCCATGATCTTAATTTTCTGAATGTTGAGTTTTAAACCAACTTTTTCATTCTCTTTCATCAAGAGGCTTTTTAGTTCTTCACTTTCTGCCATAAGGGTGGTGGTATCTGCATATCTGAGGTTATCTTGATTCCCAGCTTGTGCTTCCTCCAGCCCAGCGTTTCTCATGATGTGCTCTGCATATAAGTTAAATAAGCAGGGTGACAATATACAGCCTTGATGTACTCCTTTTCCTATTTGGAACCAGTCTTGTTCCATGTCCAGTTTTAACTGTTGCTTCCTGACCTACATAAGGTTTCTCAAGAGGCAGGTCAGGTGGTGTATTTGCTAAGGTCACAGACAGGTATTGTAGGAGATAGATGGACACCTGGGCTGGACAGCTGGTGGTAGTCAAGTGGAGTAAAATTGAAGCTTTGTTCTCACCCGGATACTCCGAGGACAAAGCTAGTGGCAGAAGCTGAGCTGCGTTCTGCTAAAATAAAGACTTAAGATGACCACTCCTAAGGTCAAAGAAAACTTTCCTGTCTGCACGTTCGCAGGAAGATTCCTTGGGGGTCAAAAAAGGAGGGGATGCTGCCCCATGATAAGCTTGGATATCCCTCCACAGGCGTCTGCAGTGGACTCCACCTTGGCAAATCTTGGGGAGGGTCTTAGGGACTGGTCAGGTGTGAAAAAAGATAATTGGACAAGTGTAAACAAAGACCCAGAGCTGTCCTATATGTGTATTTAATTTTTACTGCACTCCTCAGAGAGGATACCCATCTGTCTTTCTGCCTTGAAAGTGAAAATGTTGCTGAGTTGTGTCTGACTTTTCGACTCCATAGACTAGCCCGCCAGGTTCCTCTCTCCATGGAATTCTCCAGGCAAGAATATTGGAGTGAGTAGCCATTCCCTTCTCCAGGGGATCTTCCCAACCCAGGGATTGAATCTCTGCCATTATGGGCAGATTCTTTCCAGTCTGAGTCTCCAGGGAAACCCTGCTTTCTGCCTCACTTCAATCTTAAATAAACTGTTTTTTTCTCTGTGTGCTCTCACTTGTGCTGTGTATCTACTAAAAATGAGGTGTATTCTTTTCAACCCAGTGTTTCCACTTCTGGTAACACACCCTAAATACAGTCACACAGATTAATGTACATGAATCCTTGATGTTACTGATTGTAATGGGGGAGAAAAAGGAAACTCAAGTGTTCTCCAGTAGGAAAATGGTATATTTACAATATACCATGTGTTACATGCAGAGGTAGTATGCCTAACATACCAGTGTGGATTAATCTCACAATATGAAGGAAAAAAGCAAATCACAGAAAAATAGTATGTAATGTAAAAACATCACTAAATAACACATTGTCTAAAGGTCCTACTGTATAGCACAGGAACTATATTCAATATTCTATGATAAATCTAATGAGAAAGAATATGAAAAGGAGTGTGTGTGTGTGTGGGTGTATATATATACACTACATATGTATGTATAACTGAAATACGTCACTGTATAGCAGAAATTAACATTGTAAATAAGTTTAAAATATATGCATTGTTGGGAGTTAAGTATCATAGTAAAAACAAATGTATAGGATTGTTAAATGCTAAATTCAAGGTGGGGTGGGTATGGAGAGATGTATTCAAGGAAGTGTCTATGGGAGCTCATGCAATTCATATTTTTGTATGTCCGAACTACTTAATAACTTGAATGTGGTTTGGAACCTGTGAATCTCAGAGGGCTGAACACAGGCAAAAGCTTAAGTCAGCCCCAGGGATACCTCCAGACAGGGAGCTCCCTTGGAAGACAACTGTTTGCAAGATGAGCCAAAATACAAAACATCCTCAGGAGAACAAATCAGCAGGTGACTACAACCAAGAAACTCAGATGGGGAGCATGCTTGGAGACTAAAGTTGTTCAAAGAGATAAAGAGGTTAATTCAATCCACTGGTAGAGAATTAGTAACCTGAAGAATCATCCATAATGAGGAGTAGAGAAACAGAACTGAGTAACATGAAAAGGAGTTGATAGAAAAGATGAAATGAGCCACTCCAGCATTTGGCATTGTTTGCTTAGAGCTGCTCTCACCTTGCTGGTTTGTTTTAATGCTCCAGTGAGAACAATTGCAGGCACAATGGTTAGTTCTGTCCAGTGGCATCTGTGGGCATCTGGCTTTCAGCAGCTCAGGGCCATCTGTTTCTTTCTTTCTTTTTTAGTTTATTTACTTAATTTATTTGGCTACATCAGGTCTTAGTCATGGCATGTGGGATCTAGTTCCCCGACTAGGGAACTAGTCTTAGCCACTAGATCACGAGGGAAGTCCCTGTTACTTTGTTTATTGTACTTTGACCATTAACGTCATAGTTTCCCAAAATAATCCTGTGATTGTGTTATTTCCCAAAGAATAGGGACAAAGAGATTATCCTAAGGGTTAAAGTACCTGCTGACTCTTAAAAGTGTTAAATTTTATTGGCCCGTCAGATGACTCTCAGGTGAGAATAGGTCACATTTCAAGGCTGTTTATTGCCTGTCATTAAACCATTAACTTCTAAATATAGTGACAATAGAGATGTCAGCCAGTTATCAAAGTTATGTGCTGATAAATAACCACAGAGGGAGCTGTCTTTAAAAGGCCATGCAACAATGTCGGGTACCACCCGAGACCTGGAGCCTCCCATTTCCCAGCAGCATGCAGGGAGAGGCTGAGCTCCACACTGGGTTGATTGCTTCTATAGTTGCTTTTTTTTTCTTTTTAATGTTTGGCTGCATCATGTCTTAGCTGAGACATGTGGGATCTTCACTGAGGCACTCGGGCTTAGGTGCCCCTGTAGCATGTGAAATCTTAGTTCTCTGACCAGACCAGAGATCGAACCTACAACCTCTGCAATGCAAGGTGGACTTTTAACTACTGGACCACCAGGGAAGTCCTGATTTCTTCTAAAGGAAGCTGAGCAACTGTTATAACCTCTTTTTAAAAGAGGCTGATTGCTTCTTACATTTCTTTTATTAGGAAACTTTTAAAACAGTAGGAAGAATATAAATACCCATATACCCACCACCTAATCCAATACTGTAACATTTTCCCACATTTGAAAATATGGCAAATGGCAAATATATATAATATGTGTGTATACATATACATATATATGTGTGTATACATATACACACATTATATATATTTAGCAGGTGCATTTGAATGTGAATTATAGAGATGAAGGCATTTTATGCTTAAATATTTCAGCATGCATACCCAAAATCTAAGGACATTTGCCTGCAATATGATTATGCCTGAGAAAATTAATAATTCCTAATATTACTTAATGGGCTTCTCAGATGGCTCAGTGGTAAAGAATCCATCTGTCAATGCATGAAACCCGGGTTTGATCCCTGGGTCGGGAAGATCCTCTGGAGAAGGAAATGGCAACCCATTTAGTATTTTTGCCTGGGAAATCTTATGGATTCTTTAGTGTCCCCTCTAGTATTCTTGCCTGGGAAATCTTATGGACAGAGGAGCCTGTCGGGCTACAGTACATGGGGTCTCAAAAGGGTCAGACAAGCAACTAAACAACAACAACAATATCACTTAATACTTAATCAATATTAAAAATTTTTCAACTGTTCCCCAAATATCTTTTATGCTAATTGTTCTTTCAAGGGCCAGTATTCTTCAATCAAGGATCAAGCACTTTATTTTACTGTTAGATCTTGTTAGTCTCTTTATTCTAGAACAGTCCCCTTCTTTCTGTGACAATGATCCTTTGAAGAGACTTGGGCAGTTGTTTTGTAGGATATTCCACATGTTGGTTTCATCAAACTGTACTCTCATGGTGTTTTTAACTTGTTCCTCAAGATTCTGCTTTTTCTTTAACCTAGAAATTACTCTTAAAGGCCTAATTAGATTCCTTTTTTTTTTTTTTTGGCTGCACTGAGCGGCTTGTGGGATCTTATTAATAGTACCCCAACCAGGGATTGAACCACTGGACCACTAGGGAATTCCCTTAAAGGCCTAATTAGATTCTGATCACATGGTTTGGGCAAGAATACTTCATGAATGACACCAGGTATTAGTTTCCTATGGGTGCTATAACAAATTACTACAAACTTGATGGTTTTCAAAAAACAGATATTTCTTCCTTCACAATTCTGGGAGCCAGAAGTTCAAAACAAAAAAATCAAGGTGTCCACAAGGACTAGCTCACTCCAGAGACATGAGGGAAAAATCCGCTCCTCCACCTTTTGGCGGCTGCTGGCATAATTTGACTTGTGGCCACTGTGGAGTCTCATCCCAAGGTCGCAAGTGTGAGGTCTTGCACGAAGGCCATAGAAGTGGAGCCCAAAACCAAGGTCACCTCTGAAACTGACTGAGCCCCTTTGTCAGTCAGTCAGTTCAGTCACTCAGTCATGTCTGACTCTTTGCAACTCCATGAATCGCAGCACGCCAGGCCTCCCTGTCCATCACCAACTCCCGGAGTTCACTCAGACTCACGTCCATCGAGTCGGTGATGCCATTCAGCCATCTCATCCTCTGTTGTCCCCTTCTCCCAATCCCTCCCAGCATCAGAGTCTTTTTCAATGAGTCAACTCTTTGCATGAGGTGGCCAAAGTACTGGAGTTTCAGCTTTAGCATCATTCCTTCCAAAGAACACCCAGAGCTGATCTTTAGAATGGACTGGTTGGATCTCCTTGCAGTCCAAGGGACTCTCAAGAATCTTCTCCAACACCACAGTTCAAACACATCAATTCTTCAGTGCTCAGCTTTCTTCACAGTCCAACTCTCACATCCATACATGACCACTGCAAAAACCATAGCCTTGACTAGATGGACCTTTGTTGGCAAAGTGATGTCTCTGCTTTTGAATATGCTATCTAGGTTGGTCGTAACTTTCCTTCCAAGGAGTAAGCGTCTTTTAATTTCACGGCTGCAATCACCATCTGCAGTGATTTTGGAGCCCCCCAAAATAAAGTCTGACACTGTTTCCACTGTTTCCCCTTTGTAACTGTTGTCAAAAGCTTGCTGATCATCATCAGCAAGCTTCCTGACCCCAGTTAAGCAAAAATGCCCACCCTGGTAGTCACTCTACAGCACCCTAACCCATTAGCTAATGCCACTCTTCCAGCAGGAATTTTGTCTGGAGACTATAAAAATTGGCTGCTAACTCATGACATGCGTCGGCTCTCCCTTGAGCTGGCCCACTGTTCTAACAGCATCCCATTGACCCTCCCTGGTCTGTGAGGAGATCGGCCTGCTGTGCTCTCAGCACTCTCATTATCTCTGCTCTTTGTTCTTAATAAACCCACTCCCTTCTGAAATGCTCAGTGTCTGGAAATGCTTTTCCAACCCACACTTGGACTGCTGTGACAGCCACATCACTCCAGTCTCTGCCTCTGTGTCACACTGCTTCTTCCTCTATACTTGTGTGTATTGAGTCTTCTTCGGCCTCCCTCTTAGAGTGAGTGATAAGTGTGATTGCATTTAGAGCTCCCCCAGACAACCCAGGAGGATCTCCCCATTGCAAGACCCTTGATTTAATCACATCTGCAAAGACCCTCTTTATTCCAATGTAAGATAACCTTCACACGTTCCAGGGATTAAGGCATGAATATCTTTTGTTGTTGTTCAGTCAATTCAGTCGGGTCAGACTCTTTGCGACCCCATGGGCTGCAGCCCGCCGGGCTTCCCTGTCCTGCAGGGATCTCTTTTAGGGGATCATTTTTTTCAGTCTTCCAAATGCTATGTACTTTACAGGGCTTTGTGTCAGGGGGATCATAACGTCTACTTGTTCCATTATTCTAGACATTAGTTTGATCACCTGGTTAAAGTAGCGACCCCCAGGATCTCTTCCTTGTAGAAATACTTTTTGCCCTTTTGAGTGGCAAGATGGGTTATTTCTTTGGCAGTGTTACCAAACCATGTTTGTCTGCCTGATGCACAGCAAGCCAAATGCTAGGTTTGCAGTAGAGGGCTTATTCGTAAAGCAGCCAACCGAGGGATGAGAGGACAAGCCTCAAATTTACTTCCCAAAAGACAAGGGGCTTGGGATATTCATGGGATAAAGCTGAGGTGTGGTGAAAAGCAATTGGAGATAAGAGAAAGGTGCTGTGATCAACATTCTGCACAGGAACAACTAAGCTACAGGCTTCTTATGTGTGTTCAGAAAATGACTGTGTCAGCTCTGAGAATGAAGCTTTTGTCCCTCTGATGTCAAAATGTCATCCAGCAGACACTCGTGCATATCCAGATGGAGGGTCTTCATTGGCTGTAGCTCAAACCAGACACAGCCAGCTAGCTCCAAGTCTCAAAAAACAACTTGGGCAAACATTGTTTGCAAGTTTCTGTAAAAACAGTGAGCTTAATCAGTGAAGACAGGTTACTATTATTACTTATTAATGGCTAACTGCTGACTGCCCTTGGTTTCAGCACCATGTTAATGAATATCCAGCCTCCATCACACTTGACCTAATGATTTTGGCATCCACTGATGATCTTTGCCTGTGTAGGGGAGGGAAAAGTTTTCCTTGACCTTCTTAGGGTCCTGGGCTTGTTCTGAAAAATCAACCTGACAAGGACAGATTAACAGGAGAAAAATATACATATTTAAGTTTTACATAACACAAGCCTTCATAAAAAAAAATGAAAGCCTAAAGATATGGCAAAACATACTTGCTTATACGTTAGGTTGAATGAAAGAGGCAGTTGTGGGAAAGTGTCTAAACTATGTGGGGAGGCTAAAGGAAGATAAGGATTATTTTAACATGTTCTGTTTTTGTTGCAGGATCTTCGTTCCTTAACCGGGAACTTAACCCAGGTCATGGCAGTGAAAGGACTGAGTCTTCACCACTGGGCCTCCAGGAAATTCCCAAGTTTTGTTTCTACAGAATTCTCTTGGGCTCAGCTTTTTGTTCCCCAAACTTTGGTTCAGGGAGTTCAGTTCAGTTCAGTTGCTCAGTTGTGTCTGACTCTGTAACCCCATGGACTGCAGCTTGCCAGGCTTCCTTGTCCATCACCAGCTCCCACAGCTTGCTCAAACTCATGTCCATCTAGTTGGTGATGCCATTCAACCATCTCATCCTCTGTTGTCCCCTTCTCTTCCTGCCTTCAATCTTTCCCAGAAGGTCTTTTCCAATGAGTCAGTTCTTTGCATCATGTGGCCAAAGTATTGGAGCTTTAGCTTCAGTATCAATCCTTCCAATGAATATTCAGGATTGATTTCCTTTAGGATTGACTGGTTGGATCTCCTTGCAGTCCAAGAGACTCTTAGGAGTCTTCTCCAACACTGCAGTTCAAAAGCATCAATTCTTCAGCACTCAGCTTTCTTTATAGCCCAACTCTCACATCCACATGTGACTACTGGAAAAACCCTAGCTTTGACTAGACGAACCTTTGTTGGCCAAGTAATATCTCTGCTTTTTAATATGCTGTCTAGGTTCAGGGAGGGCACCTTTCAAATGGGAACTGCCACTCAAGTTTGCAAAATGATGATTTTCCAATTTGGTTACTTTTTCTATACTTATTTTTATATTCTCCTATAAAATAATAATAATCTCTTATTATTAAATAGTAATAATCTCTCACCAACTGGTACATTAACTTGAATTACTTGTTCCTGCAAAGGTAAGGGAAATGATTCATTCTTTTCCTCTATTTATAGTATCATGTAAGAGGTTGGTATTAAAGTGTAAAAGTGTCCTCCAGTGGTGGTAAATGAATTTCCCCTCTTTTTTGTATACGTGGGTCCAGGAAATTTTCCTGTGGTTCCATATGACCATATCAAATGCCTCATTGAGACTCAGACATCCTGAGACACTGGCCTCCCCTTGATCTCTCCTTTTAGATCCATGAGCATGGAACTGCCACTGGGGTTGGCACGACATCCTCAGTGAACCCGTGTTAGTTATTGTATACCAGGCTCCTACCTCCAACGGCAAGGGGACTTGAACGGCTTGAACAAAAGCAAGCTTGGTGAAGGTTGAACAACATTCCTTAAATTGGTTGATAGGAACATCACCAAGTTAGCTGGGCTTAAGATACTGAAGCACAAAGGTGATTGTACATCTTCACTCTTCCCTCCAACCTCCCCTCTCTCGATACACATTGGGTTGGGTCATTCACTATGGGCACCACCTTTGCGGTTGTATTTTTGCCAAATTACCCAGAGGTCATTTACCTTTTTCCTTCTATTTATTTATTTGTTCCTTTCATTTCCTTCTATTTAGTTTTTGTGTGTGTGCTAAGTTGCTTCAGTTGTGTCTGACTCTTTGTGACCTGGTGGACTGCAGTCTGTCAGGTTCCTCTGTCCATGGGGATTCTCAGGCAGAAATTCTGGAGTGGGTTGCCATGCCCTCCTCCAGGGGATCTTCCTGACCCAGAGATGAAACCCATGTCTCTTGTCTCCAGCACTTAGAGACGGGTTCTTACGCCACCATTTAGTTTAAAAATATTTATTTACTTGGCTGCAGCATTCGAGAACTTTAGTTGCTGCATGTGGGATCTAGTTCTCTGACCCGGGATTGAACCCGGCCCTCCTGCATTGGGACAGTGGGGTCTTAGCCGCTGGACCACCAGGGAAGTCCAGTTATTTCTGATAAGTATCTATTTCTCCATCTGTGTCAGAAAAGCAGAGTGGATCCCCTGCCCTCAGTCAGGCCGCCTGTGTTTCTTCGTATTTCTTCTCTCAGACATCCCCATGTCCCCCGTAGGCCCGCAGACTCTGCCTCTGTATGTATGTCCTGTGTGGTAACAACGTGGTTTACCAGCCAAGGTTAAGTATTATGAACACATCAGTTTACTTTGAGAACTGGCAACAAACGGGGAGAAAGGAGGCATTTATCCTGCCTTTCCCATATGAACCATGCTTCAGGGTAACCCAACAACCTTGATGAGGGACACTTGTTTTTCATTAAAGCATTCCAGTTAATATGTGAAAAGAAAATAATATAATTCAAAAACCAGTATTTCATAACCCCTCATGAAATAACTGATTCAGGCAAAACTCATCTGTGTATGTAACTGTCAGTTGGAAGGTTGATGGGGAAGCCTTACACAACAGAGTTAATGGCCATCTGAACACATCACCACCTTCAGCTTTACTCAAGAGAGGGACAAGCAAGCAGGACTTGCTTCCTGAGGGAGCACAACAGGAAACACACGGCACCTGAGAAGGTATCTTGTCCTACACTCCTCCTCACCCAGTGGAATCCAAATCTAATCAAACCTTCAGGTTTGGTAAGTGGAAACACAAGGGATGGAGGAAAAAAGTTAAACGATGCTCCATTCTACAGGACAAAATGAACCTACTTCTGTGTAGATGGTATCCAAAAAAATAAAATAAAAGAGAGAGAGAGAAAGAGATTCAAGAAATACCAAATGCAATGAGTAGATTTTCTTGAGATCCTGGTTTGAACAAATCAACTGAAATAAGACATCTGAGGAAATTTGAATAACCAACTTGGGTTTTAGAGTATACCACAGTTATTGTGAATGTTTTGGATGTGCAAAAGCATTCAGTTCAGTCGTTCAGTCCTGTCCGACTCCTTGCTACCCCATGGACTGTAGCATGCCAGGCTTCCCTGTCCATCACCAACTCCGCAGCTTGCTAAAACTCATGTCCATTGAGTCGGTGATGCCATCCAACCATCTCATCCTCTGTCATCCCCCTGCCTTCAGTCTTTCCCAGCATCAGGGTCTTTTCAAATGAGTCAGTTCTTCACATCAGGTGGCCAAAGTATTGGAGTTTCACTTTCAGCATCAGTCCTTCCAATGAATATTCAGGACAGATTTCTTTTAGGATCGACCGGTTTGATCTCCTTGCAGTCCAAGAGACTCTCAAGAGTCTTCTCCAATACCACAGTTCAAAAGCATCAACTCTTCGGCACTCAGCTTTCTTTATAATCCAACTCTCACATCCATACATGACTACTGGAAAAACCCTAGCTTTGACTAGATAGACCTTTGTTGGCAAAGTAATGTCTCTGCTTTTTAATATGCTGTCTAGGTCGGTTATAGCTTTTCTTCCAAGGAGCAAGCGACTTTTAATTTCATGACTGCAGTCACCATCTGCAGTGATTTTGGAACTCAGAAAAACAAAGTCAGGCACTGTTTCCATTGTTTCCCCATTTATTTGCCATGAAGTGATGGGACTGGATGCCATGGTCTTAGTTTTCTGAATGTTGAGTTTTAAGCCAACTTTTTCACTCTCCTCTTTCACTTTCATCAAGAAGCTCTTTAGTTCTTCTTCGCTTTCTGCCATAAGGGTGGGGTCATCTTTGTATCTGAGGTTATTGATATTCCTCCCGGCAATCTTGATTCTAGCTTGTGCTTCATCCAGCCCAGCATTTCTCATGATATACTCTGCATATAAGTTAAATAAGCAGGGTGGCAATATACAACCTTGATGTACTCCATTCCCTATTTGGAACCAGTCTGTTGTTCCATGTCCAGTTCTAACTGTTGCTTCTTGACCTGCATACAAATTTCTTAGGAGGCAGGTCGTCTAGTATTCCCATCTCTTTAAGAGTTTTCCACAGTTTGTTGTAATCCACATAGTCAAAGGCTTTGGTGTAGTCAATGAAGCAGATGTTTTTCTGGAACTCTCTTGTTCTTTCGATGATCCAACGGATGTTGGCAATTTGATCTCTGGTTCCTCTCTGCCTTTTCTAAATCCAGCTTGAACATCTGGAAGTTCACAGTTCATGTACTGTTGAAGCCTGGCTTGGAGAATTTTGAGCATTACTTTACTAGCGTGTGAGATGAGTGCAATTGTGTGGTAGTTTGAGCATTCTTTGGCATTGCCTTTCTTTGGGATTGGAATGAAAACTGACCTTTTCCAGTCCTGTGGCCACTGCTATAGCATTATGGTTATGTAATAAAATGTAATAAAAAAAGGAATGAGATGCATACATAAGAATTAGGGGTGAAATGTCAAGAGGTCTGGGATTTGTTTTAAAATAATTCAGCAAAGGAAATAGACAAAAGGATCAGACGATGCAATGTGGTAACATCTCGATTAACTGCTGAAACTGGATGTTGTGGTACCTGAGGTTCACTAAGCTATTTTCAGAAGAACTGTACAAAAAAAGATCTTCACGACCTGGATAATCACGATGGTATGATCACTCACCTAGAGCCAGACATCCCGGAATGTGAAGTCAAGTGGACCTTAGAAAGCATCACTATGAACAAAGCTAGTGGAGGTGATGGAATTCCAGTTGAGCTATTTCAAATCCTGAAAGATGATGCTGTGAAAGTGCTGCACTCAGTATGCTAGCAAATTTGGAAAACTCAGCAGTGGCCACAGGACTGGAAAAGGCCAGTTTTCATTCCAATCTCAAACAAAGGCAATACCAAAGAATGCTCAAACTACCGCACAATTGCACTCATCTCACACGCTAGTAAAGTAATGCTCAAAATTCTCCAAGCCAGGCTTCAGCAATATGTGAACAGTGAACTTCCTGATGTTCAAGCTGGTTTTAGAAAAGGCAGAGGAAACAGAGATCAAATTGCCAACATCTGCTGGGTCATCAAAAAAGCAAGAGTTCCAGAAAAACATCTAGTTCTTTACTGACTATGCCAAAGCCTTTGACTGTGTGGATCACAATAAACCATGGAAAATTCTTCAAAAGATGGGAATACCAGACCACCTGACCTACCTCTTGAGAAACCTATATGCAGGTCAGGAAGCAACAGGTAGAACTGGACATGGAACAACAGACTGGTTCCAAATAGGAAAAGGAATACGTCAAGGCTGTATATTGTCACCCTGCTTATTTAACTTATATACAGAGTGCCTCATGAGAAATGCTGGGCTGGAAGAAGCAAAAGGTGGAATCAAGATTGCCGGGAGAAATATCAATAACCTCCGATATGCAGATGACACCACCTTTATGGCAGAAAGTGAAGAGGAACTAAAAAGCCTCTTGATGAAAGTGAGAGAGTGAAAAAGTTGGCTTAAAGCTCAACATTCAGAAAACTAAGATCATGGTATCTGGTCCCATCACTTCATGGTAAATAGATGGGGAAAGAGTGGAAACAGTGTCAGACTTTTATTTTGGGGGGCTCCAAAATCACTGCAGATGGTGACTGCAGCCATGAAATTAAAAGACGCTTACTCCTTGGAAGAAAAGTTATGACCAACCTAATAGCACATTCAAAAGCAGAGACGTTACTTTGCCAACAAAGGTCTGTCTAGTCAAGGCTATGGTTTTTCCAGTGGTCATGTATGGATGTGAGAGTTGGACTGTGAAGAAAGCTGAGCACCGAAGAATTGATGCTTTTGAACTGTGGTGTTGGAGAAGACTCTTGAGAGTCCCTTGGACTGCAAGGAGATCCAACCAGTCCATTCTAAAGGAGATCAGTCCTGGGTGTTCTTTGGAAGGAATGATGCTAAAGCTGAAACTCCAGTACTTTGGCCACCTCACACGAGGAGTTGACTCATTGGAAAAGACTCTGATGCTGGGAGGGATTGGGGGCAGGAGGAGAAGGGAACAACAGAGGATGAGATGGCTGGATGGCATCACCGACTCGATGGACTTGAGTTTGAGTGAACTCCGGGAGTTGGTGACGGACAGGGAGGCCTGGCGTGCTGCGATTCATGGGGTCGCAAAGAGTCGGACACGAGTCAGTGACTGAACTGAACTGAAGCTATTTTCTCTAATTTTGTATTTTCGAAAATGTCTATAAAATGAAAAATCAAGTATTACATTGTTGACCACAAACTCTGGCTAGAACATAACAAAACTACACCTTGTCTTTACACACAGTGGGATATATTCTACTTCTTCCATCAGATAGAATAAATTATCCTAACATTTTCTTATAAATGCAGTTGAAAGTAAAACATATCTCTAACTGCAGATGAATGTGGCCCTCATCTCTTTTTGATAAAGACATAAAGAATGTCTTGAGGACTTCCTTGATGGTGCAGTGGAGAAGATTCCACCTGGCAATGCAGGGTACACGGGTCTGATCCCTGGTCCAGGAAGATTCCACGTGCTGAGGAAGAACCAATCGGTGCCACACAATAGCAGAGCGTGAACTCTAGAACCAGAGAACCGCAACTACTGAAGCCGGAGTGTCTAGAGCCTGTTCTGCACAAGAGAAGCCTGAGCACTAGGGAGAGTAAGCTCCACTCACCGCAGCTAGAGAAAAGCCCACAGAGCAACGACGACCCAGCACAGCCCAAAATAAATTTTTAAAAAGTCCTGAACGTTTTACCATCTTATCCCGGCATTGCATTTTCTTTCCATACAGAGGAAAGCTGTGGCTGTCCCACTCAGCTGCAGGCTCTTTTCATAGCATCTCCTCTAGGACGAAATGCTATTTTCACACGTAATTGCCACAGTGCTTATTTCTCTGCCAGGCTGGCCTGGGAGAAGCTTCTCACCTGCATTTTACACACCTGCTTCATGGAGGACAGCTTCTTATCCCACCTTAGAATTACAATGCAGCTGGGTTTTAACTATCTTACGAGGTTCCTCCTCCTACTCCTCATTACATCTGTGAAGAGCGAACTTTTTCTGTGACAGGAAAGAATGTGAAGTCAAAAGGAGGATTTGACTTGCCAGAGTCACAGATTTTCAGTCA
The DNA here is from genome assembly GCF_042477335.2 of Ovis canadensis. NCBI lineage: Eukaryota > Metazoa > Chordata > Mammalia > Artiodactyla > Bovidae > Ovis > Ovis canadensis. Next base: position 41,691,259 of record NC_091264.1, on the reverse strand, counting down.
ATAAGCACATTAGCTTCCTTCCCCAAGTTCACTCCCCATCCCACACGTGTGCACTGGGAAAAGACACGAAGACGCGCAATGACAGAAACAGACAGACCCTGCAAATATTCATTCTCCTTCATTAAAAATGTTAAGTTATAAACATTTTGATTCATAAATAGTCAAAGTGCATGGTGCCCCTCATCCTTTCTTGAAGCCAAATGTCCTGCCCTCCTAGAGCTTTCACCAACCCTCTCCAAAACCAGTATTTTACCCCAAAGAGGTAAGTCTTCCCCAGTTCCCTGAGTTCACATTTATTTAATGCTACAGGCCCACCTAGCCCTGCCCAAGAAAAGGACCAGTCATTGTCCCAGGAGGGCAGAAAGGGCAGGGAGTGCACAATGGGGAAGGGAAGAGCTCCCAGGTACGGGCAGCTCCTCCTGGGTGGGAGAAGCCAGGTTTTTAGTCTTAAAGGAATGATCTCCCTGTCAAAGATAAGTTGATTTTGCAAAAGGCTAGAGTTGAAAGGAAGGTTGAACAGTCCTCTAGGCTCCTCCAGCAGACCCTCTGCAGACCCACGGTCCTGAGGCTCAGTTCAGGGCCCTCTGCCCCCATGGGAGGTGCACAGTTCACAGTGTTCCGTAGACGCTGACTTTGACCAGAGAGATGCTCTCCATGTACTGGTTCCGGCCTTTCTCATACAGGACGTAGAGTTGTGGGGCCTGGTCCTTCCCACCCACGCTGCCCTCCAGGGCGGTCAGCGATGAGTAGCCACTGGGCCCCGGCCACAGCTGGACCGTCTCCTTCCTCCAGGAGGTACCATTGCTGAAGCTCCAGCGCAGGGTCAGGTTCACTCCTGGGAACAGCAGCAGAGTCAGGGGGACGAAGGGCCTCCCTCCTGGACAAGGCGGCCTTCTTTCGGTCACAGGGGCTCCCCCGCCCACCCCACCCCACCTGGCATATACTCACGGAACTCTGGATGGGCTGGGTTGGAGAAGAAGACAATGCCAGAGCTGGTGGCTACAGCCCCTGCAGCTACCACAGGGTCCACGAGCTCCGTGTCAAAGGTCACATCCCGAGGCCTCAGGGTGTCACAGGCGTCGTAGCTGCGGAGGATGATGCGGCAATGGCAGTGGTAGTTGTTTTGGTTCCGCGCGTTGATGACGACTGAGCCGTCGGGGAGCTCGTAGGGCTGAGTGGAGAGAAGAGGGCTTCAGGAAGACCCAGGGCAGGGCCAGGGCCCAGGGCCCCGTCCCCGAGGGAGCAAGGCTGACTGGCACAGAGCTGGGCAGCTAGACCCGGGGTCTGTGAGTGAAACAGGTCTCTGGAGGGCCGAGCAGGTCGGGCGGGTGGGGAACAGCCTGTGGAATCCTCACCTGGCACTCGTCAGGGTTGAAGTCGTTTTCCCGCTTGGGCTGGCCATAGGGGATGCCGCTGACCCCACCTCCATAGCGCCAGGAGACGCCGTGGTCATCGCTGAGCAGGCAGAACACCCCATCCCGCTCCAGTGTCCCGTGTCCACACACAATGAGCCGGCCCTTCCGAGGCTCCCGCTGTTTCTGTGGGGAAAGGATCGGGATGCTGCAGACAGAGACAGCGAGGAGGCTCAGGCAGGGAAGGGGGACCCCTCACCTCCTAAGTTTGAGGATACACCCAGTCCCCTGCCCTTCTGTCCTTGCTGCAGGTCCTGCAAGCCTTGCAAACACCCACTGACTGAATTTAGCTTTTTGGCAGAATAAACTTCTTGCATACAGGGTATACTCTGGACAGGCTGTGCAAAGGACAAGGAGGCCTAGCCACAGGCATCGGATGGGAGCTTAAACCTAACCTGTGTTCGTGGACCAAGCTGTGGCCCATGGCACAGGCTTGTGTCTGCCCAAATGAAGGAGAGGTTTTTTTTTCCCTAATCTGCATGGGATTTTCTAATTTTTTTCTAATCTGTACATGGATTCAGTTCAGCTGCTCAGTCATGTCCGACTCTTTGTGAGTCCGTGGACTACAGCATGCCAGGGTTCATGGATTGTTACATGGTTTGGGGCAGCCCTGTGGACAACCCCCAAATAGAATGCCACTGGCAAAATTCCACCTTCCCTGGGTAGAGTGTTCTTCCCAGGACGTCCCTTTCTTCCACGGAATCCCATCTAAAACTGAAAAGTCTGACTTCACAGGATCTTGTCTTTGCGAATGAGTCTGTTTTGGGGCAGAGTCTCTACAAGGCAGCTCCTTCCACCCATCTTAGGACAGAGACCTGAATGCCAGAGCCTGGTCCTGGGGCGAACATCTCGGTGCCTATATCCAGGGAGAGGTTCCGTGGCGAGCTCCAGGAAACACCGTCATCCTTGCTCCACACCAGCATGGTAGAGGCCACCTGGCAGCCAGCCTTATGAGCACAGAGGGAATAGAAAAGGAAGACCACGCCTGTCGTCGTGTCGCTCACCACTGCCCCCAAGTTCAGCCCATCTGGGGTCTCCCCATCATCCACAATGAAAGCTGTCGGAGACCATGTGCTGCCTAAAGAAAAAAAGGAAGAGACCCAGGGTAAGCACTTTGAAGGTGCCCTTTCCACCACTCCCTGCCATTTTTACCTCCTGGCTAGGGACCCAAGGCTTTATGATGGCCCCAAGGCCTACAAAATCTGCCCCTCCTTACCTCTCTGACCTTCTTCTACCTTTGTTCACTCCATCCAGCCACACAAACTCCTCATTTATTGAATATCTCCCTCCCTCCTTGGGGCATCTAAGCTTGTTGCACTGCTCAGCATGCTCTTTCTCAAGGCTCACTCACCTCCTCTGAGTCTGCTAAAATGTCATGTACTTAACACTGCAGTCAAACTCTCGCACTCTCCTTATCTCTTGCCCTATTTTGTGTTTTTCCACTGTACTTATTACCTCCCAACAAAAAAAAATACATTTAGTTATTTATTATGTATATTGTCTGTCTCCCCCATCCCCTATCCTATGAAGGCAAGGTGGGGTGCTCTGTTTTGTTCATAACTGTATTTACAGAACCTAGAACAATGCCAAGTATATCGTAAGTGTTCAATAAATGTTTGAATGTATGCTCAACTCCTTGGTGGTCCTAATTTCCAGCTCACTGCCCTGACACCTTCCCTCCTCAGGTTCTCTCTACTTCTCAGGGATCCAGCAGCCTTAGGGCCCTAAAGGCAGGTCAAGCTCCCCACCCATCCAACGTCTTGTGACCCAGTCATCTTTATACCCTGGTCCATAGACCTCCGCAGAGCTATGAATTTAGCTCCTTTATCCGATGTCGACATTTTTCTGGCTTCAGCAAAGGCGAGGAGAGTGCCCCGAGGAGTGGTGGTGATGAGAGGGATTCGGAAGGTGTCCACGGAGCCGATCTGCTTCCCACTCACCCACAGCAGTTGCTCCATGGTCACAAGTGGGTGAACCTAGGAAGAGGAAGGGTCAACAGAACAAAGGTGACTTTGGGTTTTAGAGTGAATGAAGAGAGGCTTGGAGTCAGATTTCTCTGGGAGAGGCACGGTGATGGGGATCCAGTGTGCGAGCTGAGGTCCCAGAACTAGGAAGGGGAACCCGAGCAGAGTTTAGAGCGAAACTGGTGGCTCAGAGCGAGGAAGTGGCTACGTACGACTGGAGAATGAGCCCTCGGGGGCAGGGAGACCTCAGAGGGAAAGAGGACAAGGACCAGAGAGGGAAAGGGACTAGCAAAGGAGGACACGGGGTCGGAGGGTTCCTTGGAGGAGAAAGTGATCAGCAGCCCCTGTCCCGTCCGCGTGGGTCGGGGACGGAGCTATGCGAATGGGGACCCACCAGATTGAAGTCATCCTCTGCCTCGGCCCCGACTCCTGCAGGAGACAACAGCAGCAGGAAGATCGCGGAAAATATCTGAACCCTACAGATTCCCCATAATCGCAGCATTCGCGGTCTCCTGGGTTTGCCCAAGGGCACTATACTGGGTCCCTCTTCAATCATCTCTCCCTCGCGGCGGTCACGACCCTGGCCCCCAGGACGCGGGTTGGAGTCGATCAACTGACCCCGGCCCTTTAAACTCTCGGATGTCCACCCCAAACCCGGCCCACACCCAGCCGCCTAGCCGCGCTTCCGCGACTCTAACTGGTCCTCATAGGACTCTGCACGTGACCTTCAGCGATTCAGAGCCACTTCTTCCAATTGGCCGTCTTTGAAGCCCTGGGGCGCGTGACCCAGGCGGGAAGCATATTGGATGGGGTGAAGGGGGCTGGCATTACTCCGCAGAAACCTTTTGATTGGTCAAGGCATCTGGGTACGTCATAGGGGCGGGGCCTACTTTAAAGAGCCGGCGAGGTTAAAAAGGCTGCATGTAATCTTAGATGAAATAAAAGTCCGAGAATTTTTGAGAAAACAAAATAGCAATTTTTTAATAAAATCTTTTTACTACAAAAGCGTGATCTGGAAGGCGGGGAGGCTGTACAGGCGAGAGACAGTCCGGGATCAGGTCCGCATCTCTCACTTCTTCCTCTTCTTGTCTCCCGGAGTTCCCTTGTTCTTCTTGCCCAGAATCTTCAGAAGGCTCTTGGACATGTAGTAGGGCCGGTCTGCTGAGCCATCATTCCGCTCCAAGTCTTCCACTAAGGCGCGACATAGACCGTAAGAACGAACCTTTGGGAGCCAACCCCACTACCCGGGAAAATGAGGGACTAAGAGACAGCTGCCTTGTTTCCAGACTGCACCACCACCGGCTGGTTTGGGGAGCAGTTTTTGTAACCTATGTAATCATGTAATCGTGTTCTCATCTGTAAAGTGGGGTGAACGATACTATATTTCATAGCGCGATAAGGGTTAACGGAAAAAATACATGTCAGTTGCTTGACAGAGAGCCTGGTACACAGGAAACTGAATAAACGCCTACAGTATGGTAAGGAACTCCCCACTCACTACAGCCACCTGCTCGGAAGTCTCCTGGGGCTAAGTTCTTCCCTAGTTTTTCTTGGGAAGATACCAGAGGCCTCTGCCCTAGAATGCCCCTTCTTGAGAGAGCCCAGGAACCTGGGAGCTCATTCCCTCCGTTCTTCCCAAACACCTGCCCTGAGGATGTTAGAAGAGGCTCTGGCTCCTGTAACTCACAAAGTCGCTGTTTTGGTACTTTTAAGCTGAGGAGAGGAGGTGGGGGGTGGGGGTGGGCTGTCTTGTCACTCACAGAAACAGAGGAAAAGAGTGTCCACACACATTCCAAAAACGCTGAAGAAGCCGCTGGCGATGAGGTAGGCCCCTAGAATGCAGACCTGGAAGACACAAGGCTCCCCATAGTGTACCTCTGGAGAGTTGGAGAGTGAGGTGGGGGTGGGGGGTGGGGTGGAGGGGTGGGAGGATGAGAAGGTATGGAGTTGGGGGGAAGGTGGGAACGTGTCACTCACCATGATGGGCAGCCAGTAATAGTTGAGTTGAGGATTCTCAAAGTTTTTACCCAGTCTAGGGATGCGACCCGTGAAAAAAAAGAAGGACAGGACCCCTATGGGAGAAATCTGGATGTCACTATCACTGTCTGAGGTCACCTCTTAAACTGTCCAGTGCCCCTGTCCTCTGTCCCTGTAACTCCCTGCCCTGGTCCTTACCGACACCTCCAACCACCAGCAGCTTCCCAAAGAATAGTAGCAGGTCTGTGACTTTGTCCAGGACGACCACCCTGTACAAGGGGTTGGAATAGGTTGGGGATAAGAGGCCTGCCCAGGCTGGGAATAGCACTGGCTGCATAATTTGCTGATAGATGCAAAATGAAAGCTGTTCACATTTCAAGATGGAGGTAGCAGATTAAACCAAGCTCAAGGCCCTTCTGAGCACAGCACACTTGTGGGTGGGAGATGACAGGGGTGGGGGTGGGGGGTGGTGACAGCCTGACCTGACAATGTTCCGCATGAGCAGCATGAAGGCGTTTTTGGCTGAGACACAGAAATTCTTCCCGTAGATGGCAATCTGGGTGAGGTGGCAATTTCAGAGTTAGCTGTGGTGAGCTCACCTGGGCCAGGGCGGGAGGTCAGGGTCAGGAGTGCCCAGAGCAAGGGATTGCTCATATAGTGCGCTCACCATGATGTATGCATTGCGGTTCAGGAACTTGATGAACTTTTCCAAACACCAGAGGCAGCACTTGAAGCAGCACAGGATACAGCGAGTCAACGGGTTCTGGGCTCCTGGGGTTAAGAAAGGCTCATGTTTGGTCACTGGCCCCTGATAGGTGCCCCTGCCCCATCAGGGATACAGCTGATTAGCCCAGCCTCGGCCAGCCCCCAGCCTCTGCTCACCTCTCAGTTTGTGGTCAATGTATTCCAGGATGACCCGGGCTATCTGCACCAGGGTCAGGATGAGGGCTCCAAAGGCTAGTGACCCTGTGTGGTAACTGCAGGGGATTGGTGGTCAGAGGCAGCCCCAGGACCCCTGGGCCTCCTACGTTCACAATTCCCAGTCCTCTGCCCTGGACTTACCGTAGTGTGCGCAGGAAGGCAGAGCCCAGGGGAAAGGTAGGGATGTCCCGGGGCTTGTGGAAGGCCCAGTAGAAGGAAGCAAAGGCTCCAGCCAGGACACACTGGCCCAGGGCCAGTACCCAGTTGATGGTCCAGAATAGCCCCAGAACTGCATAGATTTGCAAGTTGAAGAGAGAACGCTGTGCCAGGCCTGTGGACTGGTAGCCCTGGAAGACGCACATCAGCCCGGGACAAGAGGAGTTCACTTGCTCCTGTGGAGGAGGGCAGAGGATGGAAACAGGCTTCCCAGAGCTGGGGAAGCCCGTTCCTTCTAGGAGATTTATCTCTGGGTTCAGACAGGGTTCAGCTTGCCTACTGTGTGAGCACAATTTGCTTCCTTCAGTCTCCAGTCTCTGCAATAGCACAAGAGCTCCCAGGCTGTGCTGTTGTGCTGCTGCTGCGGCTCAGTTGTGATCGGCTCTGTGACCCCGTGGACTGTAGCCCACCAGGCTCCTCTGTCCATGGGATTTCCCAGGCACGAATACTGGAGTGGATTGCCTTTTCCTACTCCAGGGAATCTTCCTGACCCAGAGATTGAATGCTTGTCCCTTGTATCTTGGGGGTTGGCAGGCAGGTTCTTTACCACTGCGCCACCTGAGAAGCCCTGTTGTAGCCAGGCCTTAATGGTATGGAAGCAGTGTGACCAGTGCCTAGCTCTCCCTTGGACTCCATCAGCTGTCCTCTTCCAGAGCAGCCTCTGCAGCTTCAACCAAAACACTTTCTAGCAAAGTTGAACAGACTGGGTACCAGATGATAATAAGGAATTGTTCATTTTGCTTGGTGTGATAATGGTGTAATGGTTATGCTTTTAAGAAGTCCTTATTTGTTGAGATCCATCCTGATATATTTATTGATGAAATGGCACAGTATTCAGAATTTGCCTCTTAAAGCTCCAGGAAAAAAAAAAAAATTGCAGGGGCTTGGGGAATGGGTGGGGAGACAGAGAAAAAGAACAGAAAGCTGAATGTTATGGAATCTGAGTATGGGGATTCTCCATGTTTGTGTGTGTCTGCAAACGTCTCCAATAAAAAGTAAAAAACACAGATTTGTCTCCTAAAGCAAAGGAAATAAACAAGTGGGACCTACTAAACTCACAAGCTTTTGCACATTAAAGGAAACTGTTGAAAAATGAAAAAAACAACCTAGTGAATGGGAGGAAATATTTGCAAATGACATGATCAATAAGAGATTAATAGCCAACATATAAAAACAGCTCATACAATTCAACATAAAAAGGAAAAACAAACACACACACCTGATTTAAAAATGGGCAGAAGAACTGAACAGACATTTTTCCAAAGAAGAAATGTGGATGGGCACCAGGCACATGAAAAGATACTCAACATTGCTAATCATTAGGGAACTACACATCAAAACCACGAGATATCACGTCGTACCTGTCGCAATGGCTCTCATCAAAAAGAATATGACAGATGTTGGCAAGGATATGGAGAAAAGGAAACCCTTGTATACTGTTGATGGGAATGTAAATTGGTCAGTCACTGTGGAAAACAGTGTGGGAAGTTTCTCAGAAAGCTAAAAATAGAACTACCATTATGACCCAGGAATTTCACTTCTGGATATATATCACCCCTCAAAAAAAAAAAAAAAAAAAACCCACTAATTGGAAAAGATCCATGCTCTCCCAATGTTCATAACAGCATTATTTTCAATTGCCAAGGTGTGGAAGAAACCTAAGTGTCCATTAACAGATGAATGGACAAAGATATGGTGTATATCAATATATACAGTGAACTACTACTCAGCCATAAACAGGAACATTTGCAGCAACATGGATGGACTTGGAGGATGTTATGCTAAGTGAAATAAGGCAGACAGAGAAGGACATATACTGTATGATATCACCTATATGTGGAATCTAAAAAATTCAACCAACTAGTGAATATAACAAAAAAGATTCAGACTCATAGAGGACAAACTAGTGGTTACCAGTGGGGAGAGGGGAGCTGGATGGGGCAATATAACTACTTGGTATAAAATAAGCTGCAAGGATATATTTATAGCATGGGGAATATATCCAGTGTTTCATAATAAGTATAAGATGGGTTTGCCTTTTAAAAATTGTGAGTCACTATCTATACACTTGTAACTTATATAATATTGTACATCAATGATACTTAAAAAATCAAACAAACAAACTTCTCTTTCCATGGGACTTCCCTGGCAGTCCAGTGGTTAAGGCTCTATCACTGCACGGGGCTTGGGTTCTATCCCTTGTCAGGGAACTAAGATCCCACATGCCACATGATGCAGCAAAAAACAAACAAACAAACAAACAGACCCAAAACGAAAGTTTTTCCATAAAATGTGACAAAAATCTTGGTAACTGTTGAGACTGATTGTATGTTTGAAATTTTATAACAAGAGGGAAACTACTTTCCACTTTTTATATAATTGTGGGTTTGTGTCTGTTGCCACCGCTAGGTCCTAAGCAAGTTGAAAGCAACAACTACTTCATCTGGGGCTTTGTATAAGCAGTACCTGGATCCTCCTTAAGTGATCTCCCTCTCCTTTTTCAGTGTGTGGCAAATGTCTGTGGGCGTGCTTCCCTGGTGGCTCAGGGGTAACGAATCTGCTTGCTAACGCAGCAGACACAAGTTCCATCCCTGGGTCAGGAAGATCCCCTGGAGAAGGAAATGGCAACCCACTCCAGTATTCTTACCTGGGAAATTCCATGGATAGAAGAGCCTGGTGGGCTACAGTCCATGGGGACTCAAAGAGTGGGGACACAACTGAGCAACTAAACAACAATGCCTGTGGGCACAGCCCATGGTCCCAGTTCTGATGCGGTGGCCACATGAAAGCTTTGACAGTAAATACCCAGCAGTCCAGCCCCATCTCCCTGGGAAGCTCACAGAGGAGAGTTTGGGGAAGCAGTTTCTCTCCTGAGCACCCAGGGAACCCACCTGCCTACTGCCTAGAACAGTGTGTTCTGAGGAAGACTAAAAATAACCTAAACAAAACCCACCTACAGATACCAGCTCTTATCAGGTGTCAGGCATTATACTAAGCACTCTCATGTACCCAGTGTCCTTTCATCTTCTCGGCTACCCTGAAGCACAGATATTAAGATTATCTCCATTTGACAGGTAAGTGAAGTGAGACAGAAAGGATGAAGTGGTCAATGTTCCTCTGGGCAGAGAAACGTCCTGAGGAGGGAGGGCGATGTTCTGGGATCTGCCTGCCCCAGGGCCTGGCGGCACAGCACGCCTCCTCTTCCAGCACAAGGGGAGGGGGAGGTGCTCTGTAGGAGATCTGGAGTCTGCTAGGGGCCTGCTGTGTGACCCTGGGTGAGTCCCTTGCCCCCTCTGGTCCTGTCTCCTCTGCACAATGAGGGATTTGGACCACTTGGCCTCTAAGTTCCCCTCAGCCTTCTTGACGCCCTCCATGACACCCCCAGATCCTCACCGTGGGGTCGCATGATGTATTCATGGGCACTTTCTCACAGCCAGGCAAACTGCTGTTGGGCGCCCAGAACACGTACTGAGGTTGCCCCGATGTGGCCAGGAATCCAGAGGGGAGTCAAAGAAAGCACGATGACGGGGGGCCTCCACAGACCCCCTCCCCTCCTCAGCCACCCCTTCCCGGGCGCTTGAGCAGGTTGCTCACTGCACAGAGGGGCTGAAATTCAGCCTGTGCTTGCTCTGTCATGGCAGGGCTGTGTCTGCTGGGCAGAAGGGGTGCCTTCTTCCAACGGCACTAGTATTGTCCTGCCCCCCACCCCCCAAGGGCTTCAGGAGGGGTGAGCCATGTGGGCAAAGGATACAGAGCGATTATAGCCCAGTAGGCAATGCAGACAAGCAGGAAGGCGAAGGTGACCAGCGGGTAGAACATGGTGGACATCATGTATCCTACAGCCCTGCAAGGGAGATGAGCGCAGTCCATCAGTGAGGCCACCCCCCACCCCCCCCCACCCTCTCTTGGGGTTGACCCTGGCACAGGCCACACCTCTGCCTTCTCCGGGGCCTGCCCCATACCCCTAAGACTGGGCACATAGTAGGTGTTCATTGGAAGAACTGAATTGAATAAATCAGGCTCAAGAGAACTTTAGAGGAAACTAGAGTCACAAATGGAGAAGGCAATGGCACCCCACTCCAGTGTTCTTGCCTGGAGAATCCCAGGGACGGGGGAGCCTGGTGGGCTGCCATCTGCGGGGTCACACAGAGTCGGACACAACTGAAGTGACTTAGCAGCAGCAGCAGCAGAGTCACAGAGAAGCCACCAGGGGGGGCTTTAGGGACAGTAAGGGCCTATTTCCTATTTTAGGCACTCGACAAGACACTAATTAATTTAATTCTTATGACCACCCTACAATATAGGAACTATTACCACCTCCATTTTACAGATGAGTAAACTGAGGCACAGAAAGGCTAAACTTCACAGCAGTGTTAATCACCATGCTGTGCTACCCCCTTTCCTCCACTGCCCTGCCACCTTTCCAGCGCTCCCATTTCGGGCCCACCCTTTGCCCTCTGCCCCTTCTCCTTCCCAGGCAGGCCTGACCTGCTGGCCTCCTTCAGGAGGGCGATGGCGATGCAAATCCGCTGCCGCAGGAAAATGAGCATCAGCAGCAGGACGCCTTCGAGCACAGCCAGTATGATCACTGAGGGTAGACAGGGGGCAGAGGGGCCTGGGTCAAGGCCAGGGCAGCTTTTGGGCAGCCAGTGGTTCACGGTAGGCAGGGCACTCACAGGCGGCTAGCCAGGTCTCCTGAACGTTTCTGTAGGCACTGAGGTTGGTGGTGAAGCCCAGCTGGGAGATGGAGGCGCCCTTGTCCCGCAGCACGCGGTATTCTTCCCAGCAGTGGTAGATGCCATATGCGAGCACGCTCAGCACCCCTATGATCAGCACAAACACCAGGGGCCCGGCCACCAGCCGTAGAAGCAGGATAAACAGCAGGCTCAGAACCAAAGCCACGCCTAGTGCACTGTGGGCAGGGAAACGTAAGTGAGGGTCACCCCACATTGCTCGGCTCTTTCCCTGTGCAGAGGCCCACAGATGTCTTTCCTCAAACCCCTAATGTCTCCAAATCAGAACCACCTCACCCCACCCCCTGCTTTTCTTATAAATCCTGTTGGACTTGGGATCCTTTCCGACCTCTGGCTCCTCCTCCCCTGCCCAAAGCTTCTGTTTCAGACGGTGGTCTAGGGGACAGAGAGGCACAGTGGGGAGAAAAGAAGGACAAGAGGGCAGAGGAACCTGGTGACTCACACAAGAATCCAATACCAGGACTGGGCAAAGTCTTCAAAGATCTTGACACTGATGTCACGGGCATTGAGGCTGTCGAGAAGACCACTGTTGGAGAGAGAGAGAGTCAGATGGGGCTGTGAGTGGGAAGGAGGGGTGGGACAGAGATGGAAGGGCAAGGGAGTGCCCACCTGATGCTCTGGGAGATAGATGTGTTGGAGATCCCTGGGAGCTCCGGCACCGTACTATTGGTCCATGGGAAACAGCGCCCCAGAGCTGGAGGGAAAGAACCGGGGGGAGGGGGCCCACAGAGCTGACTTCAGAGTCTCTGGCCCCTGCCCCGCTCCCCACCCCCGAACTGCTGCTACTCTGTCCAGTAGAGAAGGGCTCTGCACTCTGCAGAGGGCAGTTCTTGACTCCACAGCAGAAAGGGAGCACCTGCCCCAAGGAGCCCAGTCCGGCTTCCTTCACTGTCTCTTCATGCCCCTTCCTCCATGCCCTGCCACTACCTCGGGTAGACCCTCCTGCCTCTTGCAGCACCTCCACTCCCACCCCTGCCACCCTTCAATTCCGCCTCTGCTAGAGTGCCTGGGAGACAAGGCACAGGAGGGACCTGGCATTCCAGGCTCAAGGTCACTCTGCTAGACGCCCTACCCTGGAGAGTGCCCACGCTTGACGTCCAGGCTGTGAGTCCCCATAGTCTGAACCCAGCCCCTTTCCCCTCCTCTCTGTACCTTTGCTCTCCCTCCTCTAGAAATTCCATCCATTATGCCCCATTCAGCTCCATCTTCATCTCCCCTCCTCCAGGAAGCCTTCTCACCCCGCCCCCACCCCTCTCCTCTGGCACCTATTATGTGCCTACAAAGCCATTTATCACCACCCTCACAACAGCTTTGTCATGCTTGCTTTGGTATTTACATTCTAAAGATAAGAAAATAAGGTTCAGAGAGGCTGAGTTATTTACCTAAGACCACACACCTGGAAAGTGCTAGAAATTAAACCCAGATCTATCTGATTCTGGAGCACTCATTTGGAGATACTTCCTAGTGCACACATTGAGAGCTGGATATCTTTTCTCATGCTATAGTTGAAAAAAAATTTTTTTTTTCCCATGGAAATTATTTCCATGAGGTTTGCAGGATCTTAGCTCCCTGGCCAGGGATCCAAACTGTGCTCCCTCCAGTGGAAACACAAAGCCCTAACCATTGGGCAACCAGGGAATTCCCCTCAATTTTCTTTTCTTTTTTTTTCTGTTAAAAATAACATTCACTATTGGGGAAAAAAGCATACAGAGGGAAAAATAATCAGCCATGATCCCATCACTAGACACAGCCCTTTAACACTTGGGTGAACGTCCTTCCAGTCTGTTCCTGCGCCTGCACATAAATGCCCATGTGCACATTCACCCGTGTACGTTCTCCTGGGAATCTCATGCAACTGCTCTGGGAACACCTCTGATCTCAGCACCTGGGAAGCAGTTTTCATCTTCACTTCACCTGTCCCTGGAGCCTGGCATGCAGCAGGTGCCTAATAAGCACTGGTGATCGGACTCCAGGATGATCAGCAGAGGAAAAAAGGCCAAGACCTGATGCCTGTTCCTATTTTGTTACAGAGTAGCTGTGTGACTTGACTCTCTCTGAGCCTGGTTTCCTCAAACACCTAGGACTGGATGAGTCTGAGAGAGGAATGTGGCTTCTCACCTGGAGTGGAAGGCAGGAGGAAACTGGGGCAGAGCTCCTGTTGCAGGCTTTGGAGTACTTGCTGGAGGGTGGGGAAAGACAGACAGACACACAGACACAGAGCAGGATGAAGGAAGGAGCCATCCTCTTTCTCCCACCATGATCATCTACCCCTCCGCCTCCCATCTTCCCTCATTATGGACGCTCCCTGGGGACAGCAGTGATGTTGGGGGCAGCGCTCACCATGTTCCCAGGCACCCCTGGCAGACAGAATTTCCTATCTGCTGCGTAGAAGACCTGTTCGACCGTCTGTGAGAACTGTCTCGGTTCCACGGTCCATGGGGCCTTTGGGCAGGAGGATACACACACCTGGGGGCAGAGAGCATGCTGAGGGGCTGGTACCCAGACCCTGGGGGGAGATCAGGGGACAGATGCAGGCCCCAGACTCTGACCTGGGACGTGGGGCACGTCAGGCCATTCTGGGCGATCGCAATGATGTTAGTGTTTAGGACGCAGCTGAAGATGTTGAAGTATAGGAGATATGGTTTCTCTCTGTAGGAGAGAAGGAAACATATGCATGAGCGCTTGGTCAAGCTCAGGGAGAGAGAAGGACTGCCAAAGCTGTACCTCTAGATGTGGCCAGTGTGACCCAGACACGCACCACCCAGCTCCTGACTGCAGGAAGCTTAGCCCAGCTGGGGAGGTGTGGAGACAGCCGAGAGTTTCCCAGAGGAACTCAGCATTGCCACTGCTAACAGATGGTTAAGAGCTTAAACTCTGGAGCCAGATCATCACCCAACTTTATGACCCTAACCACTCACCACCTCAGTTCCATCAGATGTAAAATGATAGTATCTGCCTCACAAGGTTGAAATGAGTTTGTGAGTGTAAAGTACGCTGCCTGCCTGGAACATAGTCAATGCCAGATGAATGTTACTGTATTTTTAAAAAAATATTTATATATTTACTTTTTTATTTGGCTGTGCTGGATCTTCGTTGCAGTTGTACAGGATCTGTGGTTGTGGCATGTGAACTCTTAGCTATGGCATGTGGGATCTGGTTTCCTGACCAGGGATCAAAACTCGGCCCCTTGCATTGAGAGCACAGAGTCTTAGCCACTGGACCACAAGGGAAGTCCCAGCAGCTTTATTATGTATCAAGCGTTTTCTGCATGCTGGAACTGATAGTGTTGCTTCTGGAATCATCCTTGTGTTTCAGAAGAGGAACTCCAAGTTCAGAGAGGTTGAGTCTCTTGCCAGAGATCACAGACCAGAACTTACTTAGTGCAGTTGGAGATGAAAATGCCCATCTCTGAACTCTAAAACCCACGCACTCAACCATGACTCTGCTGCCTCCCAGTTCTGGGTGTCTGGGAAGCCACTGGCCAGCAGTGGGGGCTGTTCTACACAGTGAGATTCAGGGAAGCTGAGGTGGAGTCCATGCCCTATTGCACCTCCCTCCTGCCCCCTTTCCTGTCTTCATACTCACTTGTTCTCCCCGACCCCGCAATAGGCCCCCGTGGAGTTCCTGGGGTAGAGGACTTGTTTGGGGTCTCCGTACACCCAGGCTGGAGATAGAGACATGCAGATAAATCATCAGGAGCGGAGCACAGGGACTTAAGAGGGAACAGCCATGGAATGGTCCCTCCCTGGGGCAGTAATGTCCCCCAGCCACTGCCTCAGCTCTGCCCAGCCAGAAACTCACCCAAGATCCCCACGGCGATGTAACCCAGAATGAAAACGAAGAAGAGCACACAGCAGATGATATCTGTGCAGCTCCTGGGAGAGAAATGAGGAAGACACCTGGAGAGGGGGTGCTGTGGTAGGGGGAGCATGGTCTGGAGGAGTCATGCTTTGGAGAGTTGGGGGGATGCTAGAAAGTAGGTGTGGGTAGGTTTAATTTTATAATCTTTTTTTTTTTTTAAGAAAAACCTTTTCCTGGACGAGTAAACTTTCTTCTGAAGTTTAACACAAGAAAGGGCACAATTCAGAAGTGCTCAGCTGGGTGAATCTTCCCAAAGGACACTTGCCCGTGCAGCCAGCTCCCAGCTGAAGACACAGAATATCACGAGCAGTCCAGAAAGCTCCTTGGGCCCCTCCACCCACGACAGTCTCCCCAGGGCCACCACTCTCCTGGGGCAGGAGATTTTCCTTCCACAAATTTCTTAACAACATTCCAGTAAATAGAAAGCAGAACCAAGACCCTGCCCAGCCCCCTGCCCCCACCAGCATAGTACCCAGAACTTACCTGTTCCTGATGGGGCCTCGAAAGGAGGGGTCATATTTGGCTGGTTTCCCTGAAGGGCAGGGGGAGGAGCGTGGGGAGTGAGACATTGAGAGGCATCTCTTTCCCCCAGTTTCTAGTCTCTCCAAATCCCTACCCACCGCAAGTTCTACCCTAAGCCCTGTCCTAAGGGCACTCAGGAATTTGGAGGGAGAAAGAGAGGGGCAGGGCTGGCAGGAGGGGAGAGCAGAGAACACGGAGAGTGGGATCCAGGCTTGCTCAGCAACTTTGCTGCTCCCTGTGAACTCCAACCAGGAGGCCTTGGAGGTAGGGGGGAAGGGCGGCCTTTTATGGGTCATTTATGCTCACACCTCAAGGCTCTTCACCTCCTTCCTCCACCCTGGCTCCTTTCTCCCGAGTCTCTTCTCTGGCTGGGACGTGGGATTCTGCATTCAGTCATCTCAGTGGCTCTCACATCCCAGTCCTTGTCCTTCCCCCTCTCTGCACCCCTACTCAGGGTGGGCGCAGTCCCTCCCACATCTGCCCCAGTCCTTCCCTCCACTCTCTGGCCCCAGGCTGTGGGGAAAGAAGCTGGAGCCAAAGGTATCAATTCCTGTAGGACCTGGAGAGGGAGGAGACCCACCCCCAACGCTGTAGACCTCCTGCCCCGAAGGGACCTTAGTCCCCAGCTGCCGCCAGCCTCCTCTCCGGGGGAGCGGTCAGGCTGACACCTGAGCCGGCAGTTGAGATTGCTGTGGCCACAAGTCCTGTTCCTGGTCCTCCCTGAGTACACACGGGGAGGAGGTGGGGCCAGGCCGCCAGGGTCCCATGTGGGACACAGGCGGGGGTGAGAATCTGGGAAGGGGTGTGGCCCCTTCTCCTAGGTGCCCTGGACTCTGTCCCTCCGTGGTTCTGGGACATGATGTCAATGATTGACCCAAAACCTCTCCAGGAAGTCTGTGGGGCGTCCCCACTGCTCCTTCCCCTACCTCCCTTCTGACCAAGCCTTACCTTGGGCAGGTCCCTCCCTTGGGGTTCCCTCCTGGCCCGACCAGGGCAGGCCCCTGAACCCCAGGGACTCTCTGCAGGCAGGCCCCCAGTCCTCAGTGCACACAGGGATCCCAGAAGCTGGTCCCCATTTCCTCTCCCTGCAGATTCCCCACCCCCACCCCCACACTAATCCCTGGGACCCCTGGGGCAGGCTCCCAGCCTTTGTTCCTCACAGACTCTCTGGAGACGAGCCACCTCCTTCCTCCTCAGGCCTTACCTTTCACAGGAACCCCAGCAGGCCGCTGCCTCTTTCCTCTGGGCTCCCTCCTAACAGGGATCCTGGAGGCAGGCCCCCAGCCCCCTCTGCTGCACCAACTCCTTACAGGGGCCCTCAGCAGAACCCACTGCCCCTGCCATTCCTCACAGTCCCTGGCACGCAGACTCCAACACCTTTCCCCTCCTGGAGACTCAAGAGTCCTGGCTGAAACTCCCCCTCTTCTCGGGGACCCCAGCTGTTCCTCCCCACAGCAGCACAGAGCCTGGCTCACTCCTCCAGCCCCTGAACTCCTTCCCCTGCTCAGGACACTGACCTTGATTCCTTCAGGCTTCACTTCCAAGGGCCATGCTCTGAGGGGGCCCCGGAATTCAGGCGTGACACATTGCCCCCTGCTCCAAGGGACTCCAGCCTCCCTTCTCATGGAGATCACAGCTTCACTCCTCAAAGGCTCCCAGCAATGGTCCCCAGTCCCTGAACCCCATACTCCTCCAAGAACCCTGACGCTATCTCCTTTCTTCCATCAGCTGTTTCCTGGGTCCTCCCCTCGGGGACCACGACTGCCCTCAGCTCCTCTCCTTGGGGTAACCCAGCCACCATTTCCAGAGCAGGCCTCCCCTCCCTGACCGGTCTCCGGGCCCCTAGCCCAGCCTCACTGCCCCCAGCCCTCCGCCTCACCGTAGGCCTCCTCGTCCTGGTCCTGTTTTCCCCCCATGGCTCAGTCTCCCGGAGTGATTGGAGCCCAGGAGACCTGGCGGCTCACCTGCCACCAGCCCCGCCCTCTGCACACGTCACAGCCCCTCCCCTGCCTGTGGTCCCCGACACACTCGAGTTCCTTCTGGACTCAGCTGAGCGCTGGATGCTGGAGTGCGGGAAGGAAAGCCTGGGATGTGGGTCAGGTCAGGGCTCATGGTCCGTGGCCTGAGGAACTCACACACTCTAAGAAAATCCTTTAGAATTCTGTAAACTACTTCCAACTGTAATACAGTCACACCCACGCCCTCCTACCGGAAGTGTGGAGGTAAGACCTACCCTAGACTAGACTCTGCCCCACAGTAATTCCCCCCACAACCTTCCCCTTCGCCTGGAGGGCTATCCACACCAGCCACACCTGCCCAGCCCCCTTCCCATCCCCTTTCTGCCCCTTGGACCCACATTCCCTCAGGCTGTGTGTGCTTTTCCGTCAACAATCGTCCAGTTTATTATAAACCCAACATTTATTGAGAACAAAGGAAACCAATTAGCACAGAGGGTCAATTTCATCAAACTTCAGTTGAGGGTGGGGAACGGGGGTTGGGGGGAGACTCGCGGGGGGAGGGGTGGCCAGCCCTGAAGTCACCCTCCCAGGAAAGAACCAGCTCTGGGAGACAGGGGCTGTCAGACCTCCAGGGCCTGGCTGGGAGCTGGCTGTGAATGTGTGAAGGGGTAAGGGAGAGAGGAGACGGTAAAAGCCCCCAGGCGTGGGCTGTGGGCAAGCGGCAGAAGTAGCTACGGAGCTGGTGGCCGTCCAGGGGTGGGACAGCAGCTGTGGTCCGATCTCAGGGGTTGACGGGGGGCAGGGAGCTGAGCTCAGGCAGCAGCTCAGGGTGTGGGTCCAGGCGGGCCAGGCGGCTCTGCTCCAGGGCAATGGCCTCAGCCGAGTGCTTGCACTTCTCAGAGCCACACTGGCAGGTGAAGTACTTGCTTTTGATGTCCCAGAAGCGGTCACCATAGTCAAACCTGTCAGAGGAGCACAAGAGATTTGTGGAGTCCAGACCCACTCCAGAGCACCCACTCCCATCTTCAGAGGGGCTCTAAGCCCTCCTAGGTTCAAATGCCCTGGCAATGCCAGGAGCTTGTTAGAAGTGAAGGCTCTCACGACCCACCCCAAACCTACTAACTCAAACTCCGTGAGGTCCAGGACTGTCTACAGTGACTTCAGAGAGGCTCTGCTCTAATCTATGCCTGGAAACCAGGCACTTGCCAGCCTTCTGCTTTTGGTCTGGGGCTTGCTACATCTCCCACACCCCTGGCTGAGCCTCAGGAGGCCTCACCCCAGCTCCTCCCCGGCCCGGATGTCTCGGGAACTGAAGAAGGCGATGCGTGGAAATCTCAGGTCCTGGTGCAGCATGAAGACCCGGACGGGGATGATGTTGGGGTCACACAAGTGGTTGATGAACCGGCTGATGTTGCCGTAGTAACGGGCATCGATGCAGTACACCTCTCCATCCTGAGGGGGGAGCATCACTCATCACATCTACCACCACCCTGCTGGCTGGCCAACCTCCTTGCCCCACTGATCACCTGGTCCCTCCTCCCCAGGTTTCCATCTGCTGCTTGAGAGGAGGAGGGCAAGGGGGTCTCCTGCCCACCTTATTGTCCAGGTCAAAGAGATAAGAATCGTCCTCTCTCACATCAGCCTCGGCATCAGAGATCAGTTCTCCGACATACCTGTTGGGCAGGAAGTGGTGGTTCTGGAGGTGAGCAGGGAGTTACTGGAAGTAGGCTCCAGGCCCTGTCTCTCCCCACAGCCTGGGATTCCTCTTCCACTGTTTGTCAGCTGCCCTAGTCACTGTCTGTGAATCTCACAGATCCACATGGCTGGGGTGGGTGACCCAAGGATAGGAGACATGACCTGGGAGGGAGGGGGTGGGAGGTCCCCATCCAGAAGGGGGATCAGGAAGAGGAGCCTGGGGACACAGACATGTGAGAGTACACACAGGACAAACTCTGGGCAGTTGGGGTCCCCCCGGGACAGCTAGACCAACAGGCAGGACCGACAGTGTGGGGCAGGGGTGAGAAGTGTGGGGCCATTGGGGTAGCAGCGGTGGGGAAGCTAAAGGGAAGGGTCAAGCTGCACTAGAGGATGATTTGGGGCAGCAGGGAAATGCCGAACCTCTGGGGTGAAGGGATGAGCATCTTGGCAGTGGGCCTGGGTGGGGAATCTGTTCAGGTGTGGACGTGGGGAGGATGAGGAAATCACCCAGCAGGTGGGGCAAGGTCGGGCTGAGGACAGGAGAGAGTTGAGAACTGCAGGAAGGGATGCAGCCCCAGGAGCTGTGAAGAGCTGGGGAGGAAGCACTCACGTTTGGAAAACGGAGGGAGAGGAGCTGGTGAAGAGGAAGAAAGGATGAGTTGCGGGTAAGGGTAGTGTCATGGGAGCCAGAGCTAAGGGGGTGGCAGATGCCAGGAGAATGCAGACTGAGACACAGGGGTCGGGGTGTGTGGACTGACGAGAGGAAGCAGAGGGAGAGGACAAAGGCAGATCTGAGCAGGGATGAGCAGGGAGTGGATGGGGGTGAAACAGACCTAGCAGGAAGAGGCCGCTTATCTGAGTCAAACTGAGAGATGACATGATGGAGGAAAAATGAATGGTTTCTTAAATAGCCACATAGGGCTGAATGACTTTTTTTTTTTAAGCCAAAGAAGATTAAGTTTGAAGACCATGAGGTAAAAGCTGGGCGACATGGAGAAGTTATAGATGCTGGGAAGAGAAAGAACTGGCAGACGGACAGGCCCGAGGCCCTTGAGTAGGTGGACAGAAGGGTAGTTGTTATCACCTCCATTTTGTAGACAAGAAGGAGGAGGCTCAAAGTGGTTGTGAACTTGGCCGAGGACTCCCAGTGGCAGAATGGGGCTTAAACCCTGGTCTGTTAAAACTGGGGCTTTCCCCAGTTGAGAAGGGCAGGGGAGAGGGAGTATGAGGCTCAGAAAGACACTGATGGGGAGGGAAAGACACAGGCCCTGTGGCCTGGGCAGAGTGGAGGCTCGGGGATGGCGGTCAGAGGAGGCTGGCCAGGTGGACCCATTAGGGAGGAGAGCAGAGAGGGATGCCTGGGAGTCAGCCATGGCCCCACACCCAGCCCTTTGCCCTCAAGAGCCAGAGTACCCCTCCCCCTCAACCACTCACTCGCAAATGAAGGTACCCTGGGGAATGGTCTGCAGGGCACGGACCCCCCAACCCATCTTGGCTGTTCGGTAGAGCTGCAGTCGCACCCTGGTGGTGGGAGAGAGGATGGTATTGAGGGGGGTGACGTGGAAGCTTCCCAAAGGAGAGAAGGGAGAAAGGGGGATGAGGAGGGCCGAGGGGCAGGGACTCACTTGATGCCGCTCTGGACGACTCTGTTCTTGCAGTTTCTCCAGCAGGAGCATGCCTGGTTACACTCAAAAATCAGCGGGGGCTCGATCTTATTAAATTCCTGGAGCAGCCTCCCATCCTGGGGTCGAGGGAGAGGAGGACAGTGGTTTTTGTGTGATGCTCCCCTCAGCTGCCCAGGACTCCTAAGACTTCACCGAAAAATCCACCACTGACCCCACCCCAGACTCAGGGAGGCCACGTATACTCTGAGTTCATCCAACAGGAAACCCACAACCATCGCCTTTGATCTGCGTATACCACGTCTCTGGCTTGGCAACGTCCTAGGAGTCCTGGGTCTCGCCCTGCTCTCTCTGCTACTTTCCCCACAGGACAGAAGGCAAGGGACGAGGCCCCACAGGGTTGGTGTCAGAGGCCAGCTCCGGAGGAGTGGATGGGCAGGTGGCCAGGGCACGCACCTTGTCATACCAACAGCGGATGCTGAGCTGGCCACACAGGCAGTTGGAGCTGGAGCAGTCATCCACACACGTGCAGTGCTAGGGCGGGAGGTAGGGTCAGCTCAGCCCTCAGAATCGGCCCAGGCACCTCGGCTTACCCCCTCAAGCCCCCCCAACTGCTGTCCTTTCTGTAGGGTTCACACTGTAAGGCAGTGGTGGTAATGGTCCCAGGATGCGGGGGAATCAAGATGCTGCTGACAGGGGTATCTCTAGGGCCACCTTGAGCCCATGCGACACCTTCATGTGTCCTAGAAAAAGGTCCCCTTCCCCAGGTGGATACAAGCCCACACCAGAGGTCCCTTTCAGCCCCACCACCTTGGCCAGGCGCCCTTGTTGGCCCACAACCTGCCCGGCTCCACTTGGTGGCTCTGGGTGCCCCTGTGGGAGTTGGTCCCAGGGCCCCACACTCACCTGTAGGTGGGTGATGTTGCGGTCAATGTTCATGGTGGACGTCTCGCAGTTCTCTGAGATGTACTTGTAATCCTCGGGGCAGGGCTCCCCGTCCACACCATTGACACAAGGGATGGGGACGTTCTCATAGCCCCGAGCCACGTCCCTGGCAGGAGGGGAGATGGAGCTGGGTGGCTACAGCATGGGGTGAGGGCTTCCCTAGGAGCAAGGAGAGGGCTGGGGGAGGTGAGAGGGTGTTCTGGGGGTACCAGGTCAAAGGCAGGACACTTTGTTAAAAATCTAAATTTCAGATCAGATAATCAGGAAATAACTTTTTTAGTACAGCGCTTCCCTGGTGACTCAGACAGTAAAGAATCCACCTGCAATGCGGGAGACCTGGTTTCGAACCCTGGGTTGGCAAGATCTCCTGGAGGAGGGCATGGCAACCCAGTCCAGTATTCTTGCCTGGAGAATCCCATGGACAGAGGAGCCTGGCAGGCTATAGTTCACGAAGTCACAGAGTTGGACAGGACTGAGTGACTAACACTTTCACTTTCATGTCCCAAATATATTGCTCAGAACACTCTTAAACATTAAAAAAGTATGCGTTGCTCACCTGAAATTCTAATTTAGCCAGATGTCTACTTTTATTTGCTGTATCTGCCAACCCTAGCTGTGTATGTTGCAGGGGGGACGGAGGTGGTTCTGGGGATTCCGAGGCTCCAAGGGGCCTGGGGAGGGGGCTCTGTGTGCGTAGAGAGCCCAGGCTCACCGGCAAATTATCTTCTCCGTGCGGATGGCCCGATTCCCCACCCCGAGCCGGAGCTTGCGGTTGAGCTGGAGGGCAAACCACACGTCGGAGCGCTCGGGGGTCAGGTCCCACGCCGTGTCCCCTTCCTTGTTCCGCAGCTCAGGGTTCGCCCCACGTGACAGGAACAACCTGGGAGGGGACAGGGAACCTGTGGGGCACCTGGCCGTGAGAGGTGGCAGAGGGGTGTGTGGGGGTGTGTGTGCGGGGGCGGGGGGCTCACAGCACGCAGTCGTGGTAGCTCTCCCGGGCCGCGATGTGCAGGGGTGTGTCCCCATGGTAATTGACAGCATGGAGGTCACAGCGGGCGTTCAGGAGGACCTCGGCGATGGCAGCGCTGCCGGTGAAGGAGGCCCAGTGCAGGCAGATGTTCTCCTCCTGTGGAGGCGGAAGGGGGTGAGGCTTGAGCCCAGCCGGCAGCTAGCTCAGGTGCAGGGCAGGACTGAGCCCGCCTCCGGCATCCCCACCAACCCTTCACTCACGTTGTCGGTGAGAGTGACATCCGCGCCCCGTGTCAGAAGCATGCGGATCACTTCTATGTGCTTATGCTCTGCAGCCCAGATGATGGGGGTCCACCCGCCGCTGTCCTGGGGGCGGGGAGGGAAGGGCCCTGCTCACACAGAGTCGCGGCTCCACCACCCATAGGCAGTGGCGCCCCGGGGCAGGTATTCAAGCTCTCTGGGTCTCAGTGTCTTCATCTATAAACTGGGACTAATAGTGTCTACTGCTCATGACTGCAAAGTAATTTTTCTCTTTCTAAAAAATATTTCCTAGATCTACCCACTCCCAAGAGAAGCAGGGACCCCAAGAGCAATAACCACCTTCAGGTACACAGATTGTTGTAGTCTCCAAAAAAATATTTCCCACTTAAAGGGATCAGAGTTTCTTAGAAAGTGGTAGAGTCTGAGTCTGGCGCAGGACAGCTGCTGACAAGGATGCTCTCAAAGGCTACTGGATCAGTTCAAAGCCACAGAAGCCTGTGGCAAGGGGCTTCTTCTGGACAAAGGATGGAACGGCTCAAAGATCAAGGAGAACACAGACTAAAACACCTCCAACAGGTGAAAAACTGAGTTAATACTGGCCAGTTCCAGACATTAAGGCAGCAAGTGAAAACTGGTAAAGAAAAACAAAAAGAACCAGAAAAGAATGAAGAGAAATACAAGTGAAGCAGAGAAAAGAGATAGGAACAGGCTGGAACAGTGTGACATGCAGGGAAAGGGTCAGAGGTCAGATGAGGGAGAAAGGGGGCCAGGCTGCTGACCTGGGCGTTGACGTCCACCTGTCCTGTGCTCAGCAACAGGCTGACCATCTCCAGGTTCCCAATTTTGGCGGCGTGGTGGAGGCAGGTGGAGCCGTCTTCCTCCTGGGGGAGATGCGGGCAGATGAGTCCTCAGGCTGGCACCTCAGGCCCGGCCCCTGAGCCCGGCCTGGGCCTGTGTGGCCACGCACCTTGCTGTAGACGCAGCCCCCGCGCTGCACCATGTAGCGAGCCACCTCCAGATGGTTGTTCACCACGGCCTCCATCAGCGGCGTCCGCTGCTGCTTGTCCACGGCATTGATGTTGGCTCCAGCCTGCATGGAAGGTCTGTTGGCACCAGGGAGGGGCTGAGGTGGGGTGGGGTGGGGTGGGGTGCTGTGGTCCCAGGTGGGGCCCACGCTGACCTGTAGCAGCACATGGCAGATCTCCACAGAGCCCTTCTGGGCAGCCGCGTGCAGGGGTGTGCGCTTGCTCTGCTGGTCACTCTGGAAGTTGGGGTCCAAGTTGTCCACTGTGGGGAGAGCCCACCACACCGGGAGAGGGAGGGACACGCGGTGAGCAAGCGTGGGGGTGGGTGGCATCTCATTCAGGAAGGCTTCTCAGGACCCCAGGCCTGGTCAGGGATGCCTCCTGGGCCTCCCCTGTGCTCACATCCACCGTGGCACAGCCTCACGAGAGTAGACGTTAAGAGCACCAGCTCTGCCCAAGTTCAAATGGCCCCAGCCCCTCAGTACCCTGTGCACTGGGCAAGCCAATTCACCGCTCTGAGTCTCCACTGGGAAGATACAAGTGAGTGAAAGTGTATAAGCTCTCAGAATAGGGCCCAGGGCCTCTGCGTTTATCGCCACCACAGTCCCCATCATCACGGGCGACCTGTGTGTCTGCGTCCCCTACCAGCCTCGTCCTTCAGGGCAAAGACCATGTCCCTCGCGGCTGCCCTCCTGGCTCCGAGCCCAGGGACGGGCACACAAGCAGCGCGCAGGTAGGGTCTGCTAAATGAGCGAGGGCGACACTCACACAGCATCAGGATCACCTTCTGCAGCTCCCCTTGCTTTACGGACAGGTACAACTGCCGGGGGTGGAACCGGAGCTTCTTCCGCCTGCCGGGGAGAGGGGCCCTCAGATTCAAGTACCAGTCCCAAGGGCCACAGATCCACGCTCCCAGCCCCAGTCCCCAGTCCCAGCGGCTGCGCCCACGCGTGCAACCCCTACTCACCTCTCCGACTCCTGGATGACCAGGGCCTTCTCCAGGGCCTCCCGGCCTGGCCCTGGTGGCAGCCCTACAGCTGAGAGGCAGCCCCCGTTGGGCAGGGCTAGGGAGGGCCCTGAGCTGTCGATGGTGTCGGCCAGAGGGTCACAGGGTGGACGCCGAGGCTCCCCCTGCCCCCGCATCCGGGCACTGTGGAAGAAGGTGCGAATGTCTAGGGCAGATGGGGACCACGCAGGGAAGAGACAGAAGGCAAGGGCGAAGCCAGTACCTGGGCTGGGAAGTGTCCGCTCTCCCGGGGGCATCCTGGGCCAGGGGTGGGGGAGCGGGGGCCGCAGTGCCAGCTGGTGGGGTCACCCCATCCCCCCGGGGGATGGTCACCTCCTGGGCCTCAGATGCGTCCTCCCCACAGTGGGGACAGAAGACCATCCCATTTAGCTGGGACACACAGGCCTTGTGGAAGCGGTGGGCCACACGGAAGTCAGGGTGACACTCCAGGAAGGTGCCCTAGGGGCAAGGAAACAACGCAGTCAGGCTCCGGGAGCCCCTGCCCCTGTGGGGCATGCCGCCTGGCTGCCCTGCTGGTCACTCACCGCCGTACAGAAGTAGCCACAGCCGGGGCAGCAGTGATGTTTGACCATGCGTGCGCGGTGGGTCTCACAGAGCACCATCAGGGCCACGCGGCTGGACGGTCTCATGGTCTCCCGCTTGAGGATGGCAGCGTTGCAGCCGGACAGCTGTGGGCGGCGAGGCCGGGTGACAAGAGGTGAGGCTGGGCTCCGGGGCCGGCTGCCCTGGCATCTCGCCGGCCAGCGCCCCGGGCCCACCTCTCCGTCCACGCTCTCCGTGGCCATGCACTTGTGCCCCGCTCTCTCGCTGATGCGGTCTATCTTGGGGGCCTCCATGCGGCAGCTGCAGAGGGGCAGCTCCTCAAACCCACGTTCTGTCTCCAGCGAAGATGTGTCATTGGACACCCCTTGGATAGAGGGAGCAGGGAGTTGAGGGCGGCCCAGCCCCTCACCCACCAGGACCCCTCATGGGGCCTCTCACCCCCACCCTGACTTTCCCTCCATGCTCCAGAACCCCCAAAGTCAGGTCATGGACACCCCAGCTCCAGCGGGGTCCCCCTCCTCCCCATCCCCTCTGGCCCTGAGGGCACCCCTAGTGGCTCCCTATCCCGGCAATCGGCAATTGGCAATTACCAGCGTGGTTGGGAGAGAGGGTCCCCTCGCTGGGCAGCTCCAGGGACCCCAGAGGGACCTCCATGTACTCACTGGGGCCTGAGGAGCCCACACCATTCACTCCTGACACAGAGACAGAGAGAGTGAGAGTGCGAGCTCACAGGTGCCTGGACGCGGGGGTGCATGTGGAGCGTGGGTGTGCATGCACGCTTTCTGGGGGCCGGGAGGGGGCTGGAGGAGGGGACCCCAAAGCAGAGGGGCCTCCTCACCTCGTGGCTCCTTGGCCCTCGGAGGCTCTCGTTTCCGCCGTTTCCGTGATGGCTTCACCCACGGGCTGTCCTTCCGCCATTTCTTCTTGGCTTTGCGGCGGCCACTGGAACCACTCTGGGCAGGAGGAGGAGCATTAGGGTGGCGGGTGGCCCCCAGTCCGTAACCCCCTCCTTGGAGGACTCAGACCTCCGGTCCTGCAGTCTCCACTCCTCCGGGGCCGCCGGCCTCCCATCCTACCCTGTCAGACTGATTGCCGGACTCTTCATCTTCCTCCTCTTCTTCCTCCTCCTCCTCCTCCTCTTCTTCTTCCTCCTCTTCCTCCTCCTCTTCTTCCTCTTCCTCACTCAGTTGTTCAGCCAGAGCTTCAACCTCAGACTGGAAGAGAGGTAAAGCTGTGGCCCCCACCCCAGGCCACAGCTCGCTCTTGGGGAGAACTTGGGAGAGAGGCAGAGTAGGACACATCCCCCTGGAACTCAGAGAAGGAGGTGTGATCAAGAAAACCATAAATCCCCAAGGATGGTTCCCTGGTGAAGATGACTGTGGACAGGAGAGGAAGGAAAGGCTGGGTACAAAGACGGGCTATGGCATGTCATACAGCAATGAAAAACACAGTGCTATGGTGATATGCAAAAATGTGATGATCTTGCAACATAATAGTAAGCAGGGAAAAAAAAAAAGTCGTTGTTCCAGATAACAAATGTATAGTATGAGATTCTATGAAGTTCATAAACACGTGAGACTGAAAACACTACACGAAAAGCTAATCAGAAATGCCATAATGAAATCAGGGTGATATCGTCTGAATCCACTGATCTTAACTTCACTAATAAAAGACCAAATGTCCAACACCTGATGATACAACAGGAAGCACCTGCTATCAAGTCTTCCAAACTAAAAAGAAAAATAACAAGCCTCTGAGTCTGATCACACTTCTAGATCTATGAGTTTATAGGAAGAAACACTGGACAGAGAATTACATGTCAATTCCCACCCAATTGGCCGACTCCTAAGTGTGAAGAATTCTGCAGGACAACCGACTTGGTTCCTTTAACAAACGAATGGCAAAAAAAATATTTTTTTTAGAAGGCAGGGAACCTATATACCAAGAGAAACCTAAGACAAATAATCAGATCAATGTGTGGATCTCTTTTGAAACTTGACAAACGAAAACCCATTTATGAAACAACTGAGAAAATGCGAAGATTTATTGGTAGCAAGGTGATGGGATTAAAGAATCATTTGTAGGAACTTCCCTGGAGGTCCAGTGGTTAGGTCTCCATGTTTCCCCTGCAGGAAGCATGGGTTCTATCCCTGGCTAGGGAACTAAGATCCCTGTAAGCCACATGATTCGGCCAAAAAAACCCCAAAACATCTGTAAATCTTTTGAAAACAGAAAGAGGTCTTATGTTTAGAGAGACTTATGGAAATGTTTCTAGATAAAATGAAATGGTGCCTGGCTATTTGCTTTGAACCAATCCAGTAGGTGTGGGTATTAGGGAGGAAGAGATGAGTCAAGATCTGCAATGTATTGCTAATCCTTCGAGCTGGGTGATGGCCACCTGGGGGCTCACTATTCTATTTTTTTCTGTGTATCTGAAAGATTCCATGATAAAACAAACAAAAAATAAAAGGCAAGACTAAGCATTATGTTGCATGGGCAAACACACACGTGAAACAAACCAAACAAGAAGCAAAAGAATAAACAAGCAAACAACAAATAAACCATAAAACAGGTTGTTAAATCCCAAGTCCAGGGTGGTGATTATCACTGGAGAGGGACAAGGGGATGGTATGGGGTAGAGCACACACTGGAAATAAGTTATAGATAGTACGGGGCAGTGAAACTAGTGGGTGTTCAGAAAAGGAAAGAGAGGAAAAAGGGGGGCAGGAAAGACTGGACAATGAGCCCTGCATGCGGGGGCAGAATGGCTGGGAGCGTGGCCGGCTCCCTCTCACCTTGCTGTCAGAGTCCACCCGCTCATCCACAGAGTAGGAATCATAGTAGAGGCTGAAGTCATCCCCCACCACCGTTTCCCACTCCTCAAGGGACCCCGGGTCCCCCTTCTCCAGGGTCACATCTCCTGAACTCCGCGTAGAAGCCAACTCCTCTGACTAGAAAAAGATTGAAGAAAAATTGCTGCTGCTGGCACTCACTCACCAACCCATTTCCCAGGAGGGTAAGATGGAACCCCAGCTCTGGGGCTGCCTCAAAGCAGCCCTCAGGGGGAGAGGCCCTGTTCCCAGCCCCTCTCGGCTCACCAAGCCACCTCCGGAGTTCAGCTTCCTCCTTTTGGCCACATCTGGAAAGAGAGAGAGAGAGAGAAAGGAGTGAGACCGAGGCACTCTAAGCCCTCAGCACAGGCCATAGCAAGCCACAGGCAGGTGGGGGATGGGACTGACCTGAGGTCACCTTCCCCAGCGAGTGCACGTCATCACTCATGCGGAAATGCTGCACTTCAGGGGGCCGCTTCTCAGGGACTGGGGGCTGGGGGCCAAGAGGGATCACACTTAGGGTCAGGGAGCATCTAAGGTTCTGTTTGGATGAGCTGAGAGCCCCAGGTTGGGGTGGGGTGGTGAGCCACAACCTCAGAAACGCCATCCGAAGTTCTCTGGCAATAAGAACCACGTCAGGCCATATTCCCCCTTCTAACACTCAACCCTTCATACACACAGAAGCAGGCCCCTTGCCCCCTCCTTTGCACATGGAAAAACTCAAATTAAGGCCTTGATCAAAGCTATGCAAAGCAAACCCAGAACAACATGATATCCAGAGCCCTAAAAACAGTCATAAAGGTTCTGAGATTCTGGGGCTCTTGTTACTTCCCTTGTCTCCTTCTCCGTAAAGATACACAGTAAAACCTTCAAAACAGCAGGGACGGTTTCAAAGAAGGGAGGGAGAAGTTCCCTTGGGGCTTGCTTTGAGGTAGAAGGGAAAGGTGGATTGAAGTCTCTATAGTTGTTATCACAAGAGTAATTAAGACATTGATGACAGAATTAACTTTTCAACATTTGTATCTTCTACTCTCCTCTCCCTAAGAGCACAAACCCCAGGAAGATAGGCATCTGGTATGTTCACAGATTAAGCCCCCGTAAAGAATCTGACATACAGTAGCCCCCTGGTAAGTATGTGAAGCAGTCACGTATTGGGTAAGAAAAGGCCTGAAGCTAAATTGTAAAAGAAAAAGCAGCCCACAGAGGTTTATGGTTAATTACCCTGTCTCTCCCACCCCCACAGCCATCCCCCTAAGCCTCACCTGTCCATTTCCTGGTTTGGACATGGTTTTCCTGGCTCGATGAACCTTGGGCTGCCCCTCTGGGCTGGCTGTGGCCTGAGGGGGTTCAGGCCCTGCTGCTGGCGCCCCCTGGGCGCCTGGCATACTCAGCAGCCTCATAGCCAAACTCTGAACTGATGGGGGTGATTTTCCGGCCCCTGTCATTGACATCTTGGCTCGGCTGGGACAGGCACCCCCCTTGCTGGGGGAAGAGGGGAACGACTTTGTGGCATGGCCTGGAAAACACAGGCAGGCAGGCGGGAGACAAGATAAGAGGGAAGGCAGAGTCAGAAGTTACCCCACCTCACCCCTCCCCAGACTCCCCCGGCCTCTCACCCAGCAGGATGCGACCCCCATGGAGGTCTCCATCTCCCTCGAGATTCTCAGGTTCATCCCCAATGAGCGGTGTGGCCCCTACAGGGGTGTCAGCCCCCTCATCGCCGACAGTGACCGTGACAGAGGCTGGGGATGAGGGGCCAGCAGTCTCCAGGGAGTCAGGGTTGGCCTTGGGCAGGGTCTCCTCACTTCGAGGGGTGTCCCCCAAAGAGCCATGAACTGTAATGGAAGAGAAAAAGTCCAGGGCTAAGGGCTCACGAGATCATGTGTTGTGGGGGAGGTGAAGGTCCAACAGGGCCCGTTTCTGCTGCACTCACCTCTCTCGGTGGCTCCTCTGGGCTCCTTCTCCAGCACCAGCGCCCCCATCTCAACGGGGGCCTCCCCCTGGGAGGGGACACAAGGGATAGGAGGGCTGGTCAGTCCGGTAGGAAGTTGGGGGGCCCAGGACGCCTGGGCCCTGGGTAGAGAGAGTAGGCTCCGGGGCCTACCTCTTCCTCTATGGGCTCCCCCCCTTCCGCGGCCTCGGCTGCCCGGAGGGGCCGCACGACCCCTCCCTCGGGCCCGCATCAGCCCCCGCCCTCTCGGCAGACCCCGCATCTCAGGGGCCGAGAAGAGAGGAGGGGGAGGGGGCGGGGCCTCTGCGCCCCGGCCCCGCCCCCTCCTCCCGGCTGCACGCGCCGCTCCCCCTTTGTCCCCCAGGCCGCGGGGACCCCGGGCACCAACCCCTCCAGCGCCCGCTGCCCCCCAGCCCGGTGGACGGCCCCTCGTGCCCCTCGCGCGTGCTCCTGGGGCCCCGGCGCCCGCCGCCCACTCGGGGGCAGCCGGCGACTGCACGCGCGCCTCCGTGCCCACTCCCCCCACCTCCCACCCCCTGGTCCCCTCATCCGCCCCCGGTGCTGGCCCTCCGGATTGCTGCAAGTCTCGCTCGGGCCCCCCGGCCCCGTTGCACCCCCGGAGCATTGCACGGGCGCGCGCTTCCCCCGGGCGCGCGCGCGGGCATGCACCCGCCTCTCCCCCTCCCCTTCCGCACCTCGGCGGCCGCCGCCGCTGCAGCTCCCGCCGCCGCCGCCATCGCCGCTTGCGCGGGGGGCCGAGCCGGCGCGCGGCCGCCCCGGGTCACGTGGGTTGGGAGGGAGGGCTGAGAAGAGCCTTAAAGGAGCCACTACGCGCTTTCTGGCCATTTTTCCCCCGAGAGCGGCCTCGGAGATGGCAGTTCCTGACCTAAACTGGGAGCGGCAGGGGAGAATTGCTGCCCTTCCTGGCCTCACTCAGCTGGGAACCGAAGGCGAGGCACGCCTGGGTCCAGGTGTGGCTTCTCCATCTCCCACCTGGCTTTTAGGTAATTAGCGGAGCGTCTGAGCCTGCCGGCTCTCGGCAGTCTGTATATCCAATTCTACCCGCGTGTGCTTCTCCCGCTTCTGATTGCTTTCTAGTTTTCTGGGTCACTGGACTGAAGCCTGGGCCTCTTGGCTTCGCTTCTCTAACGAGCAGGAAGGGGGCGATGGGGACGCGCGGAGGACACCTTTAGTCTTAGCTGGTCCTAGCATGCGGCTTCAGTGTACCCTGGAGCAGCGACCCCTTTTGAAAACCTGGGGCTGAATGTCTCTCCCGTTTATGCCAGACATGTTAAGCAACCACGTGCACTAGGGATCCAGGTAAGCCCTCAGAGGCCTGAGTCATTACTATCTGCAGACACTCTAGTAAGTAACCTTTTTTCGCCAACTTCACAAGCATACCAGGCACTTCGTGGGT